>NC_135238.1:63211881-63833310 GCF_051348905.1 Ranitomeya variabilis
ATGCTCTTCATGTCATTAGCTCAGCCAGCAGTTTCAGTTTCTTTCTGGGGTAGGATTCAGCACAAACTTGCTCCCTCCTTCCTCTTCATAGACTGTGAAGCATCATTATGTGAAACATTTACTGAGCTGTACCCTGAGAACTGCCTGAGACTGGAAGTTCAGAGTAAAGCTATCTAATAACGTATTACAAATGTCTTCTTTGTCATCATTTGTACTATTTATTTAAGCAAAGTTTGTTTTATTTCTATCCAAAATTATACATGATTCCCTATTCTTGCAGGAATTAAAATACACCTTATTTTTTTTGAGAAGACAAAAATCTATATGATTACAAAATGCCTAAGAAGCTCGCTATGAAGTCAGATTTCCTTTAGTGTGAAGTGCTCAAATACATCTGTCACCCCCCGGGACGTATATGACCTATTAATATGGGCATAAAGGTAATATAAATGTTACACTAGTCCTACCTGTATGCCTCATATTAATGGTCTTGTTGCTGAGAAATCTTACAGTATATTCTATCTTTATGCTGAGGATTTTGTTGAAGAAATCCCTCTTTTGTCTTCGTTGTAATACTTACTCCCTCCCATCAGCATCAGTTACGCCTGTGCCCTGCACTCCCTCAGAAATACATACCGCATCCTCCCTTCTGTGGGCACTGCATTCAGGGATCTTATCCTAGGACTAATGTAACATTTCTATAACCGGTAGGACCATATTAATAGCTCATATACGTCCCAGGGGTGACAGATTCCCTTTAACTCAAGATAAAAAATATTTTATGCTTCAGTGTATGACAGATCAAAACAAATTCCACGAGCTCAAAATCAGTGCATACTCAGGCAGTGATAAAAATGCTCCTACAAGAGCTTCCAATCTAAAAAGACATTTACAATGCTTACACCCAGAAGTTTTCAAAGCTATGACTGAGAAAGATCACAGCAACACCAAGAAACCAGTGCCGTGACTTCCTGCAATGAAAAGGAGGAAACAGCATCTCAAACATCAGTTAAGATATTTTGTAAGTGACAAAGTTACTGTAACAATGACAGCAGATATTTTTAAAAGACAAGAGCTTGTGAAAGACGGTGTACCATTATCAGTGCTTTCACACCTCAATAGAGAAAGGGCCTGCAAAGTTGGCGTCTCTCTGGAAAGAGAAAGTATTAGAAAATTAGTGATTGAAGAAGCCCTTAACCAAAGGGACGATTTTAAAAAGACTCTACCAGATGCTTTATATATCTTAAAATGGATGAATTCACACGTCACAGAATGAACTATTTTGCGGTCAACGTTCGATTTGTTTATGACAACAAGAAAATTGTTACCAAGACACTGGCACTAAAAGATACTAAAGATCATCACAGCAGCCAGTTTCTCCAGGCCTTAGTGGAAAACTTTCTGCAAGATTATAAACTCAAAAGAACAGGTTCCTGCTATTGTAACTGACTATGATTCACGCAAGATAAGTACATTTAAACTTATGAATGAGAATAATGAAGGTGAACAGCAGCTAGAAGAAAACTTCAGATTCAGTATGAGATGGAAGGCCACAGTCCTGTAACTGATGAACAAACAGATATTACTACAGAAGAACAGCAAAATGATTCTTTACAATTAGATTATTTTGTTGAAGCAGCACTGTTGTGCACACACTGCAGCTGGCAGTAAGAGATAGTCTGCAAGAGGGTCATGGTGGATCTCTGGCAAAGTGAGGAAATTGGTTATGTCTGCCAGAACCCCTAAAACTGATTCCATCTTGAAGAGACATGCTGGAAATGGGGTAATTGTGCATCAAGCCACTCACAGCACCTATTTAATGATTGAGTGATTGCTTGAGCTGAAACCCTTCATTTTAGATATAGCCAACCCTCAGGTAACACTACATGAAGGTTATTGGACAAAGGTGGCTGAATTGAAGGAATTGATGAATCACTCATTTACAGTGACTAAAAAATTAGAAGCTGAGAATTTAACTCCTGTCATTTTTATGAAGAAGCGGAAGAACTTGTCGCTTTGCCTGTCCCAAACAGGAGGTTTAATCGCTGATAGCATTGCTGCTTCAATGAAACAGAGAGACTGCTATTAGAAAATAAAATTCTTCTGGCAGCTGTTTATGTGGACCCGAGTCATCATATATCGCTGGATGATCAACAGCTTAGTAAAGGAAAAGAAGCTCTGATTGAGGTAGCTGTTAGGATGAGTGGGCTACAGGACGGCCAAGAGCAAGGGGACTTGGGTCTTGCCAGTGCTACTGCTACCATATCTTCAGCCTCATCAGATGGAGTTTTATTTTGAAAAGTATTTGGACGACATGGAGCAGGCAAAGCGTTGCCGCAGAATAAAAGATTCCACTCCCACAGCAAACAGATTGACCATATTTCAGCAAAAAAAATTTCACTTGCTCTCAAAGAAGTAGATGAGTTCAATTGTTCATCAAAACTGAGTGTGCACGAGGCAATTCCTTTACACCCTGAAATTGTTAGAGATGTTGCCCACGTGGTTACTGCTTTGCCACCAACCCAAGTTAGTGTAGAGAGGTTGTTCTCTGGTTTAAAATAAGTAGGTCAGATTTGAGGTAGTCTATGAAGGAGGATCTGATGGAGGCGATACTATTTCTCAGAACAAATTGACTACGCAAATGCTATTCAGTACGTTTTTACCCACTTACTGCATAGTGTTTTGCGTATTTACAATTTATTAAAAAGTTTTTTTCTGTTCTAAAGTTGTATTCCAATAAATATATTTTACGTTCTATCTAAATAGCTTGATTATTGTATCATAATGGTGATTAAAAGCCTGATGTTTCCATTTTACTACAATAAATGTATCACCTAAACATGAGCCATGTTTGCGGGAGTCCGAATCGAAGAAATTGAGGAGTTCTAGGTTTGGCTTCCCGACTCCACAGCCTTGCTTGCTACTCTGTTGGCATATCACATAAAATCCCAATAAAATACATTTAAGCTTGTGGGTGTATAGTGAAAAAAAAATGTGGAAAAGATCACAAGCTATGAATACTTTCTCGAAGCACTATGTGTATATCCATACAGAAGTGTTGTGTATATGTGTGTCCTGCAGAGAGTACATAGTGTTTCTCTGCAATATACACACTAACAGGAGAACTATTACCCCCATTCTATCCTAGAGCATTAAACGTCATGGTATTGGCCCCTGCACGTCTTTACACCGCCAGGGAAGTTTTTATTAGTAGGAAATACAGTTTTCCTATTTTCAGCTGTCTAATCCTGGAGAGTGTTTTATACGCCAAAAGATTAGGAATATTAGTAATTTATTTTTCTGTAACATTGACCTCTACGTTACGTTAATCAGAGAAGCATTTCTTTCTCTCACCTATGGGAAGATCATATCCTACCTAGCTCTGTATAGATATACCCTGTCCGAGGTCGAGCACACGCCCCGACGTCCCCAGTTATCCCCCTCTGTACGGCAACAGATACGCGAAACTAAACACAAGGCTCAGTCCTTCCAGAAGAATGAAGATATCTGGACACTTCCTTAGTATATGCCAATGATAAACAGGAAGATGCGAGCATTATGTGTAATCCCACAAGTCTACGTATTGGCTGCCATTTTTACTTTCCATGAGGGGGAAGCATGAGGTACGCAGGTGTGACGCGGAGCAGTGTCCAGGCCATTGATACAATTGGAACCCATACTTATACAGGAGAGACAGACAAGAATACTGGGGGGGTGTTAATCTCAGGAAGCAGGATGTGATCTAAAACATATTTCCACTTTCAACATCTGTCTGCTGAACACAAAAAAAAAAATGTTACAACGAAAAGCTAAAATAGTCGCTACCTGGACGCAAGCCACTAAACTTTCCAGACGGAAGCAGACAGTCCAGAGAGAGATATGGACAGCTCATGCTCACTAATACATTTTTCATTTATTTTTTACTCCGAATCTAATGACAATTTTGACATTTAAAAACAGATTCCGAGTTTTTGTGGTTTTCATCAACTCATTTAAAATGCAAAATATAAGACGACACAAAATGTTATCGTAAATTTCCATCACCTGATGTACAATGTCAATGAGAACATCTGCTGTGTGCTTTAGGGCACATACACAGGGCTGCGCCGTATACACGGAGCCTGCATGGTGGTCCTTCAGAGATAAAAGCACCCAGTGTGCAGCTGGATGGAGACACTGGACAGCAGAGTATCACAGAGACATTCTCCCACAGAAATAAATGTGCAGTGAGAAATCAGTAATGAGTCTTCTGATGGTGCATGACTTTTACAACTCAATAGCCCTATATGCAAACTATACCCTAGGCCCCCACAGATGAATGATATGGTGTGCTATGAACTGTACAGGTCTCATGCTTTGTAACATCTACTGTTTCAGTTGGCGATTCCTCTTCAGCAGCATCCTGCCAGCACTATAGGTGACTAAACTTCCCCTCTCAATTCCCAGCATGCATTGTCCACTGGCTTTCCAGCTCACTTCTTTGTCCTGAGAGTATGTAGTATAACAGACAGAAGAGCAGTAACAGGGCAACAAACACCCCCTACACTTCCTGTAAGACAAATTAGTGTCTTCCTTGTAAAAAGGGAACAAGACAGGTGATACCTCCTGCCCGAATCATCAGCAGGATGTATCGGGACTGGTTGTACGATCACAGCCATGTACAATTGAAATGCGGTGGCGCTGACAAGTCTCTGCCTGTGTGTATAGGCAGAGACATATCAGGCACTGAGAGGGCGGCGAGAAGCCTCCGGGGACCCACCTGTACAACTAGAGCACAGTGTGGCTCGGTGCCCGGCAGCTATTAAAAGTATGTTCTCTGAAAAGCCACAACATTTCCGAGTCAACCATAAGCGGCTGAGATCATACAGCCAGTGCCAGATACATGATGCCCACAGTTTGGTCACCGTGTACCACCTGTCAAATTCCCTTTAAAGGGAACCAGTCAGCAGATTGCGCTCAGTGACCTACAGTGTCAGGTTGGCGCCGTTATACTGATTACAATGATACCTTGGTTGATGAAATCCGTCTTGTGGTTGTTTCTTAATCTTTATTTTCAGTTATGTGTTAATGAAATTCTTGTGCCCTAAGGTTGGATTCATGTATGTGGTGCTCTGATTATATACCGTATTTTTCCGACCATAAGACGCACTTTTTTCCCTCCAAATTTGGGAGGAAAGTGTGGGTGCGTCTTATGGTAGGGATGTAGCATGTGGGGAGGGGGGCAGCAGCGAGTGGGATCGCACTGTTATCCCACTTCAGGAGGCAGAAACACCGGATTACGTACCGGTAATGCTCTTTCATAGAGCCACGACAGCACCCACTGAGAGAGGGGATCCGCCCCTAGGAACAGGAAACCCTACGGAGAGATAAAAGGGGCGGTCCCCCTCGCTCCCACAGTTTGGGTTACAGAGATTGCGAGGAACCGCCCACCAGTTTTAGTAGGTCATTCTATATTAACATTTTATCTTAACTTAATTACGTATATTTACAAGAACCAATCACCCTTAATAACGCTCATATGCTAACTAATATATAAGGGAGGGAAGTGAAGGGGTGCTGTCGTGGCTCTATAAAAGAGCATTACCGGTAAGTAATCCGGTGTTTTCTCTTCGCCGCGACAGCACCCACTGAGAGACTTTCAGAGATAGTTATTTGGGGGGGATTATCGTGTTAAGAACTGATCTACCGAAACACAAGTCAGTGGAAGCAGATAGATCTAATCTATAGTGATTATAGAAGGTAACAGGAGAAGACCAGGTTGCGGCCTTACATATGAGTTCTATTGGAACCTCTGCTCGTTCCGCCCAGGATGAAGCTATCGCACGGGTGGAATGTGCCTTTACAATCTCAGGTGGATTCTCCCCTTTAGACAAATAGGCAAGGTATATCGCCTCCCGAATCCATCGAGATAATGTGCCTTTTGTAACACCAGCTCCTTTCCTTTGACCCTGGAAGGAAACAAAGAGAGCCCTACTCTTCCTCCAGGCGCTAGTCCTGTCTAAGTAAGTCATTACAGCCCTTTTCACATCTAAGGTATGGTATTTCTCCTCTTCCTGATTTGTAGGGTTATTATAAAAAGTAGGAAGAAGAATTTCTTGAGATCTATGAAATTTAGTACACATCTTAGGTAGGTAGGAAGGGTCTGTTTTCAGGACAATTCTATCTGGAAATATCGACAGAAAGGGAGGATCTACTGATAATGCCTGTAAGTCACTTACTCTTCTCGCCGATACTAATGCGACAAGAAGAGCAGTTTTGAGGGTAACGTGTTTAATGTGAGCTGAGTGCAGTGGCTCAAATGGGTGACCTGTCAAGGCTTCAAGGACTAGATTAACATCGCAAGGAGGTATGCGGGGTATCTGAACTGGTTCTGACCTCTGGCAGGCTGAAATAAATCTAGCTATCCACCTATCACCCACTACATTGTGACTATACAATGCCCCTAGAGCAGAGACTTGTACTTTTAAGGTATTAACTGAAAGACCTAAGTCACGTCCTCTCTGGAGAAATTCTAAAATGTTAAAAATAGGAATTTCTTTTGACAAGGCCAATGGATAAAGACTTAGAAACTTTCCCTATACTCTCACATATATAGAAGTAGTGGATCTTTTCCTACTTAATAATAAAGTATTAACTACTTGATCAGGGAAACCCCTTAGTTTCAACAATTGTCTCTCAAATTCCAGGCTGTCAACCGTAGACCCTTCACATGAGGGTGGTTGAAGGGTCCCTGGAAGAGAAGATCCTGATGCTCTGGGAGAATCCATGGATCTGAGGTGGACATGGCTCTGAGCAGGGAGAACCATGGTCTCTTTGGCCAAAATGGGGCAATCAGGATTATATTGGCTTTGTCCTCCCTTATCTTCCTGATTACTGTTGGTAGAAGTATCAGAGGAGGAAAAGCATACGCTTTCTGAAATGTCCATGGCACCTGGAGAGCGTCGAGAAAATCGGGTTTGTCGGATTGGAACATTGAAGCGAACTTTTTTAATTGCCTGTTGTTTCTTGTAGCGAAGAGATCTATCTCTGGTAAACCCCATTTCATGGTTATCATTTTGAAGATTTGATGATTTAAAACCCACTCCCCTTGGTGGAGGGTATGACGACTGAGGAAGTCCGCTTTTGAATTGTCCACTCCTCTGACATGTAGTGCTGATAAGGACAGAAGATGTTCCTCGGCTATAGTTAGGATGTCTTCGGCTATAGACATGAGTGTTCCTGATCTTGTTCCTCCTTGATGATTGATATACGCTACTGATGTCATGTTGTCTGACAGAATCCTTGTATGTGTTCCGTGTAGCTGCAGAAGGAATTCACATAGAGTGTGATGGATAGCTTTCAGCTCTCTTATATTAGATGAGTCGTCTGACTCCGTAACCGACCATAGACCTTGGGCTACCTGATCTCTCAAATGTGCTCCCCAACCACTAGGACTGGCATCCGTGAATATTGTGTTTGAGGGTTTAACTACCCAGGGGACCCCACTAACCAAGTGATCTGGTTCTAGCCACCAGGATAGAGATTTAATTACGTCTTCAGAAAGGGAAATTTTACCGTCTAGATGACCTTGTAATTTTATTTCCTCATGTAAAATTGCATATTGTAAACACCTTGAATGAAATTGAGCCCATGGTACTGCTGGGATACATGACGTGAAGGAGCCAAGGAGGGACATGCCTTGTCTGAAAGATATTAGAGGTTTATCTATTACCGACTGTACCTTATTTCTTATTGTCAATTGCTTGGATTGTGGTAGGAAACATTTTTGGCTTATAGAGTCTATTATAATTCCCAAGAATGTTTGTCGAGTAGTTGGAAGAAGTCTAGACTTTTCCCAATTTATCAACCATCCTAACCTTTGCAGGGACGAAACCATATCACACAATCGTTGGTGACATTGTGAAGGGGAACTCCCTACTACTAAAAGATCATCAAGGTATGGGATTATGAGGGTATCTCTTACTCTTAGGTATGACATTACTTCCGACATTAACTTAGTGAATACCCTTGGAGCTATTGATAGTCCAAAGGGCATTGCTGTATACTGAAAGTGTCGTATACATCCATACAACACAATCGCCACGCGGAGATATTGTTGATGTTCTATAAAAATTGGCAGATGGTAATACGCATCTTTTAGGTCGAGTACCGTCATAAAGCAATGGGGAGACAACAGTTTTATGGTGGACCGGATAGACTCCATTTTAAAGGTTTGATTCTCTAAGAAGGTGTTCAATTTTTTAAGGTTCAATATGGTTCTGAATGATCCATCTGGCTTTGGGATTAAAAATAGAGGGGAATAGAATCCCTTTTTTTGCTGAAGAAATGGAACTTCCACCAAAACTCCTTTGGCTAGAAGATTCATTACCTCCTGCTCCAAAGCCTCCTGTTGTAACTGGGTTTTTAAAGAAGTCAATAGAAATGAGTCCGGAGGGACTCGGGAAAATTTTAGTTTTAGGCCAAAGGTGATGATACTATTTGCCCAAACGTTTGAAGTTATTTTCTGCCATTGATCTGAGAAGGAAGACAATCTACCTCCCACAGGCAGATCTGTTCTAGCAGGGTTTTTCCTCAGTTTTGAAAGGGCGCTTCCCAAAGAATGCTCCTCTCTGTCTGGTGTCTCTAGTGGCCCAGCGGTCTTGGTTCTTGAAATCCTTCCTTTTGTTAAACACGGGCTTTCGGAACACCCTCCTATAAGATGGAAGGTAATTATTATTAGGGAAGCCCTTTTTCCTCTCTCCTGCTTTAGTTAGGATCTCGTCCAGCTTAGTACCAAATAGGTACTCACCCTGACATGGAAGGCCACACAATTTGGATTTTGTCTGGGGATCGCCTTTCCAACCCTTAAGCCATAGGGTCCTACGTGCTGCATTAGTCAGCCCCGCCGACTTGGCCGCCAAACGTATTGAGTCAGCAGATAAGTCTGCCAGGAAGGCTGTAGCGCCCCTAATCAAAGGTATAGAGGCTCTCAACTTGTCTCTAGAGAGACCGTTTTTAAGTCCTTCCTCCAAGTCACTTAGCCAGACTAACATGGACCTAGCGGTGCATGTAGCCGACACAGCCGGTTTTAGGGCTCCCGCACAAGATTCCCACGCTCTTTTAAGGAGAGAGTCGGCTTTGCGGTCCAGAGGATCCTGTAGTGAACCTGAATCCTCCACAGGTATCAGGGATTTTTTGGATGTGGAAGCCACTGCTGCGTCTACTTTTGGGGCTTTTGACCAAGTCGAGAATTCCTCATCATTAAAAGGATAACGTCTCTTTGAAGATGGTGGTATTCCCCTCTGCCCCTGGCTTTCCCACTCTTTTTTAACCCTTGTCAGGCTGCATAATTTTACAACCTTAACAGGCTGCATAGGTACAATTGTACCTTCACATATACCTCCACTGTGGGAAGACTTTACTTGGTTTCAGAAACTAAAGTTCATTCAGCTACAAATGTTATGCTGATATCTATTGTTCAGTGTTGTTACTGGTCACTTATGTTGCTGTCAATTAAGTTAATTCAAACTGGGAGTGGCTTCTACTTGTCTTCCTGCCTCCCTCCTCTCATTAGCCATTTTGCTGTTCATCTCATTGCTGTGAGCACACATTTCTAGGCTTGTGAAGTCTTCAATTTCTTGGAAACGAAGGTAGGAAAGTCTCACAGCATCTAACAGCCAGTTATACCTTTATTCTCATTATGTGGGGACAGAACAGTCAAATTGTCTTTCAGCCTGGACTTGGCTTACATATATTTTGTATGAAACTTATCACTATAGGTATAATTTTTATACGAAAAATGGATAATAATTAGTATCTACATATTGTTTTACGATGTTTTATTTATATTCAGCACAAAATACGAAGCCAAAATTCATCTAGCAAGTCATCATGAGTGATAGTAATGCTGGATCTAGTTTCCGCCATAATCCAAGAAAACGTGTTTGCAGGTTAGTATAATTTTGTGAAAAGCCAATAATGTAGTATTTCGGAAAATTATTTATTTTACATTTTTTCATATTTACAGATTTACGTCTGACGAAATAATGCGAATGCTAGAAGAATCTGATTCTGAGCATGAGGATGAACCATATGTTGCATCTGATGATGAAAACTATGTACCACAAGTGGATGTTACTGAAGAAGATTCAGACATTGAACAAGAAATGGTCATAGAGCATGAAAATGAATACGAATCAGACGAAAGTGTTGAGGATGATTCTGTGCCTCAAAGTGCAGGCGACATTTGGACTGCTAAGGATGAAACTCAATGGTGCAGTAATCCACTGCCAAATGCACAAACAAAATCTCGTAATGTCCTACGACAAAGAGGTGGCCCTGCAGCAATCAGCAACCTATATACAGCAAAAGAGCTATTCAAGTCCATCATGACTCCCGAGATGTGTGACATCATATTACGGGAAACGAATCGAAAGGCCAAGAGAGTTTGTGATGCTTACAACAACGAACTGGTACAACGTTTTCCTGATTCTTCCAAACGGCCACCACAAAAAACATTCAAGCAATTTACTGAAACTGAACTTCATGCATTTTTGGGCATACTGATTGCTGCTGGTGTGCACAGAGCCAACAAAGAGAATCTGGAGGAAATGTGGAATGTTGCTGCTCTGCCTCTTATACGTGCAGCCATGTCTCGTGACCGCTTCAAGATGATACTCAGATTTATCAGGTTTGACAACGAAAATACACGTGCAGAACGTGTGCAAACAGATAAAGCTGCACCAATACGGGACATCTGGACAATGCTGAACAGTAATCTGGAGAGAGCCTACAAGCCATATCATTGTATCACCGTCGACGAGCAATTATTTCCATTTAGAGGTCATACTAAATTTACCCAGTATATACCTTCAAAACCAGCTAAATATGGCATAAAGATTTTCTGGGCTTGTGACTCATCAAATGCCTACCCTTTACAAGGTCAGCTCTACACTGGGAAACCAACTGATGGTCCTCGACAAGTAAACATTGGAGAACGAACAGTATTGGACCTAGTGAGCTCGTATAAAGGCTCTGGAAGAAATGTCACCACCGATAACTTCTTTACAACCATGGAACTAGCTAAGGTATTGAACTCCTGGAACATGACACTAGTTGGTACAGTAAGAAAAAACAAAAGGTTCCTACCTAGCAACATGCAGCCTGCCAAAGAAAGGCCTGTAAACTCGACAAATTTTGCCTACAATCATGATGCAACAGTCTGTTCATATGTACCAAAGAAGAACAAATCAGTCGTGCTTCTATCATCTATGCACATGACGGGAGAAGTTGAAGAGACACTAGCAGCCAAGCCAGAGATAATAAAATACTACAACATAACAAAAGGTGGCGTTGATGTTATGGATAAAATGTTGGGAGAGTACACTGTGAAACGACGAACATCACGTTGGACTTTGGCATTTTTCTACAATATGATTGATGTCAGTGGGTTAGCATCCTACATCATCTACAGAGAACACAATCCAAGCTTCAGGGCAAAGGATCAACGAAGAAAGTTCCTGAAAGATCTCGCAAATCAGCTGTGTATGATTGCAATTGAAGATCGTAGTACAAACAAAATGATAATGAGAAACCATTTTCTTCGAGGTGCAGTAGAAATGGTGCTTGGACGATGCATTGTGGTAGCATCGCAGCCAGCAGCTGGCCCCAACATACCTCATGGTAGTCGTGGACCCTCCCCTGTTGTTGGTAGTTGCTATGTCTGCAGAGACCTGAGGCGAAAACAACGCAAGACTAGAAAGTCTTGTGTGGTTTGTGTGAAACCCATTTGCGATGAACACTCTGTAGCAAAGCCAACATGCATTACTTGCAAAGAAAATCAATAAAAAAAAGTTTCTTACATTTTCTTTTATAATGTAAATGAACAGTTTTTTACTTGTTTATAATAGTTAAATAGCATTATCATTAAAAAAAAATTTATGCTTTTTCCCTTGCATTATCTTCATTCAAAATATATGAGGTACATTTGTACCTATGCAGCTTGTTATGGATGCAAAAAGATCTCGACCCCTTATCTCGGAAGCGGGTGGAGATATTTTATTGAAATTTGGCCAATATATTCTGGACCAAAAATGTAGAGATGTCACGAAATTTCAGCCCTCTACGTCTTTTCAAAAAAAAGTTATTGCAATTTTAAAACGGAATAGTTACAATTGTACCTATTCAGCCGGATAAGGGTTAATTAAATTTTTAACTGCTGCTATCACCGGAAAGGAGGGTCTTTTCCTTTCAGACAGCCCAGCGAACATTATGTCCTGCTGTGTTTTAGGGGTCTTAGAATCCTCGATGCCCATGGTGTTACAGACGGATTTCACCAGGTTATCTATACTATCGGTGGGGAAGCACGTATCCTGATCCTCGTCCGAGGAAACATATTCTCTGGAAATATCCGAATCTGCATTCTCTAATTCGGAAGACTGGTCAGATATGGGTGAAACATATTCTCTTATCCCCTTAGTACGCGTTTCTTTTTCCGAACTATGCAGGGCTTGTAATTCCTCTCTAATCAACACTCTAATGTCTTCTGATTTAACCGAGGCCTCCTCCCGTAAGGTGGAATCAATACATGGTTTACAAAGTTTCTTTTTGTAACTATCCGGAAGGGGCTGAAGACATATCGCACACTGTTTGTGTTTCGTTTTTTCAGTACATTTTGCCTAGAGTGTTAGAGGAGAGGGAACAGCAATCAGCTTAATAGGGTAGATGTACACTCACCCCAGTGAAGCAGTCTGTGAAGGTACCGGCTGACGAGGAGGAGACTGCAGAGGCTTGTTCTTCTTAGAAGATCCGCTCCGCTTGGAGCGGCTGCTGCTGCTGGCATGGCTGCGAGGAGTAGTTGCGGTGGCTTCAATAGAAGACATCGCAGGGTCCTGTGCCGAATCCATATTGGACGCCGGAACGTTACTGCCGGCGTCCTTTTCACATGGGGGCCGCCATCTTCTTCCTGTTGAACCCGGAAGTGCTAACAACTTCCGGGTCGCGGCCATATTCCATGTGCCCGCGCTGTCACCGGCACCAGCGCAGGCGGCGTCTCCTCCATCACCCCGGAAGTTTTTTGCTGTACTTCTGGGGGAACATACTGGGGCTCCACGCCGTATGAGCGCTCGCCGAGGACGGCGCAGCGCTCACCAAACCACAGCGCTAACTTCCCGCAGACGTCCCGGATGAATTCCTGTGAGCCAGCCACTTTCCAGCCCTGGCCTCACGGCATCTGCCAGCAGAGGGGGGAAGCTGACACCAGGACCCCTGACGCTGCCTCCAGCTCTGGAGCCCTTGCCGTCCTCACAGGTAAACTGCGCAAGCGGCATCCAGGCTAGGCATCCTCTTCTCCGTGGATTCCCATAGGAACAGGAAACCAAACTGTGGGAGCGAGGGGGACCGCCCCTTTTATCTCTCCGTAGGGTTTCCTGTTCCTAGGGGCGGATCCCCTCTCTCAGTGGGTGCTGTCGTGGCGAAGAGAAAAAATGTCCCCACTGCCCGGAATCAGAGCTGGGGAAACCATGTGGTCCCGATGATTAAGTGCAGTGAATATTCATTAGCTGCTTCCCCGCCCACCTATCAGCTGAGTGGTGAGCCAGGAGCAGCAAATGAATACTGCACTTAAGCAGGGACACACATGGTTTCCTCAGCGCTGGATTCCTGCAGCAGCTGGGGAGATCTGTGTGTCCGGGGGAGGAGGAGGCAGCAGCAGCAGGGGCCAGGGGAGAGGAGATCGCTGCATACCTGCCTGGGCTGGACACTGAGTGCTGTGCACAAGGAGGACCTGTGTGATATCAGACGTGGGCGGGTTGGAGCATCACATGGCAGCTCAGAGCCCTCCCTCTTCTTGACATCATCACAGGTCCTTCAGACTCCCCACTAGAATCTGCAGGATTCCTCTTATAACCTGTGCTGTGGAAAGGCAACAAGTGGGAAGGCTCTGTGTGTGCAGCCATGGGATGCTTTTACTTCACCCCAGTGAGGCTGGCTGCCACAATTAAGAGGTTAGTCTTTACAAAACACAATAAAGCACTCTGCCACTCCTTTGGTGAACTATAACTCCCAGAATGTCATAGGATCTGCAGGACATGCTGGGAGTTATAGTTCTCCCATGGGATTTTAAAGCAGCACTCCAGTGTTATTTTGCAGTGCTGGAGTGGTGCTTTCAATATAAGCCCTGTGCCCCCATTCTTATACTCATCCTCCAGCGTCTTCATATAGTACTTCATAGACACCACACTGGTCCCGCAGCTTCCAACATAATATACTAATATGTATAATAACACCACATATAATAGTATGTTATTTATGTAATTAAATATTTTACCACATTTTTTTGCTTCAAATATTTTTTTCCCTATTTTCCACCTCTAAAACCAGGGTGCGCCTTATAGTCCGGTGCATCTTATAGTACGAAAAATACGGTATTCATAATGCAGACTGCTGACAGGTCACTGATCTCTCACTGACCCGCCTCCTACTTTACATAATGAATATCTCCACAAAAAAATAAAAAATAAAAAAAAGACACGCTTCTGCAGGCAGGTGCCAGCATAATCGCATGGTTACAGTGCACTTAATCCCTTTTACAGATTTCATTCAGGAAAAAAAAAAAAAAGTCATTTTGAAAATGGTGCCCAGGGCGCCTGCGCAGCAGCTGTTTGTATAGAGATCTGGCATGCGCCGCCATCTTACTGGGGAAAAAAAAACATGTCCTCCACCAAGATGGCGCCGCCCGCGCAGTAACAGCTTTCGGAGATCACAAATAGCCGCTACTGCGCAGGTAGCGCCATCTTGTAGGAGAACTTTTTTTTTTTTCCCCTTCTTCAGCAAGATGGCGCCACCCACACAACAGCAGCTATCGGACCTCTACACAAAGATAGCTGCTACGGCGCAGGCGCCATTTTCAAAATTACTTTCCCCCCCCCCCTCGCTCAAGTAAATCTGCAAAGGGTGCACAGTAACCATGCGACTATGCTGCTGCGCAGGTGCCAAGGATGGCACCTGCCTGCCGAAGCGGTTTTTTTCCATTCAGTATCTGATGGTATCCATTATGTAAACTAGGGGGCAGGTCAGTGAGGGATCAGTGATTGTCAGCAGGCTGCATTATGAATATGTAATCAGAGCACCAACCCATATACCAACCCCGCATTAGCGCACAAGAATCTCATTAACACAAAACTGAAAATAAAGATTAAGAAACAACCACAAGACGGATTTCATCACCAGGTATCATTGTAATCAGTATAACGGCGCCGACCTGACACTGTCTGTAGGTTACTGTGCACAATCCTGCTGACAGGCTCCCTTTAAAGGGGTTCTCCATGAACAAAGTACATTTTAATTAACAGATCTTGGAATAATAATAAATTACGCAATTGGATGTGTTAAAAAAAAAAAATGTTCCTGCGCTGAGATAATCTTATAAATGTGCCCCTACTGTGTAATGGCTATGTCTGACCGTGCAGGGACATTGTCTGACCATACCACATCTCCTGAGCATTGGAGAGACGCACAAAAAAGTATACAGAAAGGACAGGAGGTGATCACAGCTGTTTCTTTCTGTGAGGTTAAAAAAAAAATTCACTGCCTGTTTTTAAACAGGTTTTACCTCACAGAAAGCAGCAGCAGCAGCCTTCCCCTGCAGTCTTGTCTGTATACTCTGCCCAGGAGCTGTGGTATGATCAGACCATGGTCCTGCACGATCAGACACAGCCATTACACAGCAGGGGCACATTTATAAGATTATCTCAGCACAGGGACACATCCAATTGTGGAAATGATTATTATTCCAAGATCTACTGATTAAAATTATTATTATTATTTATTACTATAGCGCCATTTATTCCATGGCGCTTAACATGTGAGGAGGGGTATGCATAATAAAAACAAGTGCAATAATCTTGAACAATACAAGTCACAACTGGTACAGGAGGAGAGAGGACCCTGCCCGCGAGGGCTCGCAATCTACAAATACTTCGTTCATAGGAAAATCTCTTTAAAGGGAACCTGTCAGCAGGATTGTGCAGAGTAACCTACACACAGTGTTAGGTCGGTGCTGTTATACTGGTTGTAATGATACCTGGTGATGAAATCCATCTTATGATTGTTCTTTAATCTTTATTTTCAGAGAACGATATTAGAAACTATAGAAAGCATGAAGAAAAGTTCCAGCAGCTTCCTTTAGGCTCCTGGAAGCTGAAGAGATGACAGACGCAGGAGATCTTTCTGATGTAACTTGGACTTTTTGCCCTCACACGACGCAGATCCATAGAACAAGAACAATTGCACCAAGAATGTAAGGTAGATCCTGGGATCATTAATCTGCACAAGAGCCTAAAAATGTGAATAAACACTAACCACTAAATAATGAAAACTTATGCCACCTTCTACACTTTTTTCCACTGCCTTCAAATAGTCGAGATCTCCAACTACAGTCAGTGATGGAAACATCATGGTCTCCACCCAATACTATATATAAGATACACTACTGAGCTGACCTGTTTGCCTTCATCCTCAGCCAAGCCATGAGCCAAATGTGCACTAAATGTGCTCTTCCCGACGCCTCCTTTTCCTGAGAGAACCAGAATCTTGTGTTTCACTGAAGACATTTTTTCTTTGATTTCTTCTATTGCTAAAACAGAATACAGAAAGTAGGTTACGATCAGGGTCTATGGAAAGGCAACATTAAACATCACATTGGCTATTGAAGACACTGGACATGTTTTTGTATTCCACATTATATTCATCCTTACGTACGGTCCTAATAATGTGAGATTTACACACAGCTAATGGCTATTGTTTGGTAAAGGAAGAATCTGCCAGGTTTTCATAATTCGGTGCTTCATATTTGTTCTTCTAACAGATAAACACACACTTAAAAGGGGTTTTACACCAGAATTATGGCTTATAATAGACTGCGAATGCCTGAGCGGTGGGGCAGGTTCACTACCGGATGTGACGGATCAGTGGTGTTCCGCTTTGTGCACTGCTTACATCCAGCGATTTTAACAGTTCATTGAGGGGGTGCCGCATTAAAGGTTTATACCTAACGACTTAGGGCCCAAGTGACCGTAAGTCATATGCTTTTTGATCGACCACTAATTTTATTTATTTTTTTTAAACACAGGCCACCCACACTCCCGATGGGAACTCGCTGACATGGAATTGATCGCTCAGTGTGAATTGGCTGATATTGTAATTGGCAGAGCAGGTCCTGTTCACACAGGATGATGTGCTGCCAAGAACGATGATCCTTTATGCAGCAAAAAAGATCATTTCTACAGTGGCATAACTAGAGTCTGATGGGCCTCGCTGCAAGATTTGGACCTCTTCTGCCGCTGCTGTTTATTGTATAGAATATAATTTACAATATAATGTATAATGCGCAGCCCACAGTCCTCGCTACAGCATAATGCGCAGCCCACAGTCCTCGCTACAGCATAATGCGCAGCCCACAGTCCTCGCTACAGCATAATGCGCAGCCCACAGTCCTCGCTACAGCATAATGCGCAGCCCACAGTCCTCGCTACAGCATAATGCGCAGCCCACAGTCCTCGCTACAGCATAATGCGCAGCCCACAGTCCTCGCTACAGCATAATGCGCAGCCCACAGTCCTCGCTACAGCATAATGCGCAGCCCACAGTCCTCGCTACAGCATAATGCGCAGCCCACAGTCCTCGCTACAGCATAATGCGCAGCCCACAGTCCTCGCTACAGCATAATGCGCAGCCCCACAGTCCTCCCTACAGTATAATGCGCAGCCCACAGTCCTCGCTACAGTATAATGCGCAGCCCACAGTCCTCGCTACAGTATAATGCGCAGCCCACAGTCCTCGCTACAGTATAATGCGCAGCCCACAGTCCTCGCTACAGTATAATGCGCAGCCCATAGTCCTCGCTACAGTATAATGCGCAGCCCATAGTCCTCCCTATAGTATAATGCGCAGCCCATAGTCCTCCCTATAGTATAATGCGCAGCCCATAGTCCTCCCTATAGTATAATGCGCAGCCCATAGTCCTCCCTATAGTATAATGCGCAGCCCATAGTCCTCCCTATAGTATAATGCGCAGCCCATAGTCCTCCCTATAGTATAATGCGCAGCCCATAGTCCTCCCTATAGTATAATGCGCAGCCCATAGTCCTCCCTATAGTATAATGCGCAGCCCATAGTCCTCCCTATAGTATAATGCGCAGCCCATAGTCCTCCCTATAGTATAATGCGCAGCCCATAGTCCTCCCTATAGTATAATGCGCAGCCCATAGTCCTCCCTATAGTATAATGCGCAGCCCATAGTCCTCCCTATAGTATAATGCGCAGCCCATAGTCCTCCCTATAGTATAATGCGCAGCCCATAGTCCTCCCTATAGTATAATGCGCAGCCCATAGTCCTCCCTATAGTATAATGCGCAGCCCATAGTCCTCCCTATAGTATAATGCGCAGCCCATAGTCCTCCCTATAGTATAATGCGCAGCCCATAGTCCTCCCTATAGTATAATGCGCAGCCCATAGTCCTCCCTATAGTATAATGCGCAGCCCATAGTCCTCCCTATAGTATAATGCGCAGCCCATAGTCCTCCCTATAGTATAATGCGCAGCCCATAGTCCTCCCTATAGTATAATGCGCAGCCCATAGTCCTCCCTATAGTATAATGCGCAGCCCATAGTCCTCCCTATAGTATAATGCGCAGCCCATAGTCCTCCCTATAGTATAATGCGCAGCCCATAGTCCTCCCTATAGTATAATGCGCAGCCCATAGTCCTCCCTATAGTATAATGCGCAGCCCATAGTCCTCCCTATAGTATAATGCGCAGCCCATAGTCCTCCCTATAGTATAATGCGCAGCCCATAGTCCTCCCTATAGTATAATGCGCAGCCCATAGTCCTCCCTATAGTATAATGCGCAGCCCATAGTCCTCCCTATAGTATAATGCGCAGCCCATAGTCCTCCCTATAGTATAATGCGCAGCCCATAGTCCTCCCTATAGTATAATGCGCAGCCCATAGTCCTCCCTATAGTATAATGCGCAGCCCATAGTCCTCCCTATAGTATAATGCGCAGCCCATAGTCCTCCCTATAGTATAATGCGCAGCCCATAGTCCTCCCTATAGTATAATGCGCAGCCCATAGTCCTCCCTATAGTATAATGCGCAGCCCATAGTCCTCCCTATAGTATAATGCGCAGCCCATAGTCCTCCCTATAGTATAATGCGCAGCCCATAGTCCTCCCTATAGTATAATGCGCAGCCCATAGTCCTCCCTATAGTATAATGCGCAGCCCATAGTCCTCCCTATAGTATAATGCGCAGCCCATAGTCCTCCCTATAGTATAATGCGCAGCCCATAGTCCTCCCTATAGTATAATGCGCAGCCCATAGTCCTCCCTATAGTATAATGCGCAGCCCATAGTCCTCCCTATAGTATAATGCGCAGCCCATAGTCCTCCCTATAGTATAATGCGCAGCCCATAGTCCTCCCTATAGTATAATGCGCAGCCCATAGTCCTCCCTATAGTATAATGCGCAGCCCATAGTCCTCCCTATAGTATAATGCGCAGCCCATAGTCCTCCCTATAGTATAATGCGCAGCCCATAGTCCTCCCTATAGTATAATGCGCAGCCCATAGTCCTCCCTATAGTATAATGCGCAGCCCATAGTCCTCCCTATAGTATAATGCGCAGCCCATAGTCCTCCCTATAGTATAATGCGCAGCCCATAGTCCTCCCTATAGTATAATGCGCAGCCCATAGTCCTCCCTATAGTATAATGCGCAGCCCATAGTCCTCCCTATAGTATAATGCGCAGCCCATAGTCCTCCCTATAGTATAATGCGCAGCCCATAGTCCTCCCTATAGTATAATGCGCAGCCCATAGTCCTCCCTATAGTATAATGCGCAGCCCATAGTCCTCCCTATAGTATAATGCGCAGCCCATAGTCCTCCCTATAGTATAATGCGCAGCCCATAGTCCTCCCTATAGTATAATGCGCAGCCCATAGTCCTCCCTATAGTATAATGCGCAGCCCATAGTCCTCCCTATAGTATAATGCGCAGCCCATAGTCCTCCCTATAGTATAATGCGCAGCCCATAGTCCTCCCTATAGTATAATGCGCAGCCCATAGTCCTCCCTATAGTATAATGCGCAGCCCATAGTCCTCCCTATAGTATAATGCGCAGCCCATAGTCCTCCCTATAGTATAATGCGCAGCCCATAGTCCTCCCTATAGTATAATGCGCAGCCCATAGTCCTCCCTATAGTATAATGCGCAGCCCATAGTCCTCCCTATAGTATAATGCGCAGCCCATAGTCCTCCCTATAGTATAATGCGCAGCCCATAGTCCTCCCTATAGTATAATGCGCAGCCCATAGTCCTCCCTATAGTATAATGCGCAGCCCATAGTCCTCCCTATAGTATAATGCGCAGCCCATAGTCCTCCCTATAGTATAATGCGCAGCCCATAGTCCTTCCTATAGTATAATGCGCAGCCCATAGTCCTCCCTATAGTATAATGCACAGCCCATAGTCCTCCCTATAGTATAATGCACAGCCCATAGTCCTCCCTATAGTATAATGCACAGCCCATAGTCCTCCCTATAGTATAATGCACAGCCCATAGTCCTCCCTATAGTATAATGCACAGCCCATAGTCCTTCCTATAGTATAATGCACAGCCCTCCACACATGGTTGGACTACCTGGAAACAGGTTTACTAGTCCTCAAGTCATAATCTCCTGCTACTAAAACAATAGCTTTATAAAAACTATACTAATTAGCCAAGTAAGTGACACAGACCCCCAACATAGCTTGATGTGAAAGCGTGCATCGGATGCCTTTTTCTTCATAGGTAAAGTGGATTCAATGCCACTGTGCATTATTATTATTATAATGTCAATTTCATGTGATATCATGCTCTCCTTGTTTACCTGTATTCGTTACAAAGGACCTTAATCCCTTCATGACCTTAAAGTACCTACACATCATGTTCAGGGAGAGGCGAATTCCTGACCCATGACGTACAGTTACGTCATGACAATTGTGGGGGGCACAGGTGCAAAGTCCGCAAGACCGCCGCTGGGAGCTCAGCTTATGTGATGGGGGCCATGCACTCCCCCAGGTAGCACACCGTCCCAGCAGGGACTGTGACATCTATCCCTGGTGATGGCGCTGCCCCCTACATGTGCCATCAGCCGGATCATATGGCTCTTTTCACCTGTTGCAGTACTACAACCCCCAGCAATGCTTAGTCAGTACACGCTGGGAGTTGTACTGATACATAATATGACCAGTCACCAGCTGCCCTGCCGCCATCTCGTACCTGGGTCCGGTCCCGCCGCTGCCCCGGAGGCGCACACGGACTGGTTGGGACATCCCTCACACGCAGAGCTCTTCCCCGCATCACTACTTCCAGTGCCCGGACAGTCTGCAAGAGAAACACCACACATCACCCACAAAGCCCGGAGCCAGCACCGGAGCCTCCGCCGTGCCGGCCGCACTCACGCTGCGGAGCGTTCTCCGGGACAGCAGCCATAGCACCACGTGACCCGCACAACACTTCCTACTCGCTCCTACTTGTTTACTTCCGGCATTGTCGCGTTCCAAGCCTCAATTTAGTTATGATTTTTTTTACAACTTTATTAACCCAGGTACAATCAGCAGCTTTCTACGCTATATGTGTCCATCATCCCTGGGATCCGTGCAGTCACTTTGCTCTCGGCTTCTTTTCCTTCTCATCAGAATTCCTCCTATAATGTTTACTGACCACCTGATGACTATGAGAGTGGTCACTTGATTGGTTGCCATGGGCAACGCCTTCAGTTTTCTACCTTTAGTTAATCCAATAGTCCAGTTCTGTTTTTGGCCCCGTCAGTGTGTTCCCTTATTTCTCATTGTCTTGCATAGATGCGGTAGACAATTACATGTCCCGCCATTCATTATAATTACATGCCCCCAATAAATTATAATTACATGCCCCTCAATCCATTATAATTACATGTCCCCCCATTCATTATAATTACATGTCCCCTATTCATTATATCAACATGTCCCTCAATCCATTATAATTACATGCCCCTCAATCCATTATAATTACATGTCCCCATTCATTATAATTACGTGTCCCCTATTCATTATATCAACATGTCCCTCAATCCATTATAATTACATGTCCCCCTATTCATTATAATTACATGCACCCAATAAATTATAATTACGTGTCACCTATTCATTATAATTACATGCCCCCAATAAATTATAATTACCAGGGCCGGACTTAGCCCAAAAGGCGCCCTGTGCGAGACTGCAGGACGGCGCCCCCCCCCCTCCAAACTTTGAAAGAAAACAATAACTCTTTAATATTCACAACAACACGTTTACTTAGAAAACTTGTGTTTCCCTGCAAAACACTTGAAGAAACACTAATATTGCAATAACGGGAATTATAAAGTGCTTTAAAGCGGACCAAAAGGAAAAAATGACGCTTGGTCCAAAGCCATATGGGCTGACAGCCAATCAGAGTGCAGAGCGGCGGCCTGCAAGGCCAAACACCGCCCTGCACTCTGATTGGCTGTCAGCCCAACGCTGACAGCCAATCGGAGTGCAGAGATGATGGCCAGCATGGAGAAGAGTTCCGGACGGGTGGCAGCAGGTCGGGTGCCGTGCGGACCAAGAGTCATTCTATGACTTTTGATCCACCTTAATACTAAATAAAATATCTTAAAATATCAAATATAAATAATATAATAAATATGCAACATACATGAGAAAAACTGTCATTAAATATGTGCACAATTTTCAACCTTCAAGACAAAAAAATAAAAATAAAGTGCACTATACTGTAATCCAGCAACAACAAGAACATAATAACGTGCTACATAAACTGATTTAAAAAGCAACTTTCCGTGCTTTTACTTTGGCAAACTCATCAATAGTTTCATTTAAGTCTAGAGATGCCAACACATCATTTTCAATTGACAAGACTGCAAGTGAGGATAACCTGCTCTCTGTCATAGTGGACCTTAAATATGTCTTAATGAGCTTAAGTTTTGAAAAACTGCGCTCTCCTGAGGCCACAGAAATCGGGATGGTGCACAGAATCTGAAGTGCAGTCCAGCCTACGTCACACGCAGAGAGCCGAGCGACAGGGCGGGCGCCGGGCGGGCGGCACTGGGCAGGAGCAGGCGAGCAGCAGATACAGATAGCGCAAATGGCGCGGCGGGGGGCGCCACAAGAGGTGCGGGCGCCCTCAGGCCATTAAGCGTCTACATTGTGATCAGGGGTGGGATTCAAATTTTTAACAACAGGTCCTCTAAGTCGCGGCGGCCGGAATTTTGGCCACGCCCATTTTCAATAACCCCGCCCATACTAATAAGCCACGCCCAGTTCAATAGACAGACCAGACACCATATCACCACAGTGACCTATAATACTATCTACAAGGCACAAATACCGCCACACCATGACCAGATGACATATTACCACCACAGTGATCGAATAATATCAAATACAAGGAACGAATACCACAACATCATGACCAGACCACATATTACCACCACATAGTGACTGAATACTACAATACTGATCAATAATAAAAAAAACCACAATACTATCACCATAAGTGCCATTATACACAGGAGATCTGTACTTAGTATGCAGCGTCTGTGTATAGGTAATACAGTGATCACCGGTGACATACACAGGACCTCAGTATATAGTATACAGTGTATAGTGTCAGTGTATAGGTAACACACTGACTCACCAGTGACATCTCTAGGTGAAGTCCTTCATCTTTCATCCCGCACAGACCGCCATCACTTCATCCAGCCAGGACTCGTCTCTGCAGGAAATAACACAGTTATCTCGAGTTCCACTTGCAGAACACGTTACTTAATTTTCCCAACTTCTACATTACACCACATGAAGAAGGCGACATAGTGTCACTCTACACAGTAATAGGACCGCCCCTCCATTTAAAACAGTATACTCAAAAAATAAAATAAATACATCACTGCAGTAATAATATCCCTTAATTAGCCCCTATGGTAATAATATTCGCCATCCTGGCCCCCGTGTGTCTCATTCCTGGCGTCAGCCATATATTCTCCCATCCTGCCCTAATGAGTATCTATCCTGCCCCATATGATCTTCCCATCCTGCCCCATCTGTCTCCATCGTATCCATCCTGCCCCATCTGTCTCCAATCCTGCCTCCAGTGTCTCCAGTCATGACGCCATGTCTGTCATCCTGCCCCGTGTCTCCATTCTGCCCCTGTGTCAAGCATTCTGCCCGTGTCCAGCATTCTGCACCAGTGTCCAGCATTCTGCACCAGTGTCCAGCATTCTGCACCAGTGTTCAGCTTTCTGCCCCTGTGTCCAGCTTTCTGCCCCCTGTGTCCAGCTTTCTGCCCCAGTGTCCAGCTTTCTGCCCCAGTGTCCAGCTTTCTGCCCCAGTGTCCAGCGTTCTGCCCCAGTGTCCAGCTTTCTGCCCCAGTGTCCAGCGTTCTGCATCAGTGTCCAGCGTTCTGCCCCAATGTCCAGCGTTCTGCCCCTGTGTCCAGCGTTCTGCCCCTGTGTCCAGCTTTCTGCCGCATTGTCCAGCTTTCTGCCCCAGTGTCCAGCTTTCTGCCCCCGTGTCCAGCTTTCTGCCCCAGTGTCCAGCGTTCTGCATCAGTGTCCAGCGTTCTGCCCCAATGTCCAGCGTTCTGCCCCCGTGTCCAGCTTTCTGCCCCAGTGTCCAGCTTTCTGCCCCAGTGTCCAGCTTTCTGCCCCAGTGTCCAGCTTTCTGCCCCAGTGTCCAGCTTTCTGCCCCAGTGTCCAGCGTTCTGCCCCAGTGTCCAGCTTTCTGCCCCAGTGTCCAGCGTTCTGCCCCCGTGTCCAGCGTTCTGCCCCCGTGTCCAGCGTTCTGCCCCCGTGTCCAGCGTTCTGCCCCAGTGTCCAGCGTTCTGCCCCAGTGTCCAGCGTTCTGCCCCAGTGTCCAGCGTTCTGCCCCAGTGTCCAGCGTTCTGCCCCAGTGTCCAGCTTTCTGCCCCAGTGTCCAGCTTTCTGCCCCAGTGTCCAGCGTTCTGCCCCAGTGTCCAGCTTTCTGCCCCCCAGTGTCCAGCTTTCTGCCCCCCCCTGTGTCCAGCGTTCTGCCCCAGTGTCCAGCTTTCTGCCCCCCAGTGTCCAGCTTTCTGCCCCCCCCTGTGTCCAGCTTTCTGCCCCCCAGTGTCCAGCTTTCTGCCCCCCCCTGTGTCCAGCGTTCTGCCCCAGTGTCCAGCTTTCTGCCCCCCAGTGTCCAGCTTTCTGCCCCCCCTGTGTCCAGCGTTCTGCCCCAGTGTCCAGCTTTCTGCCCCCCTGTGTCCAGCTTTCTGCCCCCCTGTGTCCAGCTTTCTGCCCCCCAGTGTCCAGCTTTCTGCCCCCCAGTGTCCAGCTTTCTGCCCCCCTGTGTCCAGCTTTCTGCCCCCCAGTGTCCAGCTTTCTGCCCCCCAGTGTCCAGCTTTCTTCCCCCCAGTGTCCAGCTTTCTGCCCCAGTGTCCAGCGTTCTGCCCCAGTGTCCAGCGTTCTGCCCCCGTGTCCAGCGTTCTGCCCCAGTGTCCAGCGTTCTGCCCCCCGTGTCCAGCGTTCTGCCCTCGTGTGCAGCGTTCTGCCCCAATGTCCTTTCTGCCCCCCTGTGTCCAGCTTTCTGCCCCCCAGTGTCCAGCTTTCTGCCCCCCCCTGTGTCCAGCGTTCTGCCCCAGTGTCCAGCTTTCTGCCCCCCTGTGTCCAGCTTTCTGCCCCCCTGTGTCCAGCTTTCTGCCCCCCAGTGTCCAGCTTTCTGCCCCCCTGTGTCCAGCTTTCTGCCCTGGGCCCCCCCCCCCCCCCCCGACCGCCGCTCTCAATAAAAAAAAAAACAAAACAAGTTCTGCTTACCTGACCGCGATCCTGCTCTGTCTGGTTATCGGTGGGGGCGGCCATCTTCCTGAGGCCGCGCGTGCGCAGGTGGAGTGCTCTGCTGCCTGGGGCTTCAGGAAAATGGCCGCGGGATGCCGCGCATGCGCAGATGGAGATCGCGGCGGCCATTTTTCTGAAGCCGACATGCGAACAGGTAAATTCTGCGCCGCCGGCGACCCGCCCCCCGCATTGTGCCGCCCCCCACATTGCGCCCCCCTTCCTACGCCACTGCTTGGCGCCCTGTGCGGCCGCACAGGTCGCACAGGGCAAAGGCCGGCCCTGATAATTACATGCCCCCAATTCATTATAATTACATGTCCCTCAATCCATTATAATTACATGTCCCCCCATTCATTATAATTACATGCCCCAAATAAATTATAATTACATGCCCCTCAATCCATTATAATTACTTTCCCCCAATTCATTATAATTACGTGTCCCCTATTCATTATAATTACATGTCCCAAATAAATTATAATTAAATGCCCCCAATTCATTATAATTACATGTCCCTCAATCCATTATAATTACATGTCCCCCCATTCATTATAATTACATGCCCCCAATTCATTATAATTACATGCCCCAAATAAATTATAATTACATGCCCCTCAATCCATTATAATTACATGCCCCCAATTCATTATAATTACGTGTCCCCTATTCATTATAATTACATGCCCCTAATAAATTATAATTACATGCCCCCAATTCATTATAATTACATGTCCCTCAATTCATTATAATTACATGCCCCTAATAAATTATAATTACATGCCCCTCAATCCATTATAATTACTTTCCCCCAATTCATTATAATTACGTGTCCCCTATTCATTATAATTACATGTCCCAAATAAATTATAATTAAATGCCCCCAATTCATTATAATTATATGTCCCTCAATCCATTATAATTACATGTCCCCCCATTCATTATAATTACATGCCCCCAATTCATTATAATTACATGCCCCAAATAAATTATAATTACATGCCCCTCAATCCATTATAATTACATGCCCCCAATTCATTATAATTACGTGTCCCCTATTCATTATAATTACATGCCCACAATAAATTATAATTACATGCCCCCAATTCATTATAATTACATGTCCCTCAATCCATTATAATTACATGTCCCCCCATTCATTATAATTACATGCCCCCAATTCATTATAATTACATGCCCCAAATAAATTATAATTACATGCCCCTCAATCCATTATAATTACTTGCCCCCAATTCATTATAATTACTTGTCCCCTATTCATTATAATTACATGCCCCAAATAAATTATAATTACATGTCCCCTATTCATTATAATTACATGCCCCCAATAAATTATAATTACATGCCCCCAATCCATTATAATTAAATGCCCCCAATCCATTATAATTACATGCCCCTCAATCCAATATAATTACTTGCCCCAATTCATTATAATTGCACACCCTTCAATCCATTATAATTACATGCCCCCAATTCGTTATAATGACATGCTCCCAATAAATTCTAATTATATGAATCCCAATTAACCATTTTTCTCCCTATCAATAAATATATAAATTAATTAGCAACTGTGTTCCTCCCTCCCCTCAATTCAACATAGTTACATTCCCCCAATTAATTATGCAATGTCCTCTCTCACACACTCAATTCCTTATAATATAATGTTCTCTCTCCCACCCACGTTTCATTCACTTTATTGAAAAGAAAATACTTACAGTACCTCCCAATACGATCTTTTGCTACTCTGTTATGGACCTGGTGGTTAGGAGCACCCGGAATGACCTGATGAGTAAACTCAAAATCGGGACTAGCTCTGGGGAAATGGGAACTCTGCTGACCGCAAACTCTACTCCTATCACACACACTAGAAATAGCCGTGGAGCGTACCTAACTCTCCCTAGATGCCTCTTCACAGCCTAAGAGCTAACTACCCCTAAAGATAGAAATAGAAGCCTTACCTTGCCTCAGAGAAATTCCCCATAGGTAAAGGCAGCCCCCCACATATATTGACTGTGAGTTAAGAGGAAAGTCACAAACACAGGAATGAAACAGGTTTTAGCAAAGGAGGCCAGACTTAACTAAATAGTCAGAGGAAAGAAAAGGGAACTATGCGGTCAGCACAAAAAACTACAAAAAAGCCACGCAGAGTAAGCAAAAAGACTCCCCACACCGACTCACGGTGTGGAGGTGCCACTCTGCACCCCAAGAGCTTCCAGCTAGCAAAGGAATGTCATGATAGCAAGCTGGACTAGAATTTAGCAGTACTAAGAAATATATTCAGGGAGCAGTAACAACAAATGAACTAGCAAAGACTTAGCTTCTGCTGGAGTAGACAGGTCCTCAGAGAAGTCCAAGAGAGATCTGAACCAATACTGAGACATTGACAGCTGGCATGAAGTAACGATCTGAGTGGAGTTAAATAGGGAAGCCAGCATAGCAATAAACGAGAGCAGCTGATAAAGCCAACCTCAGTGACCAGCAGTTCCGCTCGAAGCCACCAGAGGGAGTCCAAGAGCAGAACTAACCAAAGTACCATTCATGACCACAGGAGGGAGTCCGAGAACGGAATTCACAACAGTACCCCCCCCCCCTTGAGGAGGGGTCACCGAACCCTCACCAGGGCCCCCAGGCCGATCAGGATGAGCCAAATGAAAGGCACAAACTAAATCGGCAGCATGGACATCGGAGGCAACAACCCAGGAATTATCCTCCTGACCATAGCCCTTCCACTTAACCAGGTACTGAAGCTTCCGTCTCGAAATACGAGAATCCAAAATTTTTTCCACCACATACTCCAACTCCCCGTCAACCAACACCGGAGCCGGAGGATCAACGGAGGGAACCATAGGCACCACGTACCTCCGCAACAACGACCTATGGAACACATTATGGATGGCAAAAGAAGCTGGAAGGACCAAACGAAATGACACAGGGTTGAGAATTTCAGAAATCTTATAAGGACCAATGAAACGAGGCTTAAACTTAGGAGAAGAAACCTTCATAGGAACATAACGAGAAGGCAACCAAACCAAATCCCCAACACGAAGTCGGGGACCAACACAACGACGGCGGTTAGCGAAACGTTGAGCCTTCTCCTGGGACAACGTCAGATTGTCCACTACGTGAGTCCAAATTTGCTGCAACCTGTCCACCACAGAATCCACACCAGGACAGTCAGAAGGCTCAACCTGCCCCGAAGAAAAACGAGGATGAAAACCAGAATTAAAAAAAAAAGGCGAAACCAAAGTAGCAGAACTAGCACGATTATTAAGGGCGAACTCAGCCAATGGCAAGAAGGTCACCCAATCATCCTGATCAGCAGAAACAAAGCATCTCAGATAGGTTTCCAAAGTTTGGTTGGTTCGTTCGATTTGGCCATTTGTTTGAGGATGGAAAGCCGAAGAAAAAGACAAATCAATGCCCATCTTAGCACAAAAGGACCGCCAAAACCTAGAGACAAACTGGGAACCTCTGTCCGACACAATGTTCTCTGGAATGCCATGCAAACGAACCACATGTTGAAAAAATAATGGCACCAAATCAGAGGAGGAAGGCAATTTAGGCAAGGGTACCAAATGGACCATCTTAGAAAAGCGATCACAAACCACCTAGATGACAGACATCCTTTGAGAGACAGGAAGATCTGAAATAAAATCCATGGAAACATGCGTCCAAGGCCTTTTCGGGACTGGCAATGGCAAAAGCAACCCACTGGCACGAGAACAGCAGGGCTTAGCCCGAGCACAAGTCCCACAGGACTGCACAAAAGAACGCACATCCCGTGACAAGGAAGGCCACCAAAAGGACCTAGCCACCAAATCTCTGGTACCAAAAATCCCAGGATGACCGGCCAACACCGAGCAATGAACCTCAGAAATAACTCTGCTAGTCCACCTATCAGGGACAAACAGTTTCTCCGCTGGACAACGGTCAGGTCTATCAGCCTGAAAGTCCTGCAGCACCCGCCGCAAATCAGGGGAGATGGCAGACAGAATTACCCCCTCTTTGAGAATACCAGCCGGCTCTGGGACTCCCGGAGAATCAGGCACAAAACTCCTAGAAAGGGCATCCGCCTTCACATTCTTAGAACCTGGAAGGTATGAGACCACAAAATCGAAACGGGAGAAAAACAGCGACCATCGAGCCTGTCTAGGATTCAACCGCTTGGCAGACTCGAGATAAGTCAGATTTTTGTGATCCGTCAAGACCACCACGCGGTGCTTAACTCCCTCAAGCCAATGTCGCCACTCCTCGAATGCCCACTTCATAGCTAGCAGCTCCCGATTGCCAACATCATAATTACGCTCAGCAGGCGAAAACTTTCTAGAAAAGAAGGCACATGGCTTCATCACAGAGCCATCAGAACTTCTTTGAGACAAAACAGCCCCTGCTCCAATCTCAGAAGCATCAACCTCGACCTGAAAAGGGAGCGAAACATCTGGCTGACGCAACACAGGGGCCGAAGAAAAACGACGTTTCAGCTCCTGAAAAGCCTCAACGGCCGCAGAGGACCAATTCACCACATCAGCACCTTTGTTTGTCAAATCAGTCAAAGGTTTAACCACACTAGAAAAATTAGCGATGAAGCGACGGTAAAAATTAGCAAAGCCCAGGAATTTCTGGAGGCTCTTCACAGATGTAGGTTGAGTCCAATCATAAATGGCCTGAACTCTAACAGGATCCATCTCGATAGTAGAAGGGGAAAAAATGAAGCCCAAAAAGGAAACCTTCTGAACTCCGAAGAGACATTTAGACCCCTTCACAAACAAGGAATTAGCACGAAGGACCTGGAATACCATTCTGACCTGATTCACATGAGACTCCCAATCATCCGAAAAGACCAAAATATCATCCAAATATACAATCATGAATCTATCCAGATACTTTCGGAAGATGTCATGCATAAAGGACTGAAACACAGATGGAGCATTTGAAAGCCCGAATGGCATTACCAGGTACTCAAAATGGCCCTCGGGCGTATTAAATGCTGTTTTCCATTCATCGCCCTGTTTAATACGCACAAGGTTATATGCCCCTCGAAGATCTATCTTGGTGAACCAACTAGCCCCCTTAATCCGAGCAAACAAATCAGACAGCAGAGGCAAACGGTACTGAAATTTGACCGTGATTTTATTGAGAAGGCGGTAATCTATACAGGGTCTCAGAGAACCATCCTTCTTGGCCACAAAAAAGAACTCTGCTCCCAACGGTGATGAAGATGGGCAAATATGCCCTTTCTCCAAGGACTCCTTTATATAACTCCGCATAGCGGCGTCCTCTGGCACAGATAAATTGAAAAGTCGGCCCTTAGGAAACTTACTACCAGGAATCAAATTTATAGCACAATCACAATCCCTATGAGGGGGTAGGACACTGGATTTGGGCTCATCAAATACATCCTGGTAATCCGACAGAAACTCAGGGACTTCAGAAGGAGTGGAAGAAGAAATAGACACCAACGGAACATCGCCATGTACCCCTTGACAACCCCAACTAGACACAGACATTGATTTCCAATTCAGTACTGGATTATGAACCTGTAGCCATGGCAAACCCAACACGACCACATCATGCAAATTATGCAACACCAAAAAGCGAATATCTTCCTGATGTGCAGGAGCCATGCACATGGTCAACTGAGTCCAGTACTGAGGTTTATTCTTGGCCAACGGCGTGGCATCAATTCCCCTTAATGGAATAGGATACTGCAAAGGCTCCAAGAAAAAACCACAGCGCCTGGCAAACTCCAAGTCCATCAAATTCAGGGCAGCGCCTGAATCCACAAATGCCATAACCGAGTAGGATGACAAAGAGCAAATCAGAGTAACAGACAAAAGAAATTTAGGCTGTACAGTACCAATGGTGACAGACCTAGCGAACCGCTTAGTGCGCTTAGGACAATCAGAGATAGCATGAGTGGGGTCACCACAGTAAAAACACAGCCCTTTCTAACGTCTGTGTTCTTGCCGTTCAGTTCTGGTCAAAGTTCTATCACATTGCATAAGCTCAGGCCTCTGCTCAGAGGACACCGCCAAATGGTGCACAAGCTTGCGCTCACGCAAACGCCGATCAATTTGAATGGCCATGGACATTGATTCTTTCAGACCAGCAGGCGTGGGGAACCCCGCCATAACATCCTTAAGGGCTTCAGAAAGACCCTTTCTAAAAATTGCTGCCAGGGCACACTCATTCCATTGAGTAAGCACAGACCATTTTCTAAACTTCTGACAATATACCTCCGCTTCGTCCTGACCCTGACACAAAGCTAGCAGGATTTTCTCTGCCTGATCCACTGAATTCAGTTCGTCATAAAGCAATCCAAGCGCCAGAAAAAATGCATCTACATTATGCAATGCAGGGTCTCCTGGCGCAAGGGAGAATGCCCAATCTTGAGGGTCGCCACGCAACAAAGAAATAATAATTTTTACTTGCTGAATGGGGTCACCAGAGGAGCGGGGTTTCAAAGCAAGAAACAGTTTACAATTATTTTTGAAATTCAAAAACTTAGATCTATCCCCAGAAAACAAATCAGGAATTGGAATTCTTGGCTCTAACATCGGATTCTGAACTACATAATCTTGAATGCTTCGTACCCTTGCAGTGAGTTGATCCATACAAGAGGACAGACCTTGAATATCCATATCTACACCTGAGTCCTGAACCACCCAAAGGTTAAGGGGAAAAGAGAGACAAAACACACTGCAAAGAAAAAAAAATGGGTTCAGAACTTCTCTTATCCCTCTTTTGAGATGCATTAACACTTTGTGGGCCAGCTGTACTGTTATGGACCTGGTGGTTAGGAGCACCCGGAATGACCTGATGAGTAAACTCAAAATCGGGACTAGCTCTGGGGAAATGGGAACTCTGCTGACCGCAAACTCTACTCCTATCACACACACTAGAAATAGCCGTGGAGCGTACCTAACTCTCCCTAGACGCCTCTTCACAGCCTAAGAGCTAACTACCCCTAAAGATAGAAATAGAAGCCTTACCTTGCCTCAGAGAAATTCTCCATAGGTAAAGGCAGCCCCCCACATATATTGACTGTGAGTTAAGAGGAAAGTCACAAACACAGGAATGAAACAGGTTTTAGCAAAGGAGGCCAGACTTAACTAAATAGTCAGAGGAAAGAAAAGGGAACTATGCGGTCAGCACAAAAAACTACAAAAAAGCCACGCAGAGTAAGCAAAAAGACTCCCCACACCGACTCACGGTGTGGAGGTGCCACTCTGCACCCCCAGAGCTTCCAGCTAGCAAAGGAATGTCATGATAGCAAGCTGGACTAGAATTTAGCAGTACTAAGAAATATATTCAGGGAGCAGTAACAACAAATGAACTAGCAAAGACTTAGCTTCTGCTGGAGTAGACAGGTCCTCAGAGAAGTCCAAGAGAGATCTGAACCAATACTGAGACATTGACAGCTGGCATGAAGTAACGATCTGAGTGGAGTTAAATAGGGAAGCCAGCATAGCAATAAACGAGAGCAGCTGATAAAGCCAACCTCAGTGACCAGCAGTTCCGCTCGAAGCCACCAGAGGGAGTCCAAGAGCAGAACTAACCAAAGTACCATTCATGACCACAGGAGCGAGTCCGAGAACGGAATTCACAACACTACTCCACTTCGTCTCTGAGTCACAAAGAAGGGTTTCTGTGGAGACACGGAGGTCAGTGGTTGCTCTAGTACAGTGATTTTCAACCTATTTTGAGCTGCGGCACACTTTTTATACTTAAAAAGTCCTGGGGCACACCACCAACCAAAATGGCACAAAATGACACTAAAACAGTACATATTCTACATATAGTTAATAATATAGATTCTAAATGTATTTATACTCACTCAGTGTGAAACCTGGGCCTGTTTCGATAAACACAAAAGGGATATCCTGGCAGGAATGGTGGAAAGACACACACGAAGCTCTTCCTCAACAGTTCTCAGTCTCTCCCTGTTTTTAGTTTTTATCGCAGTCAAGCTTGAGAAGCCCAGCTCACATAGATATGTGGTCGAAAATGGGAGCAATGTCAAAATAGCTTTGTTGGCCAGAATGGGGAACTCCTTGGCAACAAATAACCAAAAACTGTCCAAAGGAAGATCAGCAAACTTTAGCTTTAAACCGCGATCTTGCTTCAGTTCATTGAGTTCCTCTTGCTCCTTTAAAGTAATGTCCTTTCCAGCAACGGATAATGAGCTGTATGGGTCCCTAACCCAGTCAAGGCATTCTGTGAAGGTTGAAGAGAAATAAAACGATAACTTCTCAAGAGTTTTCAAATGTCTGCCAATCACCTCGCACATTGCAGCAGTGTTGTCATCATGCAGTTTCTCGGTGAGCGGGAACATCTGAAGGTTGCCACCCTGCACATGTTGCTGCCAGAGCTGCAACTTTAAACGGAATCCGTTCATTTTATCAGTGCTTATAAGCAGGTTTTCATTTCGGCCTTGCATCAGTGTGTTTAGTTCATTCAGATATTGAAATATATCAGCCAGGTATGCCAGCTTTGCACACCACTCATCACTTGCAAGCAGCTTTGAATAATCGGACCTCTCGTTTGTCAGAAATATTTTAAGTTCCTCTCGCAACTCATACACACGGGCCAGCACTTTGCCGCATGACAGCCACCTGACCTCTGTGTGGAGCAATAAGATTTTATGTTCCGCTCCCATTTCTGTACACAAAGACGCAAATAAGCGACATCTCAAAGGTCGCGTCTTCACAAAGTTCACTATGCGCACAACATCATCCAACACTGGAGCTAGATCTGCTGGTAAGGTCTTTGCAACGAGGGCCTCACGGTGCAAGAAACAGTGGGTAACAAGAACATCTGGGTTTCTTTCTTTAACCCTACTTACAAAGCCTTTGATGCGCCCGACCATGGCTGCGGCTCCATCAGTGCAGACACCTGTGCAGTTTTCCCATGTAAGCCCACTTTTATCAAGATATTCCGATGTGACCTGGAATATTACCTCTCCTGTTGATTTTTCTGGCAGTGCCTTGCAAAATAGGAAGTTTTCTCTAATGGCTTCTCCATCCACAAAACGCACATTGGCCAACAGCTGACAATGTCCACTGATATCCGTCGACTCATCAAGTTGCAAGGCAAATTTCTTACTGATCCGCACCTTTTCCAAAACAACTGTTTCAATGTCCGCAGACATGTCATCAATCCGTCTGGCAATTGTGTTATCAGAGAGAGGCACTTTAGCTATCTCTTTGGCTGCGTCAGGGCCAAGCATCTCATTTACAATAGCTTTACAAGCTGGCAGTATTAATGTTTCTGCCACAGTGTGTGACTTTTTTGATTTAGCTATGAGTTCAGCAACAATGTAGCTAGCTTTGAGGGCTCTCTCATTTATCTTTGTGCTTTTTCTCAAAAAAGTTGCCCCTTTCTCCTTGTTTGTACGTAAGCGTACAAAATACTCCATCGGCTTGTTTTGAATGGAAGGGTGTTTCGTTTGGAGATGGCATTTAAGCTTGCTTGGCACCATGGCGCTATTGGATAGCTTCTCACCACACACCAAGCACAGTGGTGTTGGTGCTGTCGCATCCCCAGTGAAAGTAAATCCAAATGAAAGATAGCTTTCACTGTATTGCCTTGAGCTCACCGTCTTGTCTTTTTTCTTTTGTCAACCTCTCATACTAGGGCCTTCATCTGGGTTAGAATTGTGTCCAGCGTCCTGTTCGGCATTTGCCTTTTCCATTCTCAAATACTTCTCCATCACTGCTGAGATAGTGTGCGCAGCCACACACTAAAATAGAAGAGTATTACATTATCTGCCACACTTAAAGGACCTCTGCCAGGTACTAAAAGTACCAGCTCATATGCTGAGTATTCTGCCAACAGTTCATATACTCAGGCAAAAGCTCATATAGTCAGCAACAGCTGATTAACTGTTAATGAGCTGTTGCTGACTTAACCCCTTCATGACCCAGCTTATTTTGACCTTAATGACCTCGCCATTTTTTGCAATTCTGACCAGTGTTGCTTTATGAGGTAATAACTCAGGAACGCTTCAACGGATCCTAGCGATTCTGAGATTGTTTTTTCGTGACATATTTTTTAGCCCTGAATTTTTTATTTTCCCAAGGGTAACAGGAGAAATTTGACCCCAAGAGTTGCTGTCCAGTTTCTCCTGAGTACGCTGATACCCCATATGTGGGGGTAAACCACTGTTTGGGCACATGCCGGGGCTCGGAAGTGAAGTAGTGACGTTTTGAAATGCAGACTTTGATGGAATGCTCTGCGGGCATCACGTTGCGTTTGCAGAGCCCCTGATGTGCCTAAACAGTAGAAACCACCCACAAGTGACCCCATTTTGGAAACTAGACCCCCAAAGGAACTTATTTAGATGTGTGGTGAGCACTTTGAACCCCCACGTGCTTCACAGAAGTTTATAACGCAGAGCCGTGAAAATAATAAATACGTTTTCTTTCCTCAAAAATAATTTTTAAGCCCAGAATTTTTTATTTTCCCAAGGGTTACAGGAGAAATTAGACCCCAAAAGTTATTGTTCAGTTTCTCCTGAGTATGCTGGTACCCTATATGTGGGGGTAAACCACTGTTTGGGCACACGTCAGGGCTTGGAAGGGAGAGAGCACCATTCGACTTTTTCAACGCAAGATTGGCTGGAATCAATGGTGGCGCCGTGTCGCGTTTGGAGACCCCCTGATGTGCATAAAAAGTGGAAACCCCTCAATTCTAACTCCAACACTAACCCCAACACACCCCTAACCCTAATCCCAACCCTAACCACAACCCTAACCCCAACACACCCCTAACCCTAGTCTTAACCCTAATTTCAACCCTAACCCTAAGGCTATGTGCTCACGTTGCGGATTTGTGTGTGGATTTTTCCGCACAGTTTTTGAAAAATCTGCAGGTAAAACGCACTGCGCTTTACCTGCGGATTTACCGCGGATTTCCAGTGTTTTTTGTGTGGATTTCACTTGCGGATTCCTATTATGGAGCAGGTGTAAAATGCTGCGGAATCCGCACAAAGAATTGACATGCTGCGGAAAATACAACGCAGCGTTTCCTCGCTGTATTTTCCGCACCATGGGCACAGCGGATTTGGTTTTCCATAGGTTTACGTGGTACTGTAAATGTGATGGAAAACTGATACGAATCCGCAGCGACCAATCCGCTGCGGATCCGCAGCCAAATCCGCACCGTGTGCACATAGCCTAATTCTAACCCTAATTCCAACCCTAACCCTAATGGCAACCGTAATTCTAACCCTAATTCTAACCCTAACCCTAATTCTAACCCTAGCCCTAAGTGCAACCCAAGCCCTAAGTGCAACCCTAGCCCTAAGTGCAACCCTAGCCCTAAGTGCAACCCTAACCCTAAGTGCAACCCTAAGTGCAACCCTAACCCTAAGTGCAACCCTAACCCTACCCCTAACCCTAACCCTACCCCTAACCCTAACCCTACCCCTAACCCTAATGGAAAAACAAAAATAATTATATTTTCTGTATTTTATTATTGTCCCTACCTATGGGGGTGATAAAGGGGGGGTTTATTTACTATTTTTTTTATTTTGATCGCTGTGATAGAACTTATCACAGTGACCAAAATGTACAGGAATGAATCTGCCGGCCGGCAGATTCGGCGGGCGCACTGCGCATGCGCCCGCCATTTTCCAAGATGGCGGCGCCCATGGAGAAGACGGCCGGAGACCGGGAGGGACATCAGAGCTAGGTAAGTATGGGGGGGTGGGATCGGAACATGGGGGGGGGATCGGAGGACCGGGGGAGCGGACAGGAGGACCGGGGAAGCGGACAGGAGGGAGGAGGGGAGCGGACAGGAGATCGGGGCAGAGAGGACGACTGGGGAGGCGATCGGTGGCGGTGGGGGGGCAGATCGGGGTCTCCAGCCATGGCAGATGCTATTGCAGCATCGGCCATGGCTGGATTGTAATATTTCACCATTTTCATAGGTGAAATATTACAAATCACTCTGATTGGCTGTTTCACTTTCAACAGCCAATCAGAGCGATCGTAGCCACGGAGGGGTGAAGCCACCCCCCTGGGCTGAAGTACCACTCCCCCTGTCCCTGCAGATCGGGTGAAATTGGAGTTAACCCTTTCACCCGATCTGCAGGGATGCGATCTTTCCATGACGCCACATAGGCGTCATGGGTCGGATTGGCACCGACTTTCATGACACCTACGTGGCGTCATGGGTCGGGAAGGGATTAATGATTATAGACCGCATTATTGGCGGGCATTACCTTGGCGGCGGGCAAATGAGAGTCTCTCCGCTCTCAGGATGACGCGCCGGCCTCGGTGACGTCATTAAGTCGCGCGAGCGTTCAAAGCTCGCGCATGTGTTATTCTGTGACTGCGCATCGCTGCGCATCGCTGCGCATTGCCGGGGAACAAAACAAAGGGGGCACCATAGTTTGGGGAACTTTCCCCGCGGCACACCCGACCATGTGTCGCGGCACACTAGTGTGCCGCGGAACACTGGTTGAAAATCACTGCTCTAGTACACTAGCCTAAACAGCATGGACCAGGGTTCATCCCACCGAACGCACACTTTCCTTTTACTGTGGGCATAATATTACTCGGACAATACAAGGGGAGGGTAAAACATTGTGGCAATATTTAATTGAACCACAAAACAGTCAAATAACACATAGAACAGTCTCATTAAAATACTGAAGATGGTGCAAATGACAGAGTCTCGCTCTTCCGCTGACTTGTCGGGATAAGAGCAGCTGTGACTTCAGGGCTTCCAGGGCTGACTACCCCACCTGTGGCACGCACAGAGAGGAGGTAATGACAAGCTTAGGAAGCTGAGGTACAAGGCCAGGTTTCCGGAGGGTCACAACCTGGCTTCTCCCAAAAAATCACCATGGAGTCAGGTGACCGGTGTTTCACAATCCTAGCTTTCCAAAATGTATCCATGGGGCTCAGGGGACCAGTGCGTCCAAATCCTGGCTTCCCCAAACATATCCATGGGTACAGTAATGGTCCATGGAGCAGATCTGTATTCTTTCAGTTGGGGCCATGGTCCCCTAAGCTGGTGTCCTGTAGAATGTCAAATCTGTGTCCCTCGTGATGGAGCGATGATCTGGCAGCTGTCCTGTAAAGTGTTCCTGGCTGTGGTTTAGTAAAGAGTCTCTGGTTCTTTGGATCTATGGATCTCTTGGATGTCTTGTTACAGACTCATATCCCATTTTTATAGTTTACAACTATCCTTCAAGCCATCATTCAGAGGTCAAGGGGAAGGGGTAATGAGATTATCTTGCTTTGTTTGACTATTCACTCTTCTGTTTTGCAGTCAACAAGGTACAGGACCCACACAATGGTCACTCAACATATTAAGCAAACATCCATTGTTCAATTACCCTGCATGACTGTCTTGCAAAGATAGCAGATAATAAGCTGTAGGAGATGATATAAGAGGTAAATAGCTACCATTCATCAATTTACAAATATCAGTTCATCCTACAAGAAGAGACAACATAAAGATAACAGTCTATAGGTACCGTCACATTAAGCGACGCTGCAGCGATATAGACAACGATGCCGATCGCTGCAGTGTCTCTGTTTCGTCGTTGTGTGGTCGCTGGAGAGCTGTCACACAGACAGCTCTCCAGCGACCAACGATGCCGAAGTCCCCGGGTAACCAGGGTAAACATCGGGTTACTAAGCGCAGGGCCACGCTTAGTAACCCGATGTTTACCCTGGTTACCAGTGTAAATGTAAAAAACAAACAAACACTACATACTTACATTCCGGTGTCTGTCGTGTCCCCCGGCGTCCGCTTCCCTGCACTGTGTAAGCGCCGGCCCTAAAGCAGAGCGGTGACGTCACCCCTGTGCTCTGCTTTACGGCCGGCCGGTGCTGACACATTCAGTGCAGGGAAGCCGCCGGCGGGGGATGTGACAGACATCAGAAGGTGAGTATGTAGTGTTTTTTTTTTTACTTTTACAATGGTAACCAGGGTAAATATCGGGTTACTAAGCACGGCCCTGCGCTTAGTAACCCGATATTTACCCTGGTTACAAGTGAACACATCGCTGGATCGGTGTCACACACACCGATCCAGCGATGTCAGCGGGTGATCCAGCGACGAAATAAGGTGCTGGCCTTCTAGCTCCGACCAACGATGTCACAGCAGGATCCTGATCGCTGCTGCGTGTCAAACACAACGATATCGCTATCCAGGACGCTGCAACGTCATGGATCGCTATCGTTATCGTTGTTAAGTTGTTCAGTGTGAAGGTACCTTATGACTACAGGCTTAAGGTACCTTCACACTAAGCGACTTTTCAGCGAGAACGACGACGATCCGTGACGTTGCAGCGTCCTGGATAGCGATCTCGTTGTGATTGACACGCAGCAGCAATCTGGATCCTGCTGTGATATCGCTGGTCGGAGCTAGAAGTCCAGAACTTTATTTTGTCGCTTGATCACCCGCTGTCATCGCTGTATCGGCGTGTGTGACGCCGATACAGCGATGTGTTCACCTGTAACCAGGGTAAACATCGGGTTACTAAGTGCAGGGCCGCGCTTAGTAACCCAATATTTACCCTGGTTACCATTGTAAAAGTAAAAAAAAAACCAGTACATACTCACCTTCTGATGTCTGTCACGTCCCCCGGCGTCCACAGGGTTACGCGCTGCTGCCGAGAACTTCCTGCACTGAATGTGTCAGCGCCGGCAGTAAAGTAGAGCACAGCGGTGACACAGTCAGTGCAGGAAGCTCTGAGCAGCAGCGCGTAACCCTGTGGACGCTGGGGGACATGACAGACATCAGAAGGTGAGTATGTACTGTTTTTTTTTTACTTTTACAATGGTAACCAGGGTAAATATCGGGTTTATCGGGTTACTAAGCGCGGCCCTGCGCTTAGTAACCCGATATTTACCCTGGTTACCCGGGTGCTGCAGGGGGACTTCGGCATCGTTGAAGACAGTTTCAACGATGCCGAAGTCGTTCCCCTGATCGTTGGTCACTGGAGAGAGCTGTCTGTATGACAGCTCCCCAGCGACCTAAACAGCGACGCTGCAGCGATCGGCTCGTTGTCTATATCACTGCAGCGTCGCTGAGTGTGATGATACCTTTACTGAAATTAGACAATCTGACCCTGGGCCCTCCCCCGAAGCCTTGGGCCCCCCGCGATTAACCAGAGTGCCCTCATTATAATCTACCTCTGCCTCCTGGACATTGGCAAGTACACTCACTGGCCACTTTATTAGGTACACCATGCTAGTAACGGGTTGGACCCCTTTTGCCTTCAGAACTGCCTCAATTCTTCGTGGCATAGATTCAACAAGGTGCTGGAAGCATTCCTCAGAGATTTTGGTCCATATTGACATGATGGCATCACACAGTTGCCGCAGATTTGTCGGCTGCACATCCCTGATGCGAATCTCCCGTTCCACCACATCCCAAAGATTTCATGTTGTTTACGCTAAATTCTGACCCTACCATCCAAATGTCGCAGCAGAAATCGAGACTCATCAGACCAAGCAACGTTTTTCCAATCTTCTACTGTCCAATTTCGATGAGCTTGTGCAAATTGTAGCCTCAGTTTCCTGTTCTTAGCTGAAAGGAGTGGTACCCGGTGTGGTCTTCTGCTGCTGTAGCCCATCTGCCTCAAAGTTCGACGCACTGTGCGTTCAGAGATGCTCTTAGGCCTACCTTGGTTGTAACGGGTGGCGATTTGAGTCACTGTTGCCTTTCTATCAGCTCGAACCAGTCTGCCCATTCTCCTCTGACCTCTGGCATCAACAAGGCATTTCCGCCCACAGAACTGCCGCTCACTGGATTTTTTTTCTTTTTCGGACCATTCTCTGTAAACCCTAGAGATGGTTGTGCGTGAAAATCCCAGTAGATCAGCAGTTTCTGAAATACTCAGACCAGCCCTTCTGGCACCAACAACCATGCCACGTTCAAAGGCACTCAAATCACCTTTCTTCCCCATACTGATGCTCGGTTTGAACTGCAGGAGATTGTCTTGACCATGTCTACATGCCTAAATGCACTGAGTTGCCGCCATGTGATTGGCTGATTAGAAATTAAGTGTTAACAAGAAGTTGGACAGGTGTACCTAATAAAGTGGCCAGTGAGTGTATGACCTAACTCTCTATACTCTAGCTTGTCTTCACTATAAAATGATGCTCTGGGCGTTAATAAAGGCAACAACAAGCCAAGATTTCCTCTAAACACACCAAACACATCAGGCCATAAAAAATAACACAAGTTCTTGGATTCACTGTTTGCATTCATCTATTGCACATTTTGACGTTTCCATCTCGTGTCATTTGATATCAATTTTGATATTTTTCCTGGCAAAGCGGCACAAATTGGTTTTCTGCTACGTTTCTCTAGCTGTGCCAGACGACATGTGGAAATTATAAAGCATATTTTGGCTATCGATAGGACTGAGTACAGGGCTGATTCATAATCCTGTGATGCATGTTTGCTCAGATTTCTTTTCTTGCACTGTTTTGTATTAACCCTTCTCTCCCGACCTCAGTCTTCATTCCGCCAAGTCTATGATAAAACAACAAGGAAAAGCTGAGCTGTCTCTCTTTAGCACCCAATTATAATTTACTTTGTAAACCGTGTTCATGAAGAAGAGATTCATTTTCTCTAGTAAACCCCTTTCAAAGAGACTCATTCCCAGGAAACGTAAATATTTTACCCATTCTAAATCCTCATTCATTACTTTGGGCTCCTAATTAATCCTCTTCTGCTTTTGATGTATATGAGATTTGTGTTTTCTCACAGAACAAATCTTTATTGTTTACTAGCTGTACTACCCGGCTTCGCCCGGGGTAATAACTGCTGTTAGCAAAATAGAATGTGTTAACAAAAATTTATTCTGCACAAAAAAAACACAAAACAAATAGATAGAAATGTAATTATTAAAAGGCAAAAACTAAGCTAATAGAAGCATTTTACAACATATATTTCAACACCAGAGATATTCCACACAGATTTAACTAAATTGGCCAAGTATGTCATCTCCCCTGTATATAGTATATACCTGCTGTGTCATCTCCTCCTATATATAGTATATACCTGTATGTAATCTCCTCCTGTATATAGTATATACCTGTGTGTCATCTCACCTATATATAGTATATATCTGTGTGTCATCTCCTCCTGTATATAGTATATACCTGTATGTCATCTCCTCCTATACATAGCATATACCTGTATGTCATCTCCTCCTGCATATACTATATACCTGTAGGTAATCTGCTCCTGTATATAGTATATACCTGTGTGTCATCTCCTTCTGTATATAGTATATACCTGTATGTCATGTCCTGCTGTATGTAGTATGTACCTGTATGTCATCTCCTCCTCTATATAGTATATACCTGTGTGTCATCTCTCCTGTATGTAGTATATATCTGTGTGTCATCTCCTCCTGTATATAGTATATACCTGTGTGTCATCTCCTCCTATATATATAGTATATACCTGTATGTCATCTCCTGCTGTATGTAGTATGTACCTGTATGTCATCTCCTCCTCTATATAGTATATACCTGTGTGTCATCTCTCCTGTATATAGTATATATCTGTGTGTCATCTCCTCCTGCATATAGTATATACCTGTGTGTCATCTCCCCTGTAAATAGTATATACCTGTGTGTCATCTCCTCCTGTATATAGTATATATCTGTATGTCATCTCCTCCTGTATTAGACCTCGTTCACACGTTATTTGGTCAGTATTTTTACCTCAGTATTTGTAAGCTAAATTGGCAGCCTGATAAATCCCCAGTCAACAGTAAGCCCACCCCCTGGCAGTATATATTAGCTCACACATACACATAATAGACTGGTCATGTGACTGACAGCTGCCGGATTCCTATATGGTACATTTGTTGCTCTTGTAGTTTTTCAGCTTATTAATCAGATTTTTATTTTTGAAGGATAATACCAGACTTGTGTGTGTTTTAGGGCGAGATTCGTGTGTCAAGTTGTGTGTGTTGAGTTGCGTGTGGCGACATGCATGTAGCGACTTTTGTGAGATGAGTTTTGTATGGCGACATGCGTGTAGCAACTTTTTGTGTGTCGAGTTGCATGTGACAGGTTAGTGTAGCAAGTTGTGTGCAGCAAGTTTTGCGCATGGCGAGTTTTGCGCGTGGCGAGTTTTATGTGTGGTGCCTTTTGAGTATGTGTAAGTTTTGTGTGAGGCAACTTTTGCATGTGTTGCAACTTTTGTGCATGTGGCAATTTTCCCGCGTGTTCAAGTTTTGCGTGTGGCGAGTTTTCCATGAGGTGAGTTTTGCACGTGTGGCGAGTTTTGCATGTGGAGAGTTTTGCGTGTGGCGAGTTTTGAGCGGCGACTTTTGTGTTTCAACTTTTATGTGGCGAGGTTGGTGTATGTGTGGTGAAATGTGCGCTGAGGGTGGTATATGTGTTCAAGCACGTGGTAGTGTATGGCGCATTTTGTGTGTGTGTTCATATCCCCGTGGTGGTGTGGTGATTATCCCATGTTGGGGCCCCACCTTAGCAACTGTACAGTATATACTATTTGGCGCCATCGCTCTCATTCTTTAAGTTCCCCTTGTTCACATCTGGCAGCTGTTAATTTGCCTCCAACACTTTTCCTTTCATTTTTTCCCCATTATGTAGATAGGGGCAAAATTGTTTGGTGAATTGGAACGCGCGGGGTTAAAATTTCACTTCACAACATAGCCTATGACGCTCTCGGGGTCCAGACGTGTGACTGTGCAAAATTTTGTGGCTGTAGCTGCGACGGTTCAGATGCCAATCCCGGACATACATACACACATACATACACACATACACACATTCAGCTTTATATATTAGATGTAGTGAATATACCGTATGTTCTGGTGGGATTAATCAAGTAACCTCTAATTAACAGTTAACGGTGTACTTGTCAATTCAGGCAAAGATGCAGCAGAACGTCTGTGTCTGCCCCTAGCTCCTCCTGCCTCTATCTCACTCCTCCCCTCTCCATAGAATCTTATGAGCACCAACTGTCATCTCCTATCTCAGTAAGGGGAAGCTATGTATTAATAGATGCAGATTTTACCCATTAATTAAACAGATTGTTCAGGATTTAATATTGATAACCTTGCCTAAGGTTTAGTCAATGCCAGATTGGTGGGAGTGGCACCTCCGTCAATCAGCTCTTCCCGATGCCAGATGTGCTTAGTTATGGAGTAGAACAGCACTGCATAGTGGTCACAGCTGGGTACTGCATGTCCACCCCTATTCATTTGGGTATACGCTTCGCTAGGAAAACAAATCCGATAATGGATAACATAACAGATGACCATCCATAATGATCTATTTCTCATAGAGTTCAACGTTAAGAAAACTTTTTCACTTTTTGGGCCAACAATGATGTTGTGCAGTTCACATTTTTTGATCCAGCTAAAAAGTGGATTGCAGCTGGATTGTAGTCTAATGGAAGACATATTAGGACATTTCCATCCCCGTTCAAATGAATGGATCCTGTACTGTATTTTTTCATCTCAAAGACATAAATAACTACTAGACGTGTGAATATAGTCTTAATAGATTTGGTGCACCTTACCCAGCGGCCTATGGGCTCAAGACAGTACAAAACGCCCGGTCTTGATAAATTTCCCTTATGTGCTGATATATTTTTTAATATATCTGTTTTTTCATATGAGATCCCAAACGAAAATGGCATACTTAAAAGGTAGAAGCAACAATTGCATAAGAAAATATATTTAGCTCTTAAAAAGACGACTAAAAATACTCCTACTACATTCAGCCAGTGACGAGCATTATTTGTTTTGGATGGACATATGCTGTGATAGAAAACACCCAAGTTTGTACAGTAAGTACCTGGTAACTCTAGGGGGCAGTGCATATCCTTGTTATGGCAAGCACGCGATACTAAGTATTCTCTTCTCAGTAATAATGACTGAACAAAAGCCTAAATAAGCCTCAAAAAGAAAATCATTAAATACTGTTAGAATAAACTGCAACATAGAAGAGTGGACTGCTAAAAAGTCAGGATCAGTCCTCTAGGATGAATGGAAAATCAGTAGGGAGTACTGTATCGTGTGACTCGACTCTCAATGATGCCATCCCAAGAAAATAAGGTGTCAATATTAAAGGAAGTGTGTTGCAAAGGCAACCCGTTTTTATAAATTCTGCAATTAACTGTCATACCCAGAGGAAGCTTGACTAGACATACATTTTCCCATGCATAGATTTCCTTAAAGTGAACTTGTCAGCAGGATTTTGCTAAGTTAACTACAGGCACTGTCAGGTTGGTGCTGTTATACCGATTAAAATGATACCTGGGGTGAACAAATCCGTCTTGTGGTTCTTGTGTAATCAGTGTTATAAGTTTTCAGTTAATGAGATGCCCATGCTCCAGGGAGGGACTGTAGGCAGAGTCTTATCTTCCTGCTCTAAGCCAGAGAAACCAAGAAGAGTCATGTCCACAGGCTGCCTGAAGCACAAGCATGATCCTCTTCATAGAGACAGAGAGAGAGACTGTTTGTGTTTCCGGCAGCCTCCGGGCAGGTCTTTTCTTGGTTTCTCTGGCTTTGGAGCAGGAAGATAAGACCCTGCCTACAGTCCCACCCTGGAGCATGGGCAAATCATTAACTGAAAACTACACTGATTACACAAGAACCACAAGACACAGGGATCATGGTGGAAGAGTGCACACAAGTTAGTTTGTCGCCTACCAAGTGGTGCAGCGCAGTGGTCCTGGTTAGAGATGAGCAAACCTGTCAAGGTTCAATTCAGCTAATGTCCTGATATTTGCAGAACAGTTCATCGAATGTACCCCGAACCCCATTGAATTAAATGGGAGGCAACAATAAACATATACACAACACCTTAAGGGGGAACAAAATGCTTCCTAAACAGCTCAAATTAGGGGCAAACACCAGGAAAAGTTGCATAAATTGTCTCAAAGTACAAATAGTATAATTGCGCTTGGACCAGCATTTCTAGCTGAAACATTGATCAGTAACAGGTTGATGAGTGACAGGTGTAAGTCTGGTGCTCTGAGACGTCTGGCAAATTCAGGCAGCACACATGAAGGAGACCCAACTTGGAGTCCAAACATTTACAAAAATGATGGGCAGAAACCAGGAAAGGTGGCATCAATTGACCCATAGTATAAATTTCATAATGGTAATGGCACAGCAGCAGTCAGCCATGGGCCATTCATGAGGTAACAGGGCATTTAGAGCTTTGAACTGAAGTTTCAATTAAGACAAGGTGGGTGAGGGAGCAATGTAAGTCTTCTTTGCTGGGAGCCCTGATACTTCATGCAACAACTCAAACTGTTGTTTTTCTCAGCCACACTTAGGTGGCACAAATGTCTGCTTGGCAGAGCACTAATGTTAGAAAAATGTTAGGAAAATAACATAAGTAGTTGACTGAAAGTAAGTGTAGGCCTGCTGGTGTGGGAGCCCTACTGCTATAGGCAACACACATGAAGGAGACCCAACTTGGAGAGCAAACATTTAAAAAAATTATTTGCACACACTGCTAAAGTGGCATCAATTTTCACAGAATAAAAACAGCATAATGGGCTCTGACACCCCTTCCATGACAGGAAACCCACCAGATAGAGACCCAACTTGGAGTCTCCACATTACAAAAAATTATTGCCACACACCACTAGAGTGGCATCAATTTCCACAGAGTAAAAAGAGTATAATTGCCCTCTGGCACACCTTCCACTACAGGCAACCTGACAGATGGAGACCCAAGTTTGAGTTTCCACATTTAAAAAAATTGTTTGTAACATCAGCAGCAGTAGCAACAGCAGGCACAGAAGCCACGACAAAGGTTTCACAGACTGCAATAATGCGAGATCAATGCATCACACTAAAAACAACACCATTGCCCATTCTGGCCAGTCTGAGACTGGGGTGCAAAAGTAATTGGAGATCCAAGTGCAGCGCCCCAGAGACCTGGTTGTTGCAGTAACGTCGCTCTGCCACTAAGGGGAGTGATGGTACGTCTTATTGCACTAAAGGAGTTCACCTGACCAGGTATCACAGTCACACATTACACTTCACACTTCAGCCACCAGGGGGAGCAAAGGGTTCTATGTATTAGGCCACTCCTCACACTCTGGTAAAACTGGGGGCTGGATAGGAAGTTAGAGAGAAGCTGACTGGGTTTTGCCCAGGTGACATCTAGTGAGAGAAGAGCGTTGCTTGGGAAGATTCAGGGGGGTCCCTGTCAGGGGTGGGATCCTGACAGAGGCCTAGCAAAAGGACAGATTGTTACGGAGCCGCACCTGCACCTCATTGCGGCGGCATCTTAAGAAAGGACACGAAGCGAAGTATATTGTGGAGAAGTGAGAAACGAGATCACAGCACAAAGGCGATAGAACCAGTAGGAGTCGTGCCCCGAGATCGGCAACATCCTACTGCGGCGCGTAGCCGGTGGCCGAAACGCCGAGGAAGTATTGGGCTCTAAGCATTACTTCAAACCAATGGCAGGACAGTTAATTATAGGTTGGCTGCCTCACCTAATTCACCTAATAAAGACAACGGAGGCAATTGTGGGAGAGGGGCGTCTCTAGGGTCCCTATAAAATAACTCCAGGCCTACCCCGTCATACGGGTGCGTCCTATCCATATCATCTGGGGGACGGAGAGAGAAAGAACATCAGAAACATACACGACAGTTGTGAGGACTATCCCGTGGTGCTCAGCAGGGAAGTAGTACAACACCCAGGCGCTAGTAGGTAGGTACTGATTTCCACCTGCAAAGGGAACTCTGGATGTGCCTTCGGACCAGCCGGTCTCAGCCAGCCCTGTTAGCAGTGCTCTGGATTGCGGATCCCGAAGCCTTCAGTAAAGCGTTAAAGAGACTGCAACCCTGTGTCCTCATTATTCATCGCACCACACACCACCACCTTTTATTGGACGCCCCTTAGCAGGGTCACGGACCGGGTCAGGCCACCGTGACATCCCCAGAACCGAGAGAGAGACCCGGTACCGAGTACCCCGCGGCCCTGCGTCTGGGGATGCTCCACATGACTTGTTCATCTTGATGAAAGTTAGGCTGTCTATACTTACAGGGGACATCTGGATGCGCTTATCCATCAGGACACCACCAGCAGCGCTGAAGGCACATTCTGAGAGAACGCTGGCTGCCAGGCATGATAAAACCTCCAAGGCGTCACAGGCGAGCTCAGGCTCTTCCATTTTTGAAGACCAAAATGCAAAAGTGTCCGAATTTCCTTTGATGCATTGATATTAAGCTCAAGATACTCCTGAACCATCCTCTCCAGTCGTTCACAACGTGTCAGACTTGTACTCTGTTCTGCTGATGCACAGGCTGGACTAAAAAATGTGTTAAACGACTCACAGAAACTAATTCTGCCACATACACTGCTGCTGCTAATGTTTTTGTGGTAGCGGCTTGACGTTCCTGGGGTTGGAAGTCTAGAACTGTGATGCACACTGTGTTCCTCACAGCTGTCTTGGGGAAAACCATGCGTGGTTCAATACTCCAGCATTCGCGCATCCCTTTCCAGGGGGGAAGCACCTGGCAAAATGTACTCTTGTATCGTGGATCTATCAGAGTGGCAACCCAGTAGTCAGCACTATTTCTAACCCCAATTTCAATACGTGCATGATGTTGAAGATAGTGCAGCAAGAAGGTGCTCATGTGTTAGGCGCTTCCATGAGGTCCAAATCCATGGTGTGTTGGTAATGGTTAAGACTTGAAGTTGCTTCCTTCATCCCCTCCCGCTAACCACAGACAACAGAGAGGGAATCATTATCCTCTTCATATCCTGAGTGTTGAGCGCCCATCACCTCTTTCTCCTCAGCATCGTCCATTTGTTCTTTGGTTCCTGCACCTTCACTAACAGTATGTCTGGTACCATGAGCCCTCCTTGATCGCTGTAATTCACCCTCCTAAAGCACCCGCCTGTGCGACGACAGTCCGGAACATAGAGATATTGTTATGCCTTCTGCATCCTCATCTGCTTCCACCTCTTCCTCTCAGACCCCCACCTCCTCCCACAGACTATTCAATGTGTGCTCCAGCATGTAGATGACCAGAATGGTGATGCTGATGACTGCATCATCGGTGCTAACCATCTTAGTAGCCATTTCAAAACTGTACAGAAGGGTTAAGAGTTCCTTCATCTATCCGACTCTGCAAGTGTGATTTGCCTTGCGTCCTTACTGTGTTGGCCCAGGCTATGCAAAAGGACATACTGCACCAGTGCTTGCTGCTGCCACAGTCGCTGCAACATGTGCAATGTGGAATTCCACTGTGTCGGCACATCACAAATCAAACGGTTAATCGGAAGGGCCGAAAGACCTCTGTAGCAATGCAAGTCAATGACCTGCGGGGCGCAATCAGTGGAAGTGAGCACACAGCAACCATGCTTTCTGCAGCAGCGCATTCAGGCCAGGATAGTGGTGAAGAAATTACTGTACCACCAGGTTGAGGATGTGTGTGAGGTTGCCCTTGCAGAGGGCCACCACCAGGTTTGCACCGTTATCGCACATGGCCTTCTCTGGCTCCAAGTTCAGTGGAGACAGCCATTGCTCTAACTCGGGCTGGATGGCTGTCCACAACTCGTGAGCTGAGTGACTGCGATCTCCAAGGCATATTACTTTAAACGCCGCCTGATTGCGGTGAGTTCGGGCTGCGCAGTACGGAGGTGGGGGGGATTCTCTGTGCACTGTTGGAACGCATGTCTCTTTGAGGGAGAGGTTGAGGGCGCAGGTGGAGGTCCTAGAGCAGGTGCAGGAGCCAGTAACAGTAGAGGAAATGTTAGATACAGAGGCTTGACCTGCAAGATTGGGGATTCCAATGCTTGTGAAGCAGCCCCTTGACCACCTGCCCCATAGCCTCCAGAGTCACCCAGTGACCAGTCAGCAAGATGTAACGTCCCTGCCCATGTTTGCTCATTCAGGTGTCAGTGGTGAAATGCACCCTGGCAGAAAATGGATGTTTTCAGGGAATGAGTGATGTTGAGTGCAACATGCTGGTGTATAGCAGGCACAACTTTCTTAGAGAAGTAATGGTGACTGGGCACCTGGTACTGAGGGCCTTTGATGGCCATGAACTTTCAGAAACTGCATTCACCAGGCGGAAAGGCAGAATTTTCATGGCCAACAGATTGGAGATGGTGGAGTTCAAGCTCTTAGCTTTGGCATGTGTAGGAGGAAACACTCTTTTACGTGACCTCAACTGCGGGACCAAATGCAGATTGCAGTACTGAGAGAGAGCGGAGTATGGTGAACAGGACAAACTACTGGACTGTGAGTGAGGTGCAGGCGGAGATGTTATGGCGGATTGAGAAAGATGTCTTGTGCTCGGTGAAACAAAAATGGCAGGCAGCTCCACCACCGTAACAGCTGACAGATTCTTACTCACCCTGATTGTAGGGGGTAAACAAGTGGAGGTTCTGCGGCCGGAGATCTGTGTGAGAATACTTGCCATGACGATCATTTACCGATCTGTGATCAAATTTTTCCGACTTTTAGGAAAATTGCTTGGGAAACCGAACACGAATCCGAATGTGCTACATTCATGCCGAATTTGAGATTGGCGAAAGTTTTCCAAACAAGTTCACTCATCTCTAGTCCTAGTCAGTCCTGACTAGAAGTGTGAGTTAACTTGTTTAATCTTTTTGGTTGTTGGGAAAGCATTCTATCTAACTTCTTCGTACAAGTCGACCTGACAAGTTTGGTCCGTATTTCTTTCCTTGTCCACGACTTCACTGTATCCTGGGGAACCCACCCCGGTACACGGTCTACATTTGCAAAAGCTGTTAAACTGGATCACACATGTAATTTCTGTCTTTTGGAAGTGACAGATCTACTTTCACTAGATAAAACTGTCAACACATTCATGGTAATGGAACACACAGAACAGCAACATTTTTTATTCTTCAGAATGTCACTATTGGGTGTGTTGCAAAGTCCCATGCCTGCAGGCTCCATTTCACCTTACTGTAGACCTGTGCACTAAGAGTAGTAATGCAAAGTAAATTAACTCCAGCACTTTCTACAGCATTTTGTGAGAATAATTTATGAAACCTTAATTTGTTGCAGATTTGTTGTCCACCTAAGTAGACTGCAGGTCCTGGTGCGGGACCTGATATTGTCAGGGAAGTCTTAGGCACCTTCACATTTTCCAGTCTACTGTTCTGCAAGGGTAATGCGTACTACATGGCGTCCAAAGAAATGAATTGACCCAACTTGCCATTTTGAGACCACAGCTTCTGAGTGACCGAAAGTCAAAGATTACGGTCACAAACTCTCAATGTAAGTGTGTGAAAGCCTTGTTCTGCCTCTCATAGACTTATGAGTTGTGACTTCCGGCTCACCCAGCAAACACTGGAGCTATCCAACAGGTCACAACCTGCAGAAGACAACCGGAGCAGTGTTGAGATTAGCAAAAGACAGTGGAAGACTCCAGTGCTGAAGACGGTGGAAACTCTAGCTGCAGAATAGTAAAAAAAAGCGTCGGAGCGATGCTTTAAACGAATGGGAAACAGCAAGATTTGTTTGGTTACTTTTGAAAATGGTATGTCACATATTTGTCTTGACACCATTACAGCTATTGTTGCGCACCAGAAAAATGTTTTACTATATCATTAATTAAATATTAAAGGGGTTGTCTAGACTTGGGTCAAAAGTCTGCAGTCACTTTATGTAACTACAGATTCCTGAATAGTGACAGCGTACGTACCGTGCTCACACGTAGTATTGCCGGCCAAACCGTAAAACAGCAGTGATTCCCTGGCACTGCCACAGAGTGAAGACAAGGGTATATATTCTCTGGATCTTTATTCATGCACACAACGTGTTTCTAAAGTTGTATTGGCACTTTCATCAGGTGGGGTATGTTATACAGAGCCACCTCCCTTATATAAGGGAGGGAAGAAACTTCTACACAGCTTAAAACAATAAATAAAATGTATTCACATATGTAAAATTTGCCTCAAAGAGCCATTTGTGGTATATAAATGTGAATTATGTTGAGTATATGAATGATGTCTTAAAATTGTATAAAAATACTAATAAAAAATAATAGCTTTGTATTAGGGGACTCCTTCTGATTGTGTATCTGGTGAAACTTGAGACCCTATGTTAGGTTTTCAATGGTTTCATTTAACCCGTTCATGACCTATGACGTATATACGTGATAGGTCGTGTCCCTGCACTCCATGCGGACTCCGGCGCTGAGCCCGCATATTTTCAGGCACATGACATCTAATTTCATCAGCTGACATGTGCGCCTAACAGCCGCAGGTGGAATCAAGATCCACCTGCGGCTGTTAACATGTTCAATGTCATTCTCCAACAGCAGCAGTTAATATGGCTTTGCCAGAAGCGCTTCACTAATCCCACCCATCAGCGCGCCTGTTACATCATCGCAGGGCTCGGATGGGCTGGCAAGACAACCCTGGGTCTGCAGGAGACCCCTGTGGTTGTCAGTGGTGATTTGCTATGAGTGCCGCTCAGTGACCAGCGTTCATCGCAGATGAGTATTTCTGCTACACATGGCAGGGCTGAAGCCCTGGCATGTGTAGCACAAGCGATCAGAAGATCTCACCTTCCAGTCTCTTATGGAGACTAATGCAAGTAAATGCTAGAAAAAGAAGGTTTTTTAAAATATTTTAAAAATATTAAAGTTCAAATCACCCCCCTTTCGCCCCATTCAAAATAAAACAATAATAAAAAAATTAACATATTTAACATTGCCGCATTCAGAATCTCCAGATCTATCAAAATATAAAAATAATTATTCCGATCAGTAAACAGAGTAATGAGAAAAAAAAAATCAAAACACCAGAATTATGTTTTTTTTTTGGTCGCTGCAATATTGCAATAAAATGCAATAACAGATGGTCAAAAGATCGTATCTGCACCAAAATGATATCAATATAAACGTCAGCTCGGCACGCAAAAAATAAGCCCTCACCCAGCCCCAGATCACGAAAAATGGAGACGCTACGGGTCTTGGAAAATGGCTCCATTTCTTTTGCAAACTTTGGATTTTTTTTTCAAAAAAGAACCTAGACATGTTTGGTATCTACAAACTCCTAATGATCTGTAGAATCATAATGGCAGGTCAGTTTTAGAATTTAGGTAAAAAAAAACCTCAAAACAATTGTGGGATTGCACTTTTTTTTAAATTTGAATGCACTTTGATTTTTTGTCCCGTTTTCCAGTATATGGTATGGTATGGTAAAACCAATGGTGTCCTTTAAGAGTACAAATCTGTCAATTTATCTTCTAGATTTGCATTGTGAAATACTGTAGCTATTTAAAATTACAAAGTGCGGAGGGACATAGTATGCTATCCCTTTGTGATGAGTTAATGGGGTACAGTGCCCTCAGTTGCCCCCTTCTTCAAACAAACTTTGTAAAAATCCTACACACAGTAAGAAATCCTTGAGTTTGGCTGCTCCATGGAAAGTATTACTTGACATTCCTTCTGAAGCTAAAGTGATATTGCTAAGTAGATTTGCAGTGTTGAATCTGGATGTCTTTCAACTCTTGTGAATTCTGCTTCACACATTTTCCTGCAATGCATCCATAAAATAAGTGAACATCTGGATTATATATATATATATGACCCACTGAGGAAATTGGAAAGATATGCTATAAGCCTGTATGTTAAGCAATGTTAAATAATAGTTATTTCTGCTCCACAGATCTGACCACATCATTTATTTCAGATGCAATAAATATTGGTTAATGCTGTCAATATGCACAGGTGTCAGGAAACACTAGAAGAGAGATGATTGTCAATTTGGGTTCAGAATATGGGGGTTTCTTATGTCATTTCATTTTACAAGGGTCAGATTTTAGGGGGGGCAGTTGGAAAATTGCACTGAATCCTCCACAACTTTAAGCGACTTCATAATATGTGCTACATTATTAGGTGCGGCCCGTAGACTGCACCCCAGAGTTAGGCTATAGCGGGTGTAGGCTGCAGTAACATTCAGGCTCAATGCCAGAAAGGGTTCAAATCCTCTTCCGAATAAGAGGACAGTTCAAAACTAAGCCTTGCCGCTCAGTGCTTCATGGCGGGGCCAATCATTTAAATACACCTACCCATCTACATGATTTCCATCTATCTCCTCTCTTTTCTGGCTCTATGAAGCTAGGACTGTCAATCAAATAAGGGGGAAAGTGGAGATAGAGGGAAAACAAGCAGGTGTGAAGGTGTATATAAATGATTGACCATGCCTTAATTTACTGAACGGCAAGGCTTAGTTTGAACAGTTTGAACTTTGCTGACAGAGTATCCTTAAACTACATCAATCGTTTACCCTTGACTTGACCATACTCTGTCTTTATAAGCAAATATTCAAAGGTAAACGTGTGCACAACTATATAGTGATTCCGAGGTAGGTTCCCAAACCGTGACAATATGTAAAGAAGAAGACCCTCGCACTCAACTTATGTTTATATGGAACAAGTGTTTTATTCAATCACAGACAGTGGTACATCAAAACGTTTCGGTCTCAAACATTGACCTTCATCAGTTGTGTACTCCAGAATTTGTGGGACCAAAAAATGTCAGTTTGACCAATAAGGGAATCACCAGATAAATAGGGGTTAATACCCATGTGGAGATTGACTGAAGCTTATTCAGTCTCGGCCAGTGGGCTTTAGGCAGATGCAGCCTGGGGCATAGCGGTGCAGACCAGCGGTGGATGCCGCGTCTGCACCACTATGCCCCAGGCTGCATCTGAAAAGTCTCTGAAAAATCTCTGTAACCCCGTGTCCCACCCAAATGCAAACTGTGGGTTTGTACCAGTCACATAGTCACTCTGAACCTCATAGCTACTGCACCACAATGACTTTCTGTGATTTCTCCTGTTGAACAAGTTATAGATACTTCGAAACATGCTGTGAATAAAACTGAATTTTTTCACCATACCCTGGACTCTGGCTTTCTCTTATTTCATATCAACCTGTAGCGCAGCATACCCATGTGAGCAGGTTGCAAGATGCAGTAACGGGTCGGAGGCAGAGCAATGGTTAACGTGGGGTTTACTTTTAACAGGTATACTCCTCGCAGGGAGAAAATGGGTAAAATAGTATAATTGGATAAAGGGCTTGGAACTCAGGGAAAACAAGGGGAATGAATAGGGTAGACAGTTCAAAAATAGCAAACTTATCAGTCTGACAATATCAGGATGCAGCTTTCTGGATGTGAGTGTTGGCACCAAGGCCTTGGTACCTAAAGGGTCTGGTGTATTGCTGGAGAAGATGGCAGCCTGGATCCTGGCGGCGGTGGTGTTTTCTCGTGGTCCGCTCGATGATCGGTGAGTTGAGAAATGATGAACGGCAAAGAGCACAGTCCTTTCCCTTGTCAGAGTCCAGAGACAAGAAACGGTTGTCAGAAGTTATAACGGGACACCACTCACGGCGGGTGACCCGGCTTCCCTGTAGATGCGTGTGTGCATCTGTGTCTTGTCTGTGGGCTTTGTCACTCAAGATCAGCAGTAACGGATGAGCCTTTGTCGGAAGTCTCTGGTCACGGCTCTCAGACCCTTCTGGCTTGGGCCTGCTCTGTCTGAATGCTTTGTGGTGGGAGCCCTGACACTGCCCTCCTGTGGGCTGCATATGCCTGCCAAGAGTGACTGATTGCCCGCATGCTGCCGCCCTCTTAGCTGCGCCCCCTGCTCCTGAGTGTAAAGGTCGGTCTGGGGGTCTTATGCTTTCCCCCGTGCACCCTGGGTGACAGCCCCAACTGTTCCAAATCCGTCATAGAGTAGGCACGCCTGGTCCGAGTCTTCTCCTTACACCCACATCTCTTACAATTGAATTCCGATCTTACACATTGATGAAATATTCACAGGACCCTAAGGGTATGTGCACACGCTGTGGATTATTCGCAGATTTTTTGCTCGTGTTTTCGGCGGCATTCCACTGCAAAAACGCATAAAAAACGCATACATTATGCATTCCATCATTTCCAATGAATTCCGCAATTTTTGTGCACATGTTGCGGATTTTTCCGCACATGTTGCGGATTTTTCTGCAAAAAAAAGCATGCGGAAAAATAAGCAGCACGTTCATTAATTTTGCGGATTTTTTGCGGATTTTTTGCGGATTTCACACTATATTATTGAATTGGGAAGCTCCGGAAAAAAATGCAAACAATCCGCACAAAATCCATGCAAAAAACACGACAAAACTGCGAGTAAAATGCGATAAAAATGCATGCGGATTTTATGCGGAAAATCTCCGGTTTTGCTCAGGAAATTTCCGCATAAAATCCTGACGTGTGCACATACCCTAAATCTTTGGTCAATCTGGGTCCACCTGAAGCAGATCAACATGGCCCTCTCCACCCATTGGTAGCAGATCAACCCTACCCCTCGCACTGGTAGCATATCAACACAATCCCACACTGGTAATAGAACACCCACGCCCATACACTGGTAGCAGATCACTCCACCATTAGTAGTAGATCAACACCATACTGCATTGTTAGCAGAAAAACCCCAACACACCCTACCACTGGTAGGATATCAACATACCCTGTTAACAGATCAACCCTCTGCCAAATATGTTGACATTAGCAGATTAATACTTCCCTCACTAGAAGCAGTTTAGGGGATGATGTAGATGGGAGAGAGAGTGTACAATTGTAGACAAAAATTTTGAGACTAACAAATTTTGTTTTTCAGAAAGTTTACTGCTTCAGCGTCTTTAGATCTTTTAGTCAAATGTTTCTATGGTCACTGATGCAAATTGTCTCTTCAGAGAGGAAGATGACTATAACTCTAGTGCCACCTATAGCAAGTAGCAATCCTAAAAGTCAATATCGACCCTTTAACGAGCCTTGTCACATGACCTAGGATAAAAGCCAAAACTAAAATCTCAATATTATGGTCACTGAAGTACAGTTGTCAGCATTTCATATGTTCTTACAGTTTTATTGACAACATCAAGTTTACGCAAAGACCCATTATTTACAGTGTTAATTAACCCTTATTTTTCAAGACTTTTTCAAATATCATGGGAAGCTGGACATTAGATTCTGGGCCAAATCCAAAAGACAACCCATTCTTGAATAATAATAATCAGTGCTGGAGATTTCTCACAATTTCTGTCTTTTTGTTTGTCCACCCACTTTTTGACAATATGCCACAGGTTCTCTATGGGATTGAGATCTGGATAGTTTTTTAGCCATGGAAATTAAATAAAATGCCAAAGTTTTGTTCACCGAGCCACTCAGTTATCACTTTTGCCTTTGTGACATAGTTTGGGAAAATCATTGTTCACCATCAAATTGCTCCTGGATCTTCAGGAGAAGTTGCTTTTGATGGATGTTAGACAGCATTCTTTATTCATTGGCAGTGTTCTTAGTAAATTTATAAGTTAGCCCATTCCATAGGATGAAAAGTAATCCCACACATAAAATGAAAAAATTGAAAGTCAGAAGAATTGTCAGTAAACAGGGTGAAGTCAGAATCTAACAGGCAAAGCTATAACCGGCAACTTCCAGCAGTGAATTGGGAGTTTTAGTAGGGTGTGGGTGCTGTACTATTGGCCAAAACAAGGAGCTGATTCCTCCAGCTGGACAGCACATACACCCATTCTGCTGGACTAGACAGCCATACAGGTCCCATCCTTCAAGTCTCTATGGCTGGAAAGAGCTTTTGCCACCCAGAGCTTCTGGTCCCAATGTCTTTGTGTCTTCTCCACCACAGAATGAACACAGCAGCGACTTGATACAGAAGCAGCTGTCCCAGGAGCAGGTCTAAGAGGAGATATGATGCTTCAAAGCTGTCTATGCCAACACAGTTCAGGACCTGTGGTCTTGTGACAGTCACCACAGGTCCTTCAACCTGTGTATCTACGGAGCCTGCATTGTTAATGCAGGGTGGGCTTAGTCAGTGCAGCCGACCCACAGACTGCTTGGCTGACCGGGAATTTGTCCTTCAGGGCAGATTGCCAGTCCTGACCTGTATTGGTGTTTTAGTGATGGACTAGGTTGGCTTTAGTTGGCTTTAGAATTTCAATATACATCCTTAAATCTCCATCCAGCAGTGATTTTTATGCATTCCTGTGTACATTTCTAGCTCAATTTGTAAAAATAGAAATGGTCATGCAAAATGCTCCTCACGAGATTAACATGTGACCATATTCCTTATTTTGTCACAGAGAAACTATTTACAACATTTGTCCAAATTAAAGTGTTCTACATTTTCAAATAATTTGCATTTTTCTTGAAATAGTCCATTTAATTCAATAAATGAAGTACTAGCACTAGCTATGAGAATTCACAAACGCTGCCTTTGACATGTTGAAAGAGCGGTGGCTAAATACATGAATACCACAATAATGTGCGTAATTTCAGAGAGGCAAAAAACTGACGCTTTATCACATGCCAAATATTTGAAAGTGTTTGTTATTTTTGTGAACTATGACCTGAGTATTATACAATCCTTATTGATGATGTGCGATCCAGATTTTAGTTTATATTATATTTTATATAGATGAACCTTTAAATTAAAACCATTGAGGCCACGTTCACACTTTGCGCCATCCCTCTGCGGGTTCTCCCGCAGCGGAATTGATAAATCTGCAGGGCAAAACCGCTGCGGTTATCCCTGCAGATTTATCGCGGTTTGTTCCGCGGTTTCCGCTGCTGGATTACTCCTATACTATTGATGCTGCATATGCAGCAATATGCAGCATCAATAGTAATGTAAAAAATAATAAAAATTGCTTATACTCACCCTCCTATGTCCGGATCTCCTCGGCGCTGCACGCGGCGCTCCGGTTCCAAAGATGTTGTGCCGAGAAGGACCTTCGTGACGTCACGGTCATGTGACCCGGGCGTCATCACGGTCATATGACCGCGACGTCACCGCAGGTCCTGTTCGCACAGCAACTCTGACCGGCCGGCCGCGTGCAGCGCTGAGAGGTGAGTATAACATGATTTTTTATTTTTATTCTTTTTTTTACCCCAAATATGGTTCCCAGGGCCTGGAGGAGAGTCTCCTCTCCTCCACCCCGGGTACCACCCGCACATTAACCGCTTACTTCCCGCAACGTGGGCACATCCCCATGCGGGAAGTAAGCGGTTCAATGCATTCCTATGGGTGCAGAATCGCAGCGATTCTGCACAAAGAAGTGACATGCTGCGGGTTTTAAACCGCTGCATTTCTGTGCGGTTTTTCCCGCAGCATGTGCACAGCGGTTTGCGGTTTCCATAGGGTTTACATGTAAATGGAAACGCTATGGAAACTGCTGCGGACCCGCAGCATCAAAATCGCCGTGGTTCCGCGGTAAAAACCGCAAAGTGTGAACATGGCCTGACATTGGAAATAAATATCCTTGACTATCATATTATAAATAGTGTTGAGCATTCCGATACCGCAAGTATCGGGTATCGGCCGATACTTGCGGTATCGGAATTCCGATACCGGGATTCCGATACTTGCCGCGTATCGGATACCGGAATTGGAAGTTCCCAGATTCAAACTGCACGAATTCAGCCAATGAGAATGATTCCAAGTGTGGGCACATCCTGTTCAGCCTGGAGGGCATGAAACTACTGGCAAGGCTGTGATTGGCTGCTGAAATGATGTCATGCTGCAGTTTAAAAGTCGCTGGCGCCATTTTGCGCTCACTCTGCTGTGAATTCAGTTAGTGACAGGACGCTGTTTGCTGACTGAGGGCCAGTTTAGAGATAGCGATTTGCTTCATTGTTCTTTTCCAAGGCTAATTTAGCAACCGCTGTGTTCACCTACTAATCACCTTGCTTTTGCCTTGCAGCGCTGTTTTCACAGCGATCTGCAAGGTCTCTGTGTGTGTGTGTGTGTGTGTGTGTGTGCAGCCCACTCTCTAGTCTGTGTGCAGCCATAGGCCATAGCTGGTTGTATTCAGTTCAGGGAGGGTGGTTCACTGCCTCATACTGTTCTTTTTTTTTTTTTTTTTCAATTAGTGCAGGCTGCTGCACATATTTTCAAAAAATTCCTATTAGTGTCTTTCCACCCGTATCCAGCTAACTTGTGGAAAAACACTACATAGGACAACGTAGAGGAGTGTTTTTGGGCCTTGCAGCGCCGTTTACGGCTGTCTGCACGGTCTCCGTGTAACTGCAGCTCGCCCTGTAGTCTGTGTGCAGCCATAGCCGGTTGTATCCAGCTCAGGGTAAATCACTGCGTCATACCGTAAAATCAATTTTCCTTTTGTTTTAAGTAGTGCAGGCTGCTGCACATTTTTTCAAAAAATTCTATTAGTGTCTTTCCACCCGTATCCAGCTAACTTGTGGAAAAACACTACATAGGATAACGTAGAGGAGTGTTTTTGGGTCTTGCAGCGCCGGTTACGGCTGTCTGCACGGTCTCCGTGTGACTGCAGCTCGCCCTGTAGTCTGTGTGCATCCATAGCCGGTTGTATCCAGCTCAGGGTTCTTCACTGCGTCATACCGTAAAATCAATTTTCCTTTTGTTTTAAGTAGTGCAGGCTGCTGCACATTTTTTCAAAAAATTCCTATTAGTGTCTTTCCACCCGTATCCAGCTAACTTGTGGAAAAACACTACATAGGACAACGTAGAGGAGTGTTTTTGGGCCTTGCAGCGCCGTTTACGGCTGTCTGCACGGTCTCCGTGTGACTGCAGCTCTCCCTGTTGTCAGTTCAGCCCCCAAAAAATAAATAAATAATAAAGTTCACCAAACACACCACTTTACATTTGTGTAGGCCACATTAGCTCATATTAAAGTCTAGTCCACACTTTAGAAAATTAGTGTTTCTTATACCTGTTAGGAGCTGTTCAGGAATAAGCACACAAAGCCGTTAGTACTTTTCTGCTTATCTTTATCAGTCAACCAAGATGAAGAAGGCAGGGAGTAAGGCACGTGGGCGCGGAGCAGGGAGAGGACGTGGGGATTCTGTGCCTGCTGCGGGCACCGGTGACTCATCAGCACCCACTTTCAGCAGGGAACAGTCGTTCATCCGCAGCTTTGTCGGAGAGCGCCGTACACCGCTGCTGCGTGAAGACCAAATTGAAGCCGTTGTTGGATGGATGGCAGCTAATGCATCGACTTCAATTAGTGCCACATCCTCTCAGACACAGAGCACTGGAGAGCACCCATCTGTCTCTTCACCACCTGCCAAATTGCCCAGGCAGTCAGAGAGCCCAGGACAGGAGCCGTCTCTACTTCTGTTCTCTGAATCTCTTGGCTTGGAAACAGGGGGCCAGCCAAGCAGCATTGGAGAAATGGAAGAAGAGGCAGGGTGCAGTGATGCCCAACAGCTTTTTCTCTCTGAGTCTGAAGAGGCGGGTGGGCCAGTGCCTCCGGTCACCACATCGCAGGACGCATCCGCTGATGACACTCAGGTGCCACTTTCTGGTGCGTGCTCTGCTGCTGAGACTACCCAGGAGAAGCAGCTGGTGGCAGGGGGTACTGTAGATGATGAGGTCCTTGACCCATCTTGGCGTGAGGGACAGGAAGGTGGTGGGAGCAGCTCTGAGGAAGAGATTCCCCGAACGGGCCAAAGAGGGAGAGGGAGGGGGAAGACTGCGGATCCTGCAGCCTCCACTTTGGCACCCGTTAGGAGCATGTCTTTTTCAAAAGCCAAAAAGGGCGCTCCCAAGACTTGCAGTGCCTGGTCCTTTTTTGACACAGTTGCAGATGACATTTGCTATGTCAAATGCAAGGTGTGTCATCACAAAGTCAAAAGAGGTCAAAATGTCAGCAACCTCAATACCTCCAACATGTGGAAACATGTGCAGACCAGGCACCTGGCGGAGTTAGAAAAACACACTGAAGAGGTAGGCCAACCAATAGCGGCAGCTACCACCTCTTCAGCTCGTGTTGCCTCTTCCTCCAGCTCACACGCAGCTGGTTCGGCTTCCTCCCAGGATCGCCGTGAAAGAACCTCTGGCCCTGTTGTCCAGAGACCCACTGTAATTCCACCCGCAGCACCACGTTCCCAGGCATCCTCACACTCCCAGCCCAGTCTACAGCCATCGGTAGTACAGGCATGGGAGAAAAGGCGGCCTTTCTCGTCAAACCACCCACGAGCACAGGCTCTGACTGCAGGCATTGCCAAACTTCTGTCACTTGAAATGCTGTCATTCAGGCTGGTGGAGACTGACAGCTTCCATGACTTGATGTCATTGGCAGTCCCACAGTACAATGTGCCCAGCTGCTTTTACTTCAGCAGGCAAGCTGTCCCTGCCCTGCACAAGCATGTGGAGGGACACATAAAACACGCGCTACTGAACGCCGTCAGTAGCAAGGTCCACCTCACCACCGATGCGTGGACCAGTCAACATGGACAGGGGCGATACCTTTCCCTCACAGCCCATTGGGTTAATGTTGTTGAGCCGGGTACAGATCGTGCGAGTGGCGCAGGACGTGTCCTGCCCACTCCAAGGATTGCAGGAATCCAGTCTGTACGCATTGACTCCTCCTCTTACACCAGTTCCTCAGAATCATCGCTGCAGGAGCCGTCACAGTCCACCTCCACATGGACCTGTGAACGTTTACCTGTTACGACCGACATGAGCACAGCCGTGGCAAAACGTCAACAGGCCGTCTTGAAATTAATTTCTTTGGGGAATCGAAGCCACACAGCGCAGGAGCTCTGGAATGCCATCAAGCAGGAGAGCGATGTGTGGTTTGTGGCAGTGAATCTCCAGCCAGGCATGGTAGTGTGTGATAATGGCTGAAATCTGGTGGCAGCTCTGGGCCTCGGCAACCTCACTCACATCCCATGTCTGGCACATGTGCTCAATTTGGTCATGCAGAGTTTTTTGAGGGACTATCCGGATCTTGATGCACTGCTGCACAAGGTCCGCCTAGAGTGTGCTCACTTGCGGCGTTCCAGAATGGCAAAATCGCGCATTGCGGCTCTGCAGCGCCGATTCCGCCTTCCGGAACATCGCATCATATGTGACCTACCTACCAGGTGGAATTCCACGTTACATATGTTGGAGCGGTTGTGTGAGCAGCAGCAAGCAGTAATGGAGTACCAGCTGCATCAGGCGCAAAGAAGTCGCACTCCGCGCCGTTCAGACTTCACAACCACAGAGTGGGCCACTATGAAGGACGTCTGCCAGGTTTTGCGTCCCTTCGATTATTCCACAAGGATGGCGAGTGCAGATGATGCACTAGTCAGCATGACTGTCCCCCTTATCTGCCTGCTTGAAAAATCACTGCAAGCGCTAAGGGATGATGTTGTGGAAGAGGTGGAGGATGAGGATTCACCATTTCCATCATCTTCTGGACAGTCAGCGCCACGTGGTTCCTCACAAACGCGTAGGCAGGGGACACTTTGTGAGGAGGATGAGGAGGAGTCAATGGAGGAGGAAGACATCCATCCAGAGGAGGGAGTTACACAATTGTCCAGTAGTCAGTGTGTACAGCGAGGGTGGGGTGATGACGAGCGGGCAGAGATCACGCCTCAAGCAGGGGACATCGTTTCTTGGCCAGTTGGCAGTCTGCAGCACATGGTGGATTACATGCTGCAGTGCCTGAGAAACGACCGCCGCATCGCCCACATTCTCAGCCTGTCTGATTATTGGGTGTTCACCCTCCTCGATCCTCGCTACCAGGACAACGTAGAAAGCCTCATCACACCGTTGAACCGGGAGCGAAAAATGCGGGAGTACCAAGATACACTGGTGAATTCCATCATCTTCTCCATTCCAACTGAGAGAAGTGCTGCTAGTGCATTACAAAGCAGCTCAGTGCGTCCAGGCAGTGGAGGAGGCTCTGCACAAAGAGGGAGCAGAAGCAGTGCCTCTGCCCAAGGCAAGACCAGTATGGCCCAACTGTGGCACAGTTTTGTGTGCCCGCCACAAAAGTCTACACCATCACAGACGGCTCCAGTCAGCAGGAGGCAACGGTTCCGTCAGATGGTGACAGACTACATGTCTTGCCCTCTTGTTGTACTCCCAGACGGCTCTTCCCCTTTCAACTTTTGGGTCTCAAAGCTGGATACATGGCCAGAGCTAAGCTAGTATGCATTGGAGGTGCTGGCTGTTATGATCCTAGTGGCTTAGGATCACAAATCTAACCAGCTAAGTAGAAAATAATAGGACGAGCTCTGAGGATGTGGTAACTGGACTAACCGCAAACCTGATCCTAACCGCACACACTATAGGCAGCCGTGGAACGTTTCCTGAAATCCTAGACGTCTCTTCACGGCCTGAGAAACTGACTACCCCTAAAGAGAAAGTAAAGACCTCACTTGCCTCAGAGAAATCCCCCAGAGATATAGATGCCCCCCACAAATAATAACGGTGAGTTAAGAGGAAAAGACAAACGCAGAGATGAAACAGGTTAAGCAAATGAGGCCCGCTAACGCTAGATAGCAGAAAATAGCAAGGGATCTGTGCGGTCAGTAAAAAACCCTATGCAAAAATATCCACGCAGAGAATGCGAGAACCCCCACACCAACTAACGATGTGGGGGGAGCAACTCAGCACCCCAGAGCACCAGCAAGCAGGGAAATCACATATTAGCAAGCTGGACAAAAACTCATCATATACTAGGAAACATCTTGAACACAGATGAGCAAAAATAAGCAAACAGAACTTAGCTTCTCTTGGAGAGACTGATAACGGATGTAGACAGGAGCAATCAGAATAGCACTAAATACAACGGCAACAGGCAAGGAATGAAGGACCAGGTGGATTAAATAGGAAACCTAACTAGCAGATGACGAGACAGCTGATCCTGCCAGAAACCTGCAAAATAACAAAAAGAGCCACCAGGAGGAGCCCAAAGAGAGAACTCACACAGTACCACTCATGACCACAGGAGGGAGCCCGGAAACAGAGTTCACAACAGCTGGCTTGCCCTGCGGCTAGTGTACTATCGGAAAACGTCTTTAGTGCTGCAGGTGGTGTACTAACTGACCGTCGCATGCGACTATCCTCCGATAACTTTGACCGGCTTACTTTCCTGAAAATGAACCAGGCCTGGATCTCGCAGGAATTTTCCACTCCTCTTCCTGATTAAATAATTAGGTGACTGTCTACAGTATCCAGGTCTCCAGTTGTGTTCATCTTTCTACCACCTGAACTTTAATTCCTGGGCTCCAACACCGCCAACTGAGGCTCAGAAGTGCCGTCTGCACAGTCAAAACATACGACCCTGTGTTATTGGGTGTCAGTAACGTCAGCTGATCCCCAGCTGTGTAGCCAGCAAATGTGTCCTGCGACCGCCACGCTGACACAACAACTGAAATGTAAGGGAACCTGTCCCCCCCCCAAGGCATTTGTTACTGAAAGAGCCACCTTGTGCAGCAGTAATGCTGCACAAGGAAAAGGTAGCTATTTTTGTTTAGCTCCTTGCACACGCAGAACTTAACACTTATAAAATGTGTTCACTGATACCGTAAAACCGTCCCGGAGGTGGGACTTTCCTTGGTAATGTGACGCAGCACAGCCGTCATTCTTACCCCCCCCCCCGCGCCGTGCGCTGGCTCCTCAGCGTTGTTTGATTCTGTCTCGAAGCCTGCGCTGTTATGTTATCCCTTGGCCAGGCACACTTAGCGCTGCCCCTCTTCTGACATCATTTGGTGTCATGCTGACTGCGCCTGTGTGGCCGCGCTGGCCGAGATCCCGCCTCGCAGTGTCTTCTGATTTAATCACACTGCGGGCCTGGGATCCATGGGCATGCGCAGTGCATATCTTCACCTCCGCCTCTCACTCATCTCCCTTCGCCTTCTTCAGACTGTGCGCCGTCAGCTGATCCCTAATAGCATGCCACGGCCATGACACCGCACAGTCTGAAGAAGCCGGAGGGAGAGGAGTGAGAGGCGAGGATATGCACTGCGCATCGCCACGGATCCCAGGCCCGCGGTGGGATTACATTAGACGACACTGCGAGGCGGGATCTCGGCCAGCGCGGACGCACAGGCGCAGCCAGACTGACACCAAATGATGTCAGAAGATGGGCAGCGCTAAGTGTGCCTGGCCAACGGAGAACATAACAGCGCAGGCTCCGGGACGGAATTAAACAACGCTGAGGAGCCGGGGCACGGATGAATAGAGAAATGGAGGGCACCGCAAAAGACAGAGGGTTCACTGTGGGCTTGTAACTGAGCACAAAAAAAGGAAAAGAAAGATCATGCCCACATGAATAGGAACACCTCTATGATGGTATCAAAGCCGGGGCACGGCGCCAAGGGGGTAGGAATGACGGCTGTGCTGCGTCATATTATGAAGGAAAGTCCCACCTCCGGGACGGTCTCACGGTATCAGGGGACACATTTTATAAGTGTTTAGTTCTGTGTTTGCAAGGAGCATAATGAAAAGAGCCACCTTTTCCTTTTGCATCCTTTGTGCTGCACAAGCTGGCTCTTTCAGCTACAAATGCCTTGGGGGGGGGGGGGTTAAAGGTTCCCTTTTGACTTTCTCCAATCAGGCTTCGGCCTACACTGTGTTCCTCTGCTCCTCCTGCTGTCCCTGGGCTCCAACACCGCTAGTTGGTGCCTGGATGTGCTGTCCGCACAGTCAACACTTGCTGCCGTGTTATTGGGGCTCAGTAACGTCAGCTGTTCCCCAGCTGTGTGTGTGGCAATCCCTCGTCTCTCCTCCACCTCCTCCTCCTCCTTCTGTCCCTGGGCTCCAACACCGCTAGTTGTTGTCTGGAAGTGCTGTCCGCACAGTCAACAGTCGCTCCTCTGTTATTGGGGTTCAGTAATGTCAGCTGTTCCCCAGCTGTGTGTGTGGCAATCCCTCCTCTCTCCTCCACCTCCTCCTCCTCCTTCTGTCCCTGGGCTCCAACACCGCTAGTTGTTGTCTGGAAGTGCTGTCCGCACAGTCAACAGTCGCTCCTCTGTTATTGGGGTTCAGTAACGTCAGCTGTTCCCCAGCTGTGTGTGTGGCAATCCCTCCTATCTCCTCCACCTCCTCCTCCTGCTGTCCCTGGGCTCCAACACCGCTAGTTGTTGCCTGGAAGTGCTGTCCGCACAGTCAACAGTCGCTCCTCTGTTATTGGGGTTCAGTAACGTCAGCTGTTCCCCAGCTGTGTGTGTGGCAATCCCTCCTATCTCCTCCACCTCCTCCTCCTGCTGTCCCTGGGCTCCAACACCGCTAGTTGTTGCCTGGAAGTGCTGTCCGCACAGTCAAGAGTCGCTCCTCTGTTATTGGGGTTCAGTAACGTCAGCTGTTCCCCAGCTGTGTGTGTGGCAATCCCTCCTATCTCCTCCACCTCCTCCTCCTGCTGTCCCTGGGCTCCAACACCGCTAGTTGTTGTCTGGAAGTGCTGTACGCACAGTCAACAGTCACTCCTCTGTTATTGGTGTTCAGTAAAGTCAGCTGTTTCCCAGCTGTGTGTGTGGCAATCCCTCCTATCTCCTCCACCTCCTCCTCCTGCTGTCCCTGGGCTCCAACACCGCTAGTTGTTGCCTGGAAGTGCTGTCCGCACAGTCAACAGTCACTCCTCTGTTATTGGGGTTCAGTAACATCAGCTGTTCCCCAGCTGTGTGTGTGGCAATCCCTCCTATCTCCTCCACCTCCTCCTCCTGCTGTCCCTGGGCTCCAACACCGCTAGTTGTTGCCTGGAAGTGCTGTCCGCACAGTCAACAGTCGCTCCTCTGTTATTGGGGTTCAGTAACGTCAGCTGCTCCCCTGCTGTGTGTGCTGCAATATCTCCTATCTGCTCCTCCTGCTGTCCCTGGGCTCCAACACCGCTAGTTGTTGTCCGGAAGTGCTGTCCGCACAGAGCCAAACACCTCGCCAATGTGTTAGTGGGGTTCAGTAATGCCTGCTGCTCCCCTGCTGTGTATACGGCAACGTGTCATGCGACCGCCACGCAGGCACAACAACTTAAATTTAAGGGAACCTGTCCCCCCCCCAGGCGTTCCTTACTGAAAGAGCCACCTTGTGCAGCAGTAATGATGCAAAAGGAAAAAGTGCCTCTTTTTGTGGTGCTTCTTTCACATGCTGAACCTAACACTTATGAAATGTGTCCCCTCACACCGTTAAACCGTCCGGTAGGTGGAACTTTCCTTCATAATGTGACGCAGCACAGCCGTCATTCTTACCCCCTTGGCACCGTGCGCCGCCTCCTCAGCGTTGTTTGAATCTGTCCCAGAGCCTGCGCTGTTATGTTAGCCCTTGGACATGCACACTTAGCGCTGCCCGTCTTCTGACATTATTTGGTGTCAGGCTGGCTGCGCCTGTTCAGCTGCGCTGGACGAGATCCCGCCTCGTAGTGTCTTCTGATTTAATCCCACTGCGGGCCTGTGATCCATGGACATGCGCAGGGCATATCTTAACATCCGCCTCTCACTCATCTCCCTACGCCTTCTTCAGACTGTGCAACGTCAGCTGATCCCTAATAGCATGCCACGGCCGTGACGCCGCACAGTCTGAAGAAGCCATAGTGAGGGGAGTGAGAGGCGAGGATATGCACTGCTCATGCCCATGGATCACAGGTCCGCAGAGTGATTACATTAGATGACACAGCGAGGCGGGATCTTGGCCAGCGCGGCCGCACAGGCACAGCCAGCCTGACACCAAATGATGTCAGAAGACGGCAGCGCAAAATGTGTGCATGGCCAAGGGCTAACATAACAGCGCAGGCTCCGGGACAGATTCAAACAACGCTGAGGAGGCGGCGCACGGTGCCAAGGGCGTCACATTACGAAGGAAAGTTCCACCTACCGGACGGTTTAACGGTGTGAGGGGACACATTTCATAAGTGTCAAGAACAGCGTTTGCAAGGACCATAATTAAAAGAGCTAAGTTTACCTTTTCCAGCATTAGTGCTGTACAAGATGGCTCTTTCAGCTACAAACGCCTTGGGGGGGGGGGGGTTAAAGGTTCCCTTTCAACTTGCTCCAGTGCAGGCTTCGGCCTACACTCTGCTCCTCCCGCAGAGCCTGGGCTCTAACACCGCCAGTTGGCGCCCGGAAGTGCTAGCTGCACAGAGAAAAACACCTCGCCAATGTGTCAGTGGGGTTCAGCACCGCCAGCTGTTCCCCTGCTTTGTAGCCGGCAACGTGTCCTGCAACAGCCACGCAGACACAAAGCTGCCGCCAGTGCAGGCTTCGGCCTACACTCTGCTCCCTCTCCTCCTGCTGACCCTGGGCTCTAACACCGCCATTTGGTGCCCGGTACTGCTAGCTGCACAGAGAAAAACACCAGCCAATGTGTCAGTGGGGTTCAGCACCGCCAGCTGTTCCCCTGCTGTGTAGCCGGCATCGTGTCCTGCAAAAGCCACGCAGACACAAGAACTGAAATTGAAGGGAACCTGTCCTCCCTCCCCCAGGTGTTTGTATGTTTTACAGCCACCTTGTACAGCAGTAATGCTGCATGTGTGCAAGGTGGCTCATAAACTTATTCTCCTTGCACACGTGGAACGGAACACGTCTACAATGTGTCCCCTGAGACCATTAAAACGTCCCTGAGGTGTGACTTTCTTTTGTAATGACACGCAACGACCCCCTTGGTAGCACAGCCCTTCTTCTGACATCATTGTTTGGCTGGCTGCGCCTCTGCGGCCGCCCTGCCCAGCACAACGCCCCTCGGTGTCTTATTTATTTTGACTGCGAGGGTGTGATTGATGGGCATGAGCAGTGCATATCTTCGCCAGGCTGTCACTCAGCTCCTTCCGCCTTCTTCAGACTGTGCGGCTTCATGGCCGTGGCATGCGATAAAGGATCAGCTGACGCCGCACAGTCTGTAGCAGGTGTAAGGATACGAGCGAGAGGCGAACATATGTACTGCACCAGGCCATGAATCCCAGCCCCGGAGTGTGAAACACTGTAAAGACACTGCGGGGCTGGGATTCATGGGCATCGCGAACCGTACCGGCCGACATGAAATGATGTCAGAAGACGGGCAGCGCATGGCCAAGGGATAACGCAACAACGCAGACTCCTGTACAGCAAAATGCGATGCTCAGGAGGCCGCGCCAAGCACCAAGGTGGTATTTTTGCCAGCTGTGCTGCGTCTCATTACGAAGGGAACTCCCGCCTCCAAGACAGATTGACTGTATAAGGGCAAAAATGTTGTACGTGTTTCATTCAGCTTGTGCAAGGAACAAAATTAAAAGAGCAACCTTTGACTTGTGCAGCACTACTGCTGCATAAGGTGTGGCTCTTCTAGTTTGTAACACCTGAGGGGGGGTTAAAGGTTACCTTTAAAATTGGTTCAATTAGGCTTCGGCCTACACTGTGCTCCCCCTGCAGAGCCTGGGCTCTAACACCGCCAGTTGTTGCCCCGAAGTGCTGGCTGCACAGAGAAAAACACCTCGCCAATGTGTCAGTGGGGTTCAGCACCGCCAGCTGTTCCCCTGCTGTGTAGCCGGCAACGTGTCCTGCAACAGCCACGCAGACACAAAGCTGCCGCCAGTGCAGGCTTCGGCCTACACTCTGCTCCCTCTCCTCCTGCTGACCCTGGGCTCTAACACCGCCAGTTGGTGCCCGGTACTGCTAGCTGCACAGAGAAAAACACCTCTCCAATGTGTCAGTGGGGTTCAGCACCGCCAGCTGTTCCCCTGCTGTGTAGCCGGCATCGTGTCCTGCAAAAGCCACGCAGACACAAGAACTGAAATTGAAGGGAACCTGTCCCCCCTCCCCCAGGTGTTTGTATGTTTTACAGCCACCTTGTACAGCAGTAATGCTGCATGTGTGCAAGGTGGCTCATAAACTTATTCTCCTTGCACACGTGGAACGGAACACGTCTACAATGTGTCCCCTTGAGACCATTAAAACGTCCCTGAGGTGTGACTTTCCTTTGTAATGACACGCAACGACCCCCTTGGTAGCACAGCCCTTCTTCTGACATCATTGTTAGGCTGGCTGCGCCTCTGCGGCCGCCCTGCCCGACACAACGCCCCTCGGTGTCTTATTTATTTTGACTGCGAGGGTGTGATTGACGGGCATGAGCAGTGCATATCTTCGCCAGGCTGTCACTCAGCTCCTTCCGCCTTCTTCAGACTGTGCGGCTTCATGGCCGTGGCATGTGATAAGGGATCAGCTGACGCCGCACAGTCTGTAGCAGGTGTAAGGACACGAGCGAGAGGCGAACATATGTACTGCGCCAGGCCATGAATCCCAGCCCCGGAGTGTGAAACACTGTAAAGACACTGCGGGGCTGGGATTCATGGGCATCGTGAACCGCACCGGCCGACATGAAATGATGTCAGAAGATGGGCAGCGCATGGCCAAGGGATAACGCAACAACGCAGACTCCTGTACAGCAAAATGCGATGCTCAGGAGGCCGCGCCAAGCACCAAGGTGGTATTTTTGCCAGCTGTGCTGCGTCTCATTACAAAGGGAACTCCCGCCTCCAAGACAGATTTACTGTATAAGGGCAAAAATGTTGTACGTGTTTCATTCAGCTTGTGCAAGGAACAAAATTAAAAGAGGAACCTTTGACTTGTGCAGCACTACTGCTGCATAAGGTGTGGCTCTTCTAGTTTGTAACACCTGAGGGGGGGTTAAAGGTTACCTTTAAAATTGGTTCAATTAGGCTTCGGCCTACACTCTGCTCCCCCTGCTGACCCTTTGCTCCAACACCGCTAGTTGGGGCTCTAGGAAGACAAGCTTGAATAGGTCCCCTGTTGTGAATTGAACTTTTTGGCTCCCTCTTGTGGTCACTAGCGACATGACACTTTGATTTTCTTTCCCCAGCTTGGTACCCACCTGGTTCGTTAGTCCAGGGGTGTTGCTATTTAAACTCCCTGGATTCTCAGTCTGGTGTCTGGCATCGTTGTAATCAGTTCCTTTCTGTTTGCTCCTGTCTGCTGGTCCTGGTTCTTTGCAAAATAAGCTAAGTCCTGCTTCCTTATTTTTTGGTTATTTGCATTGCTCTTATTTTTGTCCAGCTTGTACTAAATGTGATTCCTGATATTGCTGGAAGCTCTAGGGGGCTGATATTCTCCCCCCGTGCCGTTAGACGGTTCAGGGGTTCTTGAATATTCAGCGTGGAAATTTTGATAGGGTTTTTGCTGACCGTATAAGTCATCTTCCTATATTCTACTATTAGTCAGTGGGCCTCTCTTTGCTAAAACCTAGTTCATTCTTACGTTTGTCTTTTCTTCTTACCTCACCGTTATTATTTGTTGGGGGCTTGTATCCAACTTTTGGGGTCTTTTCTCTGGAGGCAAGAAAGGTCTTTTGTTTCCCTTTAGGGTTAGTTAGTTCTCCGGCTGGCGCGAGACGTCTAGAACCAACGTAGGTACGTTCCCCGGCTACTGCTATTTGTTGTGCTAGGATCAGTTATACGGTCAGCCTAGTTACCACTGCCCTATGAGCTGTTTTTTTGTGTGTGCAGACTTGGTAATAACCTCTGAGACCCTCTGCCATTGGGGTCATAACAGTATGCCAGGCCAAAAGTAATACTTAATGCATTGCAGAAGTGGGATTATAAGAAAGGAAATTCTGAGGAGTTTTTTTTTTTTTTTCCTTTCTTCCTCCCCTTTATCTCTGAGTGGCTTGAGCTTGCTGCAGACATGAATGTCCAGACTTTGATTACTAGTGTGGATCAGCTTGCTGCTCGTGTGCAGGGCATTCAAGATTTTGTTACTTGTAGTCCTATGTCAGAACCTAAAATACCTATTCCTGAACTGTTCTCTGGAGACCGATTTAAGTTTAGGAATTTCAGGAATAATTGTAAATTGTTTCTATCTCTGAGACCTCGTTCGTCTGGAGACTCAGCTCAGCAAGTAAAAATTGTTATCTCTTTCTTGCGGGGCGACCCTCAGGATTGGGCCTTCTCGTTAGCGCCAGGAGATCCAGCATTGGCAAATATTGATGCGTTTTTTCTGGCGCTCGGGTTGCTTTACGAGGAGCCCAATCTTGAAATTCAGGCAGAAAAAGCTTTGCTGGCTATCTCTCAGGGCCAGGATGAAGCTGAAGTGTATTGCCAAAAATTTCGGAAATGGTCCGTGCTTACTCAGTGGAATGAGTGTGCTCTGGCCGCAAATTTCAGAAATGGCCTTTCTGAAGCCATTAAGAATGTGATGGTGGGTTTCTCCATTCCTACAAGTCTGAATGATTCCATGGCGCTGGCTATTCAAATTGACCGGCGTTTGCGGGAGCGCAAAGCCGCTAATCCTCTGGTGGTGTTGTCTGAACAAACACCTGATTTAATGCAATGTGGTAGAATTCAGACTAGAAATGAACGGAAAAATCATAGACGTCAGAATGGGTTGTGTTTTTACTGTGGTGATCCTACACATGTTATATCAGCATGCTCTAAACGCTTAACAAAGGTGGTTAGTCCTGTCGCCATTGGTAATTTGCAACCTAAATTTATTTTGTCTGTGACTTTAATTTGCTCATTGTCTTCCTACCCTGTTATGGCGTTTGTGGATTCAGGTGCTGCCCTGAGTCTTATGGATTTTTCATTTGCCAAACGCTGTGGTTTTGTTCTTGAGCCGTTGGTAAATCCTATCCCTCTTAGAGGTATTGATGCTACGCCATTGGCGGAAAATAAGCCGCAGTTTTGGACACAGGTAACCATGTGTATGACTCCTGAACATCGGGAGGTGATTCGTTTTCTGGTTCTGCATAAAATGCATGATTTGGTCGTTTTGGGTCTACCATGGTTACAGACCCATAATCCAGTTTTGGATTGGAAGGCAATGTCTGTGTCAAGTTGGGGCTGTCAGGGAATTCATGGCGATTCCCCGCCGGTGTCTATTGCTTCCTCTACTCCTTCGGAAGTTCCTGAGTATTTGTCTGATTATCAGGATGTATTCAGCGAGTCCAGGTCCAGTGCTCTTGCTCCTCATAGGGACTGTGACTGCGCTATAGATTTGATTCCGGGTAGTAAATTTCCTAAGGGAAGATTATTTAATCTGTCTGTACCTGAGCATACCGCAATGCGTTCGTATATCAAGGAGTCTCTGGAGAAGGGGCATATTCGTCCATCCTCTTCCCCTCTTGGTGCGGGATTCTTTTTTGTGGCCAAGAAGGACGGATCTTTGAGACCTTGTATAGACTATCGGCTTCTGAATAAAATCACTGTTAAATTTCAGTATCCTTTGCCTCTGTTGTCGGACTTGTTTGCCCGGATTAAGGGTGCCAAGTGGTTCACCAAGATAGATCTTCGTGGTGCGTACAACCTTGTGCGCATTAAGCAGGGAGATGAATGGAAAACTGCATTTAATACGCCCGAAGGTCATTTTGAGTACTTGGTGATGCCTTTTGGGCTCTCTAATGCCCCTTCAGTGTTTCAGTCCTTTATGCATGATATTTTCCGGAAGTACCTGGATAAATTTATGATCGTTTATCTGGATGATATTCTGTTTTTTTCTGATGATTGGGACTCCCATGTAAAGCAGGTCAGGATGGTGTTTCAGGTTTTGCGTGAGAATGCTTTGTTTGTCAAGGGCTCAAAGTGTCTCTTTGGAGTGCAGAAGGTTCCCTTTTTGGGTTTTATTTTCTCCCCTTCTGCTGTGGAGATGGACCCAGTCAAGGTCCGAGCTATTCATGATTGGACTCAACCCACGTCAGTTAAGAGTCTTCAGAAGTTCTTGGGTTTTGCTAACTTCTACCGTCGTTTTATCGCTAATTTTTCTAGCGTTGTTAAACCTTTGACGGATATGACCAAGAAAGGTTCTGATGTTGCTAACTGGGCTCCTGCAGCCGTGGAAGCTTTCCAAGAGCTGAAGCGCCGGTTTACTTCGGCGCCTGTTTTGTGTCAGCCTGATGTCTCACTTCCCTTTCAGGTTGAAGTGGATGCTTCTGAGATCGGTGCAGGGGCCGTTTTGTCGCAGAGAGACCCTGGTTGCTCTATAATGAGACCATGTGCTTTTTTTTCTAGGAAGTTTTTGCCTGCTGAGCGGAACTATGATGTTGGCATCGGGAGTTGTTGGCCATGAAGTGGGCATTTGAGGAGTGGCGTCATTGGCTTGAGGGTGCTAAGCATCGTGTTGGGGGTCTTGACTGATCACAAAAATCTGATGTATCTCGAGTCTGCTAAACGCCTGAATCCTAGACAGGCCCGTTGGTCATTGTTTTTCTCCCGTTTTGACTTTGTGGTCTCGTACCTACCGGGTTCAAAGAATGTGAAGGCTGATGCTCTTTCTAGGAGCTTTGTGCCTGACTCTCCTGGAGTCTCAGAGCCAGCTGGTATTCTTAAAGAGGGAGTTATCTTGTCGGCCATTTCTCCGTATTTGCGACGTGTGTTGCAGAGATTTCAGGCTGGTAGACCTGACTCTTGTCCACCTGACAGACTGTTTGTTCCTGATAAATGGACCAGCAGAGTCATTTCCGAGGTTCATTCCTCGGTGTTGGCAGGGCATCCGGGGATTTTTGGCACCAGAGATTTGGTGGCTAGGTCCTTTTGGTGGCCTTCCTTGTCACGCGATGTGCGGTCGTTTGTGCAGTCCTGTGGGACTTGTGCTCAAGCTAAGCCTTGCTGTTCTCGTGCCAGCGGGTTGCTCTTGCCCTTGCCTGTCCCGAAGAGGCCTTGGACACACATTTCCATGGATTTCATTTCAGATCTTCCGGTGTCTCAGGGCATGTCTGTCATCTGGGTGGTATGTGATCGTTTTTCCAAGATGGTCCATTTGGTGTCCTTGCCTAAGCTGCCTTCCTCTTCCGATCTGGTTCCTCTATTCTTTCAGAATGTGGTTCGTTTGCACGGCATTCCTGAGAATATTGTGTCTGACAGAGGATCCCAGTTTGTTTCCAGGTTCTGGCGATCCTTTTGTGCTAAGATGGGCATTGATTTGTCGTTTTCATCTGCCTTTCATCCTCAGACTAATGGCCAAACTGAGCGAACAAATCAGACTCTAGAGGCTTATTTGAGGTGTTTTGTTTCTGCAGATCAGGATGATTGGGTGACCTTCTTGCCATTGGCTGAGTTTGCCCTTAATAATCGGGCTAGTTCCGCTACTTTGGTTTCGCCATTTTTCTGCAACTCTGGTTTTCATCCTCGTTTTTCCTCAGGACATGTTAAGCCCTCTGACTGTCCTGGGGTAGATTCTGTGGTGGATAGGTTGCAGCGGATTTGGAATCATGTGGTGGACAACTTAAAGTTGTCACAGGAGAAGGCTCAGCGTTTTGCCAACCGCCGCCGCGGTGTGGGTCCCCGACTTCGCGTTGGGGATTTGGCGTGGCTGTCTTCTCGGTTTGTTCCTATGAAGGTCTCCTCTCCTAAATTTAAGCCTCGCTTCATCGGTCCTTATAAGATTTTGGAAATCCTTAATCCAGTGTCCTTTCGCTTGGATCTTCCGGTGTCGTTTGCCATTCACAACGTGTTCCATAGGTCTTTGTTGCGGCGGTACGTTGTGCCGGTGGTTCCTTCTGTTGAGCCTCCTGCTCCGGTGTTGGTTGAGGGCGAGTTGGAGTACGTGGTGGAGAAGATCTTGGATTCTCGTCTCTCCAGATGGAGGCTTCAGTATCTGGTCAAGTGGAAGGGCTATGGTCAGGAGGATAATTCCTGGGTGGTCGCCTCTGATGTTCATGCGGCCGATTTGGTTCGTGCCTTTCACGCTGCTCATCCTGATTGCCCTGGTGGTCTTGGTGAGGGTTCGGTGACCCCTCCTTAAGGGGGGGTACTGTTGTGAATTGAACTTTTTGGCTCCCTCTTGTGGTCACTAGCGACATGACACTTTGATTTTCTTTCCCCAGCTTGGTACCCACCTGGTTCGTTAGTCCAGGGGTGTTGCTATTTAAACTCCCTGGATTCTCAGTCTGGTGCCTGGCATCGTTGTAATCAGTTCCTTTCTGTTTGCTCCTGTCTGCTGGTCCTGGTTCTTTGCAAAATAAGCTAAGTCCTGCTTCCTTATTTTTTGGTTATTTGCATTGCTCTTATTTTTGTCCCGCTTGTACTAAATGTGATTCCTGATATTGCTGGAAGCTCTAGGGGGCTGATATTATCCCCCCGTGCCGTTAGACGGTTCAGGGGTTCTTGAATATTCAGCGTGGAAATTTTGATAGGGTTTTTGCTGACCGTATAAGTCATCTTCCTATATTCTGCTATTAGTCAGTGGGCCTCTCTTTGCTAAAACCTAGTTCATTCTTACGTTTGTCTTTTCTTCTTACCTCACCGTTACTATTTGTTGGGGGCTTGTATCCAACTTTTGGGGTCTTTTCTCTGGAGGCAAGAAAGGTCTTTTGTTTCCCTTTAGGGTTAGTTAGTTCTCCGGCTGGCGCGAGACGTCTAGAACCAACGTAGGTACGTTCCCCGGCTACTGCTATTTGTTGTGCTAGGATCAGTTATACGGTCAGCCTAGTTACCACTGCCCTATGAGCTGTTTTTTTGTGTGTGCAGACTTGGTAATAACCTCTGAGACCCTCTGCCATTGGGGTCATAACAGTCTCCATCCTGGTTCCAGCACTGTCAGCTGTTTCCAGGCAGAGCCTTTGGCTTAGGTGCCTCCCTCTGTGTATCCGAGTTCCACCAATGTCAGGTGGTCCTTGGTAGTGCTTTCAAGCACGGGTACCTCCTGCTTAGTAACCGGGTTCCAGTAACGTCAGCTGGTCCTCGGTAGTTCCATTGGCTTTTGGACCTTCGGCTACCCATCCGGGTTCCAGTACCGTCAGCTGGTTCTTGGCAGTGTCTTTTGCTCTTGTACCTTCTTCTCCCCATCCTGGCTCCAGTACCGTCAGCTGTTTCCGGGCAGAGCCTTTGGCTTAGGTGCCTCCCTCTGGGTATCTGAGTTCCACCAACGTCAGGTGGTCCTTGGTAGTGCTTTCAGGCATGGGTACCTCCTGCTTAGTAACCGGGTTCCAGTAACGTCAGCTGGTCCTCAGTAGTTCCATTGGCTCTTGGACCTTCGGCTACCCATCCAGGTTCCAGTACCGTCAGCTGGTTCTCGGCAGTGTCTTTTGCTCTTGTACATTCTGCTCCCCATCCTGGTTCCAGTACCGTCAGCTTGTTCCGGGCAGAGCCTTTGGCTTAGGTGCCTCCCTCTGGGTATCCGAGTTCCACCAACGTCAGGTGGTCCTTGGTAGTGCTTTCAGGCACGGGTACCTCCTGCTTAGTAACCAGGTTCCAGTAACGTCAGCTGGTTCTCGGTAGTTCCATTGGCTCTTGGACCTTCGGGTAGCCATCCGAGTTCCAGTTCCATCAGCTGTTTCTCGGAATTTTCTCAGCCTTCTTGTACCTTCTGCTACATTTCCAAGTTCAAGACCCTAAAGACGACGACCCGGAAGACCACCCCTAAGATGACGACGACACCAGAGACGACAACCACTGAGATGACGACGACCCTGGAGACGATGACCCTGAAGACCACCCCGATGACGACGACCCCGGAGACGACGACCCTGGAGACGACGACGACATGGGAGACCGAGAAGCAGAAGAACAAGAGGCTGCAGAACAAAGAGCAAAAGAACATTAAGCATAACACTAAATATCAGAGCAAAAGATATTATCTAAATTATAAGCAGAAGAAGACTAAGCAGTGTATGGGGGTGAGTCCGTTCCTCCTCGTGGTGCCCCTGGATAAAGCCTGATGCTGCAGGCCAAACTGAACGCGGACAAATGTAACTCTTTTGTGACAGGCAGAACGGAAGTTGTAATCTTCAAACTTTTATAGATAACAACTACGGGAATGCCTGTCACAAATAAGAATATGATGAAGAAGTTGAATATGAAGAAGAATAATAGTTAAATAAAAAGAATATGAACAATGTAAAAAAAAAATTATAGGTAGAAGATGAAGATGAATAAGGTGAAGAAGAAGTTGATGTCAAAGATGCTGATGATGATGAAGAAGAAAGTGTGGGAGAAGTAAAAAAGAGGGTGAAGGGCGTGGAAGTAGTGAAACATCAATATCTGACAAAATAAAAAAAATCTTAACATAGTCAATATCTTTGTAACTCCGAACGTCTTTAAAAAAAAATAAAATTCCTGCTATTCTATTTGATTGGGCTAAACCTCTATGCCTTTAATGTCTCCGCCACCTCCCCCAATACATCCTACATTATTCTTAGTTGTTTTCCTTCATGTAGAATGAACCTACAAGGAAAGAAAGGGTTTATTTTAATTCCGATATTTTCGTCCCATTGACTTGCATTGGGATCGGGTATCGGAATCGGCGAGATCCGATACTTTGACGGTATCGGCCGATACTTTCCGATACCGATACTACAATTCAGATGCAGTTGAAGTTCAGACTTTCAGCTTTCATTTGAGGTTATCCACATTAAAATTGGATGAAGGGTTTAGGAGTTTCAGCTCCTTAACATGTGCCACCCTGTTTTTAAAGGGACCAAAAGTAATTGGACAGATTCAATAATTTTAACTAAAATGTTCATTTTTAGTACTTGGTTGAAAACCCTTTGTTGGCAATGACTGCCTGAAGTCTTGAACTCATGGACATCACCAGACGCTGTGTTTCCTCCTTTTTGATGATACTCCAGGCCTTGACTGCGGTGGTTTTCAGTTGCTGTTTGTTTGTGGCCTTTCTGTCTGAAGTTTAGTCTTTAACAAGTGAAATGCTGCTCAATTGGGTTGAGATCAGGTGACTGACTTGGCCATTCAAGAATAGTCCACTTCTTTGCTTTAATAAACTCCTGGGTTGCTTTGGCTTTATGTTTTGGGTCATTGTCCATCTGAAGTATGAAACAACATCTAATCAGTTTTGCTGCATTTGGCTGGATCTGAGCACACAGTATGGCTCTGAATACCTCAGAATTCATTTGGCTGCTTCTGTCCTGTGTCACATCATCAACAAACACTAGTGACCCAGTGCCACTGGCAGCCATGCATGCCCAAGCCATCACACTGCCTCTGCCATGTTTTACAGATGATGTGGTATGCTTTGGATCATTAGCTGTACCACTCCTTCGCCATACTTTTCTCTTTCCATCATTCTGGTAGAGGTTGATCTTGGTTTCAGCTGTCCAAAGAATGTTCTTCCAGAACTGTGCTGGCTTTTTTAGATGTTTTTTAGCAAAGTCCAGTTTAGCCTTTTTATTCTTGATGCTTATGAGTGGCTTGCACCGTGCAGTGAACTCTCTGTATTTACTTTCATGCAGTCTTATCTTTATGGTAGATTTGGATATTGATGCGCCGACCTCCTGGAGAGTGTTGTTCACTTGGTTGGCTGTTGTGAAGGGGTTTCTCTTCACCATGGAGATTATTCTGCGATCATCCACCACTGTTGTCTTCTGTGGGCGCCCATGTCTTTTTGCATTGATGAGTTCACCAGTGCTTTCTTTCTTTATCAGGATGTACCAAACTGTAGATTTTGCCACTCCTAATATTGTAGCAATTTCTCAGATGGGTTTTTTCTGTTTTCGCAGCTTAAGGATGGCTTGTTTCACCTGCATGGAGAGCTCCTTTGACTGCATGTTTACTTCACAGCAAAACCTTCCAAATGCAAGCAACACAACTCAAATCAACTCCAGGCCTTTTATCTGCTTAATTGAGAATGACATAACGAAGGGATTGCCCACACCTGTCCATGAAATAGCCTTGGAGTCAATTGTCCAATTACTTTTGGTCCCTTTAAAAGCAGGGTGGCACATGTTAAGGAGCTGAAACTCCTAAACCCTTCATCCAATTTTAATGTGGATACCCTCAAATGAAAGCTGAAAGTCTGAACTTCAACTGCATCTGAATTGTTTTGTTTAAAATTCATTGTGGTAATTTCTATAACCAAAATTAGAAAAATGTTGTCTCTGTCCAAATATATATGGACCTAACTGTACGTTAAAATTCTGATTGCATACTACAGCAAAAAGAATCTGCAGAAAAAACATGTTTTCCCTGGTTTTTGTTACGTTTTTTTATACTTTTTTTGCGTTTTTGCAGCGTTTTTGGCATGCTAGATTTGTCTCTTGTGCATGCTGATAAAGGCCATCTGGCCATCTGGCAATTCTGGCAAGTGCCAGAAGGGCCTGTCTGGTTGTGAAACAGAATCAGTGTTCTCAACACACCCATAGTGTTAAGAGTTGTGACTGAGCAGGAAGTCGCTGACTCCGTCACTTATCCTAGCAGGCCACCGGTATCATCTCTTGACAGGAAAGAAGCTGAAGAAAAAAAGCACGTTTTCCTTGTTTTTTCTTGTGTTTTTGATGCATTTTTGGGGTTTTTTTGTAGAGTTTTTAGCATGCTAGATTTGTCTCTGGTGCATGCTGATAAAGTTTAGTTTTGAAAAAAAGTCCTATTCCATAGAATCAGGTTTTGGCACAAACAAAAGCTGCAAAACATGATACCTGTGTTTTTGGTGCATTTTTCAGAGTTTTTTCACCACCCATTCAAGTTAATGGGTGAAAAACGCAGAAAATAAAATAAAGAAAATATGTTTTATTCAGATCTTCATCCACTTCATCATGATTTGTCCAGTTTAGTTTGTAAAATGTGGTGAAAGGCACACTCCAGGGCTGGACTGGCCATCTGGCAATTCTGGCAAATGCCAGAAGGGCCTGTCCGATCGTGGGCTGCTTATCTGCTACATTGTTAACAGAATCGGTGTTGTCAAGACACCCATACTGTAGAGTTGTGATGGAGCAGAAAGTTGCTGACTCCAACACTTACCCCAGCAGGTCACGGATATAATTGAAAATAGTATACTGCATGTAGTTGGAAATGTGGCTGATATTGGCATGTTGGTAAAATGCAGCATAAAAAAAACGCAGCAAAAACACCCAGTGTGAACTTAGCCTTAATCTCACCCTGATGGATCTAATATTACAGTGTATCCCGCTTATTGGAGGTTCCTTTGCCCCGTTTTTATTGTTATGAATTTGTTATTCTGTATTGAATAAAAATTATATAGTTTTATTAAGCTAGAGTCTCTAATCCTTCAGTCTTTCCACGGCTGGCAGGGATCTTGAACATATGTTATGTATAAAAGTGTCTAGCACTGTAGTTCTGCCTTGAACATGTGTGATTCAAGTACAACGGAGATGAGAAATAAAGAAAATGTTTTATTCAGATCTTCATCCACTTCATCGCGATTTGTCCAGTTTAGGTTGCAAAATGCGGTGAAATGCACACTCCAGGGCCGGACTGGCCATCTGACACTTCTGGCAAATGCCAGAAGGGCCTGTCTGGTCGTGGGCTGCTTATCTGCTACATTGTTAACAAAATCGGTGTTCTCAAGATACCCATACTGTTTAGGCTATGTGCACATGTTGCGGATTTTGATGCGTTTCCGCAGCGTTTTTGGACACGCGGAACTGCATCAAATCTGCAATGTAGTGCACAAGCAATGTTAATCAATGGGAAATTGTCAATTGGTGTGCACATGCTGCGGAAAAAAATATGCCGATTTGCAGCATTTCATGTCAATCCTTTTTGCAGATCTGCAGCGTTTCTGCACCCATTGACTACCATTGTGTCAGGCAAATCCACAGCAAAACCGCAGTTTGGTGTGAGAAATGCTGCAGATAGGAAGGAGGAAGAGTGTGTGAGCAGAGACTGTGGGCGGAGACTGTGTGCAGAGAAGATGTGCGTGTCTGTGTGAGGGTGTTTGTGTGTATCTGTGTGAGTGTGTGCGTGGGTCTTTGGGGGTCTGCAGGTGTGTGTGGGGCTGTGTGTGTGTGTGTAGAGGCAGGCATCGTCCGATGGGACTACTAGTCCCATCCAGCTATGCCTGCTACAGTGACAGCTAGACAGATGATGGGACAGTAGTAATCCCATCATCCGGCTACTGTGTGAAAAAAAACAAAAACAACAACAAAAAAAACTACATGCACACACACAGTACCTACTCACCATACAGCTAGTCCACGACTCCCTCGGTCACCAGTAAAAAAATAAAAATAATAAGCCAACTGTATACTCCCTGATCCAATGTAATCCATTTAATAATCAGTGTCCCACAACGATCTCCCGTGGAGAGCGGTCACATCGGCAGATGTGACCACTCTCCAGGGGCTCCAGTGATTAGTGATAAGCGAATAGCATTGTTGCCTGGGTCTCCCTGAGCATGCTCGGGTGATCTCAGAGTATTTGTTAGTGCTCGGAGATTTAGTTTTCTTTGCCTCAGCAGCATGATTTACGGCTGCTGGACAGCCTGAATACATGTGGGAATTCCCTAACAAACAGGCATTCCTCACATGTATTCAGCCTGTCTAGCAGCTGTAAATCATGCAACTGCAGCGATAAAAGCTAAGTCTCCGAGCACTAACAGATACTCAGAGACCACCCGAGCGTGCTCGGGAAATCCCGATCAATGAGTATACTCGCTCATCACTACCGGTGATACAATGACGGCAGGTAATCCTCCGCACTGTATCCCTTCAGCAGAGTTCATACTGCCACTTGTGGCACCGCTGCATGGGAAAATTCTCACGCAGCAGTGCTGTAAAGTGAGGGCCTGAACTCATTGAACACTCAGTGATAACACTGTGTCATTGGAGGCCCTGTAGAGTGGTCACATCTCCTGATGTGACAGCTCTATAGGGGAGATCGTCATGGGACACTCATTATTAAATGGACTGCGTCGGACCAGGAAGTATTTGTGTTGCTTTATTATTTTCTTATTTACAGGAGATCGAGGGTGTCGCAGGAATTAGGCGTAACAATAAAGATGGGAAAAATGTGTTTATTGTTTTATTTCATTAAAATACTTTATTCTAGCTGCGTCTTTATTTAACCCTTTAACATCTATAGGATTAGTAATGGATAGGTGTCTTATTGACACCTCTCTATTACTAAGCCGGCTTGATGTCACCTTACAATACAAAGGTGACATTAACCCCCTATTACCCCATATGCCACCGCTACGGGGCAGTGGGAAGACAGAGGCTAAGTGCTGGAATTGGCGCATCTTACAGATGTGCCATTTCTGGGGCAGCTGCGTGCTGGTGTTTGTAGCCGGGGGGGTGGGTAATATCCATGATCCCTTCCTAGGCTATGAATATCAGCCAGCAGCTGTCTTCTTAACCTTTTCTGGCTATTAATTATAGGGGGACCCGATGTCATTTTCTTGGGGGGGGCACCCTATTTTAACAGCCAGTAAAGGCTAAATATACAGCTGCGGGTTGATATTCATAGCCTGGGAAGATCCATGGGTATTAACCCCTTCCTAGGCTATAAACATTGGCCCCCAGTCGCTGGCTTTGCCTCTCTGGCGCCATTTTTTTTAAACTAAACAAATATTGCGTTTAAGGCCGGGGTCATACTTACGAGAAACTCACACGAGTCTCTCGCATCAATACTCGGCACTGCCGCGTCACTCGGTACCACAGTGTGCGGCTGCATGTATTTCTATGTAGTTGAACCCTCCGGTCCGAGTGCCTGCGGCAGTGCCAGGTATTTGAGGTGCGAGACTCGTGCGAGTTTCTTGCAAGTGTGATCTCGGCCTAACGCAGATTTTGTGTGTATGTGTGTGTGTGTCTTTATTTAACTCTTTATGTACCATTTTATTATATTTATTACTAAACATCGGACTTGGTATTATCTATCTATAGATCTCTCTATCTATCTATCTATCTATCTATCTATCTATCTATCTGTCTGTCTGTCTGTCTGTCTGTCTGTCTGTCTATCTATCTATCTATCTGTGTGTGTAAACATTATTCTTCAATGGAGAATGTATATGAGGAGGTTGGACAAGAAATAACAGCACAATTCTTTTTTTGTTAAATAATAGATCTTTATTTAGCTTGCAAAAAGGCATACAAATCTGCATGAAAATCCGCATAAAAAATGCATCAAATCCCCTCGGATTTTTACCTGCGTTTTCTGCCAAGAGATGCAGAATCTGAGCAGAAAATTCCACAGGCAAATCTGCAAGGCGTGCACATACTCAAGAGTTGTGACTGAGCACAAAGTCGCTGACTCCACCACTTACCCCAGGAGGCCACGGGTATCATTGAAAATAATGTACTGCATGTAGATGGTAATGTGGCTGATATTGATGTAGCACTTATGAGATATCTCTAAAGAATATTAAGCCTCTGTCAATTTTACATAATTTAAGATTTATTATAAATGATTAAATATAATGATGTATAAAATGTGATTTTACAGTTTTAGAATTGAAAAATGTGTAATATGTCATTGTGATGAATGTCAATAGCAAATTGGTAGTAATGATTCAAGGTCAGACAAGTTTTACAAGCGAAAAAGAAGGAAACATCATTGCTGTAATTAAGTTTCATCATGCAAAATCAATTTTGCTTTATTTGCAGTAATACACATAGCTTGTGGGAACATGTCTAATAATTCCCTGCCCTGAAATCAGTCTATAAAGTCACACTATAGCAATAGCGGTGCCAGAGGGATCACTGTGCTGCTTGTAATTACCTGTCTGGAGAAACACTGGCATTGCTTAATGTGATTATTGTATGTTAGGTTTTACTTTCATAAAACCAAGATTTTGGCTGCAAACGGACAGATGTGGGAAAAGTTCCTGGATTTACGTTTAAAAAGAAGCTTCTTTTTTTTTCTCTTTTCCATAAATTTTCCACTCAATAAAAATGAATATAAAATGGAGATAGAAAAATATTTTTATGCATGGATGAGATTTGCTCAGGTGAGGGTGTTTATTTCTTTTTTTTATATTCTAGTGGCATAAGCAATAACTACATTTTTCTTACTTGCTTAATTTTTGTTTAGAAGGTCACAGCGTCAAAAATTCTCAAGAGCCACAGTGGCTAAATTTAACAAATCTTATATTTAGGTGGCAGTATAATTAGAGGGTAGAGTGGCTAATCATTGACTAGGTGGGGGTCACAGTGAGAAACATAGGGATTAGAGAGTGACGGATTGATTTGTGGGACTCTGGTCAATTAGCCAGGTCAATAATGTTTGGCCGCTGGAGGCTTGTGACTCTTTTGTCTTCGGGGATCCCCAGCTTTGCTTTTGCCTAGCCGGGCTGGTGTGATGCCATCATACTGGCAGATAACGTCATGCTAGACATTGACTAATCAAAAGCTTTGCCAAGGATCGCTCAAGGTAAGAGATTCGTGAGCCTCCCATCCAGCAATCAGAGACTACTGATCTAGCCAAAGGACCAGAGTCAATCTGCATACTCTTCTAAGGAACCAAAACAGGCAAGGCCTGCACCCTCAACCAATTAAGGAACGGTGCATGAATAAGAGGTAAGTGCCAATATGGTTGAGAATCATATAAAAGAAAAGCACCACAAATACCAATTATAATAAAAGTTGCAAAATTTATTAGATATATTTGAAAAGTAAAAAAACAAAAGTAAAAATTTTTATAACAGGGATGTGACAAGGTAAGCCAAAAGTAGATGGCACCCCAGGCAGAGACAGGTACATTCAGGTAGATACTAAAAGTGCAATAAGCATGCTCACGATTAATTCACCAATGTTTGTGCAAAAGCATAAATACCAAGTACAATCAAAGAGGCTGTATACCACCTTTGAGACATGAGCGAAGGGAAAGATCAAATAAAGTGACTAAATGCTAAAGGTAATTTACCTGAATGGACACTGGAGCTCTGAGGTGCCACCGTCCCCAACGCGCGTTTCGGCGCTTAAGCCTTCTTCCGGGCTTACCTTGTCACATCCCTGTTATAAAATTTTTTTCTTTTGTTTTTTTACTTTTCAAATATATCTAATACATTTTGCAACTTTTATTATAATTGGTATTTGTGGTGCTTTTCTTTTATATGATTCTCATACTCTTCTAAGGATAGATTTGAATTCACCGGGCATAACTTTGCTTGCACACCATACCAGTCTGAAATATTGACATGCAAACGTCCTTTGTCACAATCCCTATTTTCCTCAAGACAAGTTTTTTTGATGTTCCGATAACTATCATTTACTGCAGATTTTCTGTCCCGAAAATTTGGAAAGAAAGTTCACTAAGTATCTGCCCAGTGTGAATATACTCTTTGCAGTTTTCTTCTCTATTTTTGATGTCAGAGGAGAGAATAACTGAATTTGATTAGTATTAGGTCACAAGGGATATATCTTTAACCCAGGAGATAGATAATTCTACATAGCAGTTGTGTGGGGTTGACTCACTCGGCTGCTTGGAGAAGTAGACACAGGAACGCTTCTTGTGGTAAATCACCTGCTGGTTTATTAGGGAACGGATTAAACCATAGCAGGGTTCAGCAAAGTAAACATGGCCTTTCTGGCATAACTGCAAAACAAAAGATAACGTATAACCAAGTCCTTATAGCTGATGGGTTCGCCCGCACAGACCACCATGTGTCTTCAGCTCCACCTGGAGCCACGGCTTGAGTCTCTCCTCTCCAAACCACAACACAGATCAAAAAATCAGTGGCTGTACATTTAACATCCCAGCCACCACCTTGAGGTGGAGATATGGTGAGTAGGGTCTCGCCCATCTCCGACCTACTCACCTACAAACCCATCCCTTATCATGGCTGATTAACTTCTTCGGCACACAACATACTGTAGAGAAACTTATGGGTTTCTAGATCATAGAAGAAAGCAATCTCCGTGATACATATCTCCCCTTACATACAGTGCCAGTGACCCTGTCACAGAGTGGTAGACACAAGATCGAAAATTATGTTTATTAAAGACTATTTGCAGAGTTGCTTCAGTTTATATTATAGATGCATTGTTCCAATAAACATTCTAAGTGGACACATAACTTAAAAAGTAATTACATTGTACCCAAAAGACAAATGTGAGATACAATCTACATAGTCATTACTTGCATATTCTTTTTGGTCTTTTTTGTCTTTGGAAATGTCTTTTTGGCTTTCTGAAATGAAATATATGAACACTTTTGATATAAATACTTTTGTAGAGAACAAATCATGCCATTTAAAAGAATCATCTTATGGAATTTAAAAAATTCCTGTCAGCAAGAAAGGACAAGGATTTGGTAAGTTTCCCGGTGAACATTTTGTTATGTGACTGCTGGTATTGGCTGTGTCGGATCTTAGAAAGAAGCTTTGTCTATTTCCATAGCATATGCCAATTAGAGCAATTTGACCCTTAACTGGATTTTCTATGCTGATGTTGGTCAGAAATGTTGTAGGGCTGTCTTACTGAAAGGGCCATATTTGGGGTTGAGAATGTTGTTAAAGAGCGGCAATAACCATCTCTTTCTATAGCAATTGTTCTCTATTGACCTCTAAAATCTACTTCAGTATGTGTTTTAAACGTTGCTTTGGGTATAATAAATCAATAATTTAACTTAGCTTTGTGTTTTGTGTTTATATATGTCCTAACCTATAAGAGTCTTCTGTCCAGGTTAGGTTGGACCTTTCTCCTTGGAAGAAATAAAGTAAAAATTGCTGAAGGTCAAGGCCTGCTCTAGGTTTTCGAGTACCCCGGGCAAAAGAGTCTCAGTGGGCCCCTTTAACACATATCACAATTCATGATGCACAGATAATAAATATAGGTATAATACATTAAGTATAATGGGCCTCATATATTGTCCCATACAGTGTCATGATTCGCATATATTGCTCCATAAAGTATAATGGGCCACATATATTGCCCCATACATTATAATAGGTCCCATATAATGCACCATACATAAAAAATAAATAATCAAATACTCGCCTATCCCCATTCTCCTGTTACTCCGGTCTCCTCAGTATCTTCGCATCTTCTGACTCTCTGCACTGCTCAATACAGAGGGCGCGCTCTAGTGATGTCATTGTTCTCTCTCAGGATGCCGAAACAGTTGAAAGTACAATGTGGGAGGGGGGCGGGCATGGTGCTGGAACCAGACTCCCCGACTCATAGGCCCCATAGTGGCCGCATTATGTGCCGCCATTGGCGGTGCGCTACTGGTCAAGAAATGTCAAGTGCCAGTGTCCCTGACAGTGAGTAGGCTCCCTTGTTTGTCCAGGACCACAGCACTTGCCCTGGTACGCCGGGTGGGGACACTGGCCAAGCTATAGGTGTTACAAAATTTACCTAATGTACGTGTCACAAGGTCAAAATTGGCCAATTTGTACTCTTATCTTTTTTCCCCTGAGTATTCCATTTTTAAAATAATCCTCCATATGGTTCCGGAGATACGGCCTTTTTACATAGTGCTAATTTTTACGGTCTTTCCAAGGGGGCATTAGTCACAGAGTAATAATGCAGAGCAGCCTAAAGACATGCTCCCAGGAAATCCTGTAAGCCATGCCCCTTTGGTAATGACCATAAAAATGTGCACTAAATATAACAAAAATAAATTAAAGCTGCTCTCCTGCACTCTGAAACGCTATAATATGTAAACATTGAATATTGATATTAGAACTGCATTACTGCTACAGAAAACGTGTTAAAAAATGAAGGTACTTAGCTGGTCATTTGTAATACATGACCTCTGACTGGGCACTCCTCCCATCAGCCTAAGGCGTTTTTAAATAGGGCTTGACCCTACCTGCCCAAATCATTGTGGTCTCCTAGCCCAGGATAGGCATCATATTAGGTTTAGGGTCCCATCAAAGGGGTTCACCTTGTCACTGGCTGTTGGGCTTACAATAATTGGCCAATTTGTGCACTAAGTACCTTCATTATTTTACATGTTTTCGCCAGCAGCAATGCAGTTCCAAATATTCAATGTTTACATGTTATAGCGTTTCAGAGTGCGGCAAGGTTTAACTGCAACAGGTTTTCACTCACTATAAGGCAGCTAGTGTAACGGTTACTGTCTCTTAATGGGAGCACAATTTTGGCAGTTGTACCCAGTAGGGTTGAGCGAAACGGGTCGTTCATTTTCAAAAGTCGCCGACTTTTGGCTAAGTCGGCGTCTCATGAAACCCGATCCGACCCCTGTGCTTGTCGGCCATGCGGTACGCGACTTTCGCGCCAAAGTCGCGTTTCAATGACGCGAAAAGCGCCATTTCTCAGCCAATGAAGGTGAACGCAGAGTGTGGGCAGCGTGATGACATAGGTCCTGGTCCCCACCATCTTAGAGAAGGGCATTGCAGTGATTGGCTTGCTGTCTGCGGCGTCACAGGGGCTATAAAGGGGCGTTCCCGCCGACCGCCATCTTACTGCTGCTGATCTGAGCTTAGGGAGAGGTTGCTGCCGCTTCGTCAGAAGCAGGGAGAGCGTTAGGCAGGGTCCACTAACCACCAAACCGCTTGTGCTGTAGCGATTTCCACTGTCCAACACCACCTTCGGTGTGCAGGGACAGTGGAAGCTATTTTTTTTTTTTTTTTCCCTCAGCGCTGTAGCTCATTGGGCTGCCCTAGAAGGCTCCGTGATAGCTGTATTGCTGTGTGTACGCCACTGTGGAAACCAACTGCTTTTTTCAAAGCACATATCCTCTTGTTCCTTCCTTTCTGCACAGCTATCTTTTTTGTTTGTCCACACTTTTTATTTAATTTGTGCATCAGTCCACTCCTATTGCTGCCTGCCATACCTGGCTTAGATTACTGCAGGGAGATAGTAATTGTAGGACAGTCCCTGTTTTTTTTTTGTTTTTTTTGTGGGAGATTAAGATTGGCATTTCTGCTACAGTGCCATCCCTGTGTGTGCCATCTCTCACTGAGTGGGCCATAGAAAGCCTATTTATTTTTTCCGTGATTTGTGTTCTAAATTCTACCTCAACACAAAAACACTACATCAATCAGTGGGAGAAAAATATTGGCCTCAGTCAGGGCTTGTGTGCCACTCCTGTGTGTGCCATCTCTCATTCAGTGGGCCATACAAAGCCTATTTATTTTTTTGTTTTTTTTAATATTATTGGGTTTCTAAAGTCTCCGTGAAAAAAAAAAATACATAAAAAAACAGTGGGAGAGTAATATTGCCCTTTCAGCTTGTGTGCCAGTCTTGACTCCTGGGTGTGCCACCTCTCTCTCTCTAATTGTGGGCCATAGAAAGCCTATTTATTTTTTTGCTTTTTTTAATATTATTTGGTTTCTAAAGTCTCCCTGAAAAAAAAAAAAAACCCATAAAAAAACAGTGGGAGAGTAATATTGCCCTTTCAGCTTGTGTGCCAGTCTTGACTCCTGGGTGTCCCACCTCTCTCTCTCTAATTGTGGGCCATAGAAAGCCTATTTATTTTTTTGCTTTTTTTAATATTATTTGGTTTCTAAAGTCTCCCTGAAAAAAAAAATACATAAAAAAACAGTGGGAGAGTAATATTGCCCTTTCAGCTTGTGTGCCAGTCTTGACTCCTGGGTGTGCCACCTCTCTCTCTCTAATTGTGGGCCATAGAAAGCCTATTTATTTTTTTGCTTTTTTTAATATTATTTGGTTTCTAAAGTCTCCCTGAAAAAAAAAAATACATAAAAAAACAGTGGGAGAGTAATATTGCCCTTTCAGCTTGTGTGCCAGTCTTGACTCCTGGGTGTGCCACCTCTCTCTCTCTAATTGTGGGCCATAGAAAGCCTATTTATTTTTTTGCTTTTTTTAATATTATTTGGTTTCTAAAGTCTCCCTGAAAAAAAAAAAAAGTACATAAAAAAACAGTGGGAGAGTAATATTGCCCTTTCAGCTTGTGTGCCAGTCTTGACTCCTGGGTGTGCCACCTCTCTCTCTCTAATTGTGGGCCATAGAAAGCCTATTTATTTTTTTGCTTTTTTTAATATTATTTGGTTTCTAAAGTCTCCCTGAAAAAAAAAAATACATAAAAAAACAGTGGGAGAGTAATATTGCCCTTTCAGCTTGTGTGCCAGTCTTGACTCCTGGGTGTGCCACCTCTCTCTCTCTAATTGTGGGCCATAGAAAGCCTATTTATTTTTTTGCTTTTTTTAATATTATTTGGTTTCTAAAGTCTCCCTGAAAAAAAAACACTACATCCATCAGTGGGAGATTAATACTGTCCTCAGGGCTTGTGTGCCACTCCTTATCCTGACTCCTGTGTGTGCCATCTCTCACTCAGTGGGCACTGGGCCATAGAAAGCTTTTTTTTTTTTTTTATTATTATTTGGTTTCTAAATTGTCCCTGAAAAAAACAATTTATCTTATTTGGTTTCTAAAGTCTCCCTGAGGGGAAAAAAAAAAAAATAGGTGGGAGATTAATATTGACATTTGTGTTTGAGTGACATTCCTGCGTGTGTGGCATCTCTGTGACTTGGTGCCACAGAAAACAGAGTGTGTAACATTGTGCCTGATTTTCCTTGTGGTCTCACCAACCTGTTAAGGGATATTGAAATCATACTGAAGTTATAGCGCACCGTGTAAGTTGTTTGACAGCAACAAATAAAGTTACTTTGGTTAAGTTTTTAAAACAATGAGGAAGTCTGGTGCAAGAGGTCGTCGTGGGCGTTCATTGTCAGCTGGTAATGATGGTAGTGGTAGTGGAGCATCAGGTGGTGGTGGGGATAAAAATATTCCACGTAAGTCTGGAGCTGTGGAGCCAGTTTCGTCGTCTGGCTACACAAGGCCTCGAACGCTCTCTTTTCTGGGAGTAGGAAAACCGCTTTTAAAGGCGGAGCAGCAACAGCAAGTTTTGGCTTACATTGCAGACTCAGCCTCTAGCTCTTTTGCCTCCTCTTCTGAAACTGGTAAATGTAAAAGCAGCGCGTCACTTGTGGATGTCCACGGTCAGGGACAAGTCGCTTCCTTGTCCTCTTCAGCAAAAACTACAACAAGAGAGAAGGATGCAGCAGGCGACACAACGGGTTACTCCATGGAGCTCTTTACACATACCGTCCCTGGCTTACAAAGTGAAACACTTAACAGGCCATGCCCATTACAAGTTGATTCTGACATGGAGTGCACTGATGCACAGCCACAGCCAGAGTACTATGCTGCTCCTTTGACTCAGACCACCACATTGCCCTCTCAGGGTACTGATCCACAATCAGACCCTGATGAGACTATGTTGCCCCGCCACGAACGCTATACCACCGACCGACACAGTGACACAGACGAAGTTGCACACGAGCTCGAAGAGGAGTTAATAGATGACCCAGTTATTGACCCCGATTGGCAGCCATTGGGGGAACAGGGTGCAGGCGGCAGTAGTTCAGAAGCGGAGGTGGAGGAGGGGCCACAGCAGGCATCAACATCGCAACAGGTTCCATCTGCCGGGCCCGTATCTGGCCCAAAACGCGTGTCAAAGCCAAAACCTGTTGGAGGACAGCGTGGCCATCCGGTTAAAGCTCAGTCTGCAATCCCTGAAAAGGGATCCGATGCTAGGAAGAGTGCAGTCTGGCATTTTTTTAAACAACATCCAATTGATCAGCGCAAAGTCATCTGTCAAAAATGTTCAACTAGCTTAAGCAGAGGTCAGAATCTGAAATGTCTCAATACTAGTTGCATGCATAGACACTTAACCACCATGCATTTTCAAGCCTGGACTAACTACCAAACGTCCCTTAAGGTTGTAGCACCCTCGGCCAATGAAGCTAGTCAGCAACGCAACATCCCTTCCGTCACTGTAAGGCCACCATTTTCCGCACCACCGGCAGTATCTGTGCAGGTTTCTTTGCCAGCCAAAAGCACTCAGGGTCAGGGAATCACCAGTTTTGTAGGAGGAAATATTGCATCTAGGTCACCGGCGGAAACAATACCATCTCCAACCGTCTCGCAGTCTGCCATGTCCACCGGCACACCCGCAAGTTCCACGATCTCCATCTCTCCAGTTCAGCTCACACTACATGAGACTCTGGTTAGAAAAAGGAAGTACTTATCCTCGCATCCGCGTACACAGGGTTTTAACGCCCACATAGCTAGACTAATATCGTTAGAGATGATGCCCTACCGGTTAGTTGAAAGCGAAGCTTTCAAAGCCCTGATGGAGTACGCTGAACCACGATACGAGCTACCCAGTCGACACTTTTTTTCCAGAAAAGCCATCCCGGCCCTGCACCAGCATGTTAAACAGCGCATCGTCCATGCACTCAGGCAATCTGTGAGTACAAAGGTGCACCTGACTACAGATGCATGGACCAGTAGGCATGGCCAGGGACGTTATGTGTCCATCACGGCACACTGGGTGAATGTGGTGGATGCAGGGTCCTCAGGGGACATCAATTTCGGGACAGTTGTGCCTAGCCCACGGTCTAGGAAACAGTTGGCTGTAGGCGTTCGCACCCCCTCCTCCTCCTCCTCCTCGTCCTCCTGCAGAAGCTACAGCTCTTCCACAGACCGCAGTCGGCCAACCACTCCATCGGCAGATGACACTGTTGCACACCAGTTGTCCCATTATGGGCCAGCTACTGGCAAGCGTCAGCAGGCTGTATTGGCTATGAAGTGTTTGGGCGACAACAGACACACCGCGGAAGTTCTGTCCGAGTTCTTGCAACAAGAAACGCAGTCGTGGCTGGGCACAGTAGATCTTGAGGCAGGCAAGGTAGTTAGTGATAACGGAAGGAATTTCATGGCTGCCATCTCCCTTTCCCAACTGAAACACATTCCTTGCCTGGCTCACACCTTAAACCTGGTGGTGCAGTGCTTATTGAAAACTTATCCTGGGTTCTCCGACCTGCTCCTCAAAGTGCGTGGACTTTGCTCACATATCCGACGTTCGCCTGTACACGCCAGCCGTATGCAGACCTATCAGCGGTCTTTGAACCTTCCCCAGCATCGCCTAATCATAGACGTTGCAACAAGGTGGAACTCAACACTGCACATGCTTCAGAGACTGTGCCAACAGAGGCGGGCTGTTATGTTTTTGTGGGAGGATACACATACACGGGCAGGCAGTAGGATGGCAGACATGGAGTTGTCAGGTGTGCAGTGGTCGAAGATACAAGACATGTGTCAAGTCCTTCAGTGTTTTGAGGAATGCACACGGCTGGTTAGTGCAGACAACGCCGTAATAAGCATGAGCATCCCCCTAATGCGTCTGCTGATGCAAAGTTTGACGCACATAAAGGAGCAGGCGTCTGCACCAGAGGAAGAGGAAAGCCTTGATGACGGTCAGCCATTGTCTGGTCAGGGCAGTTTACAGGACGAGGTAGCGGGCGAAGAGGAGGTGGAGGACGAGGAGGATGATGGGGATGAGTATATTTTTAATGCGGAGCTTTCCCGGGGGCACTGGAAATTGGTTGCGTGTCAAGGCCGGGTTCTGGTTTTTTGAGGGACACAAGTGACGTAGATTTGCCTGCAACTGCCCCTCACCCAATCACAACCGGAGATTTGACAACTGGAACTTTGGCCCACATGGCGGATTATGCCTTACGTATCCTAAAAAGGGACACACGCATAACGAAAATGATGAACGATGACGATTACTGGTTGGCCTGCCTCCTTGATCCACGCTATAAAGGAAAATTGCAAAATATTATGCCACATGAGAACTTGGAACTAATATTAGCAACCAAACAATCAACTCTTGTTGACCGTTTGCTTCAGGCATTCCCAGCACACAGCGCACGTGATCGTTCTCACACGAGCTCAAGGGGGCAACAGACTAGGAGTGATAGGGGTGCACACATCAGAAGTGGCGTTGGACAGAGGGGTTTTCTGACCAGGTTGTGGAGTGATTTTGCTATGACCGTAGACAGGACAGGTACTGCTGCATCAATTGAAAGTGACAGGAGACAACATTTGTCCAGTATGGTTACTAACTATTTTTCATCCCTTATCGATGTTCTCCCTCAACCGTCATTCCCATTTGATTACTGGGCTGTCATGATTCTCAATGGCGAGAGAACATAGCCCAGCATATATGAGAACTAGCTCTTGGAAGATGGAAACTATACTGACCATGAACTAAAACCTGCCGCACAACTAGAAGTAGCCGGGTAGCATGCCTACGTTTTATTTATCCCTAGATGCCCAGCGCCAGCCGGAGAACTAACTAATCCTGGCAGAGGAAAATACAGTCCTGGCTCACCTCTAGAGAAATTTCCCCAAAAGGCAGACAGAGGCCCCCACATATATTGGCGGTGATTTAAGACGAAATGACAAACGTAGTATGAAAATAGGTTTAGCAAAATCGAGGTCCGCTTTCTAGATAGCAGAAAGACAGAAAGGGCACTTTCATGGTCAGCTGAAAACCCTATCAAAACACCATCCAGAAATTACTTTAAGACTCTAGCATTAACTCATAACACCAGAGTGGCAATTTCCGATCACAAAAGCTTTCCAGACACAGTAACGAAACAGCAGCTGTGAACTGGAACAAAAAGCAAAAACAAACAAGGACAAAAGTCCAACTTAGCTGAGAGTGGTCTGGTAGCAGGAACATGCACAGAAAGGCTTCTGATTACATTGTTGACCGGCATGAAACTGACAGAGGAGCAAGGTTATATAGCGACTCCCACATCCTGATGGGAGCAGGTGAACAGAGGGGATGATGCACACAAGTTCAATTCCACCAGTGGCCACCGGGGGAGCCCAGAATCCAATTTCACAACAGTACCCCCCCCTCAAGGAGGGGGCACCGAACCCTCACCAGAACCACCAGGGCGATCAGAATGAGCCCTATGAAAGGCACGGACAAGATCGGAGGCATGAACATCAGAGGCAGTGACCCAAGAATTATCCTCCTGACCGTATCCCTTCCATTTGACCAGATACTGGAGTTTCCGTCTGGAAACACGAGAGTCTAAGATCTTTTCCACAACGTACTCCAACTCACCCTCAACCAACACCGGAGCAGGAGGCTCAACGGAAGGCACAACCGGTACCTCATACCTGCGCAATAATGACCGATGAAAAACATTATGAATAGAAAAGGATGCAGGGAGGTCCAAACGGAAGGACACAGGGTTAAGAATCTCCAATATCTTGTACGGGCCGATGAACCGAGGCTTAAACTTAGGAGAAGAGACCCTCATAGGGACAAAACGAGAAGACAACCACACCAAGTCCCCAACACAGAGCCGAGGACCAACACGACGACGGCGGTTGGCAAAAAGCTGAGTCTTCTCCTGGGACAACTTCAAATTGTCCACCACCTGCCCCCAAATCTGATGCAACCTCTCCACCACAGCATCCACTCCAGGACAATCCGAAGATTCCACTTGACCGGAGGAAAATCGAGGATGAAACCCCGAATTACAGAAAAACGGGGACACCAAGGTGGCAGAGCTGGCCCGATTATTGAGGGCGAACTCCGCCAAAGGCAAAAAAGCAACCCAATCATCCTGATCCGCAGACACAAAACACCTCAAATATGTCTCCAAGGTCTGATTAGTCCGCTCGGTCTGGCCATTAGTCTGAGGATGGAAAGCAGACGAAAAAGACAAATCTATGCCCATCCTAGCACAGAATGCCCGCCAAAATCTAGACACGAATTGGGTCCCTCTGTCAGAAACGATATTCTCCGGAATACCATGCAAACGAACAACATTTTGAAAAAACAGAGGAACCAACTCGGAAGAAGAAGGCAACTTAGGCAAGGGAACCAGATGGACCATCTTAGAGAAACGGTCACACACCACCCAGATGACAGACATCTTCTGAGAAACAGGCAGATCCGAAATAAAATCCATCGAGATGTGCGTCCAAGGTCTCTTCGGGATAGGCAAGGGTAACAACAATCCACTAGCCCGAGAACAACAAGGCTTGGCCCGAGCACAAACGTCACAAGACTGCACAAAGCCTCGCACATCTCGTGACAGGGAAGGCCACCAGAAGGACCTTGCCACCAAATCCCTGGTACCAAAAATTCCAGGATGACCTGCCAACGCAGAAGAATGAACCTCAGAGATGACTCTACTGGTCCAATCATCAGGAACAAACAGTCTACCAGGTGGGCAACGATCAGGTCTATCCGCCTGAAACTCCTGCAAGGCCCGCCGCAGGTCTGGAGAAACGGCAGACAATATCACTCCATCCTTAAGGATACCTGTGGGCTCAGAATTACCAGGGGAGTCAGGCTCAAAACTACTAGAAAGGGCATCCGCCTTAACATTCTTAGAACCCGGTAGGTATGACACCACAAAATTAAACCGAGAGAAAAACAACGACCAGCGCGCCTGTCTAGGATTCAGGCGCCTGGCAGACTCAAGGTAAATTAAATTTTTGTGGTCAGTCAATACCACCACCTGATGTCTGGCCCCCTCAAGCCAGTGACGCCACTCCTCAAAAGCCCACTTCATGGCCAAAAGCTCCCGATTCCCAATATCATAATTCCGCTCGGCGGGCGAAAATTTACGGGAAAAAAAAGCACAAGGTCTCATCACGGAGCAGTCGGAACTTCTCTGCGACAACACCGCCCCAGCTCCGATTTCAGAAGCGTCGACCTCAACCTGAAAAGGAAGAGCAACATCAGGCTGACGTAACACTGGGGCGGAGGAAAAGCGGCGCTTAAGCTCCCGAAAGGCCTCCACAGCATCAGGGGACCAATCAGCAACATCAGCACCCTTCTTAGTCAAATCAGTCAATGGTTTAACAACATCAGAAAAACCAGCAATAAATCGGCGATAAAAGTTAGCAAAGCCCAAAAATTTCTGCAGACTCTTAAGAGAAGAGGGTTGCGTCCAATCACAAATAGCCTGAACCTTGACAGGATCCATCTCGATGGAAGAGGGGGAAAAAATGTATCCCAAGAAGGAAATCTTTTGAACCCCAAAAACGCATTTAGAACCCTTCACACACAAGGAATTAGACCGCAAAACCTGAAAAACCCTCCTGACCTGCTGGACATGAGAGTCCCAGTCATCCGAAAAAATCAGAATATCATCCAGATACACAATCATAAATTTATCCAAATAATCGCGGAAAATGTCATGCATAAAGGACTGGAAGACTGAAGGGGCATTTGAAAGACCAAAAGGCATCACCAAATACTCAAAATGGCCCTCGGGCGTATTAAATGCGGTTTTCCACTCATCCCCTTGCTTGATTCGCACCAAATTATACGCCCCACGGAGATCAATCTTAGAGAACCACTTGGCCCCCTTTATACGAGCAAACAAATCAGTAAGCAGTGGTAACGGATATTGATATTTAACCGTGATTTTATTCAAAAGTCGATAATCAATACACTGCCTCAAAGAGCCGTCTTTCTTAGACACAAAGAAAAAACCGGCTCCTAAGGGAGATGACGAAGGACGAATATGTCCCTTTTCCAAGGACTCCTTTATATATTCTCGCATAGCAGCGTGTTCAGGCACAGACAGATTAAATAAACGACCCTTAGGGTATTTACTACCCGGAATCAAGTCTATGGCACAATCGCACTCCCGGTGCGGAGGTAGTGAACCAAGCTTGGGTTCTTCAAAAACGTCACGAAAGTCAGACAAGAATTCAGGAATCTCAGAGGGAATAGATGATGAAATGGAAACCAAAGGTACGTCCCCATGAGTCCCTTTACATCCCCAGCTTAACACAGACATAGCTTTCCAGTCGAGGACTGGGTTATGAGATTGCAGCCATGGCAATCCTAGCACCAAAACATCATGTAGATTATACAGCACCAGAAAGCGAATAATCTCCTGGTGATCCGGATTAACACGCATAGTCACTTGTGTCCAGTATTGTGGTTTATTACTAGCCAATGGGGTGGAGTCAATCCCTTTCAGAGGTATCGGAGCCTCCAATGGCTCCAAATCATACCCACAGCGTTTGGCAAAGGACCAATCCATAAGACTCAAAGCGGCGCCAGAGTCGACATAGGCGTCCGCGGTAATAGATGATAAAGAACAAATCAGGGTCACAGATAGAATAAACTTAGACTGTAAAGTGCTAATTGAAACAGACTTGTCAGGCTTCTTAGTACGCTTAGAGCATGCTGATATAACATGAGTTGAATCACCACAATAGAAGCACAACCCATTTTTTCGTCTAAAATTCTGCCGCTCGCTTCTGGACAGAATTCTATCACATTGCATATTTTCTGGCGTTTTCTCAGTAGACACCGCCAAATGGTGCACAGGTTTGCGCTCCCGCAGACGCCTATCGATCTGAATAGCCATCGTCATGGACTCATTCAGACCCGCAGGCACAGGGAACCCCACCATAACATCCTTAATGGCATCAGAGAGACCTTCTCTGAAAATCGCCGCCAGGGCGCACTCATTCCACTGAGTAAGCACAGACCACTTGCGGAATTTTTGGCAGTATATTTCAGCTTCATCTTGCCCCTGAGATAGGGACATCAAGGCCTTTTCCGCCTGGAGCTCTAAATGAGGTTCCTCATAAAGCAACCCCAAGGCCAGAAAAAACGCAATCACATTGAGCAACGCAGGATCCCCTGGTGCCAATGCAAAAGCCCAGTCTTGAGGGTCGCCCCGGAGCAAGGAAATTACAATCCTGACCTGCTGTGCAGGGTCTCCGGCAGAGCGAGACCTCAGGGACAAAAACAATTTGCAATTATTTTTAAAATTTTGAAAGTGAGATCTATTCCCTGAGAAGAATTCGGGCAAAGGAATTCTAGGCTCAGACATAGGTGCATAAACAACAAAATCTTGCAAATTTTGTACTTTCGTGGCAAGATTATTCAAACCTGTAGCTACACTCTGAAGATCCATTTCAAACAGGTGAACACAGAGCCATTCAAGGATTAGAAGGAGAGAAAGAGAGGAAGGCTGCAGTATAGGCAGACTAGCAAGTGATTCAATTATGAGCACACTCAGAACTAGAGGGAAAAAAAAAAAAAAAAAAATTGTAGCAGACTTCTTTTTTCTCTCCTTTCTCAGCAGTAATTTAACCCTTTTTGGGCCGGTCAAACTGTCATGATTCTCAATGGCGAGAGAACATAGCCCAGCATATATGAGAACTAGCTCTTGGAAGATGGAAACTATACTGACCATGAACTAAAACCTGCCGCACAACTAGAAGTAGCCGGGTAGCATGCCTACGTTTTATTTATCCCTAGATGCCCAGCGCCAGCCGGAGAACTAACTAATCCTGGCAGAGGAAAATACAGTCCTGGCTCACCTCTAGAGAAATTTCCCCAAAAGGCAGACAGAGGCCCCCACATATATTGGCGGTGATTTAAGACGAAATGACAAACGTAGTATGAAAATAGGTTTAGCAAAATCGAGGTCCGCTTTCTAGATAGCAGAAAGACAGAAAGGGCACTTTCATGGTCAGCTGAAAACCCTATCAAAACACCATCCAGAAATTACTTTAAGACTCTAGCATTAACTCATAACACCAGAGTGGCAATTTCCGATCACAAAAGCTTTCCAGACACAGTAACGAAACAGCAGCTGTGAACTGGAACAAAAAGCAAAAACAAACAAGGACAAAAGTCCAACTTAGCTGAGAGTGGTCTGGTAGCAGGAACATGCACAGAAAGGCTTCTGATTACATTGTTGACCGGCATGAAACTGACAGAGGAGCAAGGTTATATAGCGACTCCCACATCCTGATGGGAGCAGGTGAACAGAGGGGATGATGCACACAAGTTCAATTCCACCAGTGGCCACCGGGGGAGCCCAGAATCCAATTTCACAACACTGGGCATCAAAATTAGACACCTGGCCAGAATTGGCAGAATATGCATTGCAGGAGCTTGCTTGCCCGGCAGCAAGTGTCCTATCAGAAAGAGTATTCAGTGCTGCAGGTTCAATATTAACCGAAAAAAGGACTCGTCTGGCTACCCAAAATGTTGACGATCTAACATTCATTAAAATGAACCACAACTGGATTTCGAAATCTTTTGCCCCACCTTGCCCGGCCGACACCTAGCTTTCCTATGAAAAGCTCTTGCCTGTGAATTACTTTTCTAATGTCTAATTTGCTGCAGCTGATTGAACAGCATACGACATGTTTGCACCTCCCTAAATGGCCAAACTCCCCACACGGGGCCGTGGTATCGCGACTTGGCGCAAGCACCCGTGAGACTGCTGTTTGTCTGAAGAGGTGGGTGTGCTCGCTTTTGGTTGACGGCATTGCTACTGGGTCCCTCATAGTACAATGTAGTGTCTCTGGCGGTGGTGGTGCGCACCCAACGTCAGACACACCGTTGTAACATGAGGGGCCCTAGGGCGGTCCCGCCGGCCTCAAGAGAGTCCCCCCCTCCCCCAGCTCAAACTGTGCTCTACCACGTGCAAAATTATGTCGCACAGCTCCACCAATCTTTAGTCTATTCGCTGACATCATTCAATGTCTGGCACTGACAATACAAATTTGTAGACATCTATAATGCAACTTAAAGTAGTCTGTGTCTGTGTCCTATATTGGCACCATTAAATAGTTACTGCCAAATTACTATGTCAGAAACTCAGCAGATGAGCCCACCCCTGTACCTAAGTATGCCACCTTTTTTTTTTTTTGGTTGTTTTGCGAGACATTAACATCTATTTATATTTTGGGAGTACTGGGACAGACACTCCTTGCAATACTCCTCCACTGACCACCAAGCTGCCTGCCCGTGTATCCATGTAACCGATGTAAAACAGCCATGAGCCTATTGTTTGTTATTTTAGGCCTTTGATAGCCTGTCTGCGGTCCCTACTTTAAATACTCCTCCACTGACCACCAAGCTGCCTGCCCGTGTATCCATGTAACCGATTTAAAACTGCCATGAGCCTATTGTTTGTTATTTTAGGCCTTTGATAGCCTGTCTGCGGTCCCTACTTTAAATACTCCTCCACTGACCACCAAGCTGCTTGCCCGTGTATCCATGTAACCGATGTAAAACAGCCATGAGCCTATTGTTTGTTATTTTAGGCCTTTGATAGCCTGTCTGCGGTCCCTACTTTAAATACTCCTCCACTGACCACCAAGCTGCCTGTGTATCCATGTAACCGATGTAAAACTGCCATGAGCCTATTGTTTGTTATTTTAGGCCTTTGATAGCCTGTCTGCGGTCCCTACTTTAAATACTCCTCCACTGACCACCAAGCTGCCTGTGTATCCATGTAACCGATGTAAAGCTGCCATGAGCCTATTGTTTATTATTTTAGGCCTTTGATAGCCTGTCTGCGGTCCCTACTTTAAATACTCCTCCACTGACCACCAAGCTGCCTGCCCGTGTATCCATGTAACCGATGTAAAACAGCCATGAGCCTATTGTTTGTTATTTTAGGCCTTTGATAGCCTGTCTGCGGTCCCTACTTTAAATACTCCTCCACTGACCACCAAGCTGCCTGCCCGTGTATCCATGTAATCGATGTAAAACTGCCATAAGCCTATTGTTTGTTATTTTAGGCCTTTGATAGCTTGTCTGCGGTCCCTACTTTAAATACTCCTCCACTGACCACCAAGCTGCCTGCCCGTGTATCCATGTAACCGATGTAAAACAGCCATGAGCCTATTGTTTGTTATTTTAGGCCTTTGATAGCCTGTCTGCGGTCCCTACTTTAAATACTCCTCCACTGACCACCAAGCTGCCTGCCCGTGTATCCATGTAACCGATTTAAAACTGCCATGAGCCTATTGTTTGTTATTTTAGGCCTTTGATAGCCTGTCTGCAGTCCCTACTTTAAATACTCCTCCACTGACCACCAAGCTGCCTGCCCGTGTATCCATGTAACCGATGTAAAACAGCCATGAGCCTATTGTTTGTTATTTTAGGCCTTTGATAGCCTGTCTGCGGTCCCTACTTTAAATACTCCTCCACTGACCACCAAGCTGCCTGTGTATCCATGTAACCGATGTAAAGCTGCCATGAGCCTATTGTTTGTTATTTTAGGCCTTTGATAGCCTGTCTGCAGTCCCTACTTTAAATACTCCTCCACTGACCACCAAGCTGCCTGCCCGTGTATCCATGTAACCGATGTAAAACTGCCATAAGCCTATTGTTTGTTATTTTAGGCCTTTGATAGCCTGTCTGCGGTCCCTACTTTAAATACTCCTCCACTGACCACCAAGCTGCCTGCCCGTGTATCCATGTAACCGATGTAAAACAGCCATGAGCCTATTGTTTGTTATTTTAGGCCTTTGATAACCTGTCTGCGGTCCCTACTTTAAATACTCCTCCACTGACCACCAAGCTGCCTGCCCGTGTATCCATGTAACCGATGTAAAACAGCCATGAGCCTATTGTTTGTTATTTTAGGCCTTTGATAGCCTGTCTGCGGTCCCTACTTTAAATACTCCTCCACTGACCACCAAGCTGCCTGTGTATCCATGTAACCGATGTAAAGCTGCCATGAGCCTATTGTTTGTTATTTTAGGCCTTTGATAGCCTGTCTGCGGTCCCTACTTTAAATACTCCTCCACTGACCACCAAGCTGCCTGCCCGTGTATCCATGTAACCGATGTAAAACAGCCATGAGCCTATTGTTTGTTATTTTAGGCCTTTGATAGCCTGTCTGCGGTCCCTACTTTAAATACTCCTCCACTGACCACCAAGCTGCCTGTGTATCCATGTAACCGATGTAAAGCTGCCATGAGCCTATTGTTTGTTATTTTAGGCCTTTGATAGCCTGTCTGCGGTCCCTACTTTAAATACTCCTCCACTGACCACTAAGCTGCCTGTGTATCCATGTAACCGATGTAAAGCTGCCATGAGCCTATTGTTTGTTATTTTAGGCCTTTGATAGCCTGTCTGCGGTCCCTACTTTAAATACTCCTCCACTGACCACCAAGCTGCCTGCCCGTGTATCCATGTAACCGATTTAAAACTGCCATGAGCCTATTGTTTGTTATTTTAGGCCTTTGATAGCCTGTCTGCGGTCCCTACTTTAAATACTCCTCCACTGACCACCAAGCTGCCTGCCCGTGTATCCATGTAACCGATGTAAAACTGCAGTATTTTGCTTATAAAAAAGAAAATACTGGAGAGATATCAAATGCAGACATTTTAACATTAAAAACAAAAACACATACAACAAAAAACTGGTACAGTACAAAAATTGGCCACCAGCTACAAAAACTTTCTCCTGCAAGTAGTTAACTGAAAGGTTTTTTTCCATTGAAAACACAGATATGGCATCCACCGAGTGTTGTCCTGTCGCGTCTTCTTTATATTATTGCCAAGAAGCTGCAACTGAATAAAGCTGAGCTTCTACCTTCTGCCTCTTATTAACTGCTTTTTTTAAAAAAAATTGTCCACCAGCTACAAAAACTTTCTCCTGCAAGTAGTTAACTGAAAGGTTTTTTTCCATTGAAAACACAGATATGGCATCCACCGAGTGTTGTCCTGTCGCGTCTTCTTTATATTATTGCCAAGAAGCTGCAACTGAATAAAGCTGAGCTTCTACCTTCTGCCTCTTATTAACTGCTTTTTTTAAAAAAAATTGTCCACCAGCTACAAAAACTTTCTCCTGCAAGTAGTTAACTGAAAGGTTTTTTTCCATTGAAAACACAGATATGGCATCCACCGAGTGTTGTCCTGTCTCGTCTTCTTTATATTATTGCCAAGAAGCTGCAACTGAATAAAGCTGTGCTTCAACCTTCAGTTCCAAATTACCATTTTTAAAAATGCCATTGGCTGTTCCGGCCTACTAAAGGTGTCTGTCTGCCCCTGCCTGGTGTTGTCCTCAACTGAATAAAGCTGAGCTTCAACCTTCAGTTCCAAATTACCATTTTTAAAAATACAATTGGCTGTTCCGGCCTACTAAAGGTGTCTGTCTGCCCCTGCCTGGTGTTGTCCTCAACTGAATAAAGCTGAGCTTCTACCTTCTGCCTCTTACTAACTGCTGTTTTTTAAAAAAAAATTGGCTGTTCCGGCCTACTAAAGGTGTCTGTCTGCCCCTGCCTGGTGTTGTCCTCAACTGAACAAAGCTGTGCTTCAACCTTCTGTTCCAAATTACCATTTTAAAAAATGCCATTGGCTGTTCCGGCCTACTAAAGGTGTCTGTCTGCCCCTGCCTGGTGTTGTCCTCAACTGAATAAAGCTGAGCTTCAACCTTCAGTTCCAAATTACCATTTTTAAAAATGCAATTGGCTGTTCCGGCCTACTAAAGGTGACTGTCTGCCCCTGCCTGGTGTTGTCCTCAACTGAATAAAGCTGAGCTTCTACCTTCTGGCTCTGATTAAGTTTTTTTTTTTTTTTTAATTGCTGGATGGGGCCTAATACCTCTGTTTGCTGCTCCCTGGTGTTTGTCCTCAACTGAAAAAAGCTGAGCCTCTACCTTCTGGCTCTGATTAACTGCTGTTTTTTAAAAAATTGGTGGTTCCGGCCTACTAACGGTGTCTGCCCCTCCCTGGTGTTGCCCTCAACTGAATAAAGCTGAGCTTCTACCTTCTGGCTCTGATTAACTGCTGTTTTTAAAAAAATTGGTGGTTCCGGCCTACTAACGGTGTCTGCCCCTGCCTGGTGTTGTCCTCAACTGAATAAAGCTGAGCTTCTACCTTCTGGCTCTGATTAAGTTTTTTGTTTTTTTTTAATTGCTGGATGGGGCCTAATACCTCTGTTTGCTGCTCCCTGGTGTTTGTCCTCAACTGAATAAAGCTGAGCCTCTACCTTCTGGCTCTGATTAACTGCTGTTTTTTTAAAAATTGGTGGTTCCGGCCTACTAACGGTGTCTGCCCCTCCCTGGTGTTGCCCTCAACTGAATAAAGCTGAGCTTCTACCTTCTGGCTCTGATTAACTGCTGTTTTTTAAAAAATTGGTGGTTCCGGCCTACTAACGGTGTCTGCCCCTGCCTGGTGTTTTCCTCAACTGAATAAAGCTGAGCTTCTACCTTCTGGCTCTGATTAAGTTTTTTTTTATTTTTTTTTTTAATTGCTGGATGGGGCCTAATACCTCTGTTTGCTGCTCCCTGGTGTTTGTCCTCAACTGAATAAAGCTGAGCCTCTACCTTCTGGCTCTGATTAACTGCTGTTTTTTTAAAAATTGGTGGTTCCGGCCTACTAACGGTGTCTGCCCCTCCCTGGTGTTGCCCTCAACTGAATAAAGCTGAGCTTCTACCTTCTGGCTCTGATTAACTGCTGTTTTTTTAAAAATTGGTGGTTCCGGCCTACTAACGGTGTCTGCCCCTGCCTGGTGTTGTCCTCAACTGAATAAAGCTGAGCTTCTACCTTCTGGCTCTGATTAAGTTTTTTTTTTGTTTTTTTTTTAATTGCTGGATGGGGCCTAATACCTCTGTTTGCTGCTCCCTGGTGTTTGTCCTCAACTGAATAAAGCTGAGCCTCTACCTTCTGGCTCTGATTAACTGCTGTTTTTTTAAAAATTGGTGGTTCCGGCCTACTAACGGTGTCTGCCCCTCCCTGGTGTTGCCCTCAACTGAATAAAGCTGAGCTTCTACCTTCTGGCTCTGATTAACTGCTGTTTTTTTAAAAATTGGTGGTTCCGGCCTACTAACGGTGTCTGCCCCTGCCTGGTGTTGTCCTCAACTGAATAAAGCTGAGCTTCTACCTTCTGGCTCTGATTAAGTTTTTTTTTTTTTTTTTTTTAATTGCTGGATGGGGCCTAATACCTCTGTTTGCTGCTCCCTGGTGTTTGTCCTCAACTGAATAAAGCTGAGCCTCTACCTTCTGGCTCTGATTAACTGCTGTTTTTTTAAAAATTGGTGGTTCCGGCCTACTAACGGTGTCTGCCCCTCCCTGGTGTTGCCCTCAACTGAATAAAGCTGAGCTTCTACCTTCTGGCTCTGATTAACTGCTGTTTTTTTAAAAATTGGTGGTTCCGGCCTACTAACGGTGTCTGCCCCTGCCTGGTGTTGTCCTCAACTGAATAAAGCTGAGCTTCTACCTTCTGGCTCTGATTGAGTTTTTTTTTTTTTTTTTTTTTTATTGCTGGATGGGGCCTAATACCTCTGTTTGCTGCTCCCTGGTGTTTGTCCTCAACTGAATTAAGCTGAGCCTCTACCTTCTGGCTCTGATTAACTGCTGTTTTTTTAAAAATTGGTGGTTCCGGCCTACTAACGGTGTCTGCCCCTGCCTGGTGTTGTCCTCAACTGAATAAAGCTGAGCTTCTACCTTCTGGCTCTGATTAAGTTTTTTTTTTTTTAATTGCTGGATGGGGCCTAATACCTCTGTTTGCTGCTCCCTGGTGTTTGTCCTCAACTGAATAAAGCTGAGCCTCTACCTTCTGGCTCTGATTAACTGCTGTTTTTTTAAAAATTGGTGGTTCCGGCCTACTAACGGTGTCTGCCCCTGCCTGGTGTTGTCCTCAACTGAATAAAGCTGAGCTTCTACCTTCTGGCTCTGATTAAGTTTTTTTTTTTTTTTTAATTGCTGGATGGGGCCTAATACCTCTGTTTGCTGCTCCCTGGTGTTTGTCCTCAACTGAATAAAGCTGAGCCTCTACCTTCTGGCTCTGATTAACTGCTGTTTTTTTAAAAATTGGTGGTTCCGGCCTACTAACGGTGTCTGCCCCTCCCTGGTGTTGCCCTCAACTGAATAAAGCTGAGCTTCTACCTTCTGGCTCTGATTAACTGCTGTTTTTTAAAAAATTGGTGGTTCCGGCCTACTAACGGTGTCTGCCCCTGCCTGGTGTTGTCCTCAACTGAATAAAGCTGAGCTTCTACCTTCTGGCTCTGATTAAGTTTTTTTTTTTTTTTTTTAATTGCTGGATGGGGCCTAATACCTCTGTTTGCTGCTCCCTGGTGTTTGTCCTCAACTGAATAAAGCTGAGCCTCTACCTTCTGGCTCTGATTAACTGCTGTTTTTTTAAAAATTGGTGGTTCTGGCCTACTAACGGTGTCTGCCCCTCCCTGGTGTTGCCCTCAACTGAATAAAGCTGAGCTTCTACCTTCTGGCTCTGATTAACTGCTGTTTTTTTAAAAATTGGTGGTTCCGGCCTACTAACGGTGTCTGCCCCTGCCTGGTGTTGTCCTCAACTGAATAAAGCTGAGCTTCTACCTTCTGGCTCTGATTAAGTTTTTTTTTTTTTCATTGCTGGATGGGGCCTAATACCTCTGTTTGCTGCTCCCTGGTGTTTGTCCTCAACTGAATAAAGCTGAGCTTCTACCTTCTGGCTCTGATTAACTGCTGTTTTTTTAAAAATTGGTGGTTCCGGCCTACTAACGGTGTCTGCCCCTGCCTGGTGTTGTCCTCAACTGAATAAAGCTGAGCTTCTACCTTCTGGCTCTGATTAAGTTTTTTTTTTTTTTTTTTTTTTAATTGCTGGATGGGGCCTAATACCTCTGTTTGCTGCTCCCTGGTGTTTGTCCTCAACTGAATAAAGCTGAGCTTCTACCTTCTGGCTCTGATTAACTGCTGTTTTTTAAAAAATTGGTGGTTCCGGCCTACTAACGGTGTCTGCCCCTGCCTGGTGTTTTCCTCAACTGAATAAAGCTGAGCTTCTACCTTCTGGCTCTGATTAACTGCTGTTTTTTAAAAAATTGGTGGTTCCTGCCTACTAACGGTGTCTGCCCCTGCCTGGTGTTGTCCTCAACTGAATAAAGCTGAGCTTCTACCTTCTGGCTCTGATTAACTGCTGTTTTTTAAAAAATTGGTGGTTCCGGCCTACTAACGGTGTCTGCCCCTGCCTGGTGTTTTCCTCAACTGAATAAAGCTGAGCTTCTACCTTCTGGCTCTGATTAACTGCTGTTTTTTAAAAAATTGGTGGTTCCTGCCTACTAACGGTGTCTGCCCCTGCCTGGTGTTGTCCTCAACTGAATAAAGCTGAGCTTCTACCTTCTGGTTCTGATTAACTGCTGTTTTTTAAAAAATTGGTGGTTCCGGCCAACTAACGGTGTCTGCCCCTGCCTGGTGTTGTCCTCAACTGAATAAAGCTGAGCTTCTACCTTCTGGCTTTCGGCCTATACTATCAGATATTAAACTGCATTTGGCCTACTAGTGTGGTTGGGCCCTTGAAACAGTGTCTGCTGCTCTTGGGTTTGCTACTCCACTGAACAAAGCAATGCCGCCTGTTTAGTCCTGTTACCAATTTTGAACTGCATTTAGCCTACTTTATTCTTTGGCCCTATATCTGTTTCCTCTTCATCCTGCCCATTGCCCAGCCACTGCTAGATGAGTCTGCTGGTACATTGACCTAGACCACTACATTCCCCTTGCACTCTACACAGCCAGAATCTGACCCTGCTGAAAGTAAGGTTCCCCTTCCCGCATGTTATACCACCTTACACAGGGACAAAGAGGAAGGTGCAGATGAAAGTGCAGGTTCCTTCATCAGGTGGGCGGGGGCATACTCGTTGGCGACGTCACTGGCACAGGGCCCCTCAGAGTACGCAAAAGTGTCGCTGCTGGTGGGAGGCGCCCCCGCCATGCAAACACACCGCCGTACTTTGAGGGGCCCTGTGCCAGTGCCAATGCAAACGAGTGGGCCCCCCCTGCTTGCTCAGGATCACAGCACTTGCAACGTTGAAATACTTACCTTTCCCTGCAACACCGCCGTGACGTAGTCCGCATTTCCTGGGCCCACGAAAAACTTGAGCCAGCCCTACTCCCCCCACAACTTTTGCCAAATGACCCCCAATTCCCTATGCCCAACTATTATTATAAAGTTAATTAAGATTGACAAGCTTCAGAAACAAGAATGGATGTTTTTGGCATTAAAATGGGCACTGTAGGTGTTTTCCTGGCCTCCACTCACTGCCGACTATGCTTCCCCATTGACTTGCATTGGGTTTCGTGTTTCGGTCGATCCCCGACTTTTAGCGATAATCGGCCGACTGCACTCGACTCGACTCTGGACAAAATCGGGTTTCACAAAACCCGACTCGATCTTAAAAAAATGAAAGTCGCTCAACTCTAGTACCCAGTATTGAGGCACATAGCTTGGCTGGTAGTAACAGCACCAGGAACATTCTCTTCTGGAGGTTTGCAATGTAACTAACAGTATTTGGTTGTAGGCTGGCACAATCTTTACCACACAATTCACCCAGGGTGTCTCGGCTTGTGTCTCGACTTGTGCTCAATCATAGCATAGACTATAGGCCTAGGATGTCCCACAAATGTTTTAATTCTTCAAGGCCACTTCTGTTTGGGGAGCACTCACATCAGCATACTCAATTATAACATAAATCTAGAGTACGGCCATTGTGTAGGAGATGGTTGGTAGCTATCTCATAAGATCTCAGTGTTGCTATTCCTCTCTGCAGACCTAAATCCACCTTCACTGGAGGACCACAATTGAAGCATACACTTGTAGGAAGGTAATTGTTTAGTTCTGTGACAGTCTCCATCCTCTTACATATCAATGTGTCATGATCCGTTCCAGGGTTTAATCCTGTCTGCCCTTTCCCTGGGCGGATCATGTCTAGGGTTAACTTTGCTCTGCCTCATTCTGGGTTCAGGTTTGCTATTTAGCTCCTTTGCATCCTGCTGGCGGTGTCAGCTATAGTTATGCCTTCGGCGTGTGAACCTGACTCAGGTTACCCTTGATTTGATTTTATCCCTGATTGTCCCGTATCTGTTGACTCCCTCTGTCTGCCCTTTTCCCAGCGTTTCCCTGTTTGTCTCTTTGATTCTCTGGTTTCTGACTTGGCTTGTATTCGGACTCGCTTCTGCCTTCTGACTTTGTCTTATCCACTCCTGACCATTGCTGAATCTCTTGGCTTGTTCCTGACCACGTGTATTGCTGATCCCATTAGTACTCCTGCCTCTGTTTTTTGACTCGGCTTGTCTGACCACTCTCTCGCCACTTGGTGGCGCCTGTGCTGCTGCTCTATGGTGTTTTTTTTTGTACGCAGTCTCACTTCCCTCTCATGCTCCCTCTGGTGGAGGTTGCACTATACTGCACAGTAGCAGCATGACACAATGGTTCAGATTAAGGTGATAAACAATCCTGCAGGAATCTAAGTAGTCCATGCGAGATGGCACTTATCCTATTAGCACTTGACCTGCAATAGACACAAATTGCTCCTCAAATGCAAGTGATGTATGGCTATGATAGGTCTAAAGGGGTCATTACCTGACCATGCTTAATCTGCCATTGAACGAATGTACACTGGCAGTATGAAAGATAAATTGAGACTATCAGAATACACAGGATCATTAACCCCTTAATCCCATTTTACGTACTATCCCGTCAAGGTTACCTGGGACTTAATTCCCAGGGACGGGATAGGACGTCATAGTGATCGGCCGCGCTCACGGGGGGAGCGCGGCCGATCGCGGCCGGGTGTCAGCTGACTATCGCAGCTGACATCCGGCACTATGTGTCAGGAGTGGTCATGGACTGCCCCGGCACATTAGCCCCCAGCACACTGCGATCAAACATGATCACAGTGTCCCGGCAGTATAAGGAAGCATCGCGCAGGGAGGGGGCTCCCTGCGGGCTTCCCTGAGACCCTCAGAGCAACGTGATGTGATCTCGTTGCTCCGAGGGTCTCCTATCTTCTTCTACCTTCAGGCCCCGGATCTAAAATGGCCACTACATCCGGGTCCTGCAGGGTGGTGGCTTACCAGCGCCTGCTCAGAGCAGGCGCTGGTAAGCCTGCAGCACTGTAAGTCAGATCGCTGATCTCACACAGTGCTGTGTAAAGTGTCAGATAAGCGATCTGACCTTATAACATGATGCCCCCCCCTGGGGCAATGTTATAAGGTGAAAAAAAAAATATTTAGTTGTGTAAAAAAAAAAAATTCCTAAATAAAGAAAAAAAAGAAAATATTGTTCCCATAAATAAATTTCTTTATCTAAATAATAAAAAAAAAACATTAAAAGTACACATATTTAGTATCACCGCGTCTGTAATGACCCGACCTATAAAACTGTCCCACTAGTTAACCCCTTCAGTGAACACCGTAAAAAAAAACGAGGCAAAAAATAACGCTTTATTATCATACCGCCGAACAAAAAGTGGAATAGCACGCGATCAAAAAGACGGATATAAATAACCATGGCACTGCTGAAAACGTCATCTTGTCCCGCAATAAACGAGCTGCCATACAGCATAATCAGCGAAAAAATAAAAAAGTTATAGTCCTCAGAATAAAGCGATGCAAAAATAATTATTTTTTCTATAAAATAGTTTTTATCGTATAAAAGCGGCGAAACATAAAAAAATATAAATAAGGTATCGCTGTAATTGTACTGACCCGAAGAATAAAACTGCTTTATCCATTTTACCAAACGTAAAACGGTATAAACGCCCCCCCCAAAAGAAATTCATGAATAGCTGTTTTTTGGTCATACTGCCTCACAAAAATCGGAATAAAAAGCGATCAAAAAATGTCACATGCCCAAAAATGTTACCAATAAAAACGTCAACTCGTCCCGCAAAAAACAAGACCTCACATGACTCTGTGGACCAAAATATGGAAAAATTATAGCTCTCAAAATGTGGTAATGCAAAAAAATATTTTTTGCAATAAAAAGCGTCATTTAGTGTGTGACGGCTGCCAGTCATAAAAATTCCCCTTAGTTAGGGAAAAATAAAAAAATTAAAAAAATGTATTTATTTCCATTTTTCCATTAGGGTTAGGGCTAGGGTTAGGGCTAGGGTTAGGGCTAGGGTTAGGGTTAGGGTTAGGGCTAGGGTAAGGGCTAGGGTTAGGGCTAGGGTTAGGGCTAGGGTTGGGGCTAGGGTTAGGGTTTGGATTACATTTATGGTTGGGATTAGGGTTAGAGGTGTGTCAGGGTTAAGGGTGTGGTTAGGGTTATGGTTGGGATTAGGGTTAGGGGTGTGTTGGATTTGGGGTTAGGGGTGTAGTTGGGATTAGGGTTAGGGGTGTGTTTGGGTTAGGGTTTCAGTTAGAATTGGGGGTTTGCACTGTTTAGGCACATCAGGGCTCTCCAAACGCGACATGGCGTCTGATCTCAATTCCAGCCAATTCTGCATTGAAAAAGTAAAACAGCGCTCCTTCCCTTCCGAGCTCTCCTGTGCGCCCAAACAGGGGTTTACCCCAACATATGGGGTATCAGCGTACTCAGGACAAATTGGACAACAACTTCTGGTTTCCAATTTCTTTTGTTAACCTTGGGAAAATAAAAATTTGGGGAACTAAAAAACCATTTTTGTAGGAAAAAATATTTTTTATTTTCACGGCTCAGCGTTATAAACTGTAGTTAAATACTTGGGGGTTCTAAGTTCTCACAACACATCTAGATAAGTTCCTTGGGAGGTCAAGGTTCCAATATGGTGTCACTTATGGGGGGTTTCTACTGTTTAGGTACATCAGGGGCTCTGCAAATGCAATGTGATGCCTGCAGACCAATCTATCTAAGTCTGCATTTCAAATGGCGCTCCTTCCTTTCCGAGCTCTGCCATGCGCCCAAACGGTGGTTCCCCCCCACATATTGGGTATCAGCGTACTCAGGACAAATTGGACAATAAATTTGGAGGCCGATTTCTCCTCTTACCCTTGGGAAAATACAAAACTAGGTGTTAAAGATAATTTTTGTGTAAAAAAAATTATTTTTTATTTTCACGGCTCTGCGTTATTAACTGTAGTGAAACACTTGGGGGTTCAAAGTTCTCACAACACATCTAGATCATTTCCATGGGGGGTCTATTTTCCAATATGGGGTCACTTCTGGGGGGTCTACTTTCCAAAATGGTGTCACTTGTGGGGGGTTTCAATGTTTAGGCACATCAGGGGCTCTCCAAATGCAACATGGCGTCCCCTTTTAATTCCAGCCAATTTTGCATTGAAAAGTCAAACGGCGCTCTTTCCCTTCCGAGCTCTGACATGCACCCAAACAGTGGTTTACTCCCACATATGGGGTATCAGCGTACTCAGGACAAATTGCACAACAACTTTTGGGGTACAACTTCTTCTGGTACCCTTGGGAAAATAAAAAATTGGGGGCGAAAATTTCATTTTTGTGAAAAAATAATATATTTTATTTTTACGGCTCTACATTATAAACTTCTATGAAGCACTTGGTGGGTCAAAGTGCTCACCACTAGTGTTAAGCGATACCGTCCGATACTTGAAAGTATCGGTATCGGAAAGTATCGGCCGATACCGGCAAAGTATCGGATCTAATCCGATACCGATACCCGATACCAATACAAGTCAATGGGACTCAAGTATCGGACGATATCCCTGATGGTTCCCAGGGTCTGAAGGAGAGGAAACTCTCCTTCAGGCCCTGGGATCCATATTAATGTGTAGAAGAAAGAATTAAGATAAAAAATATTGCTATACTCACCTCTCCGACGCAGCCTGGACCTCACCGAGGGAACCGGCAGCGTTCTTTGCTTAAAATGCGCGCGTTTACTTCCATCCGTGACGTCACGGCTTGTGATTGGTCGCGTGCCGCCCATGTGGCCGCGACGCGACCAATCACAGCAAGCCGTGACGTAATTTTCAGGTCCTCAATGCCTAATTCTAGGCATTCAGGATTTTAAAATTACGTTCCGGCTTGTGATTGGTCGCGTCGCGGTCACATGGGCGACGCGACCAATCACAAGCCGTGACGTCACGGGAGGCAGGAAATGCGCGCATTTTAAAATTACGTCACGGCTTGTGATTGGTTGCGTGCCGCCCATGTGACCGCGACGCGACCAATCACAGCAAGCCGTGATGTAATTTTCAGGTCCTGAATGCAGAATTAGGCATTCAGGACCTGAAATTACGTCACGGCTTGCTGTGATTGGTCGCGTCGCGGTCACATGGGCGGCACGCAACCAATCACAAGCCGTGACGTAATTTTAAAATGCACGCGTTTCCTGCCTCCCGTGATGTCACGAATTGTGATTGGTCGCGTCGCCCATGTGACCGAGACGCGACCAATCACAAGCCGGAACATAATTTTAAAATCCTGAATGCCTAGAATTAGGCATTGAGGACCTGAAAATTACGTCACGGCTTGCTGTGATTGGTCGCGTCGCGGCCACATGGGCGGCACGCGACCAATCACAAGCCGTGATGTCACGGAAGGAAGTAAACGCGCGCATTTTAAGCAAAGAACGCTGCCGGTTCCCTCGGTGAGGTCCAGGCTGCGTCGGAGAGGTGAGTATAGCAATATTTTTTATTTTAATTCTTTATTTTACACATTAATGTTGTTTCGATACCGATACCCGATACCACAAAAGTATCGGATCTCGGTATCGGAATTCCGATACCCCAAGATACCCAATACTTGCGGTATCGGAATGCTCAACACTACTCACCACACATCTAGATAAGTTCCTTAGGGGGTCTACTTTCCAAAATGTTGTCACTTGTGGGGGGTTTCAATGTTTAGGCACATTAGTGGCTCTCCAAAAGCAACATGGCGTCCCATCTCAATTCCAGCCAATTTTGCATTGAAAAGTAAAACAGTGCTGCTTCCCTTCCGAGCTCTGCCATGCACACAAATAGTGGTTTACCCCCACATATGGGGTATCAGGGTACACAGGACAAATTGTACAACAACTTTTGGGGTCCATTTTCTCCTGTTACCCTTGGTAAAATAAAACAAATTGGAGGTGAAGTAAATTTTTTGTGACAAAAAATTAAATGTTCATTTTTTTTTAAACATTCCAAAAATTCCTGTGAAGCACAAGAAGAGTTAATAAACTTCTTGAATGTGGTTTTGAGCACCTTGAGCAGTGCAGTTTTTAGAATGGTGTCACACTTGGTTATTTTCTATCATATAGACCCCTCAAAATGACTTCAAATGTGATGTGGTCCCTAAAAAAAAATGGTGTTGTAAAAATGAGAAATTGCTGGTCAACTTTTAACCCTTATAACTGCCTAACAAAAAAAAGTTATTTCTAAAATTGTGCTGATGTAAAGTAGACATGTGGGAAATGTTACTTATTACCGTAAGTATTTTGTGTGACATATCTCTGTGATTTAAGGGCATAAAAATTCAAAGTTGGAAAATTGCGAAATTTTCAAACTTTTCGCCAAATTTCCATTTTTTTTTTTTACAAATAAATGCAGGTAATATCAAAGAAATTTTTACCACTATCATGAAGTACAATATGTCTCGAGAAAACATTGTCAGAATCACCGGGATCCATTGAAGCGTTCCAGAGTTATAACCTCATAAAGGGACAGTGGTCAGAATTGTAAAAATTGGCCCGGTCATTAACGTGCAAACCACCCTCGGGGCTTAAGGGGTTAAGCAACAAGCATCACATTGATGGTCATAAATTCAAAAAGTACATTTTTTATATATTTAGTATAATGAAATCACAATAATTAAATAGCTTCCTAAACTGATATAAACACTGATGTCTGTTGTTAAAATTTGGCTTGTGTGTTGAGGCACGATAAGAATTAAACCAAGGAATCCTATTCATGCTGGTAAAGATTTATTCAGTCTCATGGTAACTTTTGGATCTCTATTCATCCTCAGAATGGAAATTGAAATGTGTTTTATCCATTTTGGAGAACACTAAAATAAGATGGTTTTACAGCTGCATTGTAGACAGGATGAACTGAATTTTTTGAACATTTTCAACCTTTACATTTACTCAAACATCACTAGATTCGTGCACCATGTGTTGCACCAGGACCATGTACTTTATGGTTACCGAGTTACCATCTACAATTTTAAAATGATAGATTGGATCTTTTCTGTTATCTATTATAATGTTGTTTTGTTTGATAATGGTAAACTGGCTATGTCATCAACACATGGAAAAGGGAACCCGCCAGCATTTTCATCTTACCCCAATCATGGGCAACAAGAAAAAACTAAATAAAGGTAAACTTTTCTTTTCATGACCACACAAATCTCTGGAGCTCTGATATTCAGGCACATCCAACACCGAATTAGCCAGAAGGCTGTGCATTTACCTGGACTCCACCCTGGAGTAGAGATATGATGAACAGCCTTTCACCCACTCTTCAGCTGTTCACTAAACCTAGCCCTTAACATGGTCAATTAACCCTTTCAAGCACTTGGTGTGCTGGAGCATTTTCCTAGGTTCATACCACTGAAGCTAATAACATCACTACATCAGTGATACCTGTCTCCCCTCCAGTACTTTGCCAGTGACTTTGTCACATATCCGCCTCCTCTGCCCAAAATCAGGGGTTTTGGCACCTTCAGTCACCAAGCAGAGAAGTCTAGACACTGCATCTGCGTTAACGTGCAACTTTTCAAGCCTATGCTGCACATGGAAAGCTGAAGTCCTGGAGCCATAGAAACCACCTAGTTCCCCTTCCTTTCACTCATCCATCTGAGGGAGGCATGATATGACAAATTCATTACTGAAATCAGGTGTGATCAAGATCAGCTGCTTACACAGGGAGAGCTTCAACTCTTGGAATGCCATCTATGCTTCAGAAGACCATTTGGCCATCGGCACTGTTCCTTCGGGGCCAGTGACAGTGTCTCTGCCACTGTGACATCCTCAATCTTGGCTTCAGGATTGGCGCCTCCAGACATATAGCTTCCACAGGTTTCCTGTCTAACCACGGTTTAAGCAGGTTGATGTGGTACACCTGGTATGGCTTTTTTCTCTCTGGCTGGTGGTCCAAACCAATTATAAATATATTGCAAAATAGAATTTATTAGTACAAAAGATCAAATGACAGAGACATGGCTAAAAGGAGACAGACCATACCGCACATGCAAGGCTGAAAAAGACAGTGTGATATCCCCAGTTGTTCAATAAATAAAGGCATATAATTCCTCAGGTCCTAGTAGCACCGATAAATGCATCGATATCATGAATAACAGTAACGTACCAGATAGTGAAAAGCACGGGTACACTTCCTCAGGGGGCGGTGCGGTATGGTCTGTCACCTTTTAGCTATGTCTCTGTCATTTGATCTTTTGTATTAATAAATTCAATTTTGCAATCTACTATATAATTGTCTAAGGGGTACTTCCGTCTGTCTCTCTGTCTTTCTGTCTGTCTGTCTGTAATGGAAATCCCGGGTCGCTCAGTGACGGGCACAGTCCGGCCGAGAATTAGTCCCTCCCTACTTCCGTCCAGTCAGTGCCCGGCGCCCGCTCCATACTCCCCTCCAGTCAGCGCTGACACAGGGAAAATGGCAGCATTAACGGACCGCGTTATGCCGCGGGTAACGCACTACGTTAACGCTGCTATTAACCCTGTGTGACCAACTTTTTACTATTGATGCTGCCTATGCAGCATCAATAGTAAAAAGATCTAATGTTAAAAATAATAAAAAAACAAAAAACCTGCTATTCTCACCTTCCGTCGTCCACAGGTGTGCGCGCTACTGCCGCCAGCTTCCATTCCCAGAGATGCATTGCGAAATTACCCAGAAGACTTAGCGGTCTCGCAAGACCGCTAAGTCATCTGGGTAATTTCGCAATGCATCACTGGGAACAGAAGCTGGCGGCAGCAGCACGCATCAGGACAGCTTCGCTGGACACCGGCGGGTGAGTATATAACTATTTTTTATTTTAATTATTTTTTTAACAGGGATATGGTGCCCACACTGCTATATACTACGAGGCCAGTGTTATATACCGCGTGGCTGCTATATACTACGAGGCCAGTGTTATATACTGCGTGGGCTGTGTTATATACTATGTGACCTGTGTTATATACTGCGTGGGCTGTGCTATATATTACCTGGGCTGTGTTATATAATGCGTGGTTGCTATATACTACGTGGACAGTGTTATATACTACGTGGGCAGTGTTATATACTGCGTGGGCTGTGTTATATACTGTGTGGGCTGTGTTATATACTACGTGGCTGCTATATACAGTACAACATGGCTCCTATATACTACGTGGCTGTGTTATAGACTGCGTGTCTGCTATATACTACATGGCTCCTATATACTACGTGGCCTGTGCTATATACTATCTGGCTGCTATATACATACATACATACATATGTTAGAATACCCGATGCGTTAGAATCGGGCCACCATCTGGTATATTTATAATTGGTTTGGACTTATTCCTCTGAGCTTCTTTGTGGTGGTTTTCATATTGACTACAGTGGGTCCTTATTTGTCCAAGTACTTTGGCTATGGAATACATTTTTATATTGTTACTATCTTACAATTTATATTAACTATGTGGTATTTCAATAGCTGGGTGTATTTATTTATTTATTATCATGGTTAATATACAGTATACCATGTAATGTTACATTGTTTTCAATTCTAGAATAGGATGTCACAGAATAACATTTTTGTGGTCTGATTTCTGTAATTAACGAGACCATAACATGATTGCATGAAAATTAAAGGGCATAGTGACAGATGCAGTGTCTTTTATTGATCCGCTTTGTGTTTGAAATGTGCTTTGAAATCATGACAGTTTGCATCTAGGAACCTGCAATTAATTTCAAAAGCACTTAAAGTAGCACTTGGAATACGTTTCAATTATCTACTGTTTTAGCCATTGTTATTTAGATGCATATATCAAAATACTTACTGCTCAGTATCTTCTCCTTTACGGTCTCCTTCTGCACCAAGTGATTGCCTCTTCAGAGAGGAAGAGGACTAGAACTCTAGCGCCACCTATTGGAAGCAGCAATCCTAAAAGTCAATATCGACCCTTTAACAAGCCTTGCCACATGACTTAGGATAAAAGCCAAACCAGAATATCAATTTGTAGACACGTGTTTAGGGGTGTTGCCCCTCCTCAGTGCAAAGCGTGAGATCTGATTTGGCTATATGAAAGGTCCCAGCAAATTCTACTAAGGCTACTAGACCCCAAAAGTGACTGTTTTGAAAACTAATATATCAGTACAAAAGAAAACAATGGCACTAACGTGAATGCATGCTATGATCAAATATTTCCTACAGATTTGTGCCAACAACGAGACTTACTTGTTTCCAGAAAACAAACAGCAAATTACCATATAAACTCGAGTATAAGCCGACCCAAGTATAAGCCGAGGCCCCTAATTTTGCCACCCCAAAACTGGGAAAACTTAATGACTCGAGTATAAGCCTAGGGTGTAAAATGCAGCAGCTGCTGGTAAATTTCAAACATAATAATAGATGCCAATAAAAGTAAAATTAATTGAGACATCAGTAGGTTAAATGTTTTTGAATATCCATATTGAATCAGGAGCCCCATATAATGCTCCATACAGTTCATGATGGGCCCCATAAGATGCTTCATGCAAAAATATGCCTGATATAATGCTCCATAAAGGTTAATGATAGCCTTATAAGATGCTCCATAGAATAATATGCCCCAAATAATGCTCCACGAGGGAAGGTGCACACATTGCAGATTTGCCTGCGGATCCATAGCGGATTGGTCGCTGCGGATTCGCAGCAGTTTTCCATCAGGTTTACAGTACCATGTAAACCTATGGGAAAACAAATCCGCAGTGCCCATGGTGCGGAAAATACCGCGCGGAAACGCTGCGTTGTATTTTCTGCAGCATGTCAATTCTTTGTGCGGATACCGCAGCGTTTTACACCTGTTCCTGTATAGGAATCCGCAGGTGGTAAAACGCAGCTGAAATCCGCACAAAAATTGCTGGAAATCCACGGAAAATCCTCAGGTAAAATGCAGTGTGTTTTACTTGCGGATTTTTCAAAAACGTTGGGGAAAAATCTGCCCACGAATCCACAACGTGTGCACATAGCCTAAAGGTTGATGGCCCCATGAGATGCTCCATAGAATAATATGCCCCATATGCTGCTGCCACGATTAAAAAAAATAATGACATACTCACCTCTCGTCGTTGGGGGCCAGGTGCTGGTGTCCTGAGCAGGCGGGGACACTGGCGCGCTATGGGGGCCAGGTGCCAGAGTCGCCGATGGCTCCAGCCCCGGGCACTTGCGATATTCACCTGTCCCAGTTCCACCGCCGCGTGCCGCTGTGTCTTCTGGGTCTCTGCACTGACTGTTCAGGCAGAGGGCGCGCACTAAACACGTAATTGTGCCCTTTGATTTGAACGTCACAGCCAGAGGACGCAAAAGACAGAGCCTGGTGTGGAACGGGGACAGGTGAATATCGCATGGCTCCCCCGTCATACTCACCCTCCTGGCACACTTCCCTGCTTCTCTGCCATCCCAGGGTTGGCAGCTCCCTCCAGTGCTGAGAGGTCACATAATACCGCTCATTAAAGTAATGAATATGGGCTCCGCGCCTATGGGAGTGGAGACGCAACCATATTAATTACTTTAATGAGCGGTACCACGTGACCGCTGAACACAGGAAGTACTGCCGGCTCCAAAGACCATCGTAGAAGCAGGAAAGTGCAGAGACCACGTTAGGAGGGGGTGAGTATGATATGACAGCCGCCGGCTCCTGCCACTCCCCCTCCCCCACGATCCCCTGGAACAATAACTCGAATATAAGCCGAGAGGGGCACTTTCAGCCTAAAATATGGGCTGAAAATCTCGGCTTATACTCGAGTATATGCGGTATGTGTGGTTGCCTCCTGCACTCACTTGCATCTGTCCCGTACTTCTGGCTATAGGAGATTGTTATCAGGAGATAGGTGACAGAGGAATGACAGATGACTGCAGGATCAGACTACTTTGGTTTCATTGAGACACATAGTTTTGCATTGAAGCTGCAGACACAAAACAGTAAATATTTACTAAAGACCATTTAAAAAGCTGCTTCAATTTAATGCTTCTTTCACACTAGCGTCGGGCTCGGCCCGTCGCTGTGCGTCGGGCCGACGTTCCCGACGCTAGCGTTGTCTCCGCCGCACAATGGGGGTAGCGGATGCATTTTTCCAGCGCATCCGCTGCCCCATTGTGAGGTGCGGGGAAGCGCGGGGAGGTGGGGGCGGAGTTCCGGCCGCGCATGCGCGGTCGGAAAAAGCGGACCGTCGTGAGCAAAAAACGTTACATGTAGCGTTTTTTGCTCCCGACGGTCCGCCACTGCACGACACATCCGTCGCACGACGGGTGCGACGTGTGGCAATCCGTCACAATGCGTCGCTTAATGTTAATCAATGGCGAAAAAACGCATCCTGCAAACACTTTTGCAGGATGCGTTTTTTCGGCAAAACGACGCATTGTGACGGAATGCAGTTAACGCTAGTGTGAAAGTAGCCTAAGGCTTTGTTCACATCTGCCTTCGGGAATGTCATTTTTCTATTGTTGGATTATCAATATGATGAATCTAACACACAATAGACAACAATTGACCCCAACGGCACTCAACAGACCCCATTGGGTATATCACACACAGATTGCTGCAAGTGTTAACTATTGTAATTCCAGAGTTTTGGGGGAAATCTATTACCTTGTATTTTTGTTTTTTTTTTAGCTCCGTGACTGTTACGTTTTGGTTCAGCTCTGAGTTAATGTTGATTTCTATGGATCCTACCGCATGAATGAAGTACTATGTTCGTTTTCTGAATGGCGCATAAATCTAAAGCAGATGTATTGTAATGGGGAATGTGATCGACTATTTACAGCACCACATTTAACAATCAGGTACAGATTCTTATTATTCCCTTGATTGCCTATTTAATAAAACATCTGTCTTCATAAAAAAATTCTTCCTGGATTTTCTTATTATTTTTCATAAAAAGAAAACATGTGTTTATGTGAACCTTCGTTAACCATAGGAACAATATGCACATGGTCTGACCACTAACATAATGTGCTGTTGTTTTTTTTCCCAGAAACTATTTAACCCCTTAAGTTCATTCCATCAAAATAATTTCAGTTTAAATCTATGGATTGAAGGAGTATTCCCAAGCTTAGAAGTTATTCCCTAACTCTTAGATAGCGGATAACTTCCTGATCGATGAGACCCCCAATAATCGGAACTTTGAAGATTCCAGTGTGAATGGATCAGTGGTCGATCTTATTTGTTGTGGGACGATTTGCAATGTGGTACTGTTTTTGGATAAATATGACTTTTTGATTACTTTTTATTCTATTTTTTTGGTAGGAGGGTTGAACATAAAAAAGGAGTTCTGGTATTTTTTATTTTTTTTTTATTTACACCGTTTGAGATAAATAAAAATACAGTTCTAGACCACATTCTCACATCAGTATTTGGTCAGTATTTAACATCAGTAGCCAAAACGAGGAGTGGAACAAATAGAGGAAAAGTATAATAGAAATATATGCACCACTTCTGTATTTATCACCCACTCCTGGTTTTGCCTTACAAATACTGAGGTAAAATACCAAATACTGATAGTGTGGCTGTAGCCTTAGGCTGGGGTCAGACCTAGCGTATAAAAATACAGTCCTTTTTTACGGCCGAGATACGCAGAAAATTTCCCTGATCAGTGTTCCGTATGTAATCCGTTGGTAAGGTGTGGCTGCGTATTTTGCTCATGTAATCCTCCATATGTAATCCATATGGCATCCATACTGCGTTTTTTTCTCGCAACCTTACAAAATGGACATTTAATGGTTTTGAGGCCTGAAATTAATTTAAATCATCATCAGCAACCCTATTTATTGTCTCTACAACAGGTGGCAGCCTCCAATCTGGCCATTTTGTTGCTGTGCTTCTGTTCGTGTGTTGGTGGTTCTTTGGCAACATGTCTGACCTTCTGCATTTCACCCCAACTGAGCGTGTGTTATATAACTGGATTTCGTCACGTCGTTTTGGCCAGCTATACCCAATGATAGTGGATCTGAGGAGGGTGGAGACGAGTGTGGGTCCATCCGCTTTTGAGGCAACGCCTCACTAAAGGCCATTTTCACCGGCTATATGCATCTCTGCGGACACATCCAGACAAATTTTTCCAGTATTGTCGCATGAGTATTGTGACCTTTGATGTTTTGTTGGAGACAGTGTGACCTGGAATAACATTTCAGAACACCAGGATGCGGAAATGTATATCCGCAGAGGAGCGTCTTCTCCTTACTTTACGGTATGTATTCCCCATCCTCATATTCTCTATGTTGATGTTTTTCTAATATAAATGTGTTATTTAGTTTTGCTTAGCAGCTGAGGTAAATTGATTAATATTATATGTTAAAAATAAACTAAAATGTAGTTTGAATATGTAGTTAATGTTAAATTCACATAGCCAGTGTTAATTTTTGAAGGTTCTGCTAGCCAGGCTTTTTAGTTCCACACAATACTCGTGTTGTATATGATTTTTTCAAAGCATTAAAACCTTGTTAATTGTGATTTTTGTCTGCTTTCAGCTTCCTGACAACTGGTCTTTCTTATGCTGGCCTACATATTGAATTTTTAATTGGGAGGTCAACTATCTCCGGCATAGTGCAGGCTACCTGTGTGGAAATCTGGTCCAGACTACATGGTCATGCCTGTGCCCAAGATGGAAGACTGGACGCAGATTGCGTGTGGCTTTCAGGAGCATTGTCAATTCCCAAAATTGTATTGGAGCCCTTGATGGGAAACACATCCGTGTGTGTAAGCCGCCGAACTCAGGGTCCCATTTCTATAATTATAAACAGTGTTTTTCTGTAGTGCTGTTACCTGTGGTTGACAGTTGCTACAGGTTTATAATTGTAGCTATTAGGGCCTATGGGAGAACTGGAGACTAGAGTCTTCAATTCTTTCATTATCAGTCGGCGGCTGCGCGATAACCAGTTGGACCTACCACCACCACATCAACTTCCAGACTCCAATGTAGAAGCTGTGCCGTATGCCCTTGTGGCAGATGAGGCCTTCCAGTTAACAAGGCATGTCCTTGACCAGCCGGTCGAGGGTGCATACTGCTGTGCGAGATGTGAGCACATTGTGCATTTGGAAACCCAGATACTGGATCTAAATGTACAGCTGGCAACACTGAGATCCATAGACAATATGGAGAGGAGTCTTCTGCTCACAGAGCAGATGCTCAATGGGATAGATGAGGAGGGGGATGGTAGGATGGAGCTGCAGGACAGTGTGGCAGTTAGCTGGGTGACAGATAGAAGGCGGGGTAGAGGGAAGAGTGCCAGGGAGGCTAGTCCTGATCTGGCACACCCCAATAAGTTTGCTAAGTTGGCAGATGAGGGGGGTGCCAGTAAAGGGGTAGCACTGCTGCAGCCAGGCATGTCCTCTGAAAGCCGGAGGAGTGACTGCTCCAGTAAGGAGGGAAAAAGGAGAGCAGGGCAGGCCAGACAGGTGCTGGTAGTGGGGGACTCAATTATTAGGGGAACAGATAGGGCAATCTGTCACAAAGACAGGGATCGTCGGACGGTGTGCTGCCTACCTGGCGCTCGAGTCCGACACATCACTAATCGGGTGGACAGATTACTGGGAGGGGCTGGTGAGGACCCAGCGGTCATGGTGCACATTGGCACAAATGACAAAGTTAGAGGTAGGTGGAAGGTCCTTAAAGATGATTTCAGGGAATTAGGCTGCAAGCTGAAAGCAAGGACCTCCAACGTGGTATTTTCCAAAATACTGCCTGTACCACGTGCCACGCCAGAGAGGCAACGGGAGATTAGGGAGGTTAGTAAGTGGCTCAAGAATTGGTGTAGGAAGGAGGGGTTTGGGTTCCTGCAGAACTGGGCCGACTTCTCAGTTGGCTACAGGCTCTACGCTAGGGACAGGCTGCACCTCAATGGGGAAGGTGCAGCTGTGCTGGGGGAGAAAATGGTTAGAAGGTTGGAGGAGTGTTTAAACTAGGGATTGGGGGGGAGGGTATTCATTTTATAGGAGGGGAAGATAGTGCAGATAGAGACCTGGGCACAAATAAGGAAGTTGGGGGTGGCGGTGGCATGGGGGGTGGGGTTAGAACAGTTAATAATTTAAGAAAGAATAGAGGTAAAGAGAGGAACATCAAGTGCATGTATACTAATGCCAGAAACCTCGCCAACAAAATGGACGAATTAGAACTAATGTTATTGGAGCATAATTATGACATGGTGGGGATATCTGAGACGTGGCTGGATGAGAGCCATGACTGGGCGGTTAACTTGCAGGGCTATAGCCTGTTCAGAAATGACCGTACAAATAAGCGAGGGGGAGGGGTGTGTCTATATGTAAAATCTTCCTTAAAACCCATCCTGCGTGATAATATAGGTGAATTTAATGAAAATGTAGAGTCCCTGTGGGTGGAGATAAGGGGAGGGGGAAAAAATAATAAATTACTGATAGGGGTTTGTTATAAATCTCCAAAACTAATGGAAGCAATGGAGAATATCCTCGTAAAGCAAATAGATGAAGCTGCGACTCAAGGAGAAGTCATTATTATGGGGGACTTCAACTACCCTGAAATAGATTGGGGAACAGAAACCTGCAGTTCCAGCAAAGGTAATCGGTTTTTGACAACTATGAGAGACAATTACCTTTCACAACTGGTTCAGGACCCAACAAGGAGGGGGGCACTGCTAGACCTAATATTAACCAACAGGCCAGACCGCATATCAAATATAAGGGTTGGGGGTCACTTGGGGAATAGTGATCACAAAATAATAAGTTTTCATGTAACCTTTAATAAGATGGGTAGTAGGGGGGTGACAAGGACACTAAACTTCAGGAGGGCAAATTTCCAACGGATGAGAGAGGATCTTGGTGCAATTAACTGGGACGATATCCTGAGACATAAAAATACACAAAGAAAATGGGAGACGTTTATTAGCATCCTGGATAGGACCTGTGCACAGTATATACCGTATGGGAATAAACATACTAGAAATAGGAGGAAACCAATATGGCTAAATAGAGCTGTAAGGGGCGCAATAAGGGACAAAAAGAAAGCATTTAGAGAATTAAAGGAAGTAGGTAGTGAGGAGGCATTAAATAAATATAGAAAATTAAATAAATTCTGTAAAAAGCAAATCAAGGCAGCAAAGATTGAGACAGAGAGACTCATTGCCAGAGAGAGTAAAAATAATCCCAAAATATTCTTTAACTATATAAATAGTAAGAAACTAAAAAATGACAGTGTTGGCCCCCTTAAAAATAGTCTGGGTGAAATGGTGGATGAGGATGAGGAAAAAGCCAATATGCTAAATGACTTTTTTTCATCAGTATTTACAAAAGAAAATCCCATGGCAGCCAATATGACTAGTGATAAAAATTCCCAATTAAAGGTTACCTGCTTAACCCAGCAGGAAGTACGGCGGCGTCTAAAAATCACTAAAATTGACAAATCTCCGGGCCCGGATGGGATACACCCCCGAGTACTGCAGGAACTAAGTACAGTCATTGATAGACCATTATTTTTAATCTTTAAAGACTCCATAATAACAGGGTCTGTACCACAGGACTGGCGTATAGCAAATGTGGTGCCAATATTCAAAAAAGGGGCAAAAACTGAACTCGGTAATTATAGGCCAGTAAGCTTAACCTCTACTGTGGGTAAAATCCTGGAGGGCATTCTAAGGGATACTATACTGGAGTATCTGAAGAGGAATAACCTCATGACCCAGTATCAGCACGGGTTTACTAGGGACCGCTCATGTCAGACTAATTTGATCAGCTTCTATGAAGAGGTAAGTTCCGGACTGGACCAAGGGAACCCAGTGGACGTAGTATATATGGACTTTTCCAAAGCTTTTGATACGGTGCCACACAAAAGGTTGTTACATAAAATGAGAGTAATGGGGATAGGGGAAAATATGTGTAAGTAGGTTGAGAGCTGGCTCAGGGATAGGAGACAAATGGTGGTTATTAATGGAGCATACTCGGACTGGGTCGCGGTTAGCAGTGGGGTACCACAGGGGTCAGTATTGGGCCCTCTTCTTTTTAACATATTTATTAATGACCTTGTAGGGGGCATTCAGAGTAGAATTTCAATATTTGCAGATGACACTAAACTCTGTAGGGTAATCAATACAGGGGAGGACAATTTTATATTACAGGATGATTTATGTAAACTAGAAGCTTGGGCTGATAAATGGCAAATGAGCTTTAATGGGGATAAATGTAAGGTCATGCACTTGGGTAGAAGTAATAAGATGTATAACTATGTGCTTAATTCTAAAACTCTGGGCAAAACCGTCAATGAAAAAGACCTGGGTGTATGGGTGGATGACAAACTCATATTCAGTGGCCAGTGTCAGGCAGCTGCTACAAAGGCAAATAAAATAATGGGATGTATTAAAAGAGGCATAGATGCTCATGAGGAGAACATAATTTTACCTCTATACAAGTCACTAGTTCGACCACACTTAGAATACTGTGCACAGTTCTGGTCTCCGGTGTATAAGAAAGACATAGCTGAACTGGAGCGGGTGCAGAGAAGAGCGACCAAGGTTATTAGAGGACTGGGGGGTCTGCAATACCAAGATAGGTTATTACACTTGGGGCTATTTAGTTTGGAAAAACGAAGACTAAGGGGTGATCTTATTTTAATGTATAAATATATGAGGGGACAGTACAAAGACCTTTCTGATGATCTTTTTAATCATAGACCTGAGACAGGGACAAGGGGGCATCCTCTACGTCTGGAGGAAAGAAGGTTTAAGCATAATAACAGACGCGGATTCTTTACTGTAAGAGCAGTGAGACTATGGAACTCTCTGCCGTATGATGTTGTAATGAGTGATTCATTAATTAAATTTAAGAGGGGACTGGATACCTTTCTGGAAAAGTATAATGTTACAGGGTATATACACTAGATTCCTTGATAAGGCGTTGATCCAGGGAACTAGTCTGATTGCCGTATGTGGAGTCGGGAAGGAATTTTTTTCCCCATGGTGGAGTTACTCTTTGCCACATGGGTTTTTTTTGCCTTCCCCTGGATCAACATATTAGGGCATGTTAGGTTAGGCTATGGGTTGAACTAGATGGACTTACAGTCTTCCTTCAATCTTAATAACTATGTAACTATGTAACTATGTCATAAGGCCATATCCCAGTCAAAACCTGGACCACCGGCGGCGGATATTTAACTTACGTTTATGACGGCACGGCGACTGGTGGAGTGAGCCTTTGGCATTCTTTGTGCCAAATGGTGGGTCCTCCAGTCTGCAATTCAGCTGAGTGAAGCCAACATAAATGAAGTTATAAAAGCTTGTGTAGTATTACATAACTTCACCAGACTACATGAGTGCTCTTCAGCTGATGGTGCTGAAGGTGTGTTGGGCAATGTGGGTAGGCCTACACCACATGACATCCCTCAGCGTCGTCCACTTTCAGGACTCAAAGTCCGTGATATTTTTACAAATTATTTTCTTTCACCTCAGGGTGCTACTCCCTGGCAAGATAATGCTGACTCTATGTTATAATTTGAAATTTAGTATATATATATATATACGCACTTTCAGCGTCTCCCACTCACACACTACCTCCTCATCCCACCCTCTCTCTGTTGGAGTCCCCCAAGGCTCTGTTCTAGGACCCCTACTCTTCTCAATCTATACACTTGGCTTGGGACAACTCATAAAGTCCCACGGATTCCAGTACCACCTCTATGCTGATGACACTCAGATCTACCTCTCTGGCCCAGACGTCACCGCTCTGCTGTCCAGAATCCCAGAGTGCCTATCAGCCATATCCTCCTTCTTCTCCTCTCGCTTCCTCAGACTCAATGTGGACAAATCTGAACTCATCATCTTTCCTCCATCCCACAGATCTTCCTTACCTGACCTATCTATCGCAATCAATGACATCATGCTTTCCCCCGTACCGGAAGTCTGCTGCCTCGGAGTAACCTTCGACTCTGCCCTGTCCTTTAAACCACACATCCAAGCTCTTTCCACCTCCTGTCGCCTCCAGCTCAAAAATATCTCCAGAATCCGTCCTTTCCTCAACCTTCAATCTACTAAAATGCTTGTGCATGCCCTCATCATCTCCCGCCTTGACTACTGCAGCATCCTTTTCTGCGGCCTCCCTGCTAACACCCTTGCACCTCTCCAGTCCATCCTTAACTCTGCTGCCCGACTAATTCATCTCTCTCCTCGCTACTCCTCTGCTTCCCCCCTCTGCAATTCTCTTCACTGGCTCCCATTCCCTCAGCGTATCCAGTTCAAATTACTAATACTGACCTACAAGGCCATCCATAACCTGCCTCCTCCATATATCTCTGAACTAATCTCCATATATCTTCCCTCACGTAATCTCCGGTCCTCCCAAGATCTCCTTCTCTCTTCCACACTTATTCGCTCCTCATCCAATCGCCTCCAAGACTTCTCCCGAATATCCCACATCCTCTGGAATTCTTTGCCCCAACTAGTGTTGAGCATTCCGATACCGCAAGTATCGGGTATCGGCCGATACTTGCGGGTATCGGAATTCCGATACCGAGATCCGATACTTTTGTGGTATCGGGTATCGGTATCGAAACAACATTAATGTGTAAAATACAACATTAATGTGTAAAATAAAGAATTAAAATAAAAAATATTGCTATACTCACCTCTCCGACGCAGCCTGGACCTCACCGAGGGAACCGGCAGCGTTGTTTGCTTAAAATGCGCGCGTTTCCTGCTTCCCGCGACGTCACGGCTTCTGATTGGTCGCGTGCCGCCCATGTGGCCGCGACGCGACCAATCACAGCAAGCCGTGACGTAATTTTAAGGTCCTGGATGCCTAATTCTAGGCATTCAGGATTTTAAAATTACGTTCCGGCTTGTGATTGGTCGCGTCGCGGTCACATGGGCGACGCGACCAATCACAAGCCGTGACGTCACGGAAGGCAGGACACGCGCACATTTTTAAAATTACGTCACGGCTTGTGATTGGTTGCGTGCCGCCCATGTGGCCGCGACGCGACCAATCACAGCAAGCCGTGACGTAATTTCAGGTCCTGAATGCCTATTTCTGCATTCAGGACCTGAAATTACGTCACGGCTGGCTGTGATTGGTCGCGTCGCGGCCACATGGGCGGCACGCAACCAATCACAAGCCGTGACGTAATTTTAAAAATGCGCGCGTGTCCTGCCTTCCGTGACGTCACGGCTTGTGATTGGTCGCGTCGCCCATGTGACCGCGACGCGACCAATCACAGCAAGCCGTGACGTAATTTTAAGGTCCTGGATGCCTAATTCTAGGCATTCAGGATTTTAAAATTACGTTCCGGCTTGTGATTGGTCGCGTCGCCCATGTGACCGCGACGCGACCAATCACAAGCCGGAACGTAATTTTAAAATCCTGAATGCCTAGAATTAGGCATCCAGGACCTTAAAATTACGTCACGGCTTGCTGTGATTGGTCGCGTCGCGGCCACATGGGCGGCACGTGACCAATCAGAAGCCGTGACGTCGCGGGAAGCAGGAAACGCGCGCATTTTAAGCAAACAACGCTGCCGGTTCCCTCGGTGAGGTCCAGGCTGCGTCAGAGAGGTGAGTATAGCAATATTTTTTATTTTAATTCTTTATTTTACACATTGATATGGATCCCAGGGCCTGAAGGAGAGTTTCCTCTCCTTCAGACCCTGGGAACCATCAGGAATACCGTCCGATACTTGAGTCCCATTGACTTGTATTGGTATCGGGTATCGGTATCGGATTAGATCCGATACTTTGCCGGTATCGGCCGATACTTTCCGATACCGATACTTTCAAGTATCGGACGGTATCGCTCAACATTAGCCCCAACACGTCCGGTTATCCACCACATTCGGATCCTTCAGACGGAGCCTGAAAACACATCTCTTCAGGAAAGCCTACAGTCTGCACTGACCCCGCTGCCTCCTCATCACTACCGAAGCTACCGCCTCACCAACACCGGAGCTCCTGCAACCCCCAACCTACTGTCTCCTTCACCATAATCCTGCAGAATGTAAGCCCGCAAGGGCAGGGTCCTCGCCCCTCTGTATCAGTCTGTAATTGTTAGTTTGTTTACTGTAAGTGATATCTGTAACTTGTATGTAACCCCTTCTCATGTACAGCACCATGGAATCAATGGTGCTATATAAATAAATAAATAATAATAATAAATAAAATATATATATTACAAATTTCTTATGTTAAGTTACTGCGTGTGTTGAATTTACTTATTTAAGAGATGGTTTTGAATCTACAGTAATAATTATGTATGGTGTACTAATGATTGTTCCAAATTGGCTTTTGAAAGTTTTTTTTATATAGCCAAATACTTATTTTCAAAAACTATATCGACCTCATATGGCTTTTGTGGCCATTTAAATTTGGCCTAACATATATCCAACATATTATTCAACTATCACAGCAGAAAAAAACAATATTTTTGCAGGAACAAAATATCTGACCAAAATAAACTTAAAGGTTTTGGAAAGTTGGTGGAGGTGATGGCGGCAGTCCAGTTCCTTGATCTTGCTGCCTTTGTTGCCCCAATTGTCTTTAACCCTGTGTGGGTACTAACTCTTGCCCATACTATAAATATTGGCCATGCTCGTATTGTCCACTTGCCAAGAGCCCATAGGGATTTTGAGTATGGGTCTCGTGAGGATTATAGAAGCCACGTGACTCATAACCCCAATATGGCCAGGTTGGGACCAGCCTCCAATACTGGGTCTGTACAAGTGGCCATATTGGGAAGGTTGCTGGTAGGATGGCATTTGGATATGTTGTGCTAATGGTTGGTTTTGGGGGGGAACGGTTGAGGTGTAGGCACACGTGGAGGAGGTGCATCAGATCCCTGTTGAGCATGCACTTGTTGGGTTGGTTGAAGATGTGCAGCGCCCCAGAGTTCTGGTCGTTGCAGTAATGTCACTCTTCCACCAGGGGGAGTGATGTTACATCTGAAGGCAATAAAGGAGATATTCCTACCAGGTATCACAAACCATGCACCACACTTCACACTCCAGTCCACCAGGGAAAGCCTTGCTCCTATCTACTAGGGCACTCCTCACAATTAGGCAAAACTGGTGGGCTGGATAGAAAGTTAGGGAGAAGCTGGCTGGGCTTTGCCCAGGCAAGACCTGTCAGGCAGACAGGTGTAAAGGAGGAACATCTGAGCTGCAGACAGAGGGTCCCTGACAGGGGTGGCATCCTGTCAGAGGCCTAGATAGAAGGCTACGGAGCTGCGCCTGCCCCACGTGCGGCAGCATCTTAAGAAAGGACACGAAGAGAATTGTATTGTAGCGGGTGAGAAACAAAGTCATAGCACAAGGAGATAAAACCAGAGGGAGTTCTGCCCTGCGAAAGGCTGCCTCCTTCTGAGGCGCAGAAGCTGGTGGCCAGAACACCGAGGGAGCAACCGTCTCCAAGCCTTGCTCCAGAGACCGTCAGGACAGTCAATTCCAAGTTGGCTGCCCGACCTTATACCCAGGAGGCACGGTGGCAACTGTGGGGGCCGGGGCGTCTCTAGGGTCCCTGTAAAAAGCCTCAGGCCATCAGTCATACGGGTTTGTCCTATCCATACCATCTGGGGGACAGAGAGGAAGAAATAACATCTAGAACATCTACAGCAGTTGTGAGGACCTTACCGAGAAGCTCAGCAGGGAGGTACTACAACACACAGGTGCTAGGGGAAGGCTACTGATTTCCACCTGGATAAGGGGACTCTGGATTTGCCTTCAGACCGACCGTACTCTGCCTACCCTGTGGTCTGTACACTGGACTGTGGATGCTGAAGTCTTCAGTAAAGCTAAAGAGACTGCAACCTTGTGTCCTCGATCTTCACTGCGCCTTTCATCATCCACCATCACCACCTACACTTCTGGGAAGCCCTGGGGATACACTTCACCTGTGGGAAGGTATACCATCTTGCTGCCATAACATCACCCCAGTGGACCCCTAAGCAGCGTTGGTCACCCTGACCGAATACCACAGGTGGCGCCACGAACATTTCCCCTTTAAAGACCTTTCCCAAAACCATAAAAACTCTATTCCTTTTATTGGACGCTCCCTCAAAGGGCCACGGACCGGATCGGGCCACCGTGACATCCCCTGAACCGAAGGACCTGGTGCCGAGTACCCCATAGCCCTTACGTGGGGGCGCTCCAACATCTTTGGCGTCACGAACAGGATCTACTTAAGCCTGAAAATCGGGCCATGGGCGCCTAAGACCTGTGCCAGAACTGTATTTGAACTGTGAGTTGCTTAAAGACTGTGTATTGCCATTTACCACCAAAATTCCTGCCAAAACAGCTGCCATTACGGCGCCACGAGGAGCGCAGGAGAAGAAGAAGGGCGTGGAGTTGTGTGCATAGACAAAATGAGAAGCGCGAAGAATAATGGCCGCCCAGTCTAAATATCTCTGTACCTTGAGGACGTGTCCGTCAGCAACGGAGATCCGCCTCCTGATCCTCAATGGCGGGCAGAGACAACAAAAACAAAACCGCCCCAGGAGAGAGCAGGAAAAGGACGAGGAAGGAGCTAGCCACGTGGAGGACGCCATGGCCAGCCGCCCGGGACCAGAGCATGACGGACGCCGCCGCCATCAGAACCAGACGACATCGAGGACACCGCTGCGGCTGGTAAGAACGCCGACCCTGCCCCCGTGACTGAAGACCTGCTGATAGGCCCCGTCGCAGCGCCACCTCCCCGCGGTACCCATAGACTCCAGCGTCTCGAGCCCTGGGACCAGGCCACGGGCATGGAGCAATTCTTGAAGGCCCCAATCGTGCCCACCACCCTGTCGGGTGAGGTATACGCGGAGCGGACTGTGTACAGCTGGGTGAATCCTGGGTCTGACTACATGGGATTCCCTGGAGGAGAACGACAAAAGGGAGAAACTGTGGAGGTTTTGAGTTGGGAGGACTACCAGGCCCAGCTTGCCCGCCAGTGGGAGGAGACTGAGGAGAGATACCAGGCCCAACGCAAGGCTCATGATCAATGCGACCTAGCAATCAAGGCCAAGGCCTGCAAGGACCGCACCACTCACCAGGCCCCGCGTAAGCAGGGCACAGTCGTAGCTTTCAAACTCTGAGGGGGTTGGGGTTTTATCAAGGAGCCAGGACTGTATGCCGAGGTCTTTGTAAATAGGAGGTTCGTGGAATCCCACCTCTGGGAGGGCCACCCAGACCGAGACTTGTACCCGGGGGACACCGTTACCTACACCAGACATTTCGGTGAGAAAGGCTGGTTTGCTCTAAATGTGCACAAGAAAAGAGACATTGTGGCACACCATACCGGAGCTCCAGCTGTGCTAACTCCCGTAACCACCTCGTCCCCATGCGTATGGGCTACTGCTACCACCACGACCACAACTGTTACTCCGGCATGTACCCTCATTAGGACCACCACATGCTCCGTCACAACTACTACCACTGTGGTGGCTAAAGAGTTAACTCCCTTGGCGGTCTGTGCTTCGGCTAAACCTGAACAGAAAACTGTGGGTACCCAGACCCCCACCTGGAGTGGAGGAGCTCCCTACGTAATACCAGGTGGTAGCCAATATCCAAAAGGACTACCCCCACCGGTACTACCTCCAGAATGGTTTAAATAAGCCTTGAAACACCGAATGTAGATAGTTTCAAAAACTCCAAACTGTTCTTTCTTTGCTGCTTAAACCCGTCCAGGGTTAACTCTTAAAGGGATCCCCTGTTTAAAGGGATCCTATGTTTTTTTGCACAAGTTTACTAAAGAACTGTAGAATCATGGACTGTTGCATGGTCACAAACTGTCCTTGTAAATAGTTTGCACCTTCATAAGGGTGCTTTCTACTGGTTTTACATAGTAGTCTTTTGCAGAGACTGCCTCTTAACAGAAACTGCTGTTAATTATGCTGTAAAAATAACTTTGCCTTTCAGGCCTGAAGAAAAACCCGTTGGTGCGGCAGAATTCCGGGTCAGGATTACACGTCTTGTAGCTCACCCAAGACCAACGTTCGGAGGTTCGTAATGGGTCCCTCATATCGCATCACGTCATATCGCTTTAAACAAACTTGGAAATTTATGATGTGATTATTTTGCACTACCCCAGAAAAAGACTTGGGTTTCCTCTTAAAGGGAATGTTAGTTTGTTGCACTTTGCCCAAGAGTGATAATGTTGTCTTGAATAGTTAGATAGTAATAATGTTACATAGCTGACAGTATGTAGCCAAGAATAGAATGTTAAATGATGTACTTTAAATAAAATTGAGGTAAAATAAGTTAAAGAAACATACAGTGAGCCCGTAGGGGTTGATAGATAGTCCTACATGTGTGGAAGAGTAAGACTAAAGAAAATGTTGATTGGTACTTAAAGGTTTTACGATAGTACACCCTTAAAGGGTAATTGCACTCATAATGGTGTTTCATAGTTAGTTAACAACGTTTTCTACTTGCACTTAATAGATAGTATACCTGTACGGGTAATTGTGTTTCATAGTTAGTTGTGCATCTGTATTGTCCTTATCAGTCATATAAATATGTTCTTATTTGTAACATTCAAGTGTCCTTACCTCCCATAAAGGGAAGCACTGTTATATTACCTTGTTTTATAGCATTTCAAAATTGTGCATGTCTTTTGTACAGCCAGTATTGTTGTTTTCTTTTCCCAGTCCGGGAGTACTGGATTTAACGGGGGGGGGGGGGGAGTGCAGCGCCCCAGAGTCCTGGTGTTTGCAGTAATGTCATTCTTCCACCAGGGGGAGTGATATTACTTCTGAAGGCAATAAAGGAGATCTTCCTACCAGGTATTACAAACCATACACCACACTTCACACTCCAGTCCACCAGGGGGAGCCTTGCTCCTATCTACTAGGGCACTCCTCACAATTAGGCAAAACTGGTGGGCTGGATAGAAAGTTAGGGAGAAGCTGGCTGGGCTTTGCCCAGGCAAGACCTGTCAGGCAGACAGGGGTAAAGGAGGAACATCTGAGCTGCAGACAGAGGGTCCCTGACGGGTGGGATCCTGTCAGAGGCCTAGATAGAAGGCTATGGAGCTGCACCTGCCCCACGTGTGGCAGCATCTTAAGAAAGGACATGAAGAGAATTGTATTGTAGCGGGTGAGAAACGAAGTCATAGCACAAGGAGATAAAACCAGAGGGAGTTCTGCCCTGCGAAAGGCTGCCTCCTTCTGAGGCGCAGAAGCCAGTGGCCAGAACACCGAGGGAGCAACTGTCTCCAAACCTTGCTCCAGAGACCGTCAGGACAGTCAATTACAAGTTGGCTGCCCGACCTTATACCCATGAGGCACGGTGGCAACTGTGGGGGCCGGGGTGTCTCTAGGGTCCCTGTAAAAAGCCTCAGGCCATTAGTCATATGGGTTTGTCCTATCCATACCATCTGGGGGACAGAGAGGAAGAAATAACTTCTAGAACATCTACAACAGTTGTGAGGACCTTACCAAGAAGCTCAGCAGGGAGGTACTACAACACACAGGCGCTAGAGGAAGGCTACTGATTTCCACCTGGATAAGAGGACTCTGGATTTGCCTTCAGACTGACCAGATTCTGCCTATCCTGTGGTCTGTACACTGGACTGTGGATGCTGAAGTCTTCAGTAAAGGTAAAGAGACTGCAACCTTGTGTCCTCGTTCTTCACTGCGCCTTTCATCATCCACCATCACCACCTACACTTCTGGGAAGCCCTGGGGATACACTTCACCTGTGGGAAGGTATACCATCTTGCTGCCATAACATCACCCCAGTTGACCCCTAAGCAGCGTTGGTCACCCTGACCGAATACCACAGGTGGTGTCACGAACATTTCCCCTTTAAAGACCTTTCCCAAAACCATAAAAACTCTATTCCTTTTATTGGACGCTCCCTCAAAGGACCACGGACCAGGTCGGGCCACCGTGATATCCCCTGAACCGAAGGACGTGGTGCCGAGTACCCCATAGCCCTTACGTGGGGGAGCTCCAGATGCATGAATTTACGGGATGACAGCTGCCACCTATCCAAGTATTGAAACAACTCATATTGGCTATTGGGGGGTGCATGCATCAAGAAGGATCTGAAAGCACCCTTTCACATGTAGCCTCACCTCAAGGGGTAGGGGACGGAAGTACTGGGCCAGGCCGCGGGAATATGCCTCCTCACCCTCATCCTAGGCAACCCTGGACAGATAGTTCAGTATCCACATGCCTCTGTGTTTCCTGTAGCTCTCTTCTTCTGCGGCCACGGAGAGATGTAACAGCAGGCTGTGGGGAGGCCTCCAGCGGGTCAGTAGGGCTGCTGCTGTTCCCAGGATCTTCCTGGCTGAATGGAGCTGGTGCAGCTGTGGGTGCTGGTGCAGCATCTGGGTCTATTGTTGGCGGAGCTTCTGGTGCTGCGGAAGATGGGCCTGGAGGGATGCAGCTCGAAGGATCAGAAGATGGACCAGCCACCTCTTCACCTTCCCCGACTGGATCAATGATGGCCTCTGAGTCGGACCCTGTCTCCCTGTCAGTGAGGTTGGACTGAGTTCTGTTATGAAAGTATGACAATAATAAAATAAAATTTAATATATGAGCATAAAATATATATATTTGTAATGTGATGTGAGGTTTGAACTTTCGGTCTCAGATCCATACTGGGATCAAGAAATGACAGCCGGTCGTAATAGATGTATTTCCGCTTTGTAGGTGTGGAAGCACCACTCCTGGCCCGCTGCTTTCTTTCCCTCCTGTATTGGTCCCTTATGCTGCGCCAGCGTCTCATAACATCATCCGCTGCAATGACAGAGAAGAAAATAATGTATAAGGGCATTGTGCACAGTGGTACAAAGTGTTTACAGAGATTTTACATAGTCATGTGGCCTAGCAATATGGATTTTAAAAAAATTATCTTCATTACTATTAATTTGATTACAAACATCAGAATAGGATTTAAGGGGATAGTGTGAAAACATGTTAGTTACTGCAGTTTAGAATATTATTTGAGAAACATGAGGGAACTTACTTAGTTGCCGCTGTCCCTCATGTGGCCGCTGTCCAAAATCCTGAAAAAGGATGCCACATATGCTCCTCCATGCCGCCTCTTTTCTGGCCCGGTTAGAATAGTGGGTATCTCTCTGATCCCAGATTTCTGGCATTTCTTGCACCAGGACCAGCAGCATTTCTACATTAATTAGGGAAGCCATGCTGCAGGAGACTCCGTGGAGGCGTACGGCGTACTTCCGGGATATGTGTCTAGTTTTTTAAGCTAATTAGCATGTGTAAGCTTGCTGATTTAAGGCTTGGCACATTTCCTGTCACCTGGAAAAGTTTTGGATATTTCTCACAAGTCTCAGGCATGGTCCGTGTGTAATCCGTATTTTTCTCGCACCCGTAGATTTTCATTGGCGGATTTTTTGCGCAATACACTGACAAACGCAGCATGCTGCGATTTTCTCAGCCCGTAAAATACAGCCAAGAAATATACGGCTGATGGAAGCTGCTCCATAGAGAATCATTGGTTCGTGTGCAATGCGTTGTTTTCGCGCCCCTCCCTCGTCCATATTCCTCTCTAGTGTGACGCAGGCCTTAAAGTGAGGGTCAATACAATTACAGTAACTACATTTTTTTTTTTTTTAATGTTTTACTACTTTTGCACTAAAAATGTTTAAAAATATATAATTTTTGCATAATATTCCTAGCACCATAACTTTTTCATTTTGCAGAGTACACAGTTCTACAAGGGCTTGTTTTTGTGCAAAAGGAGGCATAGTGTTTTTTTGGTGTAATTTTGGAGCCTATGCATTTTTTTAGCCATCTTTCATATCATTTTTATGAGGATTTCTCCTCTGTACTGGTATCCAAAGGCAATCAGTGTTTGCAGCAGTGTTTAGACACTGTATGGCATCAGTTTTAATACATCTACAATGAATAAAATTTACAAGACGAAAACCAGTTTCCTATCTTAAGCATTGCAATATATCGGTAAAAATTGGACGCTATACGGTTGATCCATATGGGATCTGATTTTTTTGGCTCACGCATAGAATTGAATAGGTGAGTCTCTATTATTTTTCACACAAACATTCGGTCCGAGGGAAAAAATGGTCCCCTGAGCAACCCAATTGAATAACACAGGTCCTAGTGCTTGCAGTTTTTTTCACGGACAGCGTATTGTTATGATCTGGTGGCCTAGGAGCAGCATGGACGAGCTCTGGAGTAGGTGGCCTCTATACTGACCGCAGACCCTGAACTTAACACCGCAACTATAAGTAGCCGTGGGATGTTCCTGTCATTCCCTCGACACCTCGTCACAGCCGGAGGACTAATTACCCCTAAAGAAAGAAACAGGAAAACTATCTTGCCTCAGAGAAAATCCCCAAAGGAAAGACAGCCCCCCACAAATATTGACTGTGAGAGGAGAGGGAAATTACAAACGCAGACTGAAAACAGAATTTAGCAAAGGAGGCCACGCTACCTAGAAAGAAAAGACAGGACAGAGTACTGTGCGGTCAGTATTAAAATACTACAAAAATCCACCACAGAGAATACAAAAAGCTCCACACCTAACTAAAGGCATGGAGGGTAACTCTGCGACTCCAGAGCTTCCAGCTTGGCTGAATAAATCCTTACACAGACAAAGCTGGACAAGAAAAAACATAGCAATTCACTGAACTATAAAGTCCACCGCATGTGGACTGCAAAAACAAAGCCAGGACTTATCTTTGATGATTTGGACAATCCAGCAGGAGAAACCAAGCAGAGATGTGAATCCTCCAGAAAAACAATGGACAACTGGCACTCACTAAAGGGTGAAACCAGACTAAATAGTCCCGTCCAAAGTGGAAGCACCTGATGACTGCTGTGAAGGACAAACAGCAGCACTACCACTTATAACCACCGGAGGGAGCCCAAGAGCAGAACCCACAACAGAATTCACAACAGTACCCCCCCTTGAGGAGGGGTCACCGAACCCTCACCAGAGCCCCCAGGCCGATCCGGACGAGCCAAATGGAAGGCACGAACCAAATCATCAGCATGAACATCGGAGGCAACAACCCAAGAATTATCCTCCTGGCCATAACCCTTCCACTTGACAAGATACTGAAGCCTCCGTCTTGAAAAACGAGAATCCAAGATCTTCTCCACAACATACTCCAACTCCCCATCAATCAACACCGGGGCAGGAGGATCAACAGAGGGAACCACGGGCACCACATATATCCGCAACAAAGATCTATGAAAAACATTATGGATGGAAAAAGAGGCTGGAAGGGCCAAACGAAAAGACACTGGATTGATAATCTCAGAAATCCTATAAGGACCAATAAACCGAGGCTTGAACTTCGGGGAAGAAACCTTCATAGGAACATGACGAGAAGACAACCAGACCAATTCCCCAACCCGAAGCTGGGAACCCACACGCCGACGACGGTTGGCAAAACGCTGAGCCTCCTCCTGAGACAACACCAAATTGTCCACAACATGAGCCCAAATCTGCTGCAACCTGTCAACCACAGAGTCCACCCCAGGACAATCAGAAGACTCAACCTGCCCTGAAGAAAAACGAGGAGGAAACCCAGAATTACAAAAGAATGGTGAAACCAAGGTAGCCCAACTAGCCCGATTATTAAGGGCAAACTCGGCCAATGGCAAGAAAGCCACCCAATCATCCTGATCGGCAGACACAAAGCATCTCAAATAAGTTTCCAAAGTCTGGTTAGTTCGCTCGGTTTGGCCGTTTGTCTGAGGATGAAATGCGGAAGAAAAAGACAAATCAATGCCCAGCTTAGCACAAAAGGACCGCCAAAACCTAGAAACAAACTGGGAACCTCTATCGGACACAATATTCTCCGGAATGCCATGCAAACGAACCACATGCTGAAAAAACAATGGAACCAACTCAGAAGAGGATGGCAATTTAGGCAAAGGTACCAAGTGAACCATCTTAGAAAACCGGTCACAGACCACCCAGATAACAGACATCCTCTGGGAAACAGGAAGATCCGAAATAAAATCCATAGAAATATGCGTCCAAGGCCTCTCAGGGACCGGCAAAGGCAAAAGCAACCCACTGGCGCGGGAGCAGCAAGGTTTGGCCCACGCACAAGTCCCACAGGACTGCACAAAAGAACGCACATCCCGTGACAAAGAAGGCCACCAAAAGGACCTACTAACCAAATCTCTGGTACCAAAAATCCCAGGATGGCCAGCCAACATAGAACAGTGAACCTCGGAAATCACTTTACTAGTCCATCTGTCAGGAACAAACAGTTTCCCCACTGGACAGCGATCAAGTTTATCAGCCTGAAACTCCTGAAGAACCCGTCGCAAATCAGGGGAGATGGCAGAAAGAATCACCCCCTCCTTCAGAATACCAACCGGCTCAAGAATCCCAGGGGAATCAGGCAAAAAACTAGAGAGGGCATCAGCCTTAACATTCTTAGAACCCGGAAGATACGAGACAACAAAATCAAAACGGGAGAAAAACAGGGACCATCGGGCCTGTCTAGGATTCAGCCGTTTGGCAGACTAGAGGTAAATCAGATTCTTATGATCGGTCAAGACCACAATACGGTGCTTGGCCCCCTCAAGCCAATGTCACCACTCCTCAAATGCCCACTTCATAGCCAACAACTCACGATTGCCGACATCATAATTGCGTTCTGCAGGCGAAAACTTTCGAGAAAAGAAGGCACACGGTTTCATCAAGGAACCATCAGAATTCCTCTGAGACAAAACGGCCCCTGCCCCAATCTCAGAAGCGTCAACCTCAACCTGAAAAGGAAGAGAAACATCCAGCTGACGCAACACAGGGGCAGAAGTAAATCGGCGCTTAAGCTCCTGAAAGGCAGAAACAGCCTCAGAGGACCAATTAGCTACATCAGCGCCCTTCCTCGTCAAATCGGTCAGGGGTTTAACCACACTGGAGAAGTTGGCAATGAAACGGCGATAAAAATTAGCAAAGCCCAAAAAGTTCTGAAGTCTCTTCACGGATGTGGGCTGGATCCAATCATGAATGGCCTGAACCTTAACCGGATCCATTTCTATAGATGATGGAGAAAAAATGAAGCCCAAAAAAGAAACCTTCTGTACTCCAAAGAGGCACTTAGACCCCTTCACAAACAAGGCATTATCACGAAGGACCTGAAATACCATCCTGACTTGTTTCACATGAGACTCCCAATCATCTGAAAAAATCAAAATATCATCCAAATATACAATCATGAATTTATCAAGATAATTCCGAAAAATATCATGCATGAAGGACTGAAACACAGATGGGGCATTAGAGAGTCCGAATGGCATCACAAGATATTCAAAATGGCCCTCGGGCGTATTAAACGCAGTTTTCCATTCGTCACCCTGCTTAATACGAACAAGATTATATGCCCCTCGAAGGTCAATCTTAGTAAACCAACTAGCCCCCTTAATCCTGGCAAACAAATCAGAAAGCAAAGGCAAAGGGTATTGGAATTTGACCGTGATCTTATTCAAGAGGCGATAATCAATACAGGGTCTCAAGGAGCCATCCTTCTTGGCAACAAAAAAAAAACCTGCTCCCAATGGAGAAGAAGATGGCCGAATATGCCCCTTCTCCAAAGACTCCTTTACATAGCTCCGCATGGCGGCATGTTCAGGCACAGACAGGTTGAAAAGTCGGCCCTTAGGAAACTTAGAGCCTGGAATCAAGTCAATAGCACAATCACAGTCCCTATGTGGTGGAAGGGAACTGGACTTGGGCTCATCGAAAACATCCTGGAAATCTGACAGAAACTCAGGAATTTCAGAAGAGGGGGAGGAGGAAATTGACATCAGAGGAACATCATCATGAACCCCCTGACAACCCCAACTAGTCACAGACATAGATTTCCAATCCAACACCGGATTATGTACCTGTAACCATGGAAACCCCAGCACAATAGCATCATGCAAATTATGCAACACCAGGAAACGACAATCTTCCTGATGGGCTGGCGCCATGCACATGGTTAACTGTGTCCAAAACTGAGGTTTATTTTTAGCCAATGGTGTAGCATCAATACCCCTCAAAGGGATAGGACTCCGCAAAGGCTGTAAGGGAAAACCACAACGTCTGGCAAATTCTAAGTCCATCAAATTTAAAGTGGCGCCTGAATCCACAAATGCCATGACAGAGAATGACGATAATGAGCAGAGCAGGGTCACAGATAACAGAAATTTAGGTTGTACAGTACTGATGGTAACGGAATTAGCGATTCTCTTGGCACGCTTAGGGCAATCAGAAATAACATGAGCAGAATCGCCGCAGTAAAAGCACAACCTATTCTGACGTCTGAATCCTTGGCGTTCAGCTCTAGACACAATCCTATCACACTGCATAGGCTCAGGACTCCGCTCGGAAGACAATGCCATAGTGTGCACAACTCTGCGCTCACGCAAGCGCCGATCAATTTGAATGGCCAGAGACATAGAATCACTCAGACCTGCAGGCGTGGGGAAGCCCACCATAATATCTTTAACAGATTCAGAAAGACCCTTTCTGAAAATTGCCGCCAAAGCATCCTCATTCCACTTAGTAAGCACAGACCATTTTCTAAATTTCTGGCAATATGATTCTGCCGCTTCTTGATCCTGACACAGGGCCAACAAGGTTTTCTCAGCATGATCCACAGAATTAGGTTCATCATACAATAACCCAAGCGCCTGAAAAAAGGTGTCTACATTAAGCAAGGCCGGATTCCCAGATTCCAGGGAAAATCCCCAATCCTGCGGGTCGCCACGCAACAGAGAAATGACAATTTTTACCTGCTGGATGGGATCACCAGAGGAACGGGGCTTCAGAGCAAAAAACAGTTTACAGTTATTTTTAAAGCTCAAAAATTTGGACCTGTCCCCAAAAAACAGATCGGGGGTAGGAATTCTAGGCTCTAAAACAGGAGTCTGCATGATATAATCAGAAATACCCTGTACTCTAGCAGCAAGTTGATCCACCCGAGAAGCAAGTCCCTGAACATCCATGTCAGCGCCTAACTCTTGAGCCACCCAGAAGTGAAGAGGGAAAAAAAAACACAACAGAGTACAGAAAAAAAAATGGCTCAGCACTTTCTTTCCCTTCTTTTGAGATGATGTTAACTCATTGTTGGCCAGTTGTACTGTTATGATCTGGTGGCCTAGGAGCAGCATGGACGAGCTCTGGAGTAGGTGGCCTCTATACTGACCGCAGACCCTGAACTTAACACCGCAACTATAAGTAGCCGTGGGATGTTCCTGTCACTCCCTCGACACCTCGTCACAGCCGGAGGACTAATTACCCCTAAAGAAAGAAACAGGAAAACTATCTTGCCTCAGAGAAAATCCCCAAAGGAAAGACAGCCCCCCACAAATATTGACTGTGAGAGGAGAGGGAAATTACAAACGCAGACTGAAAACAGAATTTAGCAAAGGAGGCCACGCTACCTAGAAAGAAAAGACAGGACAGAGTACTGTGCGGTCAGTATTAAAATACTACAAAAATCCACCACAGAGAATACAAAAAGCTCCACACCTAACTAAAGGCATGGAGGGTAACTCTGCGACTCCAGAGCTTCCAGCTTGGCTGAATAAATCCTTACACAGACAAAGCTGGACAAGAAAAAACATAGCAATTCACTGAACTATAAAGTCCACCGCATGTGGACTGCAAAAACAAAGCCAGGACTTATCTTTGATGATTTGGACAATCCAGCAGGAGAAACCAATACAGTAATACAGCAGAGATGTGAATCCTCCAGAAAAACAATGGACAACTGGCACTCACTAAAGGGTGAAGCCAGACTAAATAGTCCCGTCCAAAGTGGAAGCACCTGATGACTGCTGTGAAGGACAAACAGCAGCACTACCACTTATAACCACCGGAGGGAGCCCAAGAGCAGAACCCACAACAGAATTCACAACACGTATGGACTGAAAATGTGTTCGTATGAATATAGCCTTACTGTCACGGTTCCACCCATCAGTGTGTCTGGGATGCAGTTACTGACAGCTCATGTGTCAAATCTTGTACAAGGGCGTACTGAAGCTCCCAGTACTTTGATTGACAACTCCAATCTGGTTAAGGGGCATGATGAGATGTCTGTGTTTTGATTGACAGCTCAGCCGTACAATCTGAGACTGGGAAGTGCTGGCTGTCTTCAGGTGTTCATTATCCCAGGTGATTGCTCTGCTATTTAGCTGGGCTGTTACTCCCAGACCTCCGCCAGATGTAGCTTCAGCTAAGTGTGGTTTCTCTCTCTGTGCCTTGTGTTCTGCTTGATCTTTTGTTGCCTGACCTTGGACCTCATTCTGACCTTCCGTCTGTTTAACCTCTTTGCTCTGATCCTCTAGCATCCTTGTATTTTGACCTCGGACCCTTGCCTGACTAAGCCTTTATCGCTTCCCTATGTTTTTGATGTATAGTCGTTTTCTGGCTTTTGACCTTGGACTCAAGTCTTTTACTATCCCTACTCTCAGCTTGTCAGTGAAAAGTGACTCAGTGTCACATTTACACTGACAGGCAGCCAAATACATTGAGTTGCCATAGCAACCACCTGCTTCTGACAATCATACAACTCTATGCCTGCATTTACAAATGGAGATACCTGTCAATCACCTGCAGTAAGGAGGGGAGAAGCCACACGGGGACCACATCAAACTAGTCAGGTCAATGAGGCAGGTAATTGTGCAGCCAGGCCCTGATTCATGCTGCCAATAATTTAGGCATTTTAGCGTGAGTTTAATGAATAGTTCCCTTTAAATGCTAGTATTTTCAGTTTTTTACAATTTTGTGACAGCAGTTATTCTCCCCACCTTCTGACTGATACTTGCTTACAAAGGCCAAAACTGTGCAGCTGCAAGATCAGAGATTTCTACTAATAATCATAACTGATGGAATAACTGATAGAATTTCCCAGTTCAAATAATCAAAGCATGGAAGTGGGATTCATGTCCTGTCTAATCTTGCATGAATATTTGCTCTTGGTAGATAGTAGTAGTAGTAGTATAAAGCCTGTATATTTTGGTGCTCATTGTAGTGAATAGAGAGCACTGTTTACTGGATTGCCCCAGGCAGCAGAATGACTGGAACTACTCAGATTCGATTGACGTTATTATTTTTTTTTTTAGTTCAAAGTTAAACTGAGATGAAAAGGAACCATTTTCTATGAACTAGTAGTGATTTACGGACTTTTAGGAATTTGATACGCAAGTTTCGGAAGCATGCAGCACGATATGGTAATGACATCTAACATTATGGCTTATAAAATAATAATTATTATTATTTTTTTACATAGTGACAACATATTCCGCATCACTTTACAATTAAGGCCTCTTTCACACTTCTGTCGTTTAGGGGCCGTCGCAATGCGTCGTTCTGTGGAAAAAATGCATCCTGCAAAGTTGCCCGCAGGATGCGTTTTTTGCACATAGACTTGTATTACCGACGCATCACGACGTATGGACACACGTTCCATACGTCGTGCACTGGATGTGTCGGTATTTGGCGGGCCGTCGTATCGAAAAAACGTTCAAGGGAACGTTTTTTCATACATTCTGTCCTGCATTTCCTACCGCGCATGGGTGGCCGGAACTCCGCCCCCTCCTCCCTGGGACTTTACAGTGGGCAGTGAACGCATTGAAACACTGCGTCCGCTGCCCACGTTGCGCAGAATTTGCACAACGTCAGTCGGTACGTTGCACCGACGCTTAGCGACGGCCCCGTACCGACGGAAGTGTGAAAGAAGCCTTAGCGGTGACATATACAGGTCCTTCTCAAAAAATTAGCATATAGTGTTAAATTTCATTATTTACCATAATGTAATGATTACAATTAAACTTTCATATATTATAGATTCATTATCCACCAACTGAAATTTGTCAGGTCTTTTATTGTTTTAATACTGATGATTTTGGCATACAACTCCTGAAAACGCAAAAAACCTGTCTCAATAAATTAGCATATCAAGAAAAGGTTCTCTAAACGACCTATTACCCTAATCTTCTGAATCAACTAATTAACTCTAAACACATGCAAAAGATACCTGAGGCTTTTAAAAACTCCCTGCCTGGTTCATTACTCAAAACCCCCATCATGGGTAAGACTAGCGACCTGACAGATGTCAAGAAGGCCATCATTGACACCCTCAAGCAAGAGAGTAAGACCCAGAAAGAAATTTCTCAACAAATAGGCTGTTCCCAGAGTGCTGTATCAAGGTACCTCAATGGTAAGTCTGTTGGAAGGAAACAATGTGGCAGAAAACGCTGTACAACGAGAAGAGGTGACCGGACCCTGAGGAAGATTGTGGAGAAGGACCGATTCCAGACCTTGGGGAACCTGAGGAAGCAGTGGACTGAGTCTGGTGTGGAAACATCCAGAGCCACCGTGCACAGGCGTGTGCAGGAAATGGGCTACAGGTGCCGCATTCCCCAGGTAAAGCCACTTTTGAACCATAAACAGCGGCAGAAGCGCCTGACCTGGGCTACAGAGAAGCAGCACTGGACTGTTGCTAAGTGGTCCCAAGTACTTTTTTCTGATGAAAGCAAATTTTGCATGTCATTCGGAAATCAAGGTGCCAGAGTCTGGAGGAAGACTGGGGAGAAGGAAATGCCAAAATGCCTGAAGTCCAGTGTCAAGTACCCACAGTCAGTGATGGTGTGGGGTGCCATGTCAGCTGCTGGTGTTGGTCCACTGTGTTTCATCAAGGGCAGGGTCAATGCAGCTAGCTATCAGGAGATTTTGGAGCACTTCATGCTTCCATCGGCTGAAATGCTTTATGGAGATGAAGATTTCATTTTTCAGCACGACCTGGCACCTGCTCACAGTGCCAAAACCACTGGTAAATGGTTTACTGACCATGGTATTACTGTGCTCAATTGGCCTGCCAACTCTCCTGACCTGAACCCCATAGAGAATCTGTGGGATATTGTGAAGAGAAAGTTGAGAGACGCAAGACCCAACACTCTGGATGAGCTTAAGGCCGCTATTGAAGCATCCTGGGCCTCCATAACATCTCAGCAGTGTCACAGGCTGATTGCCTCCATGCCACGCCGCATTGAAGCAGTCATTTCTGCCAAAGGATTCCCGACCAAGTATTGAGTGCATAACTGAACATTATTATTTGATGGTTTTTTTGTTTGTTATTAAAAAACACTTTTATTTGATTGGACGGGTGAAATATGCTAATTTATTGAGACAGGTTTTTTGGGTTTTCAGGAGTTGTATGCCAAAATCATCAGTATTAAAACAATAAAAGACCTGACAAATTTCAGTTGGTGGATAATGAATCTATAATATATGAAAGTTTAATTGTAATCATTACATTATGGTAAATAATGAAATTTAACACTATATGCTAATTTTTTGAGAAGGACCTGTACAGACAATACATTCAATACAAGATAAGACAGTTAAACAGTTACATTAGGAGTGAGGGCCCTGCTCGCAAGCTTACAATCTACAAGGAAATAGGGGGGGAAACAATAGGTGAAAAGTGCTCATGATTTTAGGTCCAGACATTATAATAAATAGAGGTTTTCATATAAAGCTGCATGTGTAAAGGTCAGCCAGGGCAGTAGTTTTGGCTGGGTCTCTTTGGCAAGATATACCCTGGCCTCCCCCTACAGAAAATTCACATTTCTCTGGTATTCTACTTGCCTCTTCATTCCTGGCACCAACAGGGCCTACCCTCCTTTTAGTGGGGTCACCTTTGGCTTCAATTGAATGAACAGAGACAAAGTCCAAGTATAACTCAAAATGCAAAACTTTACTTTTGGATCTTCGCAACACATCCAGATACATTCCATCAACAACAACAATAGTTTCCATGTTACACAATACTGCATCTCTCTCTTCTCTTCTCTCCCTGTCACACGGTTCAAAATCGGGTCGTACCTCATCGTACGTTTTCTCGGCGTCCTCGTTGTGTACACTCACTGTATGCAGGGGGTCCCTCACCCATTTCGAACCGGCACCAAGGGAGTCCACCCATGCTAGCAATCTCCACATTCTGAGTGACCCGCCCATCTGTCCTGCCACGTTCTGTCCTGCAGTATTCTTCCTGGGAAACTCAATCCTTTGTTCCTTCAATCTCTTCTCTCTGCATCTGTCAGTCCGCTAGGTTACCCACTGTCTCTGGATGGCTGGGCTTCTGCATCAACATTAGGGGGTGCTAGGTGGCTCAGGCATATAGCTCACCTAAGCACTATGGGCTACCTGCCCTGACTCACTAAATCTAGGAAAGTCCAGTTACCTTACTCCCCAGCTAAGGCTACTTTCACACTAGCGTCGTGCACTGCACGTCGCTATGTGTCGTTTTGGCGAAAAAACGCATCCTGCAAAAGTGCTTGCAGGATGCGTTTTTTCTCCATTGACTTGCATTAGCAACGCAGTGCGACGCATTGCCACAGGTCGCAACCGTCGTGCGACTGTTGCATCGGACCGTCGCCACCAAAAAACGTTGCTTGTAACGTTTTTTGGTGTGTCGTTCCCGTCTGTTCCGACCGTGCATGCGCGGCCAGAACTCCGCCCCTCCTCCCCGCACCTCACAATGGGGCAGCGGATGAGTTGGAAAACAGCATCCGCTGCCCCCGTTGTGCGGCGCTTGCACAGTATGCGTCGGTGCGCCGCAACGTCGCATTGCGACGTGCAGTGCACGACGCTAGTGTGAAAGTAGCCTTACTCTTCCTATGTTAACTATCTACAGGGTAGCTGACACTCAAGAACTTTGTGCCCCCATCTAGTGTCTAAGCTGTAAACTGCACTGTCCGTATAAAATACACTGTACAGCAGAAAATATATAATACATATTCTAGAATATGCATGTCCCCGTAGTATATGGACAATGATGATTCCAGAATTCGCGGCAGACTGTGCCCGTCGCTGATTGGTCGAGGCAACCTTTATGACATAATTGTCGCCATGGCAACCATTATGACATCTACGTCGGTACTGTGCCCGTCGCTGATTGGTCGAGGCGAATTCGCGGCAGACTGTGCCCATCGCTGATTGGTCGAGGCAACCTTTATGACATCATCGTCGCCATGCTGTGCGCGTCTCTGATTGGTCAAGGCCGCCAGGCCCGTCGCTGATTGGTCGAGGCAACCTTTATGACATCATGGTTGCCATGGCAACCATTATGACATCTACGTCGGTACTGTGCCCGTCGCTGATTGGTCGAGGCGAATTCGCGGCAGACTGTGCCCATCGCTGATTGGTCGAGGCAACCTTTATGACATCATCGTCGCCATGCTGTGCGCGTCTCTGATTGGTCGAGGCCGCCAGGCCCGTCGCTGATTGGTCGAGGCAACCTTTATGACATCATGGTTGCCATGGCAACCATTATGACATCTACGTCGATACCGTGCCCGTCGCTGATTGGTCGAGGCCTGGCGGCCTCGACCAATCAGAGACGCGGGATTTCCATTATGACATCATCGTCGCCATGCTATGCCCGTCTCTGATTGGTTGAGGCCCAGGCGGACTCGACCAATCAGAGAATGAATAAACGGGACAGACAGACGGAAAAACCCTTAGACAATTATATATATAGATATACACAGCAGCATACATTAATACATTACACATGGCTTAGGGGTGCCGAATAGTCCTTGTAACCCCCTGCACATGATCTGGTCATCAGCCAATGTGTTTAAAGGGAATCTGTCACCTCATTTTGGACCTATAAACTGCAGCCACCGCCATCAGGGGCTTATCTACAGCATTCTGTAATGCTATAGATAAGCCCCCGATGTATCCTGAAAGATAAGAAAAACAAGTTAGATTATACTCACCCAGGGGCGGTCCTGGATCGGTTATGATGGGCATCGCAGGTCCAGGTCCAGCACCTCCCATCTTCATGTGATGACGTCCTCCTCCTTGCTTCTGTCGCGGCTCCTGTGCAGGCGTACTCTTTGCCCTGTTGAAGGCAGCGTAAAGTACTGCAGTGCGAAGGCGCTGGGCCTCTCTGACCTTTCCCGGCACATGCACACTGCAGTATTTTGCTCTGCCCTCAAAACCGCAAATCAGTATGCCTGCGCAGGAGCCATGACAGAAGCAAGGAAGAGGACGTCATCGCATGAAGATGGGAGGTGCCGGACCCGAACCTGCGTCGCCCATCGGACCAGACCGGACTGGACTGCCCCTGGGTGAGTATAATCTAACTTGTTTTTCTTATCTTTCAGGTTACATCGGGGGCTTATCTACAGCATTACAGAATGCTGTAGATAAGCCCCTGATAGCATTGGCCGTAGTTTATTTGGCCAAAATTAGGTGACAGATTCCCTTTAAGTGCAATTATCAAGTGCAGTTATCGGGTGCATGGAGGGTGTGGAGAAAGATGAATAGGAGGGAGCAGATTCTGAATAATTTGCAGAAACACTAGAACACACAAGCGCTACCTGTCTGTAAATACCCTCAGCAGCTGGTGTCAGGACAGGTGGGTGCCAGCACTGTCACAAAATAACAGAAAGAATAGATAAAATCTGAACTGCGCTTAAAGGTATTACACAAAGAATATGTGTATGCACCTATAGTATAGAGGATCCACCCATTAGCAAGGTAAGGGAACCCTATATATGGTAGCTGAACCCCTGAGTGCTGCCTACCAGAAATAAGAATATTCAGAATATTCATTTCTCTTAAGTGTCGGCACACGTGACCGCGGGCCACAGCAGGAAGCAGGCGGCTGACATTGCGCGCTACTGAAGAGAAATGGATACTCACCGTGACCTCTGATGAACACCCGGTGAGTATTCCGGCAGCTGTGCTCTGCTTGTGAGCAGCGCATGATGTCCCTGCCATGCACTGCTTACAAGCATTTATCAGCTGCTGGCAGCGGAGCAGGATGCTGCGACTGTGAGGGAGCGGACAAAGGTAAGAAAGAGTAAAGGTTTGCTTTTTTTAATGTTTTCTGATGGGGCCATGGATATCAGGACTGGGATGGGGCCAATCATACCAGCAAGGGGATGGGCCAATCATACCGGTGAAGCGATGGCCGGGGGACCACCACGGTGCAGGAAGACTACCGTACACAAGATGAGGTGCAAACAACAAAGGATAGATTTATTTGAAGGCAAGGAATGAAGTGGATGAGGAAGATGCAAACAGGGGTATGCAATGGCAAAACATAATTTACAAGAGTTATATTCTTTAGCTTGTCCGTGAAATAGCACGGTGCTCCAACTGTTACAGAATCAACATATGTCACACAAGTAAATGCAAACAATAAACAAATAATGATGCTACTCTACATATAACCTCCATGGCCATTACTAAGCAGGCCACACGGCTCCCGTGTACTGACTATTGAAGACTACACTAGGCCATAACATGTGCACAAAACAGGAACAAACTCACGGTGATGGTGGGGACTCAGATCCAGTCCCATGGGGCCCCCAACAGTCCAGTACGGTGGTGCGCATGGCTTTCTGCCAGCTCCGTGAAACACGGTCTTCTCCTTGCTTCTGGGTCCTGGAGGTGCTCCTGGAAACTGTAAATCCCTTTCTCGGTATCTTCGTGGCTTCTCAAACTCACACAGGACAGCCACTCTCGCTGCACCCGGAAAAGTCTGTCAAATCTCACAAGTCCACTCTGTTACAGGCTGTGGGTCCGCTCTTGCAGAAAACAGCACAAAGTTCTCTCTGCAGCAGCTTCAGCTCACACACGCTGATCAGGCTCCACTCCCACCCTCTGCACAGTCCAGCTCATTCACACAGCCTCTTGCAGGGGAGAAGCAGAACATTCCATCACACTAGACAAGGGGGTGCAGTCTCTTAAAGTGACAGCGTGTTCCTTACTGTGCATAACAGCACCACCCTCTTACACCAGCAAGGGGATAGGGCCAATCAATCATGCCAGGAACAAATGAATATTCATTGAAATCCACGCCCATGTGAGTGGAATGCAGTGCCGGCTCCTGCCTCTGTGACCCGCTGCTCCTCAGATACCCCTCCCCCAACTCAGCCAGAGCCAATATATCAGGACTATAAGATGCATCCACCCATTTTCCTCCACATTTTGGGAGGAAAAAAGTGCGTCTTATAGTCCGAAAAATACAGTATATATATATATATATATATATATATATATATATATATATACATACAGTATATACATACGACATAAACCACGGTGAGGACAATGAAAGCACAACCCCTCAGGGCAAAACAGGAAAAATAAAACAAAATAGTATAACAATGTAAGAATAGTATATTAGTATAAGAATAGTAGTTCATTCATGTGCGGGGAAAACCGTGCGCTCAGCAGAAATCAGCTTCCAAATGTTCAGCTTTCCTTTATAAGACACGACACACTGAGCTCCCCTCTTCAGGCCTACCGAACGCTGACTGCCTCTGGAAGCCAGGTACTTAAGTCCCAGACCACACCCTTCGGTGGAGATAAGGTGCATATCCTCCCACCCGCTCTATGGATGTCCACATAAAAGCTAGCCCATTATAACAAATTAGCTTAACCCCTCCAGCACTTAGTGTGCTGGATAAAAAATGTTGGCTTTTTTTATCACTGACACCATCAAGGGTAGTGACACATATCTCCCTTCCAGTACTTTACCAGTGAATTTGTCACAATGCATACAAGATAATATGTGAATGGTATATGATATATCAGTGACATATCATCTCTATATAAAATAGGATGTCTGTGCCCACAGTATATTACATCTATTATACAGGAGAAAATGTGACTGATATACTGTGACTACAATAATTCACAGATTGCCAAAGGCAAATAAATCCCTAACTATGGACCCTAAAACATAACTTTTATTAATCAGTATAAATAGAAATAAGACTTAAAATTCCCCACTCAGTGTGCTTATGCTGGGCCAAGAGTGTACTAGTAGCAGAACTCATGTCTCATAAATTTGCTCATAGCAAATCATGTCCACTGGCAGTATTCGTATTCAGGGGTAAGGGATCAGGTGCGGCCGCTACCTATATCCAGTCTAATCCCCCTACACATGCACTGATAATGTGGTCCTGTCTGTATACTCTCTTTCACTTCCTCCCCTGCCCAGGAGACCCATGTGGTCCTGTCTGTATCCTCTCTTTTGCTTCCTCCCCTGCCCAGGAGACCCATGCCGTCCTGTCTGTATCCTCTCTTTTGCTTCCTCCCCTGCCCAGGAGACCCATGCTGTCCTGTCTGTGTACTCTCTTTTGCTTCCTCCCCTGCCCAGGAGATGTGGTATGATTAGACCATGTTCCTGTACAGTCAGACACAGCCATTACACAGTACACAGCAGGGACACATTTATAAGATTATTTCAGCTTAGGAAATTTTTTTAAACACATCCCATTGTGGAGTTTATTTTTATTCCAAGGTCTGTTTATCAAAATGTACTTTTGTTCGTGACACAGCCTCTTTAAATGTATTAAAACCAAGATTAAACAAAAAAAGTGTTCTGCTACTTTCTGGACAATGACAGAATGTGACGCTATTGGGAACTCCTACACTTTGTAATTGTTCATACAAATATCTACAAGGAACCGCTTAGATGTTTCTGTGGGCTGCATGCAGTAGTGATTTGTAGATTTCATTTTTAATGACTTGGAGCAAAAAAAATGTAGAAGAGTATAAGCCTACAAGTTTGCTCATGTCTGGGAATTTTTGATTGCTGGAGAAGACGTATGTCTACATATTTATATACATTTTTCTGAATAATTTAATTTTGAAACCTGCCTTTAAGTCAAAGAAGGTCAATCATGAATCAAGTTGCATTCTTCAAAAAGCTCATGTTCCTACATTAAACGGTATATCCGGGACTTTATAAAAAAAAATAAAAAATGTACCTTAATTGCAACTTACCTGCCTGTTGTGTCCCGCAGCGTTCTTCCCCGTCAAAGAGCAGTCACAGACCGCTCCTGCCGGGGATTCAGAAGCCTCTGCTGACGTCACATGTACAGAGTGGAGGCTTCTTTTCTGCTCTGCTCTGTTGACGGAGCGGGACTTCCAATGTCATTTTGATTGACAGTTGGATCCCCGCTGCCTAACTGGAGGAGCCGGCTGTCAATCAGAATTTAATCGGAAGACACGCCCTGTCATGTCAGCAGAAGCAGCTGAATCTCCGGCACGAGCGGTCTGTGACTACTCTGTGTCAGGGGAGACCCATGCTGGGTAGTTACAATTACCTGCCTGTAAGTTCTTAGGCACATTTGTTTTGTTTTTCCATAAAGTCCCAGATACATAGATTTAAGTGACACTTTGACTTATCCAAACTGTACTTTAAGCTACATTTCCTCGAAAACAGCAATAAAATGTATTTGCTTGTCTTTGTGAGAAGATGTATTTTAGCTCCAACAGAGAACATAGTGCCTACTACAAAATCAAAAAATAAATGGAACCATTGACTATAGCAACCAATCAGATGCCAGCTCATTTTCTTTTAATTTTTCAAGAAATGTTATTTTATTACTACATTTTTTTTCCAAATATAGCTTTTTAACAGTAAAGTATTAAATTGTGCATTGTAATGACTTTTTGCTTGATTCTACATCACTTGCTTGCTCAAGGGGATGAAATGATATAAGACAAAAAAAATTTCAGTTATTTTCAATTTAGCTCCATGTTCGCTCCATTCATCACCGAGAACTAAGAACCCATATTGTACTATGGGAACACTTCTTGTTTGGGCTTCTATCATTTTGACAGAAAGAATAATGTAGCTTACACTTCTGTTTTTGCCAGCAAAGTAAGAGAAACCTCTGTGTAATCTTTCCTAATAGACTTCACTGTACAGACTGTGACAGATGACGGTGTCATGGTGACTGTTAAAAGTAGAAGCCATGATACCAATGTGGTTCGAACTGTATAAAGAACAATACCATGCTATATTTCCTGTACAGGGCTGCCAATATTACCCAGAATCAGTCTTTATAATCTAGCCAGGCAGTACCTGCAAAATGTAACTACATGTGCTTCAAATTCTATATAAGGCTAAGCCACTTATATTTTAAGGATTTACTACTATCATGTAACCGTCACTTTCAGGGCTGCCACTAGAAATTTCGGGGCCCCATACTGGCAAAATTTTCGGGGCCCCCTTGAGACTCCGCCCAGGCTCCACCCCAGCCCCGCCTCCACGCTCCACCCCTCAAACTGTCCACAGTCCCACCGCTCTCTCTTGGAAAAACTCCACTTCTCACCAATCACACATTGAGGGTACGTATCCACCTTCAGGATGGCCAGCGGTTGCGTCGGAGCGGCAAACCTGCTCGGGGCTAAGCCCCGCCCCCTACTGTGACGCGATGATGCCGGATGTGTTCATTGCACACATCCGGGATCATCGCACCCCACACATAGGGCCCTGTGTTATAGCTTGCGGCGGCGCAGCTGCCGCAAGGAACACGGACATGCTGCGATCTTAAAAGAAGCGCCGCATGTCCGGAGTCGCAGGGTCGCCGGGTGCGTGTTACCACGCATAGTGGACACGGGATTTCATAAAATCCCCTTCACTATGCTGGAACATCTGGACGCTGTGTGTTTGACGCTGTGGCCCCACGCAGCGTCAAACACGCAGCGTTTACTTAACGTGGACACATACCCTAACAGTTCCCATCACCAGATCACACATATAGCCGGCAGCTTTTGTTTTGGCCAAAAGATTTTGTAAGCCGCCACCATAACACGGTAGACTCTTTTGGTGAGGCCCTACTCTGCTGTAACCTATTAAATATTTGTTAAAATATGCAATACAATTTAGGTATATTTTTATTTATTTTTCAATTTTTAAAATGACCAATAATATCACATAAAAAGAACAAATACCACTACACCATGACCAGATGACATATTACCACCACAGTGATCGAATAATATCACATACAAGGGACAAATACCGCTACACCATGACCAGACCGCATATTACCACCACAGTGATCGAATAATATCACATACAAGGAACAAATACCGCAACACCATGTCCAGACCACATATTACCACCACATAGTTACTGAATACTACAATTCTGATCAGTAATAAAAAAAAAGCACCACACTATCACCATAAGTGCAATTATACACAGGAGATCTGTACTTAGTATGCAGTGTCTGTGTACAGATAATACAGTGATCACTAGTGAAATTATACAAAGGACCTCTGTATATAGTATACAGTGTATAGTGTCAGTGTATAGGTAACACTGACTTACCAGTGACGTCTCTAGGTGAAGTCCTTCATCTTTCATCCAGCACAGACCGCCATCATGTCTTCCAGCCAGGACTCGTTTCTGCAGGAAATAACACAGTTATCTCGAGCTCCGCTTGTAGAACACATTACTTAATTTTTCCCAATTTCTACATTACACCGCATAAAGAAAAAGAGGTGACATAGTGTCACTCTACACAGTAACAGGACCGCCCCCTCATTTAAAACAGTGTCCTCAAAAAATAAATACATCACTGCAGTAATAATATCCCTTAATTAGTCCCTATGTAATAATATTCCCCATCCTGGCCCACGTGTGTCTCATTCCTGGCGTCAGCCATATGTTCTCCCATCCTGCCCTCATGAGTATCCATCCTGCCCCATATGATCTCCCCATCCTGCCCCATCTGTCTCCATCGTATCCATCCTGCCCCATGATCCTGCACAATCTGTCTCCAATTCTGCCCTCAGTGTCAGTGTCTCCAATCATGCCTCCTGTGTCTCCAATCCTTCCCCATCTGTCTCCAGTCATGCCCCCATGTCTTTCATCATACCCCATATCTCCATTCTGCCCCTGTGTCCAGCATCATTCATAGCCCCTGTGTCCAGCATCATTCATAGCCCGTGTCCAGCATCATTCATAGCCCGTGTCCAGCATCATTCATAGCCCCTGTGTCCAGCATCATTCATAGCCCCTGTGTCCAGCATCATTCATAGCCCCTGTGTCCAGCATCTCTGCCCCTGTGTCCAGCATCTCTGCCCCTGTGTCCAGCATCTCTGCCCCTGTGTCCAGCATCTCTGCCCCTGTGTCCAGCATACTGCCTGTGTCCAGCATACTGCCCCTGTGTCCAGCATTCTGCCCCGTGTCCAGCATTCTGCCCCCTGTGTCCAGCATTCTGCCCCCTGTGTCCAGCATCCTGCCCCTTTGTCCAGCATTCCGCCCCTGTGTCCAGCATCTCTGCCCCTGTGTCCAGCATCTCTGCCCCTGTGTCCAGCATCTCTGCCCCTGTGTCCAGCATCTCTGCCCCTGTGTCCAGCATACTGCCCCTGTGTCCAGCATACTGCCCCTGTGTCCAGCATTCTGCCCCCTGTGTCCAGCATTTTGCCCCCTGTGTCCAGCATTCTGCCCCCTGTGTCCAGCATCCTGCCCCTTTGTCCAGCATTCTGCCCCCTGTGTCCAGCATTCTGCCCCATGTCCAGCATACTGCCCCCTGTATCCAGTATCTCTGCCCCTTTGTCCAGCATTCTGCCCCGTGTCCAGCATCTCTGCCCCTTTGTCCAGCATACTGCCCCTTTGTCCAGCATTCTGCCCCTTTGTCCAGCATCTCTGCCCCTTTGCCAGCATTCTGCCCCCTGTGTCCAGCATTCTGCCCCGTGTCCAGCATTCTGCCCCGTGTCCAGCATCTCTGCCCCTTTGTCCAGCATTCTGCCCCCTGTGTCCAGCATACTGCCCCCTTGTCCAGCATACTGCCCCCTGTGTCCAGCATCTCTGCCCCCTGTGTCCAGCATCTCTGCCCCCTGTGTCCAGCATCTCTGCCCCCTGTGTCCAGCATCTCTGCCCCCTGTATCCAGCATCTCTGCCCCCTGTGTCCAGCATTCTGCCCCTTTGTCCAGCATTCTGCCCCCTTGTCCAGCATACTGCCCCCTGTGTCCAGCATCTCTGCCCCCTGTGTCCAGCATCTCTGCCCCTGTGTCCAGCATCTCTGCCCCTGTGTCCAGCATCTCTGCCCCTGTGTCCAGCATACTGCCCCTGTGTCCAGCATACTGCCCCCTGTGTCCAGCATTCTGCCCCCTGTGTCCAGCATTCTGCCCCCTGTGTCCAGCATCCTGCCCCTTTGTCCAGCATTCTGCCCCGTGTCCAGCATTCTGCCCCGTGTCGAGCATACTGCCCCCTGTATCCAGCATCTTGCCCCTTTGTCCAGCATTCTGTCCCGTGTCCAGCATCTCTGCCCCTTTGTCCAGCATCTCTGCCCCTTTGTCCAGCATACTGCCCCTTTGTCCAGCATTCTGCCCCTTTGTCCAGCATCTCTGCCCCTTTGTCCAGCATTCTGCCCCCTGTGTCCAGCATTCTGCCCCGTGTCCAGCATTCTGCCCCGTGTCCAGCATCTCTGCCCCTTTGTCCAGCATTCTGCCCCCTGTGTCCAGCATACTGCCCCCTTGTCCAGCATACTGCCCCCTGTGTCCAGCATCTCTGCCCCCTGTGTCCAGAATCTCTGCCCCCTGTGTCCAGCATCTCTGCCCCCTGTGTCCAGAATCTCTGCCCCCTGTGTCCAGCATCTCTGCCCCCTGTGTCCAGCATCTCTGCCCCCTGTGTGCAGCATCTCTGCCCCCTGTGTCCAGCATCTCTGCCCCCTGTGTCCAGCATCTCTGCCCCCTGTGTCCAGCATTCTGCCCCTTTGTCCATCATTCTGCCCCCTTGTCCAGCATACTGCCCCCTGTGTCCAGCATCTCTGCCCCCTGTGTCCAGCATCTCTGCCCCCTGTGTCCAGCATCTCTGCCCCCTGTGTCCAGCATACTGCCCGTGTCCAGCTTTCTGTCCCAGCGTGTCCAGCGTTCTGCCCCGGGCCCCAGCGTGTGTGTCCAGCGTTCTGCCCCGGGCCCCAGCGTGTCCAGCGTTCTGCCCCAGGCCCCACCCCCCTGGGATCGCCGCTCTCAAAAAAAAAAAAAAGAGTTCTTACCTTGCCATGCTCCTGCGGCGGGGAACCACCTCACTTCCTCCACGCAGGTGAAGGACGCACTCGCCGGCGGCTGACAATGACGTCAGATGCCGGCGAAGTGCGACTGTGCACTGCGGCCGCTCAAGTCAGCTGCCAGCCTCCGACTGGCTGGCGGCGGCTGTTAACCATTGACGTGCGGGCACGGGCCCGCATGTCAATAGTGGCCCGCAGCGCCAGCAGGGGGGGGCCGCAGCGCCGGCAGGGTGGGGCCCGGTGAGCAGATTAGACGGGGCCCGATGTGGGCCCCCTCTGCTCACCGGGCCCCATACGCCAGTCATGGCTGTCATGCCCTGATGGCGGCCCTGGTCACTTTGCATGCTATGCTAATAAACATAGAGGCACATGTCATATGTTATAAAATTAAAGGGTTTGCTCTCCACCTAATTAGGGGGCTGGACTTTTTCACTCACTGCTTCTATCGCCGCACAGTGGTGATGATGATTCGTTTGAGCCCGATTCTAGACGTGGCATGGCGCTTGGTGTCACTCACTGCTTCTATCCCTTCCATCTTGTCACTGTTATAAGCAGTGGAGATAGAAAAAGAACGCCAATGCTGCACTCACATCTCCCACAGCATCCATCACTCAGGATCCCGGACATTTTCAGAGGGTGGCGATGCAAGAAATCTTAATAAGTAACTGAAGTGCTGTCTCCTGATGATATCCTGTTCCAGGAGGGGCTATTGACACTGTGAGAAGTGAGTGCAGCACCAGCCTCCTGTAACATCACGTGTGAAACTCCTCTGAAATGACAAGCGGCATGCTATTCCATCCGGTTTGCGTTTAGTTGGACCATCATTTATTTTTCAACAGGACAATGACCCCAAATACACCTCCAGGCTGTGTAAGGGCTATTTGACCAAGAAAGAGAGTGATGGGGTGCTACGCCAGATGACCTGGCCTCCACAGTCACCAGACCAAAACCCAATCGAGATTGTTTGGGGTGAGCTGGACCGCAGAGTGAAGTCAAAAGGGCCAACAAGTGCTAAGCATCTCTGGGAACTCCTTCAAGATTGTTGGAAGACCATTCCCGGTGACTACCTCTTGAAGCTCATCAAGAGAATGCCAAGAGTGTGCAAAGCAGTCATCAAAGAAAAAGGTGGCTACTTTGAAGAACCTAGAATATAAGACATAATTTCAGTTGTTTCACACTTTTTTGCTAAGTATATAATTCCACATGTGTTAATTCATAGTTTTGATGCCTTCAGTGTGAATGTACAATTTTCATAGTCATGAAAATACAGAAAAATCTTTAAATGAGAAGGTGTGTCCAAACTTTTGGTCTGTACTGTACATATATGAATCTCAGAGGAGAATTGTCCACATGTACAGTAAACAATATCCGTCAGTCCCCTGCATTGTATACTCTGCCCTAACTTGGAATACAGTATGAGGCTTTATTCCTAATATAGGGACAATTGCTAAACAAATTACTGAACTGAAAGGAAGGTATGGAGGAAAAGCTGTCATGCCATGTAATGTGACCTAAAATCTGAATATTTCTTACTACCCATAGTAGTTTAGAAAAGCTATAGTAGAGTATAAATTGTTTCATTTAACATATACTATACATATTAAAAAAGTTTTAGGCAGTTGTGAAAAAATGTTGTAACGTAAGAATGAAAGGAAGAATGAAAGTGTTAATGTTTTGTGTCAATTAACACAAATCACACTGTATGAACAAAATCTAATCTTTATCAAATCAATATTTAGCATGACCACCTTTTGCCTTCAAAACATCATCAAAACTGTGATGTCACTGTTGTGAGTTCTCAAGGTTCTTTCTGCACAGCGAGTGATTTGGTTGGTTGGATCTTACAACTGACTGTGTTTATTGGATTAATAATAATAATAATTTTTATTTATATAGCGCCAACATATTCCGCAGCGCTTTACAATTAAGCGGGGACATGTACAGACAATAAATTCAATACAAGTTAAGACAATTTAAACAGTGACATTAGGAGTGAGGTACCTGCTCGCAAGCTTACAATCTACAAGGAAATGGGGGACACAATAGTTGAAAAGTGCTTGTTATTTCAGGTCTGGCAATTATAATAAATAAATAGGGATTTTCATATAAAGCTGCATGATCCGGTCATCAGCCCGTGTGTTTAAGTGCAATAGTCAAGTATCAAGTGCAGTTATCATGTGCATGGAGGGTGTGGAGACAGATGAAAAGTAGGGTGCCGATTCAGAGTAATATTTGGAAGGAGGGAACAGGGCAAAGTTAGTTTACTGAATAGTTGATGTGGTAGGCTTGTTTGAAGAGATGGGTTTTCAAAGCGCGCTTGAATAGGTCGGGGCTAGGTATCAGTCTGATCGTCTGGGGAAGTGCATTCCAGAGAGCTGGCGCAGCACGAGAGAAGTCTTGGAGACGGAGGTGCAAGGTTCGGATTACGGGGGAAGTTAGCCTTAGGTCATTTGTAGAACGGAGGGCACGTGTAGGGCGATAGACAGAGAGGAGAGAGAGGAGATATAAGGTGGTGCAGAACTGTGGAGAGCTTTGTGGGTGAGAGAGATGAGTTTATACTGGACCCTGTAGTGAATGGGTAGCCAATGTAATGACTGGCACAAGATGGAGACATCGGTGAAGTGGCTGGACAGATATATTACAAAAACTTTTCTGGCTGGAAAGTTTTATCCTTAGGTCAGCCACTGACATTTCTTCAGAATTTATTTTGATGAAGCTGAAAAGCCTCATTAATAGCTAGGAATATAGAGATAAAGTAAAGCGGCACCGAGAAGAATACAACAGAAAGAATAACGAGTTCCTGGAAGTCCTCAGTGATGTGGCCTGCATGGACAGCGACGTGAGAGCAGCTCTTCATGTGATATTTCGTCGGCAAAATTACCTATTTCATCACCATCCACCCATATGAGGAAGACGTCTTCTCCATGTGCCCCACACAACTGTGAGAAATCTCCCCTATCATAATGACAGGACCTTGTTAGGCAGAATTACCACAGTTGTCATAATCATCATCAGCCACCAGCCTAATACAACAACTCCATATATAAGCAAGTTCGCCGAGTACCAGCTCCTCTTTCCACCATAAATGAAGCGAGGCTGAGATGCTTGCAAGTCCCCAGATGTGACTGAGATGCCAGCAAGACCCCAGAAGTGGCTGAGATGCCAGTGCTTCCCCCGAAGTGGCTGAGATGTCAGCGAGTCCACAGATGTGGCTGAAATGCCAGAGCTTCCCCAGATGTGGCTGAGATGCCAGAGCTTCCCCAGATGTGGCTGAGATGCCAGCGAGTCCCCAGATGTGGCTGAGATGCCAGCGAGTCCCCAGAAATGGCTGAGATGCCAGTGAGTCCCCAGATGTGGTTGAGATGCCAGCGAGTCCCCAGATGTGGCTGAGATGCCAGTGAGTCCCCAGAAATGGCTGAGATGCCAGCGAGTCCCCAGATGTGGCTGAGATGCCAGCGAGTCCCCAGATGTGGCTGAGATGCCAGCAAGTCCCCAGATGTGGCTAAGATGCCAGCGAGTCCCTAGATTTGGCTTAGATGCCAGTGAGTCTCCAGATGTGGATGAGATGCCAGCAAACCCCCAGATGTGGCTGAGATGCCAGCGAGTCCTCAAATGTGGCTGAGATGCCAGAGTTTCCCCAGATGTGGCTGAGATGCCAGTGAGCCCCCAGATGTGGCTGAGATGCCAGGGAGTCCCGAGATGTGGCTGAGATGCCAGAGCTTCCCCAGATGTGGCTGAGATGCCAGCGAGTCCCCAGATGTGGCTGAAATGCCAGAGAGTCCCCAGATGTGGCTGAGATGCCAGTGATTCCCCAGATGTGGCTGAAATGTCAGTGAGTCCCCAGATGTGGCTGAGATGCCAGTTAGTCTCCAGATGTAGCTTAGATGCCAGTGAGTCCCCGGATGTGGCTGAGATGCCAGTGAGTCCCCGGATGTGGCTGAGATGCCAGCGAGTCCCCAGATGTGGCTGAGATGCCAGCGAGTCCCCAGAGGTGGCTGAGATGCCAGCGAGTCCCCAGGTGTGGCTGAGATGCCAGGTACAGATGTTGCTGTGAGTTACCTACAATACCAGTTACCCTGCTGAGAAGACAACTCCTTTCCTTGCCTTGTAGTGGTGATGAAGATTACTGGGAAGACCTCACCATGTAGTGGAATATTCTTCCTCAGGATCCTTATTTGGGCCATGTGTGTGTTGTAGAATGCTTTACTTGCTTTTGGAATAAATAAATTGCTGATTAATTCTAGTCCGACTTACTGCGTCATTTCTACTGATATTTCATACAGTAATACAGCGCTATAATTATATACTGTATTTTATATTGTGAAGCTTACATTTGTTCTATTGTATTATATTGTTGTGATGTTAAAACAATTATTTAACTTATTTAACCCCTGAATATATGACCTCATGGAGAAGAGTCTCCTACTCAAGAGCCCCCCTTTATAACTCAGATCAGAATGCAAGTAACATTTATTGGCTATTGCTGTAGCGGTCTTATAGTGGACCTATAAGTTCTAAGAAAAATGCAAGTAATGACATTTACTGCAATATGACATATGTTATATATCTCCCTTCCTGCAATATTTGTATCGGTTGCACTCCTGGCTCTCTCAAAATCCGTACCAGAAGATATTTGTTAGATACAGGCAGTAATGTGTCTGCAATTTCTATGCATTTTTCTACAACACACAAAGGTAATACTTCTATGATGGGTATTGAAAGGGTTAAATAATCAACTTTCTACAGGCAGAAAGACTATAAAGGAAATTATTCAACAGATAATTTCTGGGGATTTTTAAAATGGGAACTAGAGTTTGGCTGGGTTTAAATAGAAAACAAGACATATCATTACATTATTAGCAGCGGGATCCATTCACTATATTTTTCTATCATATTTTTCCATTACATATTTGGGTCACAAAATTTGACTAAAAATGAAAAAAGAAGCTTTGAAGATTTGAACTCAATGGATGACATCGTCATTCATCAAGCTGACAAAGGAGGTATGGTGGTCATACTAGATAAGACATATATAAACTCCAAGATGTTACAATGTTATCTGATAATATGGTATATAACAAACTACATTTTGACCCCACCTCACTTTATAAGCCATATCTCAATAAATGTATGCAGGAAGGGGTAACATTGCATATACAGTGGGTACAGAAAGTATTCAGACCCCTTTAAATTTTTCACTCTTTACTTCATTGCAGCCATGTGGTAAATTCAAAAAAGTTCATTTTCTTCACATTAATGTACACTCTGCACCCCATCTTCACTGAAAAAACAGAAATGTAGTAATTTTTGCAAATTTAATAAAAAAGAAAACTGAAATATCACATGGTCGTATTCAGACACTTTGCTCAACACTCATATTTAAGTCACATGCTGTCCATTTCCTTGTGATCCTCCTTGAGATGGTTCTCCTCCTTCATTGGAGGCCAGCTGTGTTTAATTAAACTGATAGGACTTGATTTGGAAAGGCACACACCTGTCTATATAAGACCTCACAGCTCACAGTGCATGTCAGACCAAATGAGAATCATGAGGTCAAAGGAACTGGCCAAGGAGCTCAGAGACAGAATTGTGGCAAAGCACAGATCTGGCCGAGGTTACAACAGAATTTCTGCAGTACTCAAGGTTCCTAAGAGCACAGTGGCCTCCATAATCCTTAAATGGAAGAAATTTGGGACCACCAGAAGTCTTCCTAGTCCTGGCCATGCAGCCAAACAGAGCAATCGTAGGAGAAGAGCCTTGGTGAGAGAGGTAAAGAAGAACCCCAAGATCACTGTGGCTGAGCTCCAGAGATGCAGTAGGGAGATGGGAGAAAGTTCCACAAAGTCAACTATCACTGCAGGCCCTCCACCATCCAGGCCTTTATGGCAGAGTGGCTTGACGGAAGCCTCTCCTCAGTGCAAGGCAAATGAAAACCTGCATAGAGTTTGCTAAAAAACACACAGAGGACTCCCATACTAAGAGAAATAAGATTCTCTGGTCTGATGAGATGAAGATAGACCTTTTTGGTGATAATTCTAAGCGGTATGTGTGAAGAAAACCAGGCAATGCTCTTCACCTGCCCTTCCTACTACTCCATGCGGCTCATTTGCCCATACAGCTGCTAATCGGTACGTTACCGCATACTTTCATTATTTAAGCAGAGGACAGGGCATGCAGACCTTACCCCTGACGAAGCCACCGCTGCGTGGCGACACGCGTTGGGTGTCTGCTGCCCGCACTCACCTCTTACAGGATACACGTGCCCTTGCTTATACTATTGGTCTTCATGGGTCATTTACTGCCCTGATTTTTTACATCACCGGTCCTGTTTCCTCTGGTTGGTATGGTATTCATGTCTGTCTACAGCCATTCTCTCAGCTGGACAGACTACTGCATATAATATTATTGTGTTTTTTATTGTTGTTTTGCAGATTTTTATGCCATCACAGGGTGATGGTACATTAGCTATTAAGCTTACACCTGTCTCCTTGTATTGGAGCCTTTGCATGGACCGGGGGGACTGGTTATTGTCAGCTATTTGACCAATGTTCTTAGGGTATTCTGTTTATAATATTGGGCATGTGTATTTAATCCTTTGGTTGGGGGTGCGGTGCTTAGGCCTTATTACAGGCTTCCTGTGTGATATAGGGATATGTGTCATCCCCTTGTTTTTAAATGTTTTTAAATGTTCTGTCTTTTGCATCAGTGTGTAATAAAGTTGTTATTTGATACTCTATAGTTCTATGGTGGTGACTCCCATTTTGTCAGGCCTATCTTTTTTCTATATATTATCTTTAGCTTTTCTAGGCCTGGGTTGAGTCCCACGGATCGTGGTGCCCCCATTTGTTTCTTGTAGTGCTCTTCACCTGCCCAATACAATCCCAACAGTGAAACATGGTGGTGGCAGTATCATGCTATGAGGGTGTTTTTCAGCCGTAGGGACAGGATGACTGGTTGTCATTGAAGAAAACATGAAAGTGGCCAAGTACAGAGATATCCTGGATGAGAACCTCTTCCAGAGTGCTCTGGACCTCAGACTTGGCCGAAGGTTCACCTTCCAACAAGACAATGACTCCAAGCACACAGCTAAAATAACAAAGGAATGGCTTCAGAAAACTCTGTGACCATTCTTGACTGGCCCAGCCAGAGCCCTGACCTAAACCCAATTGAGCATCTCTGGAGAGACCTGAAAATGGCTGTCCACCAACGTTCACCATCCAACCTGATGAAACTGGAGAGGATCTGCAAGGAAGAATGGCAGAGGATCCCCAAACCCAGGTGTGAAAACTTGTTGCATCATTCCCAAGAAGACTCATGGCTGTACTAGCTCAAAAGCAGGGCCGGCGTCAACACCCGGCCTAGCCGGGCAAGTGCCGGGGCCCTGACGAGACAGGGGGGCCCACTCACACAGTCATAGAGCCATCTGGCTGCTTTAACCCTTTCTACCCTTTCAATTTGCACTGGCACAAGCATCTTCTCACTGTCAGTGCAGGGCCAGGCACACATAGGGGTTAATTAAGGACACAGCCAGCGTGACATTGTGGGCGGAGAGTTCTCCTGCTCTGAAATGTGTGCACTGCTGAACTTATCAAGGAGACCGAGCTCCTACCAGCACCTGAGTGAGTGCAATGCTATATCGCTGTATGTTCTGACAGTCTGGGACTGGGTGACCTGGGGCGGCCATGGGCTGGGCGGTTGCAGCTGATATATATATACTACAGCAGCCTCCCAGCCCCCCAGCACAGCCTGTATAGATACAGTGTATATAATATATATACAGGACAGGTGCTGGGGGCCTGGGCTGGGCGGCTGTTGAAGTATATACACTGCACAGTACCACTCCCCTGTATATATACACTGCATAGCACCACTCCTGTCCTGTATATATACACTGCACAGTACCACTCCTCCTGTCCTGTATATATACACTGCACAGTACCCCTCCTCCTATATATATACACTGCACAGTACCACTCCTCCTGTATATATACGCAGCACAGCACCACTCCTCCTGTCCTGTATATATACACTGCATAGCACCACTCCTCCTGTATATATACACTGCATAGCACCACTCCTGTCCTGTATATATACACTGCACAGTACCACTCCTCCTGTCCTGTATATATACACTGCACAGTACCACTCCTCCTGTCCTGTATATATACACTGCACAGTACCACTCCTCCTGTCCTGTATATATACACCGCACAGTACCACTCCTCCTGTATATATACACTGCACAGTACCACTCCTCCTGTCCTGTATATATACACCGCACAGTACCACTCCTCCTGTATATATACACTGCACAGTACCACTCCTCCTGTATATATACACTGCACAGTACCACTCCTCCTGTATATATACACAGCACAGTACCACTCCTCTTGTATATATACACCGCACAGTACATCTCCCCTGTATATATACACTGCACAGTACCTCTCCCCTGTATATATATACCGCACAGTACCACTCCTGTATATATACACTGCACAGTACCACTCCCCTCTATATATACACCGCACAGTACCTCTCCTCCTGTATATATACACTGCACAGTACCGCTCCTCCTGTATATATACACTGTACAGTACCTCTCCCCTGTATATATACACTGCACAGTACCACTCCTGTATATATACACTGCACAGTACCACTCCTCCTGTATATATACACTGCACAGTACCCCTCCCCTGTATATATACACTGCACAGTACCACTCCCTGTATATATACACAGCACAGTACCACTCCTCTTGTATATATACACCGCACAGTACATCTCCCCTGTATATATACACTGCACAGTACCTCTCCCCTGTATATATATACCGCACAGTACCACTCCTGTATATATACACTGCACAGTACCACTCCCCTCTATATATACACCGCATAGTACCACTCCTCCTGTATATATACACAGCACAGTACCACTCCTCTTGTATATATACACCGCACAGTACATCTCCCCTGTATATATACACTGCACAGTACCTCTCCCCTGTATATATATACCGCACAGTACCACTCCTGTATATATACACTGCACAGTACCACTCCCCTCTATATATACACCGCACAGTACCACTCCTCCTGTATATATACACTGCACAGAACCACTCCTCCTGTCCTGTGTATATACACTGCACAGTACCGCTCCTCCTGTATATATACACTGCACAGTACCGCTCCTCCTGTATATATACACTGCACAGTACCACTCCTCCTGTATATATACACTGCACAGTACCACTCCTCCTGTGTATATACACTGCACAGTACCACTCCTCCTGTATATATACACTGCACAGTACCTCTCCTCCTGTATATATACACTGCACAGTACTGCTCCTCCTGTATATATACACTGCACAGTACCTCTCCCCTGTATATATACACTGCAGAATTTACAATAGCTATCACTCATGTAAGAAGTGAAATCTGGCATTGTACTATACCTATATTTCTCTGCTGTATCTGGGCATCATGAATCGTGGTATATTTTAAAGGGGGGGGGGCCCACTGAGACTCTTTCGCCCGGGGCCCTCAAAAACCTGGAGCCGGCCCTGCTCAAAAGGGTGCTTCTACTCAATACTGAGCAAAGGGTCTGAATACTTATGACCATGTGATATTTCAGTTTTTCATTTTTAATAAATTTGCAAAAAAATCTACATTTTTGTTTTTTTCAGTCAAGATGGGGTGCAGAGTGTACATTAAAGAGACAAAATGAACTTTTTTTAAATTTACCAAATGACTGCAATGAAACAAAGAGGGGTATGAATACTTTCTGTACCCACTGTGTGTCTTTTATTTGGGCTATTCAAACCCTTTACATTTAATTATAAAAAAAACTTACTTTAATTTTTATCCCTCTGGGTCCTCAGGTGGTTGGAAAGTACTAATCTGTGTAAAAAAGGTTAATACAATGGAAAACAAAACAGTACATTTGTTACAGCAATATTACCATATATACTCGAGTATAAGCCGACCCCCCTAATTTTGCCACAAAAACTGGGAAAACTTAATGTCTCGAGTATAAGCCTAGGGTGAGAAATGCAGCAGCTACCGGTAAATATCAAAAATAAAAATAGATACCAATAAAAGTAAAATTAATTGAGACATCAGTAGGTTAAGTGTTTTTGAATATCCATATTGAATCAGAAGCCATACAAAATACGCCCTATATAATGCTCCATGAAAAATACACCCCATATAATGCTCCATGCAGTTCATGATGTGCCTCATATAATGCTCCATACAAAATACACCCCATATAATGATCCATAAAGTTTATGATGAGCCCCATAAGATGCTCCATACAAAAATACGCCCCATATATTGCTGCACAAAGGTTGATCATGGCCCCATAAGATGCTCCATAGAAACATTTGCTCCATATGCCGCTGCTGCGATTTAAAAAAAAATGACATACTCATCTCTTGTCCTGAGCAGGCGGGGACATCGGTGCGATATTCACCTGTCCCTGTTCCACCGCCGCGTGCCGCTCTGTTTTCCGGCTCTCTGCATTGACTTTCAGGCAGAGGGTGGTGCGCACACTAAACACGTCATCGCGCCCTCTTACCTGAACGTCACAGCCTAAGGATGCGGAAGACAGAGCGGCACCCGGCGGTGGAATGGGACAGGTGAATATCACAATGCTCACCCTCCTCCGTCATACTCACCCTCCTGGCGCAGTCCGCACGTCCCTGCTTCTCTGATGCGATGGTCTCTCCGGTGCCGGCAGCTTGTTTCTGTGTTCAGCGATCAGTGGTACCGCTCATTAAAGTAATGAATATGCGCTCCACCCCTATGGGAGTGGAGTCGCGTCCATATTCATTACTTTAATGAGCGGTACCACGTGACCACTGAACACAGGAAGAGCTGCCGGCGCCCGGAGACCATGGGAGAGGCAGGGACCGTGCCGGGAGCAGGTGAGTATGATGTGACAGAGAGACGGACCGGTGGGGGTGACTCGAGTATAAGCCGAGAGAGTCACTTTCAGCCTAAAAAAATGGTCTGAAAATCTCGGCTTATACACGAGTATATACGGTAAGTATTATGTATTAACCCCTTCCCGACCTTTGACGCATACGCTGCGTCATGAAAGTCGGTGCCAATCCGACCTGTGACGCAGCGTATGCGTCATGGAATGATCGCGTCCCTGCAGATCGGGTGAAAGGGTTAACTCCAATTTCACCCGATCTGCAGGGACAGGGGGAGTGGTGCTTCAGCCCAGGGGGGGTGGCTTCACCCCCTCGTGGCTACGATCGCTCTGATTGGCTGTTGAAAGTGAAACTGCCAATCAGAGCGATTTGTAATATTTCACCTAAAAAACTGGTGAAATATTACAATCCAGCCATGGCCGATGCTGCAATATCATCGGCCATGGCTGGAAATACCAAAGTGACCCCCCCCACCCCACCGATCGCCCCCCCCAAGCCACCGATCTGTCCCGTAGTCCCCTCCGTCCTGTGCTCCGCTCCCCCGTCCTCCTGTCCGCTCCCCCCGTGCTCCTATGTCACCCCCCGAGCTCCGACGCCCCCCCCCGTGCCCCGATCTCCCCCCCCTTATACTTACCGAGGCTCCCGGTGTCGGTCCGTCTTCTCCATGGGCGCCGCCATCTTCCAAAATGGCGGGCGCATGCACAGTGCGCCCGCCGAATCTGCCGGCCGGCAGATTCATTACAAGTACATTTTGATCGCTGTGGTAGGTTCTATCACAGCGATCAAAATAAAAAAAATAATAAATAAACCCCCCCCTTTATCACCCCCATAGGTAGGGACAATAATAAAATAAAGAAAATATTTTTTTTTCTTTTTCCACTAGGGTTAGGGTTAGAACTAGGGTTAGAACTAGGGTTAGGGTTAGGGGTAGGGTTAGGGTTACGGGTAGGGTTAGGGTTAGGGGTAGGGTTAGGGCATGTGCACACAGTGCAGATTTGGCTGCGGATCCGCAGCGGATTGGCTGCAGATCGGCCGCGGATCCGCAGCGGATTGGCCGCGGATCCGCAGCGGATTGGCCGCGGATCCGCAGCGGATTGGCCGCTGCGAATTCGTAGCAGTTTTCCATCAGGTTTACAGTACCTTGTACACCTATGGAAAACCAAATCCGCTGTGCCCATGGTGCGGAAAATTCCGTTTTACACCTGTTCCTCAATAGGAATCCGCAGGTGAAATCCGCACAAAAAAACACTGGAAATCTGCTGTAAATCCGCAGGTAAAACGCAGTGCCTTTTACCTGCAGATTTTTCAAAAATCGTGCGGAAAAAATCTCACACGAATCCGCAACGTGGGCACATAGCCTTAGGGTTAGGGTTGGAATTAGAGTTAGAGTTGGAATTAGGGCTAGGGTTGGAAATAGGGTTAAGATTAGGCTTGTGGTTAGGGTTAAGGATAGGGTTAGGGGTGTGTTGGGGTTACAGTTGTGGTTAGGGTTGGGATTAGGGTTAGGGTTGGGATTAGGGTTAGGGTTGGAATTAGGGTTACGGGTGTGTTGCAGTTAGGGTTGTGGCTAGGGGTGTGTTGGGGTTAGGGTTGTGATTAGGGTTATGGCTACAGTTGGGATTAGGATTAGGGGTGTGTTGGGGTTAGTGTTGAAGTTAGAAATGAGGGGTTTCCACTGTTTAGGCACATCAGGGGTCTTCAAACGCAACATGGCGCCACCATTGATTCCAGCCAATCTTGCGTTCAAAAAGTCAAATGGTGCTCCCTCCTTCCAAGCCCCGACGTGCGCCCAAACAGTGGTTTACCCCCACATTTGGGGTACCAGCGTACTCAGGACAAACTGGGCAACAACTGTTGGGGTCCAATTTCTCCTGGTGCCCTTGCAAAAATAAAAAATTACTTGCTAAAACATAATTTTTGAGGAAAGAACAATTATTTTTTATTTTCACGGCTCTGCGTTATAAACTTCTGTGAAGCACTTGGGGGTTGAAAGTGCTCACCACACATCTAGATAAGTTCCTTCGGGGGTCTAGTTTCCAAAATGGGGTCACTTATGGGGTGTTTCTACTGTTTAGGCACATCAGGGGCTCTGCAAATGCAACGTGATGCCCGCAGACCATTCCATCAAAGTCTGCATTTCAAATGTCACTACTTCCCTTCCGAGCCCTGACGTGCGCCCAAACAGTGGTTTACCCCCACATATGGGGTACCAGCACACTCACAACAAACTGGGAAACAAATATTGGGGCCCAATTTCTCCTGTTACCCTTGTGAAAATAAAAAATTGCTTGCTAAAACATCTTTTTTGAGGAAAGAAAAATGATTTTTTATTTTCACGGCTCTGCTGTTGTGAATTTGGATTCTGGGCTCCCCCGGTGGCCGCTTGTGGAATTGGACTTGTCATCCTCTTTCCTGTTTCACCTGATTCCATCAGTAGTGGGTGTCGCTATTTAAGCTCATTTCTCTGGTGGTTTCTTGCCGGTCAACAATGTTATCTGATGCCTCTCAGTGCTTGTTCCTGCTTCTAGACAACTACTGATAAGTTGGACTTTTGTCCATGTTTTGTTTTGCCTATTTGTTCCAGTTCGCAGCTGAAGTTTTGTTACTGTGTCTGGAAAGCTCTCGTCGATCAGGGATTGCTACTCTGGCGTTATGAGTTAATGCCAGAGTTTAAGGTAATCTCTGGATGGTGTTTTGTTAGTATTTTTCTGCTGACCATGAAAGTATACTGTCTGTCTTCTGCTATCTAGTAAGCGGACCTCAAATTTGCTAAGACTATTTTCCTGCTGCGTTTGTTGTTTCATCTGAACTCACCGTCATTATATGTGGGGGGCTACTGTCTTCTTTGGAATATTTCTCTAGAGGTGAGCCAGGTCTTATATTTCCCTCTGCTAGCTATTTAGGTCTTAGGCCAGAGCTGGGCATCTAGCGATTAATAGGAAATGCTACCTGGCTATTTCTAGTTGCGCGGCAGGCTTAGTTCATGGTCAGTATAGTTCCATCTTCCGAGAGCTTGTCCCTCTATAGGCTTGCTATGATCTCTGCCTGCAGAGATCATGACAGTTTGACCGGCCAATAAAGTGTTAAAGACCCAGGTTGAGAAAGGAGAGTTATAAGAAGTCTGCTGGAATTTTTTTTTTTTTTTTTTTTTTTTTCCTCCAGTCTGCCTTGCTGCAGTCTTTTTTCTCTCTCTCCTCCTAATCTCTGTATGCTCTGTGTGCACCTGACAATAATGGATCTCCAGAGTGTAACTGCGGGTTTGAATAATCTCATCACGAAAGTACAAAATTTACAAGATTTTGTAGTACATGCTCCGGTATCTGAGCCGAGAATTCCTTTGCCGGAGTTCTTCACAGGGAATAGAGCTAGCTTCCAGAATTTCCGAAATAATTGTAAGCTTTATTTGTCCCTGAAGTCTCGTTCAGCTGGAGACCCTGCTCAGCAGGTTAGGATTGTGATTTCCTTGCTCAGGGGTGACCCTCAAGATTGGGCCTTCTCATTGCCAGCAGGGGATCCTGCGTTACGCGATGTGGATGCGTTTTTTCTGGCCTTGGGCTTGCTTTATGAGGAACCTCATTTGGAACTTCAGGCAGAAAAAACTTTGATGGCACTATCTCAGGGGCAAGACGAAGCTGAAGTTTTCTGCCAAAAATTCCGTAAATGGTCTGTGCTTACTCAGTGGAATGAGTGCGCCTTGGCGGCAACTTTCAGAGAAGGTCTCTCTGATGCCGTTAAGGATGTTATGGTGGGGTTCCCTTTGCCTGCAGGTCTGAATGAGTCCATGACAATGGCTATTCAGATTGATAGGCGTCTGCGGGAGCGCAAACCGATGCACCATCTGGCGGTGTCTATGGAAAAGACGCCAGAAAGTATGCAGTGTGATAGAATTCTGTCCAGGAGCGAGCGACAGAATTTTAGACGGAAGAATGGATTGTGTTTCTATTGTGGGGATTCTACTCATGTTATATCGGCATGCTCTAGGCGTACAAAGAAGCTTGATAAGTCTGTTTCCATTGGCACCATTCAGTCTAAGTTTATTTTGTCTGTAACCCTGATTTGCTCTTTGTCATCCATTGCCACGGACGCCTATGTTGACTCTGGCGCCGCTCTGAGTCTTATGGATTGGTCCTTTGCCAATCGTTGTGGTTTTGATTTAGAGCCTTTGGAGACTCTTATTCCTCTGAAGGGGATTGACTCCACCCCATTGGCTAATAATAAACCACAATACTGGACACAAGTAACCATGCGTATCAATCCGGATCACCAGGAGATTATTCGTTTCCTGGTGCTGTATAATTTACATGACGATTTGGTACTGGGATTGCCATGGTTGCAGTCTCACAACCCAGTCTTGGACTGGAGAGCTATGTCTGTGTTGAGCTGGGGATGTAAGGGTATTCATGGGGACGTACCTTTGGTTTCTATTTCGTCGTCCATTTCCTCTGAAGTCCCTGAGTTCCTCTCTGATTATCAAGACGTCTTTGACGAACCCAAGCTTGGGTCGTTACCTCCGCACCGTGAGTGCGATTGTGCCATAGATTTGATACCGGGTTGTAAATATCCAAAGGGTCGTTTGTTTAATTTGTCTGTGCCGGAACATGCTGCTATGCGGGAATATATAAAGGAGTCTTTGGAAAAGGGACATATTCGTCCATCTTCTTCTCCCTTGGGAGCTGGGTTTTTCTTTGTCTCAAAAAAAGACGGCTCTTTGAGACCATGTATTGATTATCGGCTTCTGAATAAGATCACTGTTAAGTATCAATACCCATTGCCATTGCTTACTGATTTGTTTGCTCGTATAGAGGGTGCTAAGTGGTTCTCTAAAATTGATCTTCGTGGGGCGTATAATTTGGTGCGGATCAGGCAGGGGGATGAGTGGAAGACCGCATTTAATACGCCCGAGGGCCACTTTGAGTATTTGGTCATGCCTTTTGGTCTTTCTAATGCCCCTTCAGTTTTCCAGTCTTTTATGCATGATATTTTCCGCGATTTTCTGGATAAATTTATGATAATATATCTGGATGATATTCTGATTTTTTCTGATGACTGGGACTCTCATGTCCAGCAGGTCAGGAGAGTTTTTCAGGTTCTGCGGTCTAATTCTTTATGTGTGAAGGGGTCTAAGTGCGTTTTTGGGGTCCAGAAAATTTCCTTTTTGGGGTATATTTTTTCTCCCTCTTCCATTGAGATGGATCCCGTCAAGGTGCAAGCTATTTGTGACTGGACTCAGCCCTCCTCTCTTAAGGGTCTTCAGAGATTTTTGGGCTTTGCCAACTTTTACCGCCGATTTATTGCTGGTTTTTCGGATGTCGTTAAACCACTGACTGATTTGACCAGACAAGGCGCTGATGTTGCTAATTGGTCCCCTCATGCTGTAGAGGCCTTTCAGGAGCTTAAGCGCCGTTTTGCCTCTGCCCCTGTGTTGCGTCAGCCTGATGTTAATCTGCCTTTTCAGGTTGAGGTTGACGCTTCGGAGATCGGAGCTGGGGCAGTGTTGTCGCAGAAAGGTTCCGACTGCTCCGTCATTAGGCCTTGTGCCTTCTTTTCTCGCAAATTTTCGCCCGCAGAGCGGAATTATGATGTTGGGAATCGGGAGCTTTTGGCCATGAAGTGGGCGTTTGAGGAGTGGCGCCATTGGCTCGAGGGGGCTAGGCATCAGGTGGTGGTATTGACTGACCACAAAAATTTGATTTATCTTGAGACTGCCAGACGCCTGAATCCTAGACAGGCGCGCTGGTCTTTATTTTTTTCTCGCTTTAATTTTGTGGTGTCATACCTACCGGGTTCTAAGAATGTTAAGGCAGATGCCCTTTCTAGGAGTTTTGACCCGGACTCTCCTGGTAATTCTGAACCCACAGGTATCCTTAGGGAGGGAGTAATTTTGTCGGCCGTTTCTCCTGATCTGCGGCGGTCCTTGCAAGAGTTTCAGGCGGATAGACCGGATCGTTGTCCGCCTGATAGACTGTTTGTTCCGGATGATTGGACCAGCAGAGTCATCTCTGAGGTACATTCTTCTGCATTGGCAGGTCATCCCGGAATTTTTGGTACCAGGGATTTGGTGGCAAGATCCTTCTGGTGGCCTTCTCTGTCACGAGATGTGCGAGTCTTTGTGCAGTCATGTGACGTTTGTGCTCGGGCCAAGTCTTGTAGTTCTCGGGCTAGCGGACTGCTGTTGCCCTTGCCTATTCCTAAGAGGCCTTGGACACACATCTCGATGGATTTTATTTCAGATCTGCCTGTTTCCCAGAAGATGTCTGTCATCTGGGTGGTCTGTGACCGTTTCTCTAAAATGGTCCATTTGGTTCCTCTGCCCAAGTTGCCTTCTTCTTCTGAGTTGGTTCCTCTGTTTTTTCAGAATGTTGTCCGATTGCACGGTATTCCTGAGAATATTGTTTCTGACAGAGGTACCCAATTTGTGTCTAGATTTTGGCGGGCATTCTGTGCTAGGATGGGCATAGATTTGTCTTTTTCATCTGCTTTTCATCCTCAGACTAATGGCCAGACCGAGCGGACTAATCAGACCCTTGAGACATATCTGAGGTGTTTTGTCTCTGCTGACCAGGATGATTGGGTTGCTTTTTTGCCATTGGCAGAGTTCGCTCTCAATAATCGGGCCAGTTCTTCCACCTTGGTGTCCCCGTTTTTCTGTAATTCGGGGTTTCACCCTCGATTTTCCTCCGGTCAGGTGGAATCCTCGGATTGTCCTGGAGTGGATGCGGTGGTGGAGAGATTGCATCACATCTGGGGGCAGGTTATGGACAATTTGAAGTTGTCACAGGAGAAGACTCAGCGTTTTGCCAACCGTCATCGTCGTGTTGGTTCTCGGCTTTGTGTTGGAGATTTAGTGTGGCTGTCTTCTCGTTTTGTCCCTATGAGGGTCTCTTCTCCTAAGTTTAAACCTCGGTTCATCGGCCCTTATAGAATATTGGAGATTCTTAATCCTGTTTCTTTCCGTTTGGACCTCCCTGCGTCCTTTTCCATTCATAACGTTTTTCATCGGTCGTTATTGCGCAGGTATGAGGTACCTGTTGTACCTTCTGTTGAGCCTCCTGCTCCGGTGTTGGTTGAGGGTGAGTTGGAGTACGTTGTGGAGAAAATTTTGGACTCTCGTGTTTCCAGACGGAAACTCCAGTATCTGGTCAACTGGAAGGGTTACGGCCAGGAGGATAATTCTTGGGTCAATGCATCTGATGTTCATGCTTCTGATCTTGTTCGTGCCTTCCATAGGGCTCATCCTGGTCGCCCTGGTGGATCTGGTGAGGGTTCGGTGCCCCCTCCTTGAGGGGGGGGTACTGTTGTGAATTTGGATTCTGGGCTCCCCCGGTGGCCGCTTGTGGAATTGGACTTGTCATCCTCTTTCCTGTTTCACCTGATTCCATCAGTAGTGGGTGTCGCTATTTAAGCTCATTTCTCTGGTGGTTTCTTGCCGGTCAACAATGTTATCTGATGCCTCTCAGTGCTTGTTCCTGCTTCTAGACAACTACTGATAAGTTGGACTTTTGTCCATGTTTTGTTTTGCCTATTTGTTCCAGTTCGCAGCTGAAGTTTTGTTACTGTGTCTGGAAAGCTCTCGTCGATCAGGGATTGCTACTCTGGCGTTATGAGTTAATGCCAGAGTTTAAGGTAATCTCTGGATGGTGTTTTGTTAGTATTTTTCTGCTGACCATGAAAGTATACTGTCTGTCTTCTGCTATCTAGTAAGCGGACCTCAAATTTGCTAAGACTATTTTCCTGCTGCGTTTGTTGTTTCATCTGAACTCACCGTCATTATATGTGGGGGGCTACTGTCTTCTTTGGAATATTTCTCTAGAGGTGAGCCAGGTCTTATATTTCCCTCTGCTAGCTATTTAGGTCTTAGGCCAGAGCTGGGCATCTAGCGATTAATAGGAAATGCTACCTGGCTATTTCTAGTTGCGCGGCAGGCTTAGTTCATGGTCAGTATAGTTCCATCTTCCGAGAGCTTGTCCCTCTATAGGCTTGCTATGATCTCTGCCTGCAGAGATCATGACACTCTGCGTTGTAAACTTCTGTGAAGCACCTGGGGGTTATAAGTGCTCACTATGCATCTAGATAAGTTCCTTGGGGGGTCTAGTTTCCAAAATGGGGTCACTTGTAGGGGAGCTCCAATGTTTAGGCACACAGGGGCTATCCAAACGCGACATGGTGTCCGCTAACAATTGGAGCTAATTTTCCATTCAAAAAGTCAAATGGCACGCCTCCCCTTCCGAGCCTTGCCGTGCACCCAAACAGTAGTTTACCCCCACATATGAGGTATCGGCGTACTCAGGAGAAATTGCCCAACAAATTTTAGGTTCCATTGTATCCTGTTGCCCATGTGAAAATGAAAGAATTGAGGCTAAAAGAAATTTTGTGTGAAAAAAAAGTACTGTTTCATTTTTGCAGATCAATTTGTGAAGCATCTGGGGGTTTAAAGTGCTCACTATGCCTCTAGATAAGTTCCTTGGGGGGTCTAGTTTCCAAAATGGGGTCACTTGTGGAGGAGCTCCAATGTTTAGGCACACAGGGGCTTTCCAAACGCGACATGGTGTCCGCTAACGATGGAGATAATTTTTCATTCAAAAAGTCAAATGGCGCTCCTTCCCTTCCGAGCCCTGCCGTGCGCCCAAACAGTGGTTTACCCCCACATATGAGGTATCAGCGTACTCAGGACAAATTGGACAACAACGTACGTCATCCAGTTTCTCCTTTTACCCTTGGGAAAATAAAAACATTTTCGCTAAAAGATCATTTTTGTGACTAAAAAGTTAAATGTTCATTTTTTACTTCCATGTTGCTTCTGCTGCTGTGAAACACCTGAAGGGTTAATAAACTTCTTGAATGTGGTTTTGAGCACCTTGAGGGGTGCAGTTTTTAGAATGGTGTCACTTTTGGGTATTTTCAGCCATATAGAACCCTCAAACTGACTTCAAATGTGAGGTGGTCCCTAAAAAAAATGGTTTTGTAAATTTTGTTGTAAAAATGAGAAATCACTGGTCAAATTTTAACCCTTATAACTTCCTAGCAAAAAAAAAATTTGTTTCCAAAATTGTGCTGATGTAAAGTAGACATGTGGGAAATGTTATTTATTAACTATTTTGTGTCACATAACTCTCTGGTTTAACAGAATAAAAATTCAAAATGTGAAAATTGCGAAATTTTCAAAATTTTTGCCAAATTTCCGTTTTTTTCACAAATAAACTCAGAAATGATCGACCTAAATTTACCACTATCATGAAGCCCAATATGTCACGAAAAAACAAACTGAGAATCGCTAGGATCCGTTGAAGCGTTCCTGAGTTATTACCTCATAAAGGGACACTGGTCAGAATTGCAAAAAACGGCAAGGTCATTAAGGCCAAAATAGGCTGGGTCATATCACTGATAGTAAAAAAAACTGTAACACAACCACAATGTATTCATTGTTGGTATATAAGAGAAAAGGAATCTGTTAACACTATATCTATTGACTCCAGATGGTGCCAAAAAGATTTTTAAAAAATCTAAAACTTAATGTATCTCAACCTTTGGGTGCACAGTTCTGGCATTATCCCTGTAAAAAGAATAAATGTTCAGGGAGGAAAATATAAGCGATCTTTGTTGGCTCCTGGATCCTTATAAATCTTCACCACAGGTTGGGCTTGCGAGGCCCCAAATGTATATAGATTGTGTGATACTCTCTGGGATACCTCTCATTTTCATGTTATTTCTTCTGTTTCGGTCCTCCATCTATGCTTTTAGATTTGTTATTTCCTCACTTGCTTTTTTCTGGTCCTCATTAGGTGATTCTATTTCTTGTTCCATGTTATTTATCTTTCTATCATATACTTCTAGTTTTGTATTAATATCTTCTATTGAGTTTTGGATAACAAAGTGTTTTTTTATGCTTATTTGAATTGACTTGCCAAATGCTTTAAGGGCTTCAGTTATATATTCTTCTGTTGATAAATTCTTCCCCATTGGTCTAATATTCTCCCATGGGTCTCCTTGATTTTTTTCTGACGTGCGGTGGTATGCTGATGATTTTACATTAGGTGAGTCACTAAAATCCCTCCTTATGAGTGAAAAATTTAAAGGGGTATGAATACTTTCTGTACCCACTGAATATACAATATTTCTAATTTCTGCTTCTCTCCCTTTTCTCTAACACTTCCCTCAGATATGAGATGGGACATCAAAACGAAAATTAAATAATAGAACAAGCCAACTCGACATCTTGCTACAACTCTCAATCAGTGGGACGTTGTATTAAATCCTATTCTGATGAAAACAAGATAAAATTTCATGTATTCTATGCCAGAACTTAGTACAGTTCATTGGCTAGTTAGGGAACACAGGAAGCAATGTAATGGTCTGAATGGTGAAATAGTTTAGCACTTGCCACCATTTTTAAAATCACTTGTTTTATTATATCTAAAAATTGAAAATCCTATGCTGAAAAGGTTGCATCTCTAACGATTGACTCACCCAGTATATTAATAGTTTGCTTTGACATGTTAATTCTTGGAATGCCAGAACATTCTTCATTACATTTTTCATTTTTCAAGTGAAATAATTGCAAAGTACCCATGTGACACAGATTTTCAAAGATATTTTCTGTTTCTAAACATTTCTGGTGACCATAACGTATTGTAAGTTTGTTGAGTTATGACATCTCACAAGGTATAGTGCCTTCTTTGTTTTACAAATTTTACGCTTTAATATTTTGCTGCTATGTTACTATTCATACAAAAACAAAAATGTATCTTAGCAGTGATAGCTAATTGGTAACTGTCTCTATACATCTTACCAACAAGGACTTTATGTACGCTATATTAATAAGATGAGTAACCAGTCATATGATTTTTACAGTATAAGGTCTTATTCACATAATGGTTTAAAAAAAAAATAACACAAAATGCACAGTAGTCCTATAATGTGTTATATTTTTTATATAAATATAAATAAAAAATAAGCAAAGAAAGGAGGTGGCACTCACCACTGATGTGGCAAAAGAGAATTACTTTGTCTGCCACTACATTGCAATGAAATGCTATAAAGGGCGATCTAAATATCATATCTACCTCAGAATGGCTTCAGTAAATATGTCAGCTCATAAGCCCTCACAAAGAGCCAAAACACGAAAATTGAAAATGGTACAAGTCTCAGAAAAAGGCGACACAAGCTAAATTATTTATTTTTACAAATTTCTGATTTTATTTTTAACATTTAAATAAAAAAAACTATACACGTTTGGTATCTGAGTAACTGTACTGACCTGGAGACTCATATTACCAGATAAGTTTTACTATATAGCGAACACGGTAAATAAAACCCCCCAAAACAATTTTGGAATTGCACTTTTTTTTGCAATTTTAAGGCACTTGGAATTTTTTTTCTGCTTTACAGTGCATCATGTGAAAAAATGAATGGTGTCATTCAAAAGTACGACTGGTCTCGCAATACAAATCAAACCCCATACAGTTATGTGGACAGAAAAATGTAAAAGTTATGGCTCATGGAAGGAGGGGAGGTGAAAATGACAATGAAAAAAACGTTACTTCTGACTGTCCAAAAGTCAGAGGTGACTGTCACCAGCTCTCAATGTAGTTTTATGAAAGACTGGTTCTGGTTCTCATAGACTTATATTGAGTTGTGATTTCCAGATCAGCAAACACTGGAGTGATTCGGCAGGTCACAATCTGCAGAAGACCGATAGAAGCGGCACCGGTAAAAAATGAAGATGGCGGCAGGTAAGTATAATTCTGGGGATAGGGAACTTAGATTAGTGACACCACTCAAGTCCTGCAATAACAAAAAATACTGGAGAGGTGCTTTATATGTATTTTCTATAGTATTCTTGATTTTTGCCCCATAAATCCATAATTAAAGAAATAATTACTTTTTGGCTTCAAGTCTTTTTAATTATTGAGATCTTATAAACTTTGCCAAACAGAGTCAATGTAGTAAAGTCATCTTTCAGATTCACCATTGCTCCAGTGGTATAGCTCCTGTAATCTTTGCAGCTAGTCACAAGCCATGCACCAGTCACTAGCCTCAGTGATAACATGTCAGATATGCCGGCATCACAGCTGAGGCCATTGGTCAACTCCAGTGTTTATGTGAATGATGTGACCAGATGCCGAACCATCTGGGGCGATTACATTGGTGAAGTTTGAAATGAAGGGAATTTGAAATATGAATTTATTACGTTATTACATTTAAAGCAAATTCCAGGAAATCCTTAAAGAAAAAACCTTTATTAATCAATGATAGAGTATAATATCAGCTACATTTAAAGAAGCACTCCCATTAAAGTTTTTATCCTCTTAATATATTGCAGCCATCATATTATCCAGCACTGTGTACTTACAATTGCTCATTTTGCCTTTCTTCCCAGCTAATTCTTCTCTTTCTCTGCTCTATGTAGAAACAGGAAGTCTCTTGTCCCTGCAGAAATCATTCCCTCCCTTCAACTCCAGACCCAGCTGCCCCCTCCTCCCCCTGCCAGGGACTTTTGCAGTAACTTATGATTTATACAGGGAAATTTGACCTCCTGTTTCTACATAGAGCTTTGAAGGATTTAGCTAGTCAGTTTTTAATCACGTGTTGTCATAGGCCTAATGGAAAAAAAAAAGAATTAACTGGGTAGAAAGGCAAAATGAGCAATTCTAAGTACACAGTTCTATATAATATGAAGATTGCAATATATTAAGAGGATAAAAAACTTTGTTGGGAGGAGGAGGAGTGCTTCTTTAAGTGCTTCCATAGCTGTGGTTCAGGAAAGTGTGATCCAGTCACTGAGGCTAATATGTTCTTAGCATTATTGTCACTTCCCGCTTATCCTACACCCCTACAAACGTCCTTGATGATTTAATACTCACTCTCCAACACAACGTTCACATATACAATCTTTTGAAATTCAGTAGTAGAGCTGGATTCAATTATCCTAAGTTGGAGGAGCATCAATAGACCAATAAATAAATTCCGTCAACTCTCAGATTTCCTTTGGAGTTTAAAAGCCATCCAAAATATTTAGATCTGAAACCTCTTCTAATGTGGAAACCTTTTTACAGTTCCTCTTTATTGTGATTCTAGTAAATACGTTCTGCAATCTTTCATTGGCCAAGCTTACATCATACTGAGGGGATACATTTTCAATGGGACCTATTGCCTAGGTCAGTGCTTATACAATAGGTCATGAGATGAAAAAAATTGCTCACTAAAATTACCCCGGTTAGTCCAAGGCTAACTAATGGTAATGGATCGGCAACACTGCAGTAAAGGGTTTGTGCTTAGTAAGAAAGGACGGAGGTCCGGTCAATCACAAGAGGTGACAGAAAATAGATAAAGGCATGATGCTTTTGTGCATGCATTCGCCATAATGCCACACATCATTGTATAATTGTATCTTTCTTAATACAGATGTCCTTGAAAAAAAAAAACATTGTACTGGACGAAACGTTGGAATTCATCTGTTTTCACCAGTGCCATATCCTAATAAATACAGTTGTGCTCAAAAGTTTACATATCCCAGCAGAATTTTTGCTTTCTTGGCCTTTTTTCAGAGAATATGAATGATAACACCAAGACTTTTTCTCCAATCATGGTTAGTGGTTGGATGAAGCCATTTATTGCTAAACTACTGTGTTTTCTCTTTTTAAATCATAATGACAACCCAAAACATCCAAATGACCCTGATCAAAAGTTTACATACCCCATTTCTTAATATCGTCTATTGTCCACTCTAACATCAATGACAGCTTGAAGTCTTTTTTGGTAGTTGTGGATGAGGTTCTTTATATTCTCAGACGGTAAAGCTGCTGTCATGATCTCCATGGCCAGAGAACTAGCATAAGCCTATATAGGAACAAGCTCTTGGAAGATGGTAACTGTACTGACCATGAACTAAACCTACCGCACAACTAGAAGTAGCCAGGTAGCATGTCCTACTTTTTATCCCTATATGCCCAGCGCCGGCCGGAGAACTAAATAATGCTAGCAGAGGGAAATATAAGACCTGACTCACCTCTAGAGAAATGCCCAAAAAGGAGACAGAGGCCCCCCACATATATTGGCGGTGATTTTAGATGAAATAACAAACGCAGCAGGAAAATAGTTTTAGCAAATTTGAGGTCCGCTTTCTAGATAGCAGAAGACAGAAAGCACACTTTCATGGTCAGTAGAAAACCCTAACAAAACACCATCCAGAAATTACTTTAGGACTCTGGCATTAACTCATAATACCAGAGTGGCAATTCCTGATCAACAAGAGCTTTCCAGACACAGTAACGAAACTGCAGCTGTGAACTGGAACCAAAAAACAAAAACAAACAAGGACGAAAGTCCAACTTATCTAGTAGATGTCTGGGAGCAGGAACAAGCACAGAGAGGCTTCTGATAACATTGTTGACCGGCAAGCAACTAACAGAGAAGCCAGGTTATATAGCGACACCCAGATCTGATGAGAACAGGTGAACAGGGAAGATGATGACACAAGTTCAATTCCACCAGTAGCCACCGGGGGAGCCCAGAATCCAAATTCACAACAGTACCCCCCCCTCAAGGAGGGGGCACCGAACCCTCACCAGAACCACCAGGGCGATCAGGATGGGCCCTATGAAAGGCACGAACCAGATCGGAGGCATGAACATCAGATGCAGTGACCCAAGAATTATCCTCCTGGCCGTATCCCTTCCACTTGACCAGATACTGGAGTCTCCGTCTGGAAACACGGGAGTCTAGGATTTTCTCCACAACGTACTCCAACTCACCCTCAACCAACACCGGAGCAGGAGGCTCAACGGAAGGCACAACCGGTGCCTCATACCTGCGCAATAACGACCGATAAAAAATGTTATGAATAGAAAAGGATGCAGGGAGGTCTAAACGGAAGGAAACAGGGTTAAGAATCTCCAATATTTTATACGGACCGATGAACCGAGGCTTAAACTTAGGAGATGAGACCCTCATAGGGACAAAACGAGAAGACAACCACACCAAATCTCCAACACAAAGCCGAGGACCAACACGACGGTGACGGTTGGCAAAAAGCTGAGTCTTCTCCTGGGACAACTTCAAATTGTCCATCACCTGCCCCCAGATATGATGCAATCTCTCCACCACCGCATCCACTCCAGGACAATCCGAGGATTCCACCTGACCGGAGGAAAATCGAGGATGGAACCCCGAATTACAGAAAAACGGGGACACCAAGGTGGCAGAGCTGGCCCGATTATTGAGGGCGAACTCCGCCAATGGCAAAAAAGCAACCCAATCATCCTGGTCAGCAGACACAAAACACCTCAGATATGTCTCCAGGGTCTGATTAGTCCGCTCGGTCTGGCCATTAGTCTGAGGGTGAAAAGCAGACGAAAAAGACAAATCTATGCCCATCCTAGCACAGAATGCCCGCCAAAATCTAGACACAAATTGGGTTCCTCTGTCAGAAACGATATTCTCAGGAATACCATGCAAACGAACAACATTTTGAAAAAACAGGGGAACCAACTCGGAAGAAGAAGGCAATTTGGGCAGGGGAACCAAATGGACCATCTTAGAAAAACGGTCACACACCACCCAGATGACAGACATCTTCTGGGAAACAGGCAGATCTGAAATAAAATCCATCGAGATGTGCGTCCAAGGCCTCTTAGGAATAGGCAAGGGCAACAATAATCCACTAGCCCGAGAACAACAAGGCTTGGCCCGAGCACAAACGTCACAAGACTGCACAAAGCCTCGCACATCTCGTGACAGGGAAGGCCACCAGAAGGATCTTGCCACCAAATCCCTGGTACCAAAAATTCCAGGATGACCTGCCAATGCAGAAGAATGCACCTCAGAGATGACTCTACTGGTCCAATCATCAGGAACAAACAGCCTATCAGGCGGACAACGATCCGGTCTATCCGCCTGAAACTCCTGCAAGGCCCGCCGCAGGTCTGGAGAAACGGCTGACAAAATAACTCCATCCTTAAGGATACCTGTGGGCTCAGAGTTGCCGGGTGAATCAGGCTCAAAACTCCTAGAAAGGGCATCCGCCTTAACATTCTTAGAACCCGGTAGGTATGACACCACAAAATTAAACCGAGAAAAAAATAATGACCAGCGCGCCTGTCTAGGATTCAGGCGCCTGGCGGTCTCAAGATAAATCAAATTTTTGTGGTCAGTCAATACCACCACCTGATGTCTGGCCCCCTCAAGCCAATGGCGCCACTCCTCAAACGCCCACTTCATGGCCAAAAGCTCCCGATTCCCAACATCATAATTCCGCTCAGCGGGCGAAAATTTACGGGAAAAGAAGGCACAAGGCCTCATCACGGAGCAGTCAGAACTTTTCTGCGACAACACTGCCCCAGCTCCGATCTCAGAAGCGTCGACCTCAACCTGAAAAGGAAGAGCCACATCAGGCTGACGCAACACAGGGGCAGAAGAAAAACGGCGCTTAAGCTCCTGAAAGGCCTCCACAGCATCAGGGGACCAATTAGCAACATCAGCACCCTGTCTAGTCAAATCGGTCAATGGCTTAACGACATCCGAAAAACCAGAAATAAATCGACGATAAAAGTTGGCAAAGCCCAAAAATTTCTGAAGACTTTTAAGAGAAGAGGGCTGCGTCCAATCACAAATAGCTTGAACCTTGACAGGATCCATCTCAATGGAAAAGGGAGAAAAAATATATCCCAAAAAGGAAATTCTCTGAACCCCAAATACGCACTTAGAACCCTTGACACACAGAGAATTAGACCGCAAAACCTGAAAAACCCTCTTAACTTGCTGGACATGAGAGTCCCAGTCATCCGAAAAAATCAGAATATCATCCAGATACACTATCATAAATTTATCCAAAAAATCGCGGAAAATATCATGCATAAAGGACTGGAAGACTGAAGGGGCATTAGAAAGACCAAAAGGCATCACCAAATACTCAAAGTGGCCCTCGGGCGTATTAAATGCGGTTTTCCACTCATCCCCCTGCCTGATCCGCACCAAATTATACGCCCCACGGAGATCAATCTTAGAGAACCACTTGGCCCCCTTTATGCGAGCAAACAAATCAGTCAGCAACGGCAATGGGTATTGATATTTAACCGTGATTTTATTCAAAAGCCGATAATCAATACATGGTCTCAAAGAGCCGTCTTTTTTTTAACACAAAGAAAAAACCGGCTCCTAAGGGAGATGACGATGGACGAATATGTCCCTTTTCCAAGGACTCCTTTATATATTCTCGCATAGCAGCATGTTCAGGCACAGACAGATTAAATAAACGACCCTTTGGGTATTTACTACCCGGAATTAAATCTATAGCACAATCGCACTCACGGTGCGGAGGTAGTGAACCCAGCTTGGGTTCTTCAAAGACGTCACGATAATCAGACAGGAACTCAGGGATTTCAGAGGGAATAGATGATGAAATGGAAACCAAAGGTACGTCCCCATGAGTCCCCCTACATCCCCAGCTCAACACAGACATAGCTCTCCAGTCAAGGACTGGGTTGTGAGACTGCAGCCATGGCAATCCTAGCACCAAATCATCATGTAGATTATACAGCACCAGAAAACGAATAGTCTCCTGGTGATCCGGATTAATACGCATAGTTACTTGTGTCCAGTATTGTGGTTTATTATTAGCCAATGGGGTGGAGTCAATCCCCTTCAGAGGAATAAGAGTCTCCAAAGGCTCTAAATCATACCCACAACGATTGGCAAAGGACCAATCCATAAGACTCAAAGCGGCGCCAGAGTCGATATAGGCGTCCGTGGTAATAGATGACAAAGAGCAAATCAGGGTCACAGACAAAATAAATTTAGACTGTAAAGTGCCAATGGAAACGGATTTATCAAGCTTTTTAGTACGCTTAGAGCATGCTGATATAACATGAGTAGAATCCCCACAATAGAAACACAACCCATTTTTCCGTCTAAAATTCTGCCGCTCGCTTCTGGACAGAATTCTATCACACTGCATGCTTTCTGGCGTCTTCTCAGTGGACACCGCCAGATGGTGCACTGGTTTGCGCTCCCGCAGACGCCTATCGATCTGAATGGCCATTGTCATGGACTCATTCAGACCCGCAGGCACAGGGAACCCCACCATAACATCCTTAATGGCATCAGAGAGACCCTCTCTGAAAGTAGCCGCCAAGGCACACTCATTCCACTGAGTAAGCACAGACCATTTACGGAATCTTTGGCAGTAAGTTTCAGCTTCATCTTGCCCCTGCGATAGGGACATCAAAGTTTTTTCTGCCTGAAGTTCCAAATGAGGTTCCTCATAGAGCAACCCCAAGGCCAGAAAAAACGCATCCACATTGCGCAACGCAGGATCCCCTGGTGCCAATGAAAAAGCCCAGTCTTGAGGGTCGCCGCGGAGCAAGGAAATCACAATCCCAACCTGCTGTGCAGGGTCTCCAGCAGAACGAGATTTCAGGGACAAAAATAACTTGCAATTATTTCTAAAATTCTGAAAACCAGATCTATTCCCTGAGAAGAATTCCGGCAAAGGAATTCTCGGCTCTGATACCGGAGCATGAACAACAAAATCTTGCAAACTTTGTACTTTCGTGGCGAGATTATTCAAACCTGCAGTTACACTCTGAAGATCCATTATAGACAGGTGAACACAGAGCCATTCAAAGATTAGAAGGAGAGAGAAAAAAAAGAAAGACTGCAGCATAGACAGACTGGCAAGTGATCCAATTAAGAGCACAAAAAAAAAAAAAAAAAAAAAAAACTCTCAGCAGACTTCTTATTTCTCTCCTTTCTCAGCCAAGGATTTTAACCCTTTAGTGGGCCGGTCAAACTGTCATGATCTCCATGGCCAGAGAACTAGCATAAGCCTATATAGGAACAAGCTCTTGGAAGATGGTAACTGTACTGACCATGAACTAAACCTACCGCACAACTAGAAGTAGCCAGGTAGCATGTCCTACTTTTTATCCCTATATGCCCAGCGCCGGCCGGAGAACTAAATAATGCTAGCAGAGGGAAATATAAGACCTGACTCACCTCTAGAGAAATGCCCAAAAAGGAGACAGAGGCCCCCCACATATATTGGCGGTGATTTTAGATGAAATAACAAACGCAGCAGGAAAATAGTTTTAGCAAATTTGAGGTCCGCTTTCTAGATAGCAGAAGACAGAAAGCACACTTTCATGGTCAGTAGAAAACCCTAACAAAACACCATCCAGAAATTACTTTAGGACTCTGGCATTAACTCATAATACCAGAGTGGCAATTCCTGATCAACAAGAGCTTTCCAGACACAGTAACGAAACTGCAGCTGTGAACTGGAACCAAAAAACAAAAACAAACAAGGACGAAAGTCCAACTTATCTAGTAGATGTCTGGGAGCAGGAACAAGCACAGAGAGGCTTCTGATAACATTGTTGACCGGCAAGCAACTAACAGAGAAGCCAGGTTATATAGCGACACCCAGATCTGATGAGAACAGGTGAACAGGGAAGATGATGACACAAGTTCAATTCCACCAGTAGCCACCGGGGGAGCCCAGAATCCAAATTCACAACAAGCTGCCCACTATTCTTAGCAAAAAGCCTCCAGTTCCTGTAAATTCCTGGGCTGCCTAGCATGAACTACACGCTTGAGATCTCCCCACAGTGGCTCAATGATATTGAGGTCAGGAGACTGAGATGGCCACTCCAGAACTTTCACTTTGTTCTGCTGTAGCCAATAATAGGTCGACTTGGCCTTGTGTCTTGGATCATTGTCATGTTGGAACGTCCAAGTATGTCCCATGCACAGCTTCCGGGCTGATGAGTGCAAATTTGCCACCAGTATCTGCTGATAACGTGCTGCATTCATCTTTCCTTCAACTTTGACCAAGTTTCCTGTGCCTTGGTAGCCCACACATCACCAAAACATCAGCAATCCACCTCCGTGCTTTACAGCAGGAATGGTGTTCCTTTCATTATAGGCCTTGTTGACCTGTCTCCAAATGTAATGTTTATGGTTGTGGCTAAAAAGTTCAATTTTGGGCTCATCACTCCAAATTTTCTTGTTCCAGAAGTTTTGAGGCTTGTCTCTGTGCTGTTTTGCATATTGTAGGTGAGATACTTTGTGGCATTTGCGCAGTAATGGCTTTCTTCTGGAGACTTGACCATGCAGCCCATTTTTTCTTCAAGTGCCTCCTTATTGAGCATCTTGAAACATCCACACTGCTAGTTTTCAGTGAGTCCTGCATTTCAGCTGATGTTATTTGTGGGTTTTTCTTTGCATCCCGAACAATTTTCCTGGCAGTTATGGATGAGATTTTTGTTGGTCTACCTGACCATGGATTTGTTTTTGCAGAGCCCCTGATTTTCCATTTGTTAATCACAGTTTGAACGTTGCTGACTGGCATTATCAATTCCTTGGATATCTTATTATATCCCTTTCCTGTTTTATAGAGCTCAACTACCTTTTCCCGTAGAACCGTTGACAATTCTTTTGCTTTCCCCATGACTCACAATCCAGAAACATCAGTGGCTGGATGAAAGATGCAAGAGTCTGTCTGGATCCCAGAAAATCACTCAGCTTTTATGCATACACAGTGATTACAAGCAAACAGGTCACAGGTGAGGATGTTACCTTTAGTAGCCATTCAAGCCCATTTGTGTCAACTTCTGTGCATGTTATCAGGCCAAAATAACCAGGGTATGTGAACTTTTGATCAGGGTCATTTGGTTGTTTTGGGTTTTCTTTATGATTTAAAAAAATAATACACAGTAGTTGGACAATAAATGGCTTCACCCAACCACTAACCATGAGTGGAGAAAAAGTTTTGGTGTTATCATTCATATTCTCTGCAAAAAAGGCCAAGAGAGCAAAAATTCTGCCGGGGTATGTAAACTTTTGAGCACAACTGTATACTCACCTTTGCAAAATCATCAAGCCTTCATCTTTTCCAGGACTAACTAAGACGTATGGTTACTATTTAGAGGTTATATTTAAAATTTACTTTCGTGTGGCTTGTTTCACATTAGGTTTGTGGACTATGTTGGCTGTATACACTCAGGAGGCTTGTGCCCAACTATTGTGCACAGTTTGGATGGATGCTGCGGCATCCGTCCAACATAAGGACCCACTTCAAAGAAACATATATCACGGGGTATAACTTTCTTTGTAGTGTAGCTTTGTATAGAAAAATTCTACAGCCCTTTCCTATACAGTTACACACATAGTATGCTAGCTAGACGGAGGTCCAAGGGACGCGAGGTTACCACTGGAAAAGCTTTAGGTATACACTAGAGGCTAGGTGCACAGACACAGAGATATCCATTCCATACGGCAGTGACCACTAAACAATGTATGGAGCTGTTGTGCTCCATTTATATCCAGCAGCAGCCAATGCTGATATCAGCTGATCGGTGGATAGGCCATCAATGTTAGTCGCGACATCAGCTTTGATTATAGTTAACTGGATAAGATGATTTATTGTTAAATGGGTAATCTGGCTCTGTTCACTTTAATACCAAGAGGTGAGTGTGGCTTGTCACTTCACCTCTACAGATACTGTATCTGACGTTCACATGCAGAAGCGGCAGGTGTTTTGCTCCTGTCATAAACTCGAGAGGTGCGATGCCTGCTGCTAGCACACGTGAGCCTGGCAAACATCAATCCAGAAGTAATTGGAGCCATATTGCTCCTTTATCAAACTAGATGACTAGTGTTCATGAATTTTGTACATGGCAGAGCTGGAACCTGTGCAGACACCTCCATTCACTGTTGTACAATCTCCATTGCACTTTGTGTGTACAGGGATATTTTATTTAATATGAATTCAAAGGCATGCAGGGCTCCATTGGAAACTCACTAGACCTCTAAGGTGGCCCTCATACAGCTCCATACAAAACTGAACCATAATACAGCCATGTACATGAGGCCTGACACTGTATACATTTTCATATATTCATACGAGGGTATTTTTGAATGATGTTTGTAAAAGCAAGAAACTTTGCTATTCATATTAAATATTTCTTGTTGTTCACTTGAAAACATTAATAGTGATCTTTTTTTATAATTTACAGTGGGGAAAAAAGTATTTAGTCAGCGACTAAAGATTTATTTTGCAAATTATGGTGGAAAAATAAGTATTTGGTCATTAACAAAAGTTCATCTCAATATTTTGTTATATATCCTTTGTTGGCAATGATAGAGGTCAAATTTTTTCTGTAAGTCTTCACAAGGTTGGCACACACTGTTGGTGGTATGTTGGCCCATTCCTCCATGCAGATCTCCTCTAGAGCAGTGATGTTTTGGGCCTGTCGCTGGGCAACACGGACTTTCAACTCCCTCCAAAGGTTTTCTATGGGATTGAGATCTGGAGACTGGCTTGGCCACTCCAGGACCTTCATATACTTCTTATGAAGCCACTCCTTCATTGCCCTGGCAGTGTGCTTGGGATCATTATCATGCTGACCCATTCACGTTTCATCTTCAATGCCCTTGCTGATGGGAGGAGGTTTGCACTCAAAATCTCATGATACATGGCCCCATTCATTCTTTCATGTACGCAGGTCAGTCGTCCTGGTCCCTTTGCAGAGAAACAGCCCCAAAGCATGTTGTTGCCATTCCCATGCTTCAAAGTAGGTATGGTGTTCTCTGGATGCAACTCAGCATCCTGTCTCCTCCAAAAACGACGAGTTTTGTTTCTACCAAACAGTTCTGTTTTGGTTTCATCAGACCATATGACATTCTTCCAATACTCTTCTGGATAATCTAAATGCTCTCTAGCAAACTTCAGATGGGCCCGAACATGTACTGGCTTAAGCAGGCGGACATGTCTCGCACTGCAGGATCTGAGTCCCTGGTGGTGTAGTGTGTTACTGATGGTAGCTTTTGTTAAAGTGGTTCCAGCTCTATGCAGGTCATTCACTATGTCCCTCCGTGTGGTTCTGGGATTTTTGCTCACCGTTCTTGTGATCATTTTGACCCCGCGGGACTGAGGGAGATTATCAGTGGTCTTGTATGTTTTCCATTTTCTTATTATTGCTCCCACAGTTGATTTCATCACACCAAGCTGTTTGCCTATTGCAGGTTCAGTCTTCCGAGCCTGGTGCAGGGCTACAATTTTGTTTCTGGTGTCCTTCGACAGCTCTTTGGTCTTCACCATAGAGGAGTTTGGAGTGTGACTGTGTCACAATCCATGTTTGGATCTGTGGTAGATCTGGTTTCCCTCAGATTAAAACCTTTTTTTCCTTTCAGGTCATCAGGGGTTAATGCAGTTTTTCCCCCGGTGGCCGCTGGTGTAATTGCATTGCTGCGTGTTCGGCTGATGTGGGTGGTGACCACTCCCACCTTCCTTTAAAAGGTCACCTGGTGCATCAGCTGACTGTTGGTTATACAGGTCCTTTGGACACCAACCTTGCTGGAATAGGAGCTTGCTGAGTGCTGTGGTTCTACAGCTGAATACTCATTCCTGGTGCCTTACTCTGCTGTACGGTGCATTGCAGCAGAGAAAGCTAAGTGTAGTGCTATTGTTTCTTTGTTATTTGTAACTTCCCCTGTGTTGTATTAGTGCAGTGGTGGGACCAGTGCTCTCACCTGCCAGTTCCCTACGTAGGGATTAGAGCAGGGCAAATGAGGGGTAAGGTATCCTGGTCGGCGACGGGTTGAAAGAACCCATATAGGGATGGTAGCAAGATCAGGTCACAGCCTCAGGTGAGTGCAGGAGGTGCCCATTCCCCGTTCCCTACCGACAGGGCCCACCGTTGTTAAAGTGTCCCCGGTGTACCCTTGTGTGTTTCGCCATTTTGTGACAGACCATCCGCCAGGTTGTGTCACACCAGGACAGTCACATCGTGACAGACTGTTTGAGGTTGTGGACAGGTGTCTTTTATACTGATAACAAGTTCAAACAGGTCCCATTACTACAGGTAATGAGTGCAGGACAGAGGAGCCTCTTAAAGAAGAAGTTATAGGTCTGTGAGAGCCAGAAATCTTGCATGTTTTTAGGTGACCAAATACTTATTTTCCACCATAATTTGCAAAATAAATCTTGCCAAATCAGACAAAGTTATTTTCTGGATTCGTTTTCTCATTTTGACTCTCATAGTTGTGGTCTACCTATGATCTCAATTACTGGCCTCTCTCATCTTTTTATGTGGGAGAACTTGTACAATTGGTGGCTGACTAAATGCTTTTTTCCCCACTGTATAGCTTGTTGCCAAGGTGACAGAACACTGTTACCATCTAGAAGTGTTGACCACAGATGAGCAAATAAAGTTAAGTGGAATTGACTTCTAGTTGAATTTTTAAAACATATGCATTCACCAAAATACAGATTTTTTTTGTAATTTACTTCTGCTCGGATTCAGTGACATGGCGGTCGCTGGCCTCTATTCATCTGAACTATAAAGGGCCATCAAAAGGTTACGGAAACAAAAAAAAATATTTATACTTACACCACTGCTCACCACTCTGACCTCTCTGCTCCGTTCCTCACTGTTATTCGTGTGGTCCCCATCACCTCTTCTAATTCTCCATACAAGTACTGATACCCCTGGACCTCTTACACTGAGCTGGGTCTTCCGGTTCTAACAATTCGCAAACAAGGTCATGGCACACTTCATGGCATCAAGATGTTGTGACCTTTTGCGCTTGCGCAAAAACCTCCCAGGCCTCATCAGAGCCGAGGTCCCGTCTCAGTGCGAGAGGGATTTCAGTAGGAGTGGTGTGTATCAGAAGACGGAACGGGATGAGAACTGGAGAGCTGGTGGTGAGGAGCAGAGGGGATGGAGAGGTGAGCACTAAGACAAGTAAAAGGATTTGTTATATTTTTACATATTACGTTTATAAACCTCTGGTCCTAAAGACTCCCCAGAGCAATAAAAGGAACATTAATTTCCAGGAGAATAACTTCTACGCAAATCGAGTTTCCCATGAAAATCCACGCGGATAGGCAAATTTGAATTTTGCCTGATCAGCTCATATCTAGTGGTGATTGAACCTTAGCAGTGATTACAAGCTTTTTCCTACTCAGCTTGTAAGGCCTGCCTTGAGGCTGGCTAGGATTGCAGAAGTGTTGCCTTCTGTTGGCTTCTGACCCGCTGCACTTTCGATCTATGCTGTATCCTGTAGCAGCGACAAGAGCGCATTGATCAGGGGAGCTGCACATCGATGCTGCTGGCCCAAACTATCCCTCAATCAGGAGCTCCATTATTCCCTGCAATCAGGAAATTGGGAGGCTGGGGAGCGGTGTGCTCCAGAAGGAAGAAGTGAGGAGTAACCCTTTAAGGTTTGCATCTGGTTTATTATTGTGATAGAGAGCTATCTCGCAATTATGTTTGCACACAGATTAGTTTCTTCACCTGAACGTGTCTCTGTAGCTACACAAAGAATGTGAATTTGAAATGTAAAACTTCAGCAGCTTTGAAATGTCATCAGGTTTCAGCCGTGCCCCAGGCTTTGTTCTGGGTACGAAACTAATAATGGTGTTTCGGAGCGCAATGTTTGATACTGAGTAGGACAAAGATAATATTACTGTGGATGGCGGTGTTTTCTTTTTAAACATACAATGCATGTGTATCATGGGAACCAAACAGTGGGCAGCAGGTGGTTAATTGTATAATCTTGTAGGAGAGGATGGAAATTAAGGAGAAACCTTTTATTCCCAACTAATAAATGTTCCTTTCTTGTACTTTTAGAGATTGTAGCTCCTATTTTGTTTAGCAGAGGCATCCGCTGGTCGAAGACAGTGAGCTTGAGCTGAAAAACAAAATCTTTCTACTGTTCCTAAAACACAACTCATCTGTAGGCTGAAACCAAAAACTACAGTGGTCTCATCCTATGTAGAGTTCATATTTTGTTTATTGACTAGTTGACTCAACCATGGAACAAAATTTTGAGAAAATATTACACAATTAATTTATTTCCATAATTTTAGAGCACATGCAAATTTCAAGGAGAAATACTTCAAATCATATGTATACGTTAAGCCTTCCACAGTGGGACGTAGGAGAATTTCTGCTGCCGGATGTGATTAATGAGCATTATTGGGGCTGAACTCGCCGCTCAGAGGCATGAGTTGAGCTCTTCTTCGATAAAAAGGCAAAGCAGTTTAACACTCTGTTTTTTGCTTTTTTTTTAAAGAAAAAATACAGGGTATTTTTCTTTAAAAAAAAAATAAATATATATATATATGTACACTGTATATCTACATATATATATATATATATATATATATATATATTCGAACTGTATAATCACATTTAATGCCATTCATTGTTTAGAGAGCTTCTCTCAAATGTTTTAAATATTCCGCATAATTTGCAAGGGTGTGATGTGTTTGTCTTGCATGAATGGAACAGTAGATCTAGAATGTCTTTAGCAGTGATGGAATATTTATTCTGTTTGTCACATAAGCATCTGAACGATGGCTGTGATAACTTACACATGTAAGGATGTATTCACACGCCTGTGTTTCATGGATATCAATGAGTGGACTGGCTGTGGGTCTCCTGACCCAATCTAACAATCTTACAGGCATACAGTATATGAGGCTGATAGGGCACTTTCACACTGTGTTCTTCATCACGTTCGTTGGTCCCGTTGAGGTTTATGTACAAACCCCCTGCAAATCAGGATTTAGGAGTATGCGCCGATTGGGCCATTGACCCGAAAATTGCTGACAGAGTCAACATGTGTCTGCCATGCATAATTTTGGGCAGCAGACTACGTCTGAGTGTACACTTACAGTAGACATAAATTCTCGAAAATGACACAAAACAGAGCACATGTTGACACCATTATAGTCAATGGCCCCATCAGTGCACAAGCCTGAATCCCATTTGCAGGGGGTTCGGATGTAAGCTCTGACAAGACAAATGAATGTACCTTTAGTCTGGTTTACAAAGCCAACTATATAATTGGATCAGGATTTGCGGTTTGAGCACAGATGTTTTGATGGGACTTGCAGCAATGCTAGATGGCACGTGAGCATTGCACAGTTGTTCTTGCTATTTGGAGTCTGTTTAACCAACCAATTAGTGGAGCCAGTCAGCGCACTAATCCAAGGATGGGATATCGACAGTCTTGACAGCGGCTTCATCTAATCTGTATGCTATATACTCTGCCAACTATTGTCTTTTGCTAATTTACCTGGTGTGATATTCTGACTGGTGTTTTTTAGTTTTTCAACCTAGCTATTTCTGAACAACTCCTAAAAAATATTGAATGATTATTCTAACATGACTCAATGATGTCACCGCTGGTCACTGATGCTGCGATCGCAGCAGCTTACTCACCAATGGTTCTCAGCGTCACATCTTGGCACCGTTCAGGTTGAAAACTGTTCATCCCCAGACATGGATTATGGCATTGGACAGAACAACGGACAGGTGAGGGATATGGTTTCTTTAAAATTTGTTTTATTACAAGAGACAAGGGATTCAATGGAATGGGTATTAGGTGAGTGTAACTGTGTTTGTTATTTTAAAATAAAAATGGAAATATATGTTTTGTTTTATTTCAAATAAAAGACTGTTCTGGCTGTGTCTTTATGTTGGATATAACTATAGGATTAGTAATGGATGGGTGTCTTATAGATGCTTCTCCATTACTAACCCATGGGCTTGATGTCACCAGACAATACCAGGGTGACATCAACCCCACAAACATGAATCCCACTTGCCACCGCTACAGGGCAAGTGTGAAGAATCGGGCAAAGCGCCAGAATTGGCGCACCTAATAGAAGTGCATTTTCTGGGTTGCTGTGGGCTGCTATTTTCAGGCCAGGGGGGTCAGTATCAATGGCTGTTTATAAAAAATACATGGGAACCCACACTGTTTTTTTTTTACTTATTTATTTAGAGCGAAGGTGCCTGCTGATGAATACTCAGCCTCCACCTGCTCTTGCTGTTATTAGTGGCAGCAGGCTTAGGCTGATAGGAGCAGTAGTCCCATCAGCTGACGCCAGTGACCATAGGTAAACTTTTTACCTCCGATCACAGCTGCGGGCTCATGCTGGGAACTGCGGCTGTCTGACCGGCGGTAATGATTTTACCGCTGATCAGAAGCAGTGTTTGCTGCACTGTCATGCACATGACAGCGTGGCAAACACTGGATGTTCAGGCCCCCCATTCAAGTGAATGGTTTCCAGGTTCGGGTTCTAATCCTGTTCTGGTACCTGAACTCGAACTTTCTTAACTGTTCGGTCAAACTCTCCGGAGCCGAACATGCAGGGGTCCACTCATCTCTAGTCATCACTACTCAACATCTTGGTTGATTCCTCAAAGTTTTGGAAAACCTCACAGATGTCAGACATCCATGCCCACTTGTCAGTTGTTATGTGCAGAGGCTGACCAGAATACCGACAGGCATGTTGTAGCTGCTATTCAACTACTGCCCTCTGCTGTTCACAAAGTCTTGCCAACATGTGTAATGTGGAGTTCAAGCTCCTGGTCACATCGCACACCAGTCAGTGAGGTAGCACTTGCAAGCACTGCCAGACTGGCGGTAGCTATAGCTGACTTGTGGAAATGGGCGCACATACAGTATGGCATACCTTGATCAGAAGCTCTGGAAAATCTGAATATGTTTTCACAAACCGCTGAACTACCAAGTTGAGTTACTGATGCATTATGTTTACTAATGTTCCTTTGGTCAAACTTTCCAAGGGAATTGGTGAACAGGAAAAAGCAAAAGCCTCTAGCCAGATGTCTATAGCTCTAGACATAAGACAATGAAAGCCAAATGTAACAGCGCTTACAAATATTCTTGGCTGGTCCTATTGTTATTTGAATAAGGGTTTGTGTTGTGCGGAGGTTCATGTCCTCTGAGTCCTGTAAAAATTGAAATTACAAGTTGTCTGCAATCTGGAGGTCACTGCATCCTTGTTTCACCATTGAGCCAGCCTTTGCTTGACATTGGCGACTATGGATTTAATTTCTAATTTGCTGCATCTGGTGAGAATAAGAACAATGTTTATTTACATTTATATCTACATTTGTGGCAAATCTTGTTAATACAATTCAGACAAACTCAATTCTGCTCTTTAGGTAAGTACGGTGGCTGCATGAGTGTAAGGGTACTGTCACACAGTGCAATTACGATCGCTACGACGGTACGATTCGTGACGTTCTAGCGATATCGTTACGATATCGCAGTGTCTGACACGCAGCAGCGATCAGGGACCCTGCTGAGAATCGTAGCAGATCGTTTGAAACTTTCTTTCGTCGCTGGATCTCCCGCTGTCATCGCTGGATCGTTGTGTGTGACAGCGATCCAGCGATGCGTTCGCTGGTAACCAGGGTAAACATCGGGTTACTAAGCGCAGGGCCGCGCTTAGTAACCCGATGTTTACCGTGGTTACCAGCGTAAAAGTAAAAAAAAACAAACCGTACATACTCACCATGTGATGTCCGTCAGGTCCCTTGCAGTCTGCTTCCCGCTCTGACTGTGAGCGCCGGCCGGAAAGTGAGAGCAGATCACAGCGCTGATCACCGCTGCGCTCTGCTCTCACTGTACGGCTGCACTCAGTCAGAGCAGGAAGCAGACTGCAAGGGACCTGACGGACATCACATGGTGAGTATGTACGGTTTGTTTTTTTTTACTTTTACGCTGGTAACCACGGTAAACATCGGGTTACTAAGCGCGGCCCTGCGCTTAGTAACCCGATGTTTACCCTGGTTACCAGCGAACCTCGGCATCGCTCCAGCGCCGTGATTGCAAAGTGTGACCGCAGTCTACGATGCTGGAGCGATCCTCATACGACGCTGCGACGTCACGGATCGTGCCGTCATAGCGACGAAAATTGCACGGTGTGACAGTACCCTAAGGCGATACAACCTGGGACTCCACCATCTAGGGGCCTTTACCTTCAAGACAAAATACAGCAGCAGGAAGTTATTTAGAGAGTGAGGCTCTGTGCACATGATGCGGATTTGGGGCGGATCCGCAGCGGATTTTTCCGCGCAGAAATGTGGCAGATCTGCACTGTGATGTACAGTATAATGTTATTCAATGGCAAAAAAAAAAGCTGTGCAGATGGTGCAGAAAAATCAGTGCGGAATTGCTGCGGATTTCAAAGAAGTGCATGTCACTTCTTTTGTGCGGATCTGCAGCGTTTCTGCACCCTTCCATGTTACAATTCCGCAGTGGCAAAAAACGCTGAAAATCCGCACAAAATCCACACAAAATCTGCACAAAATCCGCATAAAAACGGCGGTAAATCCGCGGCTGCGGATTCTGCCAGGAGATGCGGATTTTGTGCAGAAAAATCTGCACCTCTTTTCCTACGTGTGCACATACCCTGAATGTTGGTATTCCTGTTGCACTGTATGACTCTATGATTTAGGCACAATTTATCTCTATGTATTTGGAGTATTGTAATACGTTGCGTGCGCTATGGATAATGGTTTGCTTAGGAATCTTCCTAGACTTGGTCCAGCCTTTAGCACAACTTCATCCCGCCAAAAAAATTTGAATATTTTTTATTTGCCAATTTTGAATTATTTGCCAATTGTCTTCATTCAGCAATATAAACAATAAAGAATTCCATTATGACCAATGTCCAGAACATTTTTGTAATCTAAAAACGTGCAAATAGTTTGCTCTTTTAAAACTATTCAAAAATTATCTTTATTTATATATTGTATGGACTGTGAGTGTCTTGCACAAATGTATATTAAGCATGTTGGTGTTACTGTAGCTGCAGCAGAGGTCAGGACAGTATGGTCAAGCAACCAGAGATCCGCAATGTGAGGTCAGCTAGAATAACAAGAGCAAAAAAAATCCAAAAAAACATTGTAGGTCAAATTCATAGTACAATAGGTCATAGCAAGCCGGGGGTCAAGTAGAAGCAAATTCAGAAAACAGTCCTGAGGTCAGTAATGGTGTTTAAGCAGAGATAACAATAGCGATCTCTTAGACAAACGGACAATACCTAGAATCAGGCAATGTCTTCAGGCTCAGTCCAGGTTTACATAGTCTGCTTCCAGGAAGTCATCAGCAGATACTACCTGGACTCGTAGAAGCGTTGGACTAACGCGAAACGACCGTTTTCCACACCTTTCTCTCTGCACTCCTCTGTTTTCCTGCAAATCCTGTCCATGTCCTGAAGAATAGTTATACTCTGTACCCATGTTTACAGGAGTACTGTTAGTAAAAACAAATTTTTCTACTCTGCAACCGTGTCAGTGGGAATACTGTGCCAAAGAAACCTGTGTATACTCTGCACGCGAGTCTGTGTGAGTGCTCTGAAAAAAGCCTCTGTGGGGATACTCTGTAAAACACCTATTTTTAAATTTGGGTAGGCCACAAAACATTGTGAAAATAAAATAAAACAAACAAACTGTGATGAAGTCTAACAATGGCTGGGTGCGACTGGTATACTTCTATATTTAGTCAATGGTGCAGACAAGTTTTGTGGGATCCACACCTGGTTCATTTTAACGAATGTGAGCTTGCCCATATTGGCTGTGGACAGGTGCTTGCACCTGTCTGTGATCTCAACTCCTGGGCTGAAAAGTCTCTGTGTGTACTGTGCCAAAAAGCCTCTGAGAGTACTGTGCCAAAAAACCTATGTGTGTACTGTGCCAAAAAGCATCTTTGTGTACTCTGCAGCTGTTTCTGTGTGAGTAGTGTGCCTAAAAAATAATTGTATTGTGCTGCTGTGTCTGTACGAGTTGTGTGCCTAAAAAAATAGTTATACTCTGCACCCGTGTCTCTGGGAGTTTTTCTACTCTGCAACCGTGTCAGTGTGAATACTGTGCCAGAAAAACGAGTGTATACTTTGCATGCGTCTCTGTGTGAGTGCTCTGGAAAAGCCTTTGTGTGGGTACTCTGCAAAACAGCCCATGAGGGGGTGCTCTGCAAAACACTCTATTTTTTTTATTTGGGTAGGCCACAAAACATTGTGAATGGAAAATAGAACAAATAAAACTGCGGTGCAATCTAACAGTGGCTGGGTGCAACTGGTATACTTCTATATTCAGCCAAAGGTATGGACAAGTATTGTGTCATTAAAATAAACACCTGGTTTATTTTAATGAATGTGAGCTTGTCCACTTTGGCTGTGGACAGGTGCATGCGCCTATCTGTGATCACTCCTCCTGCCGTGGTAAACACACGTTCCAACAGTACTACTCTCCTCTTCCCTGGGTGGGGGAAGGGTACAGATGGATAGAGTAAATAAGGCAAGATACGTGGGCCCCGGCATCTTCCCCTTCAGAACCAATAGGGTGAGCTAGGGCACCCCCTAGTGCTAGGGACAGGGTAGGAACACCTGGTCCCGGGTCACCTGACAACTGAGTCGTGACAGTGGGTCCTTAAAATTACTTTGTGTTTAAGGCTATATCCACATCATGTTTTAGCCACACATCAGTGGCTCCGTCTAAAGCCTTGGAAAACAGGAGACGGAGCTATTGGAGCCACTTTGTGCTCTGTTGGACATCATTTTCACAAGTATCCACCTATTTTTGGCAGGCCCAAAAAGGTGTTTTCGTGCTTGTCTCAATAGGCAGATATAGTCTAAAGTGATGTCCAACAGAGCACAATGTGACTCTGTCTGCTTCATTAAGCGCAATGGCCCTTTTGGTGGATACATCCGAATCCTGTTTTTCAGGACTTCAGACACAAACCCTGACGCTGCCACTGACGTGTAAATAAAGCTTGATGTGAACAAAATGTTGTATATTCACCATTCAGTATATGGAAGCAGCACAAGGGAACATGAGTTCTTTGAAATCTTGAAGGGATTTTACTCAGGGCGACCATTATCCATAATCTTTCACAGTCATGTGAGGTAACAGCTTCCAGGCAGAGGTTGATTATAAGGTTTTAATCAAGCTTCTTTCCATCACAAGAATCACCTCTCTTTATACAATGCTTCCAGCAAACATATATGAAAGTCTCTTCACAGACAATTTCTTTTCACTCACAGTGTCTTTACTCAGAGTTGCACTATACGTTCATTATGCAGTGAGGGGGAGAGAGTATGAGTCTGATATCGGCTCTCTAAAGGCCCCGTCTCACATAGCGAGATCGCTAGCGAGATCGCTGCTGAGTCACAAGTTTTGTGACGCAACAGCGACCTCCATAGCGATCTCGCTATGTGTGACACGTACCAGCGATCAGGCCCCTGCTGCGAGATCGCTGGTCGTGTCAGAATGGCCTGGACCTTTTTTTGGTCGTTGAGGCCCCGCTGACATCGCTGAATCGGTGTGTGTGACACCGATCCAGCGATGTCTTCACTGGTAACCAGGGTAAACATCGGGTTACTAAGCGCAGGGCCGCGCTTAGTAACCCGATGTTTACCCTGGTTACCAAAAAAAACAAACAGTACATACTCGCCTTTCGGTGTCCCTTGCCGTCTGCTTCCTGCTCTCACTGACTCCCGGCCGTACAGTGAGAAGTGAGAGCACAGCAGTGACGTCACCGCTGCGCTCTGCTCTCACTGTACGGCCGGATCTCAGTCAGAGCAGGAAGCAGACGGCAAGGGACCTGGACACCGAAAGGCGAGTATGTACTGTTTGTTTTTTTTGGTAACCAGGGTAAACATCGGGTTACTAAGCGCGGCCCTGCGCTTAGTAACCCGATGTTTACCCTGGTTACCCGGGTGCTGCAGGGGGACTTCGGCATCGTTGAAGACAGTTTCAACGATGCCGAAGTCGTTCCCCTGATCGTTGGTCGCTGGGGAGAGCGGTCTGTGTGACAGCTCCCCAGCGACCACACAGCGACTTAGCAACGATCACGGCCAGGTCATATCGCTGGTCGTGATCGTTGGTAAATCGCTTAGTGAGACGGGGCCTTCACACTTTTGTCTTGAGGTAACAATGATCGCTCCTGGTTGTAATGACTGCCTCTATGCTTCCATCTGTAACTTCCCTGAAAGAACTGGTCTTGGTAGCTTATCTTAGTTCAATCTGACAGGAAACTTTCTTTGACACAGCTTTCTCCTGGAGAATCCAGACACAACAACAACTTTCCCAGAATCCCCTTGGGCTATGCTAACCTCTCCCTGTCTCCTGTATCCACTCTAACCCCTCTAGTTGCTGAATGATTCTAAATCATCAGTGCAGCTTCTACTTGTCACAAAAGCTTTAGTCAGATCTTCCGCTTCCTCAAAATTATCAAATGAAAAAGAGCTAATAAATGTCTCTACAATGTAAACTGTACTTTAATTTTTATTAGAGAATTTAAATATTAATACAAGAGAGATGAAACATGGATATATGGAGTGGATAGTGTTAATCTTTTTCTACAAGTCTGACTTTCACCAAAATAAACATGATACCACACCTTAAATGCAAAAAAAGTTCAATAATATTGTTGTTTCCATGGTCTGGTTTTCTACAAGGAATTACTAATTAAATGTAATTTTATACAGTGCCGGCTTAACTGAGTGATTCTAAACCAATTATTGTGGTCAGTATTACATAATTGCCTTTCTAATTGAGAGTCCGGATACTAATTAGAAACATGATCTTTCTCTTTTCTTCTTATTGTGGGCTGGTATATGAGGTACATACAAGTGATAAAATCCTCTATGTTGTCTGGGGCTTTTCATTGAAATTGTTTGTCCCAAATATATCTAGATAAAAGGACAATATCAATGGGAAAACAATCTCTTTCTACATAAATTAGGAGAAATACATTGGAAAGAACAAATCTCTCACAGATCCACCAAAATCCACCTCAGGCCACCTCCAGAGATCTGCAGCATCAACTGCAGATGGTGTCACTGTGCATCGGTCAACTATACAACGCACTTTGCACAAGGAGAAGCTGTATGGGAGAGTGATGCGAACGAAGCCGTTTCTGCAAGCACGCCACAAACAGTCGGCTGAGGTATGCAAAAGCACATTTGGAGAAGCCGATTTCTTTTTGGAAGAAGGTCCTGTGGACTCATGAAACCAAGATTGAGTTGTTTGGTAATAGAAAAAGGCGTTATGCATGGCGGCAAAAAAACACAGTGCGTTGTATAGTTGACCGATGCACAGTGACACCATCTGCAGCAAGTTGATGCTGCAGATCTCTGGAGATGGTCTGAGGATTGTCCTTGACTGATCTCACCATTCTTCTTCTCTGCCTTTCTGATGTTTTTCTTTGCCTGCCACTTCTGGCCTTAACAAGAACTGTACCTGTGTTCTTCCATTTCCTTACTATGTTCCTCACAGTGGAAATTGACAGGTTAAATCTCTGAGACAGCTTTTTGTATCCTTCCCCTGAACAACTATGTTGAATAATCTTTGTTTTCAGATCATTTGACAGTTGTTTTGAGGAGCACATGATGCCACTCTTCAGAGGAGATTCAAACAGGAGAACAACTTGCAAGTGGCCACTTTAAGTAGCTTTTCTCGTGATTGCATACACCTGGCTATGAAGTTCAAAACTCAATGAGGTTACAAAACCAAAAAAAGTGCTTTAGTAAGTCAGTAAAAAGTAGGTAGGAGTATTTAAAACAAGAAAATGATAAGGGTGCCCATACTTATGCACCTGTCAAATTTTGTTTGAATGCAGATTGCACATTTTCTGTACAATAAACCTCATTTCAAGGCAGAAACATTACTGTGTCCAACAGTTATTAGATATATGAAATTGAAATAGCTGTTGCAAAAAAAAAACAATTTTTATAAAACATTAAGCTTAAGATTAATATGGGTGCCCAAACTTTTTCATATGACTGTATTTTAGGCAAAAAATATATATTGTCATTTTTTACATTTAAAAAAAAACAAAACAGAAAATGGGCCTCTTTTTCATAGAACTTTATGAGCACCAACTGCCATCTCCTTTCCCAGAGGAAAATTTGTTTTTATTGAAGGCAGATTTTACCAGTGAATTGAGAGTTTTTAGAATGAGTGATAAGTCTAAGAGGAGATAGCAGCTACTGTATTATTTTTAATACAATATATTATAACATTTTTTTTTATTATCACTTGTACCATTGATTTATGAAAGTATAAAATGTAGAATGGTGGTCACTCTTTAAGTTTGAATATTTATTGATAAGCTCCAATAACGACTGATGAAAATGTATTATTGACTTTGGACAATCGTTTTATTTCTACACGTTTCAATTTTGAGCTGGAGGAAATTGAGGGGCCATTAACCCTTTTATTAATTATTATTACTAGGGATGTTGTTGGGTCATGCCTGATTATCTTTACTGCCGCTTGTCTACAGACATACAGTATATGAAAGAATATTCATAATATCCAAACATAGGCATAATGAATAGTCATGAGAATCATGGTTCCGAAAAAAAAATTAACTATAGGGAACTCCTGACAAGTTTTGAAGAGAAGGAATATAAACCAGCTCACCTGTGATGCATAAGCTGAGTTTCGGGAGTACGGACCCGCTGTGCCCAGGCGTGTAGAATCCAAGAGAAAAAAATGTCCAGCTTCACCGATTCCGTGAAAAAAGTTTTCTTTATTCACAAACTTAAACATGTCATGATTAAGGGAGCTTAGTCTCCAGAAACACATTGAGATTTGTACCCATATGGTTTGTGCTGAAGTTTGTATCCTCCATGTTTAAGTTTGTGAATAAAGAAAACTTTTTTTCATGGATTCGGTGAAGCTGGACATTTTTTTTTCTTTTGAACTCCTGAATAATACATGATACCTACAAAAAATGTGGAGTGTGTAAATCTGAGTTAAGGTAAACAAATACCGTATTTTTCAGACTATAAGACACACCGGACCATACGACGTACCTAGGTTTTAGAGGAGGAAATTATGAAAAAAAATTGAAGCAAAAAATATGGTCAATTCTGTACTTAATATCCCCTATCCTGGTAAATATGGTCCCCTCATCCCAATCCTGATACACATGGCCCCCTCATCCCTATCCTGGTGTGCATGGCTCCCTTATCCCTACCCTGGTATGCATGGCCCCCTCATCCCTATCCTAGTATGCATAGCTCTCTCATCCCTATCCTGGTGTGCATGGTTCCCTTATCCCTATCCTGGTATTCATGGCCCTCATCCCCATCCTGGCAGGAATGATCGCCCTCATCCCTATCCTGGTAATCAGGGTCCCCATCACATCCTAGTATGCATGGCTCCATCCCTATCTTGGTATGCATAACCCGATCCTTAACCTGGTATGATTGGCCCCCATCCCAGTCCTGGCATGCATGGCCCCGTCCTTATTCTGGTATGATTGGCCCCCACCCCCATCCTAGTATGCATACCAGGATGGGGGTGGGTGCCAATCATACCAGAATAAGGACGGGGCCATGCATACCAGGACGGGAATGGGAAATTATATACCAGGATGATAAAGAGAAATGAATATTCATGGGCGTGGAATGCAGTGAATATTCATTTCTCTTTAGCAGTGGGCACAGGAGTTAGCCGCAGCAGCTGGCTCCTGCCTCTGTGCCCCGCTGCTCCACCACTGCTGCTCCCCCACCTCCTCAATACAGCCAGAGCCGGTATATCTGGACTATAAGACACCCCCCCATTTTCCTCCACAATTTTGGAGAAAAAAGTGCATCTTATAGTCCACAAAATACGCTAATGTATATGCTGTGCTGCAAATAGTGAAGACGCGAGAGTGCCAGTATACAGACGCACCATAAGGTTACCTATGTACCATATTTCTACAGGTCACCTATCAAACTTCTAATCTCACTCCTGCAGCGACTGTATGAATAAGATCCTGGCAGGGTTGAAACGTTATCTTGTCGTTTGCCACCTGTAAATATTTCCTGTACCTTCACCATATATTGCCACTTTCTCGTTCACTGTATGTGAAATAAAGTTGCTGCTATAATTTAATCAAGAGTGTGCGGTGATTATATATACTGCTTGCACGCTGAAGTCAGCCTGCAGCTTCAGAAGCGGTTGCTGCACGGCGGGGGAGAGGAGGGAAGGTGAGTAGAGTCACTTTTTTTTTTTCTATACATTAAAGAACAGAGGCAAATTGGGGGACATATACCAGGATGGGGGATAAATATAACAGGAAGAGGTCCAGAGTAAGGCACATGTATACCAAGATGGGGCTCAGGATTAGGGACATATTCACCATGATGAGGCCCAGGATAAGGGGCATATAAACGAGGATGAGGCATATATAACTTAGGATGTGTCCAGGGTGGGGGACATGTACACCAAGATGGGGTCCAGGATAAGGGATATATACCAGGATGGGGGGGAATAAATACCAGGACGGGAAACATATTAACCGAGATGGGGAACATATATATCAGGATGGGGAACATATATACCAGGCTGGAGGTCTGGCATGTATATACCAGGATGAGGCCAGGGTGAGGGACTTCAAAATCAGGATGGTGGACATATGTACTAGCATGGGCCTAGGTTGGGGAACATACAGTGGGGTTCCTGGTAGGTGGGAAAACTTGCAAAATCGTCAGTGTATCAAATAATTATTTTCCCCACTGCATATACCAGAAAGAAGCAGAGGATGAGGGATATTACTATATAATGGGGGTGGCTACTTATATGTCCTTATAACAGGGGTGTCAAACTGCATTCCTTGAGGGCCGCCAACAGGTCATGTTTTCAGGATTTCCTTAGCATTCCACAAGGTGCTGGAATCATTCTGTGCAGGTGATTAAATTATCACCTGTGCAATACAAGGAAATCCTGAAAACATGACCTGTTGGCGGCCCTCGAGGAATGCAGTTTGACACCTCTGCCTTATAGGATGCGCTGCAAGAGTCCATACATCTGACCAACATGTAGAGCAAATGGTGCGTCGTGCTGTGTGTGTGTGTGGGCCTAGGTTCAAATTTTGCAATGGTGTTCATAGGACTCTAGTTGCGCCACAGAAGATAAGGACATAGCGTGAAAAAGGGGCACAGTATGGAGAGAGGTTAGCATGGCGGGGGGACCAGTGTGGAGCTATAGAGAGTGTAAGGGAAAACAGTTGAGCCATGGTATAGGCCGTGGTTCATGAGGCAGACGGTGTGGAGGTTATAGCTCATAATGGCAGACAGTGGGGTGGTTATACCTCATTAAGGCTAGGGTCACATTGCGTTAGGGCAATCCGTTAAGCGCATAGCGCTAGAGGATTGCGCTAACGCAATGCTTCTCTAGGGTCCGCGTTTGGCGTCCCCGCTAGCGCAGATCCCCGATCTGCACTAGCGAGGAACGGACCTCGGGCGCGCCGCGGACGCTGCAAGCAGTGTCCGAGGTCCGTCACTCAAATGACGGCATATCGCTAGCGCATGCCCAATGTGGGCGGGCGCTAGAGACGCGTTCACCATTACAGGCTATGGCGGCGTTAACGGACTACGTTAACACCGCGTTATGCCGCGGTGTAACGTAGTCCATTAAACGCGGTCACATAACGCAATGTGACCCTAGCCTTTAAGGCAAACAATGTGGTGGGTGTAGCTGATAAGGCTAGGCAGTGTGGAGACCATATAACATAGGAGGCTTATTTTGGTCATAAAGTGGACAGATATTTTTATGCAGAGGACATTTAAATAACACTCTTATTTTCAAGGGCAATGTGTCAGGATGTGCTACAGAAGACTGGATAGTAGGGAAGTCTGGAGAGAACAGCTGTGGATGTGAAAAGTCTCCATGACATCTTGACAAGATAAATACAAAAAGAAAGACACTACTCAATCAGAGAAGATGTCACCTGGCTGTAAATGTTTACTTGTTGATACTGGCTTCATCTTATCATTACTGTGGTTCTTATATGGTTCACAGTCTAATAATGACTGATAACAACAACTCCAAGAATCTCCTCACTAATGTTAAGGACATACTGGGAGTTGTAGGTTCATGAGATACAAGTGTATATTGGCCTGACTTGATATTACAATTGATTGCTGTACTAAGCTTCGTGATGCATTCATGTGCTGATGGAGATTCTGGTGATGTATTCATGTACTGATGGTGGTTCTGGTGACTTATACATGCACTGATGATGATACAGGCATTGTATTTATTTACAGGCAATTGCTCTTGTGATACATTCATGCACTGATGGAGGTTCTGGTGATGCATTTATGTACTGACGGTGGTTCTAGTGACCTATTAAGTACTGATAGTGGTTCTGGTGCTGTTTTTGTGTACTGTTGATGGCTCTGGTGATGATTTTGTTTTCTTATTCATGTAGTGATGATGATTCTGGTGATAAACAGAGCCCCATAACCATCATCAATGCATGAACACATCACCAGAGCCATCAATAGTACATGAATTCAGCACCAGAACAACCATCACTATATGAAGATGTCACCACAACCACCCTCAGTACAAGAATATGAGACCAAAACCACCATTAGTACGTGAATACATAATCAGGACCACTATCCATGCAGGTATATAGCACCAGACCCACCATCAGTTTTGTTGCAAACTGTATTTGTTGCATGATGGATATAAAAACTATCATACGTGTCCCTTTATAATGCAGACTGTTCAGCTTCCATTGAAGTATCCACCAAATGCTGCACACCTTAATTGAAACCAAATAGCCCCCATTATAGATAAGCAATAGATAAGCAATATTAGTTTCCATGACTGTCCTTGGCTTTGACATTTAAAATATAGGATGTCAGGGATGAATATCTATATTTTCATCTTGTAAATGGTCTGCAAGCAATGAATGATTCTATATCTAACTATGAAAACACACTCCATCTTGAGCCTTACCTTTAAAGTACACAACTTTTTTTACTTTTGCTTTTTTTGTGAAATATAAACAGAAAGAAGAGGCTGGAAAAAGCTGCATGGAAGAGCGCACAGAGGCTGCCAGCAGTGGTATGGGTGAGCATCCTATGTTTATTATGAAATGACCCCAGAATATAAAAAGAAACATTCTGTTTACATTAAATTACTTTGATTTGAATTGAATTTCTGGGCCAAATTGGATGACAGAATTAGAATTTTGGCACATTTGCTATCACAATATAACATACATCAAGGACAATACTGGGGAGAAACCTGAAGAGACTAACAGGGTAATATTAAGGCATGTTCACAAATCCAAAAATAAAACAAATCCTTGGCTGAGCCCAAGCAATCCCTTTAGATGAGACTTGACCACCTCTCCATCAAGAGTGGACATTGAGTACCAATCCAGTAAGACAAAAGAAATTATAGTGTTCAAAACACCACTAATAATTGTTTTAGGATGTTATTTGGTTTAAAGGGAACCTGTCACCCCCAAAATTGACGATGAGCTAAGCCCACCAGCATCAGGGGCTTATCTACAGCATTCTGGAATGCTGTAGATAAGCCCCGATGTATCCTGAAAGATGAGAAAAAGAGGTTAGATTATACTCACCCAGGGGCAGTCCCGCTGCGGTCCGGTCCAATGGGCATCGCGGTCTGGTCCGGGGCCTCCCATCTTCTTACGATGACGTCCTCTTTTTGTCTTCACGCTGTGGCTCCGGCGCAGGCGTACTGTGTCTGCCCTGTTGAGGGCACAGCAAAGTACTGCACTGCGCAGGCGCCGGGAAAGTCAGAGAGGCCCAGCGCCTGCACACTGCAGTACTTTGCTCTGCCCTCAACAGGGCAGATAAAGTACGCCTGCGCCAGAGCCACAGCGTGAATACAAGAAGAGGAAGTCATCGTAAGAAGATGAGAGGCCCCGGACCGGACAGCCCCTGGGTGAGTATAATCTAACCTCTTTTTCTTATCTTTCAGGATACATCGGGAGCTTATCTACAGCATTACAGAATGCTGTAGATAAGCCCCTGATGCTGGTGGGCTTAGCTCATCGTCGATTTTGAGGGTGACAGGTTCCCTTTAATGCCATAAAGGTCTGTGGTGGAAAAAAAACACATTTATCCCTCTAGCACCCAACAATGGAAACCGATGACCAATAATTTTTGGTTTTGATTCACATTCACTATAGTGACCAGTACAAAGAAGGGGAAGCTTCAATGATAGTGACAGTGAGCTAGAGGAACAATCATTATCATTATAAATTGTAGGAGCTACGGCCATCTTCACTTGACCAAAGCATTTGGCGCATTATGAAATTTAAAAATCTGGCAAATAAAGCACAGGACTGTGTGAAATCCTACATCAGGCAAGAATGGGAACAAAATTCCTCTCCCAAAACTCCAGCACTTGGTCTTCTCACCTCTCAGATATTTCCCAACTCTTGTAAGAAGAGGGGATGCTACACAATGGTAGACAATACCTTATCCCAACTTGTTTTTTTTTAAGTATGTCACTACCATCACTTTCTAAATGAATTAATATTTTCAAATAAAATGGATAAATGTCTAACTTTCCTCTTCTGGTTTGTACTCTATGTTTTGTTGTAAATAACATTTGATACGAGATTTCCAAATTATTGCATTCTTGTTTTCTTTACATTTTACACAGTGTCCCAACTTTTTCAAATTGGGGTTGAACCTTTTCCAACGATGTGCATTGAAAATATTTTGAAAAGATAAGAAATTAAACTTCTCTTTTGAAGATTTTTATTTTGCAATTTGTACAAAATTGGAGAAAATATTTTAGACTATCAAACAATTGCTTGTACATCATATGTCTTCAAAGTTCTACGTAGAGTGTTTTTTTTCCAATGTTTATGTCATATTTGAACTGCCTAATTTATTACATAATTTATAATGGAGCTGTAATTAAACATCTTAAATGTCTTCAGCATATGGAAGAGATCACAAGCGCCTGTTTTGGGAACTTCCCAAGACCACCAGTGTCATGTTAACTTTCTAATTATTATGACTGTTTGAAATTTGGAGAGTGTATAATATAACAGGAATACCATATGTGCTATATAAAAGTACACTGCTTAAAAGAACCCCTCACTGGATCACTTTTAACCCCTTTTTAATCCCTTAAAGTGATTATCTCCCCCAATTGCAGCTGCTCCACAGATTCTGGAACAGTTTGTTTTATGTGCCCTTTCATTCTAAAGTCATTCTCCCTGATAATAAAAATGACTGAACTATAGAACTTTTCTGTGGGTGTTTGCTTTTTCGTGGTTATAGCAGAAGTTGATTGAAAGGGGAATTTGCATCTTTATTCCTGGGGAGGATAGCTTTGGAATGGAAAACCACTTTAAAAAGGTTTTCCACTACATTAAAGGCCCCGTCTCACATAGCGAGATTGCTAGCGAGATCGCTGCTGAGTCACAAGTTTTGTGACGCAACAGCGACCTCAGTAGCGATCTCGCTATGTGTGACACGTACCAGCGATCAGGCCCCTGCTGCGAGATCGCTGGTCGTGTCGGAATGGCCTGGACCGTTTTTTGGTCGTTGAGGCCCCGCTGACATCGCTGAATCGGTGTGTGTGACACCGATCCAGCGATGTCTTCACTGGTAACCAGGGTAAACATCGGGTTACTAAGCGCAGGGCCGCGCTTAGTAACCCGATGTTTACCCTGGTTACCAAAAAAAACAAACAGTACATACTCACCATCTGATGTCCGTCAGGTCCCTTGCCGTCCGCTTCCTGCTCTGAGTGCCGCCGTACAGTGAGAGCAGAGCGCAGCGGTGACGTCACCGCTGCGCTCTGCTCTCACTGTACGGTGGCTCAGTCAGAGCAGGAAGCAGACGGCAAGGGACCTGACGGACATTAGATGGTGAGTATGTACGGTTTGTTTTTTTTGGTAACCAGGGTAAACATCGGGTTACTAAGCGCGGCCTGTTATGACCCCAATGGCGAGGGTCTCAGAGGAACGTGGAAGTCTGCAGAATACAAAAATCCAGCTCATAGGGCAGTGGTAACTGGGTTGACCATATATCTACTCCTAACGCCAACACTAGAAGTAGCCGGGGATCATTCCTACGTTGATTCTAGATGACACGCGCCAGCCGGAGAATCTAGCTACCCCTAGTAGAGGAAAACAAAGACCTTTCTTGCCTCCAGAGAAGGGGACCCCAAAGCTGGATAGAAGCCCCCCACAAATAATGACGGTGAGGTAAGAGGAAATGACAAACACAGAAATGAACCAGGTTTAGCACAGAGAGGCCCGCTTACTGATAGCAGAATAAAGAAAGGTAACTTATATGGTCAACAAAAACCCTATCAAAATCCACACTGGAAATTCAAGAACCCCCGAACCGTCTAACAGTCCGGGGGGAGAACACCAGCCCCCTAGAGCTTCCAGCAAAGGTCAGGATATAGATTTGGAACAAGCTGGACAAAAATACAAAACCAAAACAAATAGCAAAAAGCAAAAGGCAGACTTAGCTGATATAACTGGAACCAGGATCAGTAGACAAGAGCACAGCAGACTAGCTCTGATAACTACGATGCCAGGCATTGAACTGAAGGTCCAGGGAGCTTATATAGCAACACCCCTAACTAACGACCCAGGTGCGGATAAAAGGAATGACAGAAAAACCAGAGTCAAAAAACTAGTAACCACTAGAGGGAGCAAAAAGCAAATTCACAACAGTACCCCCCCCTTAGTGAGGGGTCACCGAACCCTCACCACGACCACCAGGGCGATCAGGATGAGCGGCATGAAAGGCACGAACTAAATCGGCCGCATGAACATCAGAGGCGACCACCCAGGAATTATCCTCCTGACCATAGCCCTTCCACTTGACCAGGTACTGAAGCCTCCGCCTGGAGAGGCGAGAATCCAAGATCTTCTCCACCACGTACTCCAACTCGCCCTCAACCAACACCGGAGCAGGAGGCTCAGCAGAAGGAACTACAGGCACAATGTACCGCCGCAACAAGGACCTATGAAATACATTGTGAATAGCAAACGACACAGGAAGATCCAGACGAAAAGATACAGGATTAAGGATTTCCAATATCTTGTAAGGCCCAATAAAACGAGGTTTAAATTTGGGAGAGGAGACCTTCATAGGAACAAAGCGGGAAGAAAGCCACACCAAATCCCCAACGCGTAGTCGGGGACCCACACCGCGGCGGCGGTTGGCAAAGCGCTGAGCCTTCTCCTGTGACAACTTCAAGTTGTCCACCACATGATTCCAGATCTGCTGCAACCTATCCACCACAGAATCCACCCCAGGACAGTCAGAAGGCTCCACATGACCCGAAGAAAAGCGAGGATGGAAACCAGAGTTGCAGAAAAAAGGCGAAACCAAGGTGGCGGAACCACAAATAAGAATCCCGCACCAAGAGGGGAAGAAGACGGACGAATATGTCCTTTTTCCAGAGACTCCTTGATATATGAACGCATAGCGGTATGTTCAGGTACCGACAGATTAAACAGTCTTCCCTTAGGAAATTTACTGCCTGGGATCAAATCTATAGCACAGTCACAGTCCCTATGAGGAGGCAGTGCACTGAACTCAGACTCACTGAAGACATCCTGATAATCAGACAAATACTCCGGAACTTCCGAAGGCGTAGAAGAAGCAATAGACACAGGCAGGGAATCCTCATGAATACCACGACAGCCCCAACTTGAGACTGACATAGCCTTCCAGTCCAGGACTGGATTATGGGTCTGTAACCATGGCAGCCCTAAAACGACCAAATCATGCATTTTATGTAAAACCAGGAAACGTATCACCTCGCGGTGTTCAGGAGTCATGCACATGGTAACCTGAGTCCAATACTGCGGTTTATTTGCTGCCAATGGTGTAGCATCAATACCCCTAAGAGGAATAGGATTTTCTAATGGTTCAAGAGTAAATCCACAGCGCTTAGCAAATGAGAGATCCATGAGACTCAGGGCAGCACCTGAATCTACAAACGCCATGACAGGATAAGATGACAGTGAGCAAATCAAAGTTACAGACAGAATAAATTTAGGTTGCAAATTACCAACGGTGACAGGACTAACAACCTTAGCTATACGTTTAGAGCATGCTGAGATAACATGTGTAGAATCACCACAGTAGTAGCACAAGCCATTCCGGCGTCTATGAATTTTCCGCTCATTTCTAGTCAGGATTCTATCACATTGCATTAAATCAGGTGTCTGTTCAGACAACACCATGAGGGAATTTGCGGTTTTTCTATCACATTGCACCGAATTAGGTGTCTGTTCAGACAACACCATGAGGGAATTTGCGGTTTTGCGCTCCCGCAACCGCCGGTCAATTTGAATAGCCAGTGCCATAGTATCATTCAGACCTGTGGGAATGGGAAAACCCACCATAACATTCTTAATGGCTTCAGAAAGGCCATTTCTAAAATTAGCGGCCAGTGCACACTCGTTCCAATGTGTCAGCACGGACCATTTCCGAAATTTTTGGCAATACACTTCAGCCTCGTCCTGCCCCTGAGACATAGACAGCAAGGCCTTTTCTGCCTGAATCTCAAGATTGGGTTCCTCATAAAGTAAACCGAGCGCCAGAAAAAACGCATCAAGATCAGCCAATGCCGGATCTCCTGGCGCCAGCGAAAAAGCCCAATCCTGAGGGTCGCCCCGTAAGAACGAAATAACAATTTTTACTTGCTGAGCAGAATCTCCTGATGAACAGGGTCTCAGGGACAAAAACAATTTACAATTATTCACGAAATTCCTAAACTTAAACCTGTCTCCGGAAAACAGTTCAGGAATCGGTATTTTAGGTTCTGACCTAGGATTTCTGATAACATAGTCTTGTATGCCCTGCACACGAGTAGCCAGCTGGTCCACACTTGTAATCAAGGTCTGGACATTCATGTCTGCAGCAAGCATAGCCACTCTGAGGTAAAGGGGAAGGAGAAAAAAAAACCTCAGAATCTTCTTTCTTATAATCCCTCTTCTGCAATGCATTAAACATTTAATACTGGCCTGGCAAACTGTTATGACCCCAATGGCGAGGGTCTCAGAGGAACGTGGAAGTCTGCAGAATACAAAAATCCAGCTCATAGGGCAGTGGTAACTGGGTTGACCATATATCTACTCCTAACGCCAACACTAGAAGTAGCCGGGGATCATTCCTACGTTGATTCTAGATGACACGCGCCAGCCGGAGAATCTAGCTACCCCTAGTAGAGGAAAACAAAGACCTTTCTTGCCTCCAGAGAAGGGGACCCCAAAGCTGGATAGAAGCCCCCCACAAATAATGACGGTGAGGTAAGAGGAAATGACAAACACAGAAATGAACCAGGTTTAGCACAGAGAGGCCCGCTTACTGATAGCAGAATAAAGAAAGGTAACTTATATGGTCAACAAAAACCCTATCAAAATCCACACTGGAAATTCAAGAACCCCCGAACCGTCTAACGGTCCGGGGGGAGAACACCAGCCCCCTAGAGCTTCCAGCAAAGGTCAGGATATAGATTTGGAACAAGCTGGACAAAAATACAAAACCAAAACAAATAGCAAAAAGCAAAAGGCAGACTTAGCTGATATAACTGGAACCAGGATCAGTAGACAAGAGCACAGCAGACTAGCTCTGATAACTACGATGCCAGGCATTGAACTGAAGGTCCAGGGAGCTTATATAGCAACACCCCTAACTAACGACCCAGGTGCGGATAAAAGGAATGACAGAAAAACCAGAGTCAAAAAACTAGTAACCACTAGAGGGAGCAAAAAGCAAATTCACAACAGCGGCCCTGCGCTTAGTAACCCGATGTTTACCCTGGTTACCCGGGTGCTGCAGGGGGACTTCGGCATCGTTGAAGACAGTTTCAACGATGCCGAAGTCGTTCCCCTGATCGTTGGTCGCTGGAGAGAGCTGTCTGTGTGACAGCTCCCCAGCGACCACACAACGACTTACCAACGATCACGGCCAGGTCGTATCGCTGGTCGTGATCGTTGGTAAATCGCTATGTGAGACGGGGCCTTAAGATTTTTTATTAATGGCCCCAGGGTGGTTAAAAGTAGAAATAGAGGATATTCAGCTACCGGAAATATACTACTCCTTTATATAGCTTAATAGCTCCATATACAGTGGGGAAAATAAGTATTTGACACACTGCTGATTTTGCAAGTTTTCCCACCTACAAAGAATAGAGAGGTCTGTACTTTTTATCACAGGTACTGTGAGAGTCAGAATTTAAAAATGAAAAACAGAAAATCACATGTTTGAACTTGTTACCTGTATATAAGACACCTGTCCACACACTCAATCACACTCCAACCTCTTCACCATGGCCAAGACCAGAAAGCTGTCTAAGGCCAGTCTCACACGTCCAGATAATTCCGGTACCGGAAACAATCGGTACCGGAATTATCCGTGTCCGTGTGCCCCTACGTTTCTGGTGTACATCAGTGTGGCACACGTGCGGCACACGTGTGCCGCCCGTCTGCCCACTGGGTACCACATGCACCGCACATACCAGCATCTGGTGCTGAATCCGCGATTCATATCTTCCCTGCAGCAGCGTTTGCTGCATAGAAGATATGAATAATAGTGTTTAAAAGAAAGATCTATCTGTCCCCCGCCCTCCCACCCCCTGTGCGCCCCCCCGCTGTTCTGAAAATACTCACCCGCCTCCCTCGCAGTGTCCTGTCCTGGCCGCACCTTCTACTGTATGCGGTCACGTGGGGCCACTCATTTACAGTCATGAATAGGCGGCTCCACCCCTATGGGAGGTGGAGCCACATATTCATGACTCTAATCGGCGGCCCCACGTGACCGCTCATACAGTAGAAGGTGCGGCCAGGACAGGACACTGCGAGGGAGGCGGGTGAGTATTTTCAGAACAGCGGGGGGGCGCACAGGGGGTGGGAGGGCGGGGGACAGATAGATCTTTCTTTTAAACACTATTATTCATATCTTCTATGCAGCAAACGCTGCTGCAGGGAAGATATGAATCGCGGATTCAGCACCATGTGGGGGGGACAGCGCTTACTGTAGCGCTGTCTCCTGCATGGCACAGGGACTGCATACGGAGAACGTCCGTGTGCGGTACGTGTTTTACACGGACCCATTGACTTTAATAGGTCCGTGTAATACATGCGCTCCCACGAACACTGACATGTCTCCGTGTTTGGCACACGGAGACACGGTCCGCAAAAAATCAATGACATCTGCACAGATGCATTGATTTTAATGGGTCTACGTGTGTCAGTGTCTCCGGTACGTGAGGAAACTGTCACCTCACGTACTGGAGCCACTGATGTGTGAAACCGGCCTAAGGACACCAGGGACAAAATTGCAAAATTGTAGACCTTCACAAGGCTGGGATAGGCTACAGGACAATAGGTATGCAGCTTGGGGATAAGGCAACAACTGTTGGCACAATTATTAGAAAATGGAAGAAACACAAGATAACTCTCAGTCCTCATCAGTCTGGAGCTCCATGCAAGATCTCACCTCGTGGGGTAAGAATGATTCTGAGAAAGGTCAGTAATCAGCCCAGAACTACATGGGAAGACCTGGTCAATGACCTGAAGAGTGCTGGGACCACAGTCTCAAACATTACCATTAGTTGCACACTACTCCGTCATGGATTAAAATAATGCAGGGCACACAAGGTCCCCTCGCTCACACCAGCACATGTCCAGGCCCATTTGAAGTTCGCCAATAACCATCTGGATGATCTAGAATAGGCATGGGAGAAGGTCATGTGGTCAGATGTGACCAAAAATAGTTTTTTTTTAGTTTTTAGAACGTGTCTCTCGGATCTGTGAAGGGAGCCATTGAGATAAGCAAAATGTTATATAGGACCCTTGGAAGTCTGTGACCAATGGACTAACCATCCTCCTTACTGATGCCCTATCTTTTCTGTTTAGTAGGCCTGGTGTGCCAACATGCACGTATTATGCAGATTCCTCATGCGACCACTGGACCATTCTGCAAATCTTTTTGCTCATTTTTTATTTCCAAATATTCCCAAACTTGTGATTGTTTTCAAGGTAACTATTGACCATGACCAGAAATAATCTTAAGCACCATACAGTATATAAATGTCCAATATATTAATTAAATGATTGTGAGAATAAAAATCTGATCAGTTAATTACAAGGAGGCATTTTGTCTTAATAAACAGATTTTTCATAAAACATCAGTATGTTTAGGTCCATTAAGGCACACGTAAGAGAGTCTTAGCAAAAGGACATTGTTTGCGATCTTTATGTAGCTTGTGGCACTATGTTGCACCACACATAGTTTGCTAGCACTCTAGATTCTGCGCATGTGGCCATGAATTGTGAATGAAAGCTTATGTAAAGTTCTGTAAGAAAACTATGTAGTGCGTAACCAACGAGCTTTGTTTTCTTCATCTTATTCATTTCTAGGTAATACTTTTGTACCTGATACATGGGTTTGCATGAATAAATTGGGAGATACTGAACATTCTTTATGTGTATCCATATTAAACAGTATGGTGAAGAAATAAACTCTTGTTGGCTAAGCTTCTTACATGTGGTGGGTTACCGCCTTTGTGTCAGCACTTTTGACAGAGTATTTGTGTATTGTGTCTTGTATTGTTTCTTGGCTGAAGAAACTTCTGTTCATGCCAGTAACAATTACCATATGGTTCTTTCATAATGATTTTCAAGCTCAAGCCTTACTCCTTTACTGTATATACAATAAACATGTCTTATACCTTTATATTAAGACACAGAACCACGCTAACTTTTAGGACCTGTGAATAAGCTGGTTCCAAATATCTGACATGTACAGTTCGAGAACAGACTGTGATGACCAGACTGGCCACGGGTATCCTGAGCCAAACTCAACAAACTCCTATGCCTAGTTTGAATCAGCAAGTCCCATGACCGATTGAGACATCACTGTCCATATTTAGCCTGTAAATATCGGACATGTGAAACTAGCCTAAGTTTTATTTATTGAAACGCATAAAATAAGATGAAGGAGACACTTTTAGGTATTAAGGTACCGTCACATTAAGCGACGCTGCAGCGATATAGACAACGATGCCGATCGCTGCAGCGTCGCTGTTTCGTCGTTGTGTGGTCGCTGGAGAGCTGTCACAGACAGCTCTCCAGTGACCAATGATGCCGAAGTCCCTGGGTAACCAGGGTAAACATCGGGTTACTAAGTGCAGGGCCGCGCTTAGTAACCCGATGTTTACCCTGGTTACCATTGTAAAAAAAAACCCACATACTCACATTCCGGTGCCTGTCACGTCCCCCGGCATCCGCTTCCCTGCACTCCTCCAGCATCCTGTGTAAGCGCCGCCGGAAAGCAGAGCGGTGACGTCACCGCTGTGCTCTGCTTTACAGCTGGCCGGCGCTGACACAGTGCAGGGAAGCGGACGCCGGGGGACGCGACAGACACCGGAATGTAAGTATGTAGTGTTTTTTTTTTTTACATTTACAATGGTAACCAGGGTAAATATCGGGTTACTAAGCGCGGCCCTGCGCTTAGTAACCCGATGTTTACCCTGGTTACCAGTGAAGACATCGCTGAATCGGTGTCACACACGCTGACTCAGCGATGTCAGCGGGTGATCCAGTGACGAAATAAGGTGCTGGCCTTCTAGCTCCGACCAACGATGTCACATCAGGATCCTGATCGCTGCTGCGTGTCAAACACAACAATATCGCTATCCAGGACGCTGCAACGTCACGGATCGCTGTCGTTATCGTTGCTAAGTTGTTCAGTGTGACGGTACCTTTAATGTGTTTCCTTTCAAAAGGATTGCTCAGGATTAGAAACAAACAAACAGCTTTTTTTCTCATTTAAAGGAATATTTCCATGTTTGTCCATGGGATCTGGGGCATAAGATGGCTCTTTCAGTGGTCACCTGGCAGCTCTAAAAGTGTCTATCACAAACAGGCTCTAGTCAAGCCAATTACCAGATCTCAGATATTGTCTTGGTCTTCAACCCTTAGCTCCAGTGACTTACACAGGGGCCCTTAGGCTAGGGACAGTGGTGTACTGCCAATGGTATCAGGCCACGGGACTGCTATAGGGCCTGTGAGCCAGGGGGCAGGTGCTGGCTCATGAACTGGGGGGCGGTGCCAGTGCCTGCACCAGCCCACCCAACCGAATGAGCAATGATACTGGAGGAGGGAGCGTCAGCTGATGCAATGGCATCTTTACGTCTTTAGACCAAAAAATGGTGTGCACACCCAATATAATGCAATCAAAATTCATACAGCTTTATTGATAATATGGACAAACAACTTATTAAAAACATCTAAAACATGGAAGCATGATACAATAACCTACCACCACCCCTGAATATTAAATGTATGGGTGAAATAGGCATGCTACAGGGAGCACTAGTGAGACAAGATAGCTGTTAGTAGCACCTCCAACTAATATATAAATAACCCCCGGTTTTTGATCCCATCCGCACTCCGTACTTCACCTTCTGAGAACCACGGTCACGTGACCAAGCGCGTCACGCAGGTCCTGCACACTAGCACATCGCTCGCACTTACCGCTGGAACACCTCGCGGCATTGACTCTGACCGGACCCCGCTTCTCATAGGAGGTTAGTTAGTGGTGGCTTGCTGCCGGCCGGGGCAGCCACCTGTTTCTACTATATTCTCTGCCGGATATCAGACCGAAAGCAGAAACGCTGCGGACTCCCATCTACCTACGGAGGTAGGAAGACTCTCACATTTATTCCTTTATTTATTAGAGGTCAAGTTTGCTGTTTATTTTTATTTTTATTGTCCCACCTCACCACGGTATGGTTGGGCACTGTAACAATAGGTCACTATCCAGTGAAGGAGGCTTCTAGTCTCTCTATGATTGTGCTTTTCTCTGCACTTACCTGTATACACCTGGTGGTATACTATTACTGATATTTGTATTATTCCACAAACCGTTAGTGGAGGTTTGTTTGGTAGTGCTGCAGGAAATCTATACTAGCACACATACTCTGCGCCACCTATTTGGATTTTTTAATATATAAATAACCCCAATGAAAAATAGTAACATTGCATGGTATAAAGGTCACAATGAGGCGAATTAGCTGAGATTGGAGATGAACTACAAACAGCAGGGCAATTGGTAAGCAGGAAAACAATAATGCTTAAATAACGCCAGCAAGTGAAGGAGAATGCAGAAAATATGCAGAGCGAAGCTGTTGTTTAACAGCGATACGCATGGGGTTCTCTCCCTACATCAATGGTTTCTGTGTTTTTTGCTTATCATGGCATCTTGTGGTGTTCTAGGAGCATTTTCTATGCACGTGAGGTAGTATCATCTGTGGTAAACGCTCTGCATGTTTTCTGAATGTTTTTAATCAGTTGTTTGTCCATGTTATCAATAAAGCTGTATGAATTTTGATTGCATTATATTGGATGTGCACATTATTTTTTGTATTGCTCTTCGTCTCCTCTTAGTGTTTGGTTTGTGTGGGGTCCACCATACTGTGTGGAGGGCATTATATTGTATGGAGGACTAAGTTGTGAGATTTGCTCTTCTCTGACCCCAACAAATAATTATTCTTTTTGGAGAGAGGCCCAAGTAGATCTTCTGCTATGGAGTCCCTTGATGTCTATGTACGCCTCTTTCTGTGGTCATGCAGTCTGGCAGGCAGGGGCTGACTGGCCCAGGTGGCAAAGAGGCAAATGCCCCCCGGGCCACTCCCCCAGCAGCTGTTCAGGGCCGGCTGCCTGATGGTGGCTACAGCCACACAGCAAATTGTGCGCAGCCATGTCTGCTGTACTGTGACATGGCTGACAGCAGACACAGCCGCATCACAGTTAGCGCACACGTCTGCGCTGGGGCCAGGAGCTATGCTTGGCTGTCACCTTGACGGCTGCGCAGCTACTGCTCCCTTCATGTTCTCTATACTTCCAGGTTAGGTGTTGGGCATGCGCGATGGCGTCCTCACGCACACGCCGACATGACCCGAATGCTAGAAGCAGAGAGGCACTGCAGGGGAGCGACTGGTGAGGTAAGTATGAAGAACTTTTTTGGTTTTTTTTTAAAATAAATTTAATGGTGGGTAACTGCAAGTTATGAAGTGGGGGGTGTAAGGAGGCTGCACATGATGGAATTTGGGGGTTAAAGAAGGCTGCACATGATGGAGTGAGGGGGTAAGTGGGGCTGCACATGAAGGTTGAGTAGGGCTGTACACGATGGAGTGGGGCTGCACATGATGAAGGGGGAGTGGGGCTGCACATGATAGTTTAGTGGATAAAGGAGACTTCACATGATGAAGTGGGGAGAGTGGGGCTGTACATGATGGAATGGGGCAGCACATGATGATGTGGGGGTAAGGGGGATTGCGCATGATGAAGGGGGAGTGGGGCTGCACATGAAGTTGGGGGTAAGGGGGACTGTACATGATGAAGTGGGGGGTAAGGGGGACTGCACATGATGAATTGGGGGTTAAAGGGGACTGCACATGATGAAGTGGGGGGGTAAGGTGATCTGCACATGAAGTGGGGGGTAATGGGGACTGCACATGATAAAGTGGAGTGTAAGATGGACTGCACATGAAGTGGGGGGTAAGGGTGACTGCACATGATGAAGTAGGGGGTAAGGGGACTGCACATGATGAAGTGGGGGGGTAAGGGGACTGCACATGATGAAGTGGGAGAAGGGGACTGCAGGACTGCACATGATGAAGTGTGTCTGATGTGGGACTGCTCATGATGAAATGGAAGGGGGATAGGGGGCTGCAAATGATGAAGGGGCACTGCAGATGAAGTGAGGGGGTGATAGGGGACTGCAATGAATGAAGTAAGGGGACTTCAAATTTAAAGTGGGGGGACTGCAAAATGATAAATTCAGTGTGAGGGACAGGGGACAGCAATTTAATTGAAGGTGGGGGTGGGGAGAGCAAATGATCAATTGAAGAGGGGGTGGGGAGAGCAAATGATGATCTAGGGGAAGAACAAATAATGAATTTTAAGGGTGGGGGAGTAAATGATGTATTGAATGTGGGGTAGAGCAGTTGATAATGAATAGAGGGTGAGAGAGAGACATGACAATGAATTGGGGCTGGAGTGGCGTGTAACTATAATGAATCGGGGTTAGAGTGGTAGGTACATAGTGGGGGGCGTTGACGATGAAGTGACTGGTAATGAATTGGGGGAAAGAGTACAGGTGGTAATTAATTTATATATTAAATGGGGCAAGTGGCTATTTATAGTTAGTGGGTGCACAGTGGTGGATTATAATTTATATTTGGAATGGTCAGTTAATAATAATAATTATAATAATTTTATTTCTATAGTGCCAACACTTTACATTTTAGAGGGGACTTGTACAGACAATGGACATTAAGCATAACAATAAACACATAGATCAACAGATACCAAAAGGAATGAGGGCCCTGCTCGCAAGCTTACAATCTATGAGGTTGCATAATAACCAATTATATATTGTTTGTGGGTGCACCTCTGTATTCAGATGTCTAGTGTACACCATGTTCCAAATTATTATGTAAATTGGATTTAAGTGTCATAAAGATTTAATTGTTTTGTTTTTCAAATAAACTCGTGGATGGTATTGTGTCTCAGGGCTCAATGGATCACTGAAATCAATCTTAAATACATGTGATCATTAGTTTTCCAGGTGATTCTAATTAAAGAAAAACTACTTAAAAATGATGTTCCACATTATAAATCAGATCACAGGTTTCAAGCAAAATGGGAAATAAAAAGGATCTCTCTGCTGCTGAAAAGCATTAAATAGTGCAATGCCTTGGTCAAAGTATGAAAACATTAGATATTTCACGAAAACTTAAGAGTGATCATCATACTGTGAAGAGATTTGTGACTGAAACAGAGCACAGACAGAGTTCATGCAGATAAAGGCATAATGAGGAAGGTTTCTGCCAGACAAATTCATTGGATAAAGAGAGCAGCTGCCAAAATACCATTACAAAGCAGCAAACAGTTATTTGAAGCTGCTGGTGCCTCTGGAGTCCCTCGAACCTCAAGGTGTAGGATCCTTCAAAGGCTTGCTGTGGTGCATAAACCTACTATTCGGCCACCCCTAAACAGTGTTCACAAGCAGAAACGGTTGCAGTGGGCCCAGACACACATGAAGACTGATTTCCAAACAGTCTTGTTTACTGATGAGTGTCGAGCAACCCTGGGTGGTCCAGATGGATGGAGTAGTGGATGGTTGGTGGATGGCCACCATGTCCCAACAAGGCTGCAACATCAGCAAGGAGATGGAGGAGTAATGTTTTGGGCTGGAATCATGGGGAAACAGCTGGAAGGGCCCTTTAAGGTACCTGAAGGTGTGAAAATGACCTCGGCAAAGTATATAGAGTTTCTGACTGACAACTTTCTTCCATGGTATAAAAATCAGAATTGTGCCTTCTGGAGCAAAATCATCTTCATGCATGTCAATGCACCATCTCATGCTGCAAAGAATATCTCTGAGTCATTGGCTGCTATGGGCATAAAAGGAGATAAACTCATGGTATTGCCACCATCTTCCCCTGACCTCAACCCTATACAGAACCTTTGGAGTATCATAAAGCAAAAGATCTATGAGGGTGGAAGGCAGTTCACATCAAAACAGCAGCTCTGGGAGGCGATTCTGACTTCATGCAAAGAAATACAAGCAGAAACTCTCTAAAGACTCACAAGTTCAATGGAGGCGAGAATTGTGAAGGTGATAAGGGTTCCTATGGTAACATGTGACTTGGCCTGTTAGGATGTTTTGGAGTTAAATAGCTTTTTTTGTTCAGTGAATGTGACCTCCTAATGCTGCAAATTCCACAAATGAGCATTTTCAGTTCTTTAAAACAGATCAAATGTTTAGAAATTCTACTGTGCCTAATAATTTGGAACAGTGCATTTTGAGTTTTTATTCATTTTGGAGATTATACTGTTATCATTGGGAGGTTTCTCCAATAAAATTCGATGTATACTCTAACGGGTGATGACTTTTATTAGACTGACTGTCATTTGCACAGACCATTTAGGAAAATCCGAGAAAAATATAATTTGCATAATAATTTGGAACATGGTGTAGAAGAAAGGGAAAAAGTGGGAAATGTGGTCTGGAAGCCGTGCTCTAGGTAACTGTGTTATTTTATGCAGAGACGAGTCCTGGCTGGAAGAAGTGGTGGCAGTTTGTGCTGGATGAAAATGAAAAGCAAAGATGAAGGACTTCAGCTAGAGACGTCACTAGTGAGTCAGTGTATTACCTGTACACTGACACTATACACTGTATACTATATACAAAGCTCCTATGTATAATGTCACTGGCAGTGGTGATCACTGTATTACCTGTACACTGACACCTTATACAGATCTCCTGTGTATAATGTCACCAGTGATCACTGTAGTATCTTTACACTGACCGTAAATAGAGTTCCTGTATACAATGGCACTTAGTGTTGTGCTTTTTTAAAATTAATGATCAGTATTGTAGTATACAAGTAGTAAAAGTTGTACACTCCCTGACAGAAGTAATGTCGCTTATCCATGTTATGTAAATAAAAGCTTATAACCTGATGTTAAATTCATCCATTGGTTGAATAAATTATTCTTTTGAAAGCTGAAACCTTCCAAAATGTGGTTTAGGTTAAGAAAATAAATTGACATCAATGCAGAAATATTGATCAGTTAATGGACACAGAATGGTCAGATTTTAGCAAGACAAAAGTTTTGTCGCCTGGTCATATAATGCACCCAATCCTAGTTTACATCCTCACCTGTGCTCAGTAAATGATCGGTTATTTAGTGTGTGTGTATAAAAAGAAACCCAGCACCCCAGACCTTCACTTGAACTGCAACTTGAGCTCTTGACAACATGCCAAAAATCCACCCTGCGACCAAAGCCTGGATTATCAAGAGGCTAAAGACCAGATCCACTGCAAAGGTGGCGGGCACCTTTAATGTGTCTCAGCGTCAAGTACAAAGAATTAAAAAAAAATTTGAAGAGACTGGAGATGTGTTTGACTAGCCCAGGTCCGGCAGACCCGCAACACAACTGCTCAGGAGGAATGTTTGTTGGTTAGAAAATCCAAAGCAAGCCCCTCTTCCACAGCAGCAGAGCTCCAACAGGTCTGGTCACCTCAAGTCCCTGTGTCAACTAGTAAAAGTTAAATTCACCGCACGTGACACGCCGATCGTTAGCAAGGCGCGGGAGCGCCGCTTGTCATAACAGACACTGCAGGTCCACACTACTGGACAGGATCTTCCATAGGCAGACATTTAGATGACAATAGAGCTTATACTGCACCGCTGGGACTTTCCGCCTTCTCTGTATATCACTATCTTAGCTGGAACAAGCGATTACGTGACAAAGGCTCTGGTTGAGCCGAAACGTTGTATATAAAAAATCGCAGATGCTGTAATATTCTGTTACGCTCCCAGTTTATGTATAATAAATTTATATCAGACTTTGCATAAGAAACATAGAGAGAGTGCGGTGAATTTAACTTTTACTGTTATTCTGGGCCATTGGTCCGTTACACCAGCACCTCGCCATATTAAGGCTGAGTGCACACCTAAACCTTTACCTGTGTCAACCAGAACAGTTTGTAGGATTCTGCCTCAAAATGGCCTCCATGGTTCGAATCAGTGCCCAGAAGCCAGCACTAAACAAAAGGCAAATAAAAAAACGTGTGGCATTTGCAAACTCCCACAGCCTGCTAAATAGATGGACACTGGAGAAGTGGCAGAAGATGGATTTCTCTTCAGTAGAATTACACCACAGCTGCCACAAACACTGCAGGAGACTTACTGGAGCCCGTATGGATCCAAAATACACCCAAAAGACAGTTAAATTTGGTGGTTGAAAGATCATGGTCTGGGGCTACATTCAGTATGGGGGTGTGCGAAACATTTGCAAGGTGGAAGGCAATATCAGTAGCCTAAAATATCAAGAAGTATTAGCTACCGCTTATATTCCAAATCATAAAAGAGGTCAAATTCTGCAGCAGGATGGTGCTCCATCTCATACATCCATCTCTACAACAAAGTTCCTCCCGGCAAAAAAGATCAAGGTGCTCAAGGACTGGCCAGCCAAGTCACCAGACATGAACATTATTGATCATGTTTGGGGAAGGATGAAAGAGGAAGCTTGGAAGACAAAACCAAAGAATCTAGATGAGCACCACAACTTCATTCACCAATGTTATGCAACATATATTTGTATTTTAAGTTAATTATTTGTCTGTGGACAACAAAAATTTTGTCTTGCCAAAATCTGACCATTCTGTGTCCATTAACTGATCAATATTTCTGCTTTGATAACAATTTATTTTCTTAACCTAAATCACATTTTGGAGGGTTCCAGCTTTCAAAAGAATAACTTATACAACCAATGGATGAATTTAACATCAGGTTATAAGCTTTTCTTTACATAACATCGATAAGCGACATAACTTGTGTCAGGGAGTGTATGGTGGCATCATTGGTCTTTGTATAGAATGTAGTTTCATGTAGAGGTAATGGTGATATTATAATATTATGTATTCTCTGTGTAGTGGTGATAGTACTAGGCACTGTGTAGCTGTATTGTTGTGTGTATGTTTGTAAGTAAGCTCCGTTATGGCACCATATCTAAGCAGTAAGCTTGGTTCTGGTACTCTATCAATGTAGTAATCTAGATTATGGTACTGTATGTATGTTGTAATCTCAGTTCTGCTCCAGTTTCTATGTAGCAGACTTGGTTCCATGTAGTAGACTTATTAAGCTCGGTTCTGCTCCCTTATCTCTCTAGTAAGCTCGGTTCTGCTCCCTTATCTCTGTAGTATGCTATGTTCTGCTCCCATATCTCTGTAGTAAGTTTGGTTCTGCTCCCATATCTCTGTAGTAAGGTTGATTCTGTTCCCATATCTCTGCAGTAAGCTTGGTTCTGCTCCCATTTCTCTGCACTAAGCTCGGTTCTGCTCCCTTATCTCTGTAGTAAGCTCGTTTCTGCTGCCATATCTCTGTAGTAAGCCCTGTTCTGCTCCCATATCACTGCAGTAAGCTTGGTTCTGCTCCCATATCCTTGCTGTTAGCTCGGTTCTGCTCCCATATCTCTGTAGTAAGCTCGGTTCTGCTCCCATATCTTTGCAGTAAGCTCGGTTCGGCTCCCATATCTCTGAATCTAGTAAGTTTGGTTCTGCTCCCATATCTCTATAATAAGCTCTGTTCTGCTCCCATATCTCTGTAGTAAGCTCTGTTCTGTTCACATATCTCTGTAGTAAGCTCCGTTCTGTTCCCATATCTCTGGAGTAAGCTCGATTCTGCTCCCATATCTATGCAGCAAGCTCCGTTCAGTTCCCATATCTGTGTACCAGCCTGTTTTTAAAGCCTGTTATCCCTGCTACTTTAATGCAGTGGCCAGATATAAGCAGGGAAAAGGAGGGCCACTGCCTTGTGATTGCCTCCCAGGCTGAAAATTGCCAGCCAGCCCCTGCTGGCAGGAGTGGTCATGTAGACATGTCATGACCAGGAGGGCAGAAAAGGTACAAAATCAGAAGATACAAGATTAGTCAGTAAAGAGGCTTAGGTCAAAACAGGAAACAAATACGCAAGACAGGAGCTGAACACATAGGACTGTACCAGAGGAGAGCAAGGAAATATCTGGGAGCTTTAGCAGGATGTGGTGCTTTCAAATTGGCTTAAGCAGGGAGCTGATTTCTCCAGCTGGACAGCACACGCACCCATACTGTCGGACTTAATGATCCCAGCTGCCCTAATCTTAGTGACTGGACAGAACCTGCATGCCAAGATCTTCAGGTTCCATTCTACACCGGCGCCTGGTGACAGAAGCAGACATCGCAGGAAAAAGCGGGATCTTTTTTACTGACCAGGACAACTCCTTTAAAGGAGAAATTGTTAAGTGTTATTTAATTTGTTTGTGTATTTTGTGTTTTGTGTACCTCCGATTCCATGCATAGAAGAAGGGTAACATAATGACAGTGATGCCAGATGGTTACTAAAATGGCTCTTTGACAGCTGAAATCATATACCGTCATATATAAATGATTTACTTTCAATACAATTATAAAGTAAAAAAAAAAAGATAAGGGACTTATGTCTTGTTTCTTTTAAAGCCTTTGTACTGTTAGATCTGTACAAGATCATTGCCAACATTGAAAAAATAATCCTGGTAAATCCACAAAGAATAGAGACTATCATAACCAGCCTGCTGAGTCAGACACTTTGTGTGGCTCAGAGATCCGAAAGCTTCAGACCAAGTTCTCTTTTTAATGAAAATTAGAACAGTATGAGTTGGCCAGAAACTCAGAAATGTCTCCTTAGCTCTGTTACTCAGGGATTTCAGCTGTGTTTCTGGATTCAATCAACCCTTTTCCTGTATCACTCTGATCGTCTGATTGGCTTATGGAAATGTGTACGTGAGCAATATTACAAAAGTTCTAGAGGAAATAACTTTTTTCTTGACCATCTCCGCCAAGTCTTGCCTCAGTTTTCTCAGAGGTGGGTTGACTTATGGAAAACAGATAATACTATAAAATGTATAAGTTGTTGAGATAACTTGGGACACTTTCAAGTAACAGAGGAATTAGAGAAAGCCACAAACTCCAATACATGAATTTATGCCTCCAAATGATCACATACTTTTTTGTAAGATGTAATAAGCTTTATGAAGCTTGCTCCAAATTGCTGGTGCTGTTGAGGCCCATAGCAAAGTATTAACTCAACCTATTGTTTTTTTTATGTAGGAGCTAATAAAAAAATATGCGGTTTTGTTTTAAAATTCAACTTAAACAGAAGTCATTACAGCAGTCCAAGTCTCAGCAAGGAACTAGGTCTGCGGTATTAAAGATGGATGAAGTAATATAACTAAAACATTTTCCAGTTTTGATGGTTTAATTTTTTGCAAGAATATTTGGATATTTGGACAAGGCAATAAGTAAAGTAGTAACAGGAATCCTTAAAATATCGTAAGCAACTAAAGGACAAAACGGGGGAAAAAGTTTAATCTCCTAGTGTATCATCACCCGTCCCCTGCAGACTGTGAGCCCTCGCGGGCAGGGTCCTCCCTCCTTATGTACCCGTATGCCTTGTTTTTTGCTCATGTTTAATGTATTTGTCTATATTTGCCCCATATTTCACATGTAAAGCGCCGTGGAATAAATGGCGCTATAAAAATGTATAATAATAATAATAATAATAATAATAATGAAACACCTGTGAGATCACAGCTAATGGAACAAAAAGTTTCTGGCATTTTCTATTTTGTGAACACTGCGCTTGCTTCTGGGCCACACACTAAGATAAATTATTTTCCGCTCCATAATTGTTTTCCATAATTCTATATAACAATAATCACTGCGCTGAATAAAAGAGACTATGTAATGTGATGTGAGTATCAAAAAGTAAGGCATACTCACTTTTGTAGTGGGGGCAGTCGGAAACTATTCATAGAGCCATAAAAGGATGAAATATCCGATGGTAGAAGTGAGTCGCCCGCCAGGGCCATGGGGTACCCGGTACCGGGTCTGGTGTTCACAGGGGGATGTCACGGTGGCGGCAACCCGGTCCGTGGCCCTGGGCACCCATGTAAAAGGGGAAAGTCTTTAAAGGGATTGGTGAATAGAGTTTGTTCGTGACACCACCTGTGGTATTCGGTCAGTAGGGACCGACGCTGCTTAGAGGGGTCCACTGGGGTGATGTTATGGCAGCTAGATGGTATAACTTCACACAGGTGAAGTGTGTCCCCAGGGCTCCAGGTGTATAGATGAGGATCATGAACGATGCAGTAAAGAATGAGCGAATCCAGAGTTCCCCTTTACCAGGTGGAGATGAAAGCCTTCCTCTAGCGTGGTGGTGTTGTAGTCCCTTACTGCCTATGGCTTCTTTTTTGGACTAGTTTCGGTACTTTTTCATCTGTTTATTGGAGTAAGTAATTATCTACTATTCAGAACCAGTTCGTATGTCACTATAATTATACTGATATCGGGTACTAATTACCGTATCACCTCATCAGCTTCTACCATCAGATATTTCATCCTTTTATGGCTCTATGAATAGTTTCCAACTACCTCCACTACAAAAGTGAATATACCTTAATTTTTGATACTCACATCACATTACATAGTCTCTTTTATTCAGCGCGGTGAATATTGTTATATAGAATTATGGAAAACAATTTATGGAGTGGAAAATAATTTCTCGTAGGCTACTTTCACACTTCCATCTTTCAGCTCCCATCAGAATCCATCGATTTTTGAGAATGCAGGATCTCTCTCTCTGTCTCTCTCTCCTTCTCTCTCTCTCGTCCCCGGACATTTATTTTCCCGGAATTTGTGGACGACGCATCCGTCATTACACTGGATGCTTCACACACATTTTCCACTATTTTCATGACGTCCATCGATCCGTCATTTTGCTGCACTACGAAGGACTCAAAAAACCGGAAGTGTAAAAGTAGCCTTAGTGTGTGCTTCAGAAGCAAGCGCGGTGTTCACAAAATAGAAAATGCCAGAAACCTTTTGTTCCATTAGCTGTGACATCACAGGTGTTTCATGAAACTTTTTCCTCCTGTTTTGTCCTTTAGTCGCTGATGATATTTTAAGGATTCCTGTTACTATTTTACTTAATGCCTTGCTCAAGTATCCAAATATTCTTGCAAAAAATTAAACCATCATAACTGGAAAATGTTTTAGTTATATTACTTCATCCATCTTTAATACCGCAGACCTAGTTCCTTGCTGAGACTTGGACTGCTGTAATGACTTCTGTTTAAGTTGAATTTTAAAGCAAAACCACATATTTTTTTATTAGCTCCTACATAAAAATCAGTAGGTTGAGTTAATACTTTGCTATGGGCCTCAACAGCACCAGCAATTTGGAGCAAGCTTCATAAAGCTTATTACATCTTACAAAAAAGTACCTTATTTTTCGGACTATAAGACGCACCAGACCATAAGACGCACCCCAAATTTGGGGTGAAAATTGCAGAAAATGTCTAACTTTAGAATTTACAGTATCTTACCTGAGGGCTGGCGGTTGCAGAGTAGGGTCACAGGAGGCATGGTCTCGGCAGAGGTGTGGTGATGCGGTGGACGATATGGCGTGCACCTGAGCAGGGTCCCTTCCTGTTTAGGTGGGCGACGCCATGGCCTGGTGTCCATGGGGGGTTGCAGCAGTGCTGTGGTGGCGGAAGAGGTGCAGGGATGATGAGGCGCAGTGAGCAGTATGGCATGAGCAGGGTCCCTTCCAAAGGTGGAGTGACGCAGGGGCCCAGTAAGCAGCAGAGCTGGGTGAATCATGGCTTTATCGGTGGCAACGGCCATCTTCCTGAGGCCGCGCATGCACAGATGAAGTGCTCTGCTTCCTGGGGCTTCAGGAAAATGGCCGCGGGAGGCCGGGCGTGCACAGATGGAGATCGCGGCGGCCATTTTTCTGAAGCCGAGTTCACAAATTTAGATCTCGGCTTCAGGAAAATGGCCGCCGCGATCTCAATCTGCACACGCGCGGCCTCCCGCGGCCATTTTCCTGAAGCCTCGGGAAGCAGAGCACTCCATCTGCGCACGCGTGGCCTCAGGAAGATGGCCGCTGCCACCGATAAAGCCATGATTCACCCGGCTCTGCTGCTTACCGGGCCGCTGCGTCACCTCACCTGTGGAAGGGACCCTGCTCATGCCATACCACTCACTGCGCCTCATCATCCCTGCACCTCTGCCGACGCACCTCTGCCGCCGCCACACCACTGCCGGTAAGCCTGCATCCCAACTATAAGACGCACCCCTCATTTTCCCCCCTTTTTGGGGGGGAAAAAGTGCATCTTGTAGTTCGCAAAATATGGTATGTGATAATTTGGAGGCATAAAGTCATGTATGGGAGTTTGTGGCTTTCTCTAATTCCTCTGTTACTTGGGAGTGTCCCAAGTTATCTCAACAACTTATACATTTTAGCACACATTTTTCACCAAAGAATTTCATTTTGTTTATTTTATTTTATTTTTTTTTGCATCATACATTTATTATGCTCTGGGGTCTGGAGAGACCACAGACCATAATAAGGTACTTTCAATTTGCGAAGAATAAATTAGCTGCAAATCGAATCTCTCTTAAGATTCTGCACAAAGGTTGAAGAAGACAGTGGAAATAAGAGGACTGGACAGTAGACAGCACTGCTCACTGTCTGCTTTCTGGTCCTCAGGGCCTCTTCTTTGTGCCATCGTAGCTCTGGTATGTTCTCACTAGTCCAGGACTTCCGGCCACAATGAGGTCTCTAATGTCATGGCACGTTGCATGTCCCTGATGTCGCGACATGTGATGCAAGGCCTGGTTTCAGCCAGTATTCCCAGGCCTAAAATGAATGGGCCTGGACATGCGGTGTACAATGGGTGAAAGAATAAGGCTGCTTTGAGAACTAGATGGCAGGGGGCGAGCTGTGGAGGACACAGACAGGTATTATACATAGATAGAAGAACATTAAAGGCAGCACAAATAGAATTAAGTACAGTAGTACCGTACGAGTAGTACAGTGAGAGAGCACTACAGTACATATAGTACAGTTAAAGAGCAAGATAGTGCAAGTAGTACAGGCAGATAAAAAATAATAAAAGAAATACAGGTAGAGAGCACTGCTGTACATATAATATACTTTTAGAGCAGTACAGTACATGCAGAACACTCAACACTCCGTAATAGGTTTCCTCAGTATATCTTCAAACTAATCTCAATTTATCTTCCAACATGCAGCCTCCGTTCCTCCAAGAACTTCCTTCTCTCCTTCACACTCACACGTTCCTCACTCATTCGCCTCCATGACTTTTCCCGAGTGTCCTCCATCCTATGAAATCACCCTGCAATGACCCCTCTGCCACCTCACCCCAATCTAAGCTGCCGTAAACCCTCAAACCCACTGTATCCTATCCTACCATCTTGTAGAATGTAAGCCCGCAAGGGCAGGGTCCTCTCCCCTCTGTACCAGTCTGTCATTGTTAGTTTGTTTGCCGTATTTTATATTTCTATCTTTATGTAATCCCTCCTCATGTACAGCACCATGGAATCAATGGTGTTATAGAAATAAATAATAATAATGCAAGTAGTACAAGTGGAGAACAGTATAGTACATGTAGCACTCTACTTTGTCCAGAAAAGTGTTACTAACCCATTATAATTATTATTATTTATTTATTTGTATAGCACCATTAATTCCATGGTGCTGTACATTAGACAGGGTTACATCAAAATACAAATATCACTTACAGTAAACAAAACTATCAATGACAGACTGATACAGAGGGAAGAGGACTCTGTCCTTGCGGGCTTACATTCTACAGGATTATGGGGAAGGAGACAGTAGGTCGGGGTTGCAATAGCTCCCATGGTGTTGAGGTGGCCGTGTGGTCATTAGGTTGTAAGCTTTTTTGAAGAGATGGGTTTTCATGTTCCATTTGAAGGATCCAAATGTGGTGGCTAACCGGACGTGTTGGGGCACAGAATCCCAGATGATGGGGGATATTCGGGAGAAGTCTTGGAGGCGATTGGGTGAGGAGCAAATAAGCGTGGAGGAGAGAAGGAGGTCTTGGGAGCACTGGAGATTACATGAGGGAAGATATTGAGAGATTAGTTCGGAAATATATGGAGGAGAAAGGATATGGATGGCTTTGTAGGTCAGTGTTAGTAGTTTAAACTGGATACTCTGGGAAATTGGGAGCCCGTGAAGGGATTTGCAAAGAGGGGAAGCAGGAGTGTAGCGAGGATAGAGATTAATTAGTCAGGCATCAGAGTTAAGGATGGACTGGAGGGGTGGGAGAGTGTTAGAAGGTAGGCCACAGAGGAGGATGTTGCAATAGTTGAGGTGGGAGATGATTAGGGCATGCACAAGCATTTTGGTAGAGTGAGGGTTGAGGAAAGAATGGATTCTGGAAATATTTTTGAGCTGGAGGCGACAGGAGGTGGCAAGAGCTTGGATGTGCGGTTTGAAGGACAGGGCAGAGTCAAGGGTTACTCCGAGGCAGCGGATTACCGGGACAGGGGAAAGTGTGAAGTGTGAATTCAGTTATTGTTATAGATAGATTAGGTAGGGAGGATATGCAAGATGGAGGAAAGATAATTAGTTCAGATTTGTCCACATTGAGTTTGAGGAAGCGAGAGGAGAAGAAGGAGGATATGGCTGATAAGCACTCTGGGATTCTGGAGAGCAGAGAGTTGACATCTGGGCCATAGAGTTAGATCTAAGTGTCATCATCATATAGATGGTACTGGAAGCCATAGGACTTTATGTGTTGTCCCAGGCCAAGGATATAGATTGAGAAGGGAAGGGGTCCTAGGACAGACCCTTGAGGACACCAAAAGAGAGAGGGTGAGGTGAAGAGGTAGAATGGGAGTAGGAAATGCTAAATGTGCATTTGGTAAGGTATGAGGAGATCCAGGATAGGGCGAGGTCTTTGACACCAACGGAAGAGAGGATCTGTAGTAGGAGGCAGTGGTCAATTGTATCGAAGTCAGAGGACAGGTCTAGGAGGAGGAGTATAGAGAATTGTCTGTTAGCCTTGGCTGTAAGTCATTTGTAAGCTTGGTCAGGGCAGTCTCAGTGGAATGGTGGGGATGGAAGCCAGATTGTAGGGTGTCGAAGAGTGAGTTAGATGCAAGGTGAGAGGAAAGTTCAGTGTGGGCGTGCTGCTCAAGGAGTTTGGAAGCAAATGGGAGCAAAGATATGGGGCGATAGCTGGACATAGCGCTCGGGTCAAGGGATGGCTTTTTGAGGATAGGTGATATTGTGTCATGTTTGAAAGCAGAGGGAAAGATACCAGAAGTTAGTGATAGGTTGAAGAGATGGGTTAGGGATGGGATTAGCTTAGTGGTGAGGTTGGGGAGGAGGTGGGTTGTGATGGGGTCAAGTGCACAAGTGGTGAGGTGTGATTTGGAGAGAAGATGAGCAAGCTGTCCTTCAGTGATTTTGGAGAGGGAAGTTATGGGGTTAGGGCATTGGTCCATTGGTCTGGCATACAAGGAGCTTGTGGTGGTCGGAAAACAAAGACTTGCCTTGTTTGGTCTATCTTATGTTTGAAGTGCGTGGCAAAGTCCTCTGAGGGGCGTCTTTAGTAATAATTACTGACCATATAATAAGCAATGCTAATCTCAGTATTATGGATTAGCTTTCCATATCTGATAATAGACAACAGAGGTCTAGTTGAAATGTATTTGCATTTTTCATAGTTTACTTTATATTGTCATCTATCTGCAGTTTAATGGAATTATCATAACTGTGTAACAATAGAAGCCAGGAAAGATGTAATGACATGTTGTACTTATTTAATTCTCTGTACTGACTGTTCCCTGACTTTTACAAGCAGCATAATATCCTCTCATTATATTATATTCTATCAAGAAATCAGCTGATTCATTTGTAGTGAATATTTCACTACCAAGCTGTAACATGCGGGCTACTCGTTACTTCAGTTTCCATAAAATATAATAAGTGAGTGCTGCTCTTATCCAAAGGCAGGAAAATGAAGGGTGCATTGTGGATTTGATGGTTCCTATTTTGAAAGCATTGGGGGTTTGATGATAAGAATATATACTGAAAAATCAGCTCATTCAAGGCCCTGTAAAGAGAGGAGACAAATTACTGGTTGATGTTCCAGTTTCCCAATATAATAGGTGCCCATAGCCTGTAAGAGTATTTGTAATAACTGGGCCTTATTGCAACAATTGATGAAATTTGAAGGTACTAAAGTGGGTTGTCTTGTGCAGGCTATTTAAAGGGAATCTGTCACCAACTTTTTGCTATCTAATTGGAGAGCAGCATAATGTAGGGGAGAATACTCTGATTCCAGAGATGTATCAATTACGGGTCTGCTTAGTGGAGTTTTGATAAAATCACTGTTTTATCACCAGGAGATTAACACTAGAGGACTACTTGGCCTGCCGCCAGGAAGTCCAACCACGCCCCCTCCACTGATTGGCAGCTTTCTGCTTATGCACAGTGTACACAGAAAGCAGCCAATTAATGGTGTGGGCGGGGTTATAAATAATCAACTGTCAGAGAACTGCTAAATCTGCAGCAGATAAATCAAAACAGTAAGGTGATCCACTGTTGGATTTAGGGTCTCTGCTTCTACATCATGCTGCTCTCAGATCTAGTAGAAAACAATTGGTGACAGATTCCCTTCAACAGATCAACAAATCATTTTATAAGGCTCACTTGCGCAGAAGCAGTAGCATTCAGTAAAGGAGTCATCATCTGATGACATGTACAATTTAGTTGATTGAAGTCTGTATTAAAGGACAAGTTATGTGTATCATATGTTCTTCCTAAGACATGTTATTTGTTATGCCGTTTATATATGTATGGAGCATGAATACTATATAAATCTAAGTTTATCCACATGCTTTAGACATAATCAATGGGTGTAAGTGTGAAACTAATGTTTAATACACACCCAATGTGTGGGAAGAAAAACATTGCAGCACAACACAGTAAGGTGTGTAAAATTTTGAATACTCAATTATTGATAACCTTTCGTCTTCTAATTAGAATCTATCTGGAAGACAAATTACTGCAGTTTCCATATGTGACTAACAAATTAAAGCTGAACTTCAATGCTCTCTTAGCTTGCACCTGTTCACACCTGTTTTTCTGTTTGGCAGTGACTGTCCGTTTCGTATATTCATTTAGGAAGGAAACATTTACTATTTGACAGAATTTGAATACGGTAATTGAGTGGTAAAAGTTTTGATGCCATGCGATGTTCAATTAAATGAGTGAAGTTTATCAAGCTAATTGCAGAAATGAAAATGTGGTGAATCAAAATAGAAAACTGTGTTATTAAAGATTCATTCTTCTTAGTCTTACAGTGTGACATAATCTTACCTTATGTAATGAAGGCCAGATGAATTGCACTTTTATATGCAGTGATAATGCTAATGATTTGCTGTTTACAGCTGTGTAATATTTACTACTGGTCATTTATCAATGGGTGAAGATGTATTAAAGGGAATCTGTCAGCAGGTTTCTGCTACCTCATCTGAGAGTAGCCTGATGTAGGCAAGAGAAGCTGAATGCAATGATGTATCACTTAGATTCCTGGGTGCAGCCGTTCTCACACAATCAGAGCTTTTAGAATTAGCAATGCAGCAGAGCTGAGGAAGCTGCCACTGCCCACACCAGGCTCTCTGTATATGTACTGTAGCTATGTGGACTGTCTTACCCTGTTCCTGCCTCTGAAGACAACAGATGCACTATGTAAATACCGTCTTACGGTTTTATATGTTATGTTTACGTGCTGCATGTATACCAACTTAACCCCTTCACCCCAAAGCCTGTTTTCACCTAAGTGACACGGCCAATTTTTACAATTCTGACCACTGTCACTTTATGAGGTCATAACTCTGAAACGCTTCAACGGATCCTGGTGATTCTGAGATTGTTTTCTCGTGACATATTGTACTTTATGATAGTGGTAAAACTTCTTCGATATGACTTGCATTTATTTGTGAAAAAAACTGAAATTTGTCGAAAATTATGAAAATTTAGCAATTTTCAAATTTTTCGTTTTTATGCCCTTAAATTAGAGAGTTATATCACATAATATAGTTAATAAACAACATTTCCCACATGTCTGCTTTACATCAGCACAATTTTGGAAACATAATTTTTTTTTGTTAGGGAGTTATAAGGGTTAAAAGTTGACCAGCGATTTCTCATTTTTGCAACAAAATTTGCAAAACCATTTTTTTTACGGACCACCTCACACTTGAAGTGACTTTGAGGGGTCTATATGACAGAAAATGTCCAAAAGTGACACCATTCTAAAAACTGCACCCCTCAAGGTACTCTAAACCACATTCAAAAAGTTTATTAACCCTTCAGGTGCTTCACAGGAATTTTTGGAATGTTTAAAAAAAATTGAACATTTAACTTTTTTTTCACAAAATTTTTACTTCAGATCCAATTTGTTTTATTTTACCAAGGGTAACAGGAGAAATTGGACCAAAAAAGTTGTTGTACAATTTGTCCTGAGTACGCCGATACCCCACATGTTGGGGTAAACCATTGATTGGGCACATGGCAGAGCTCGGAAGGGAAGGAGCGCCATTTGACTTTTCAATGCAAAATTGGCTGGAATTGAGATCGGAACCCATGTCGTGTTTGGAGAGCCCCTGACGTGCCTAAACAGTGGAAACCCCCACAAGTGACACCATTTTGGAAAGTAGACCCTCTAAGGAACTAATCTAGATGTGTGGTGAGCACTTTGAACCTCCAAGTGCTTCACAGAAGTTTATAATGTGGAGCCGTAAAAAAATTAATATTAATTTTCACAAAAAATGATCTTTTTGCCCCAAATTTTTTATTTTCCCAAGGGTAGCAGGATAAATTGGACCCCAAAAGTTGTTGTGCAATTTGTCCTGAGTACGCTGATACTTCATATATGGGGATAAACCACTGTTTGGGCGCATGGCAGAGCTCGGAAGGGAAGGAGCGCCATTTGACTTTTCAATGCAAAATTGGCTGGAATTTAGATCGGAATCCATGTCGTGTTTGGAGAGCCCCTGACGTGCCTAAACAGTGGAAACCCCCACAAGTGACACCATTTTGGAAAGAAGACCCCCTAAGGAACTTATTTAGATGTGTGGTGAGCACTTTTAACCCCCAGTTGTTTCACTAAAGTTTAGAATGTAGCGCTGTGAAAATCAAAAAATCATTTTTTCTTTCCACAAAATGATGTTTTAGCCCGCAATTTTTTTTCCCCCAAGGGTAACAGGAGAAATTGGACCACAAAAGTTATTGTCCAATTTGTCCTGAGTACGCTGATACCCCATACATTGGGGGGAACCACTGTTTGGGCGCACGGCAGAGCTCAGAAGGGAAGGAGCGCCGTTTGAAATGCAGACTTAGATGGATTGGTCTGCAGGTGTCATGTTGCATTTGCAGAGCCCCTGATGTACCTAAACAGTAGAAACCCCCCACAAGTGACCCCATATTGGAAACTAGACCCCCCACGGAACTTATCTAGATGTGTTGTGAGAACTTTGAACCAACAAGTGTTTCACTACAGTTTATCACGCAGAGCCATGAAAATAAAAAATATTTTTTTTTCCACGAAAATTATATTTTAGCCCCCACATTTTTATTTTCCCAAGGGTAACAGGAGAAATTGGACAACAAAAGTTGTTGTGCAATTTGTCCTGAGTACGCTGATACCCCATATATGGGGGGGAACCACTGTTTGGGCGCACGGCAGAGCTCGGAAGGGAAGGAGCGCCGTTTGAAATGCAGACTTAGATGGATTGGTCTGCAGGTGTCATGTTGCATTTGCAGAGCCCCTGATGTACCTAAACAGTAGAAACCCCCCACAAGTGACCCCATATTGGAAACTAGACCCCCCACGGAACTTATCTAGATGTGTTGTGAGAACTTTGAACCCCCAAGTGCTTCACTACAGTTTATAACGCAGAGCCGCGAAAATAAATAATATATTTTTTTCCACGAAAATTATATTTTAGCCCCCATGTTTTTATTTTCCCAAGGGTAAGGCTGGTTTCACACTTGCGTTTTTTAAAAAAACGCATGTGTGAAAAAACGCATGTAATCGCGGTAAAACGCATGCGTTTTTTTAGACGCATGCGTTTTTATAGAAAAACACAAGAAAACAAGAAAAAACCAAAAAACCCTAACCCTACCCCTAACCCTACCCCTAACCTGAAATACGTGGCACTGAAATACGTGGCACTGAAATACGTTTATATACGTATATAGATATATACGTATATAAGTGCCACGATATTTCAGTGGCCACGTATATAAGTGCCACGTATATAAGTGCCACGTATATAAGTGCCACGTATATAAGTGCCACGTATTTCATGTACATGCCACGATATTTAAGTGCCACGTATATAAGTGCCACGTATTTAAGTGCCACGTATTTAAGTGCCATGTATTTAAGTGCCACGTATTTCACGTAAATGCCACGATATTTCAGTGCCACGTATTTCACTGAAATACCGTGGCACTTAAATACGTGGCACTGAAATATCGTGGCACTGAAATACGTGGCACTGAAATACGTGGCTCTGAAATACGTGGCTCTGAAATACGTGGCACTGAAATACGTGGCACTGAAATACGTGGCACTGAAATACGTGGCACTGAAATACGTGGCACTATGACTGTCAGAAAATGTTCATTAAACGGTTAGGGATGAGTTTAGGGGTAGGGTTAGGGTTAGGGTTTGAATCCCTTTATCACCTTGATGGTGGTGGGTGACTTTTCAGTGTGTGTTCTGTTTTTTTTCTATAAAAACGCATGCGTTTTTAACGCAAACAAACGCGTTGAGATCGGACGCCATGTCGCGTTTGGAGAGCCCCTGATGTGCCTAAACAGTGAAAACTCCCCAATTCTAACTGAAACCCTAACCCCAACCCTAACCCTAGTCCTAACCCTAGCGCTACTTTCACACTAGCGTTTTTTTGCATACGTCGCAATGCGTCGTTTTGGCGAAAAAACGCATCCTGCAAAGTCATCTGCAGGATGCGTTTTTTCCCCATAGACTAACATTAGCGACGTATTGACACACGTCGCAAGCGTCGTGCGACGGTTGCGTCGTGTTGCGGCGGACCGCCGGCAGCAAAAAACGTTACATGTAACTTTTTTTGTGCTGACGGTCCACCATTTCCGACCGCGCATGCGTGGCTGGAACTCCGCCCACACCTCCCCGCACCTCACAATGGGGCAGCGGATGCGTGGAAAAACAGCATCCGCTGCCCCCGTTGTGCGGCGCTTGCACAGTATGCGTTGGTAGGTCGGGCCGACGCAGCGCGACGGCCCCGTACCGACGCTAGTGTGAAAGTAGCCTAACGGGAAAATGGAAATAAATATATTTTTTAAAATTTTATTATTTTTCCTAACTAAGGGGGTGATGAAGGGGGATTTGATTTACTTATATAGCGTTTTTTGGGCGGATTTTTATGGTTGGCAGCCATCACACACTAAAAGACGCTTTTTATTGCAAACAATAGTTTTTGCATCACCACATTTTGAGAGCTATAATTTTTCCATATTTTGGTCCACAGAGTCATGTGAGATCTTGTTTTTTGCGGGACGAGTTGACGTTTTTGCTGGTACCATTTTCGGGTACATGACATTTTTTGATCGCTTTTTATTCCGATTTTTGGGAGGCGGAATGAACAAAAACCAGCAATTCCTGAAATTCTTTTAGGGGGGGCGTTTATACCGTTCCGCGATTGGTAAAAAGGATAAAGCAGTTTTATTCTTCGGGTCAGTACGATTACAGCGATAACTCATTTATATAATTTTTTTATGTTTTGGCGCTTTTACACAATAAAAACTATTTTATATAAAAAATAATTGTTTTTGCATCGCTTTATTCTGAGAGCTATAACTTTTTTATTTTTCTGCTGATGATGCTGTATGGCAGCTTTTTTTTTGCGGGACAAGATGACATTTTCAGTGGTACCATGGTTATTTATATCCGTCTTTTTGATCGCATGTTATTCCACTTTTTGTTTGGCGGTATGAGAATAAAGCGTTGTTTTTTGCCTCGTTTTTTTTTTTTTTTTTTACGGTGTTCACTGAAGGGGTTAACTAGTGATATAGTTTTATAGGTGGGGTTGTTACGGACGCGGCGATACTAAATATGTGTACTTTTATTGTGTGGTGTTTTTTTTATTTAGATAAAGAAATTTATTTATGGGAATATTTTTTTTTTTTTCTTTATTTAGGAATTTTTTTTTTTTTTTTTTTTTACACATGTGGAAATTTTTTTTTTTAACTTTTTTACTTTGTCCCAGGGGGGACATCACAGATCGGTGATCAGACCGTGTGCATAGCACTCTGTCTGATCACCGATGTGACAGGCACGTTCCACAGGCTTGCCGGCGCCTGCTATGAGGATTCTCAGCAGACGCCGGCAAGCAGGGTCATCTTATGACCCGGAAGGAGTCCCGCGGCCATCTTGGATCCGGGGACTCCTTCCAGGTCACCGGAGCAGCGCGATCTCATCGCGCTGCTCCGGTGGGAGAGCGCAGGGAGCCCCCGTCCCTGCGCGATCCCCCTCTATGCCGCTGTCACTATTGACAGCGGCATCAGAGGGGTTAAATGCCCGCGATTGGCGACAGCACCGATCGTGGGCATTGCTGCGGGGTGTCAGCTGTCATATACAGCTGACACCCGCACCCGATCACCGCGGCGCTCAGCGTGAGACCGCGGTGATCGGGGCGCCGTACTAGTACTGCGGCTGGCACTAATGCAGTGTCGGCAGCGCCGTACTAGTACGGCGCATGGCACGAAGGGGTTAAACCAAGCTCATTTTTTTCTCTCTATATACTGTATATATATATATACCGTATTTTTCGCTTTGTAAGATACACTTTTTTCCCCCAAACTTGGGGGAAAAATGGGGGTGCGTCTTAGAAAGCGAACATGCTTTACTTGGGTGGTGTCCCGGGGTCTCTGGGTGCCCGGCGATTGCTGTCTGTTGCTGCGGATGTCTCCGGTGCCGCGTGGGTGTCCGGCGCTGCCCGGGGCTCTGCCAACATTTGGCGACAGGCCAGAGCACCGGCACAACCAGGGTTCCATGTGAGCTGGTCTCCGGGAATATGGCCACCGCAGGGGATCAAGATCTCGAGAGATGAGATTTTGAGATTTCAGCACTGAAATCTCATCTCTCAAGATCTTGATCCCGAGATCACCATCAGTGCATGTGCCATCCTGGGCAGTACCGGATACCCACGCAGCACCGCTGAGCACCGGAGACACGCGCAGCAACGGCCAGCAACCGCCGGGCAATTGAACACCGCAGCAGCACATGAACCCCGCAGCAGCACAAGAACCCTGCAGCAGCACAAGATCCCCGAAGCAGCGCGCCACACATCGGAGCCCCCACTCATCCCTGCCTGTGGCCTGGAGCATGTCCCACTCCTGCCTCCTCCAGCAGCGACCCTGGGACCCCGCTTCACTGCAGCCACCAACCCCGGTAAGCAATAAGATGCAAGGATTATAAGAAGTGCCACCAATTTATTAAAAAATATTTTTTTCTTATTTTTCTCCTCAAAATTTGGGGTGCGTTTTATAATCCGGAGCATATTATAATCCGAAAAATACGGTATATATATATATATATATATATATATATATATATATATATATATGTGTGTGTATATATGTATATGTATATATATATATATACATATATATATATATATATATATATATATATATATATATATACACACACACACATATATATCTACAGCTCTGGCAAAAATTAAGAGACCACTGCAACATGTTCAGTTTGTCTGATTTTTCTCTTTCTAGGTATATTTTTGAGTAAAATGTAAATTGTTCTTTTATTCTATAAACTTCTGACAACGTCTCCGAATTTCCAAGCAATAATTTTTGTATTTTTTTTCTGACAAAGAAAAATGGTCAAAATTAACAAAACAAACAAACAGTGCTTTCAGACCTCAAATAATGCAAAGAAAACAAGTTCATAATCATTTAGAAACAACAATACTAATGTTTTAACTCAGGAGGAGTTCAGAAATCAACATTTTGTGGAATGACCATGATTTTTAATCACAGCTTTCATGTATGTTGGCATGCTTTCCACCAGTCTTTCACACTGCATCTGGAGCAAATATTTAAGCAGTTCTTCTTTGTTTGATGGCTTGTGACTATCCATCATCCTCTTGATTACATTCCAGAGGTTTCCAATGGGGTTCAGGTCTGGAGATTGGGCTGCCCATGACAGGGTTTTGATGTGGTGGTCTCTTAATTTTTGCCAGAGCTGTATATTTGCCTAAAATGCAAAGGAAATGTGTCATCTTTAACAATAGGCTCTTTAGAGATCATTTCACCTTCAACTTGCTCCAGACTTTTACATGCCACTGTAAGTGCATATACTGTATATATATGTATATATACAAACACACACAAATAAGCACTATATTATGGCTAATGATAGCAAAGTCAATACTGTATATTATTACACTGTCAGCACACAGTAATGCGACTAAATAGAATATATAAGCAACATTCTATTATAAAAACTGTTTTTAATGTTCCTATTACTATTAATACCTTTATGGCTCAGCTTAACAAGCGTTCACGCTCAGTACTTGGCATATCCTCATCGTAGTCTCTGTAAGTTCCTCTGATCATTACACCGGCTCTAATGGGGGTCACCAAGCACGACCCTGGCCCATACTCTGTTCCATACATCTACAGTTGAAGTAACAGCCCATAGGAACGGTGCTCTGATACAGCTGGATCCTTTGTAGTCTCGTTAAGATCTGGTCATGGTCTTCTACTGGTGCTGCTTATGGACTTCTACTGGTGCTGTTTGAGTCCTCTACTGGCACTGCTGACCGTTCTCGGACCTTTCTGTGGTGATGGTGGCTGTAAGCCCACCTCACAGCCAAATGACCTACATGGTGCAGGTTCTAGCGCCAACTCCACCTGATCTGGTTTCTTCTTCAATCTTCTCCCCGAGAACATTCACTTCAATTTCATTTAACCAGCAGATGCCAGTGTTCACTTGCAGTTACTCAATTAGGCATTCACTGTACTTGTCTTCTCTCTTGTCCACCTCCATACACAATCAGTTGTACGCAAAAAATGCAATTAGTCAGATTTAGCACAGTATTAGAACATGAGAAAGAACTATAAAGTGATCCTCCATTGTGCCACTGTTTATTTGCCATGTATGGGAAGAGACAAAAGAGGACTTTTGTGCAAAAAGCATGTGGGTCTTTTATCATCCAAAGTTTATCATAATGCACCCCTTTAAGTACTCCTATGAAGGTGGAAGTGGCCCCCTTATCTCTTTGGCCCTGGGCAATTGCAGAGGTTTCACCAATGATAAGTCTGACTCTTCATGCTGCTGACATCTCCACTAAAGGCCCCGTCTCACATAGCGAGATCGCTAGCGAGATCGCTGCTGAGTCACAAGTTTTGTGATGCAACAGCGACCTCAGTAGCGATCTCGCTATGTGTGACACGTACCAGCGACCAGGGCCCTGCTACGAGATCGCTGGTCGTGTCGGAATGGCCTGGAACTTTTTTTGGTCGTTGAGGTCCCGCTGACATCGCTGAATCGGTGTGTGTGACACCGATCCAGCGATGTCTTCACTGGTAACCAGGGTAAACATCGGGTTACTAAGCGCAGGGCCGCGCTTAATAACCCGATGTTTACCCTGGTTACCAGCGTAAATGTAAAAAAAAACAAACAGTACATACTCACCATCTGATGTCCGTCAGGTCCCTTGCCGTCTGCTTCCTGCTCTGACTGAGATCCGGCCGTACAGTGAGAGCGCAGCACAGCAGTGACGTCACCGCTGCGCTCTGCTCTCACTGTACGGCGGCTCAGTCAGAGCAGGAAGCGGACGGCAAGGGACCTGACGGACATCAGATGGTGAGTATGTACTGTTTGTTTTTTTTTACATTTACGCTGGTAACCAGGGTAAACATCGGGTTACTAAGCGCGGCCCTGCACTTAGTAACCTGATGTTTTCCCTGGTTACCCGGGTGCTGCAGGGGGACTTCGGCATCGTTGAAGACAGTTTCAACGATGCCGAAGTCGTTCCCCTGATCGTTGGTCGCTGGAGAGAGCTGTCTGTGTGACAGCTCCTCAGCGACCACACAACGACTTACCAACGATCACGGCCAGGTCGTATCGCTGGTCGTGATCGTTGGTAAATCGCTATGTGAGATGGGGCCTTAAGACCAAGGAATTCCAATTCTAGTGTAAACAATATGACTGTCGCAGTAGCATGGGGAACACAGCGGTAAGTTTAAACCATGCCTCTCCTGTCTGTAGTGTTGAGGTATGGATAAGACTTAAAGACATACCAGATGCAGAAGGACTGGGTTGTCCATAATCAGTATTACTGCACATCCTATTTGGTAGTCATTTTTTTTTAGAGTGGGAGGTAGGCATTGAACTGTCTAGAAGCATTTTAGAATCTAGTAAAAAAAGGTATTTCTATCATTAGGTTATTTTATGTATGATCACTGGGGTCTGACATAGGTCTCTTTGGTATATCACAAGTAGAGTGATGCTACCAACCAGGGATCTGAACAAATAAGCATTTAAGGGTCATAATTCATAAGGGTGCTACTTACCTTCACTAATATCACATAATACGCTACTGATATGCAATCACGTTCTACATGTCATGAGTTTGTTACATCCTCCTGGTAGATCTGGGGTTAGGCGATCTTTACATACTGTGAATCGCAGGTCTCCCATTAAGCCTGTGTGTTTTGTTCCTCATATTAAATAGACTTTGTTTCCTTTGGAGCTGAAGAGGTTAACGACTCTTTGTATGCTGATTAGAGACATGAAGCTCCATCTCACAGCTGCTCCTGTCCTGCTCATTTTCTTTCTCTATAAAACCTGGCCAGAACTTCTCATCCCTGCATGTGAAAGTTTTGCTTCCTGGCTTGCTTAAGTTGTTGTGCTGAAGTTGGAATTCGTTGTTGCTGCTGGAGATTGTTGCCTGCTGTTTTTGGGTGTATGCTTTCTCCATTATCCTATTCACATTTGGTTTGTACCTTCCTATCCTTTCCTTAGTTCCTCTCTACCTTTGGTGATGGTTTTTGTATGTAAGTTGCCTTTTGTTTTCCCTGTTTGTCTTACGTGTTAATACACTAACATATTTCTCCCTGGCCTCCTGGGGAAGGGGGAGAGAACAGTTTAGGACATTAAGAGGAGCATAGTAAGGTCGGAGACATGGGCCTCTCTACCTTTAAGAGTACCCCCGGGACAAAGATTTTTAAGGTTGCAGTTAAAGGGACAGTTTGAGGCCCCCCTTGCTTACTGAAGGCCGTCACAGCGTGACGCTGTAGTTACAAACCATCTAATTACTTAAGCTATTGATCATACAATATAACTGAGCCTATATTATTTAGGTTTTACTATAATTTCATTTTTTCTAATAGTAGTCTGTTTAGTGGGACTACATGTTTTAAAATGTATAAAACACTTAACAGTTTGTAACAAGTCTGGTCTCATAATAAAATGCCAGACAGGTATTAGGAAGACAGGAAGACAGACAAGAAGCCTTCCTCCAAGTTCATGAGTCAGTTCAGCCTGGCAGCATTTTCCACACAGACTAGTGAGGTCACTTTTCCTGTTCGACAAAGATTACGGTATTTTTATGTCACCAAAAAGACTCCATGTGCTGAATTTATGTAGAGCTCAAGAACTGAACAGATTACACTCATTCTTCTATACAGTATATCAATATTCCTTCAATTTCCAGTGGTCTTTAATAAGAAGGATTCCATGTATGTTATATTATATACTGGTGCATAATAACCTACAACTATTCTGATATTATAGCAATTTTTCCATGGTCGCTTCATTCCCTCCATATTGGTAAACTAAAGCGTAATTCAATTAATAGAAATACTCATTTTAAAATTTCAGAAGAGAATGTAGCAGACTAAAACGTTTGAATCTTGATGTAACAACCATCAAAAAACACTATATAAAACAACTAAAAAGAATAACTTGAGGTCCAAGAGGAAAAAAATGACCAATGGACACAACAAAAAAGACAAAATATGTGGTATAAATATGCAGAAAGGAAACCAACAGCGTGAATTGGGTAAGGGAATAGATGCCACTTGTGTCGCTCTATACTTGATTGTAAACAGCGAATGCAATCAAGTTGGGCTTAAAGTGGTTGGCCAATACCTGTAATGTCCTTTTAAATATCTATCTTTAAGCCCTAAACACGTTTGCCATCTGCTTTACTATTTGAAGTGTGGCGGCAGCCACTGATGCTTTGGTCACTTTTCCATCACCGCCAGAAACATGACATCATCAGGGGACGGCAGTGATAGTAGCTATGGTAAGTTAGTGCAGTGCTGCCCCCTGATAATGTCCTGTTTAGGGGAGAGGTGATATAAGCTGCAGGGATGAGACTGCAGAGCCATTCTTCTGTGCCTCCGCTCAAATAAAATGTCACAGGAAGCAAAGAAAAAAACAGATAAAGGGGTAATGCTGAAAAAACTGACCTGTATGTTTCATATCAAAAGCATTGTTGCTGAGAATTCATCTTTTATCACTTTATGTAAATGTCCTCTTCCTGGTCCTGGGGAGGATGGTATCTGGAAAATAACTCTGCCTCCAGAGCTTATTATACATGAAGAGGAGTTACCAGTGTGATGTGTGATGGCCGCTCTCTGCTCTCCTGAGCTCACTGCAGAGCTGTGTGTGGTTATAACTGACTCATTTACAGATTCCTCTCAGCTTCAGCCTCCATCTCACAGGCAGACAAGGTTGTAATGTTGTTGAAATACAGCTCAACAGCTGCAAAATGTGTTTGCAGGAAGACAAATTTCAGTTCTCCTGTTCTGTGTTATTTACATGTCTTACACTGGTCACTCTTCTATTTAAAATTAGCTCTGGAGGCAGAGTTATCTTCCAGGCAGCATCCTCCCCATAGCCTGGAATATGTCATTATTTACATATAAGAAAAACGTGGATTTCTCTGGAATACGACATCAGATCACAGATATCATGGTATCATTTTATTTAGCTTCCTATGCCCTACATGCCTATTAGAATGACAACGCATTCTATAGAAAAAATAAAAATTAGTTTTATTCAAAGTCTCATCCTCTGTCATTGTTACACATAATCATCTGTAATATCTTTTAAAAAAACATTGTTTCTTTTGGTTGTTTTTAAAAGGTGGCTCAATGTCAGGTCTTGAACACTTAATAAGTTACCATTAAAATAGGATTTGAGTAGTTTTCGTCTTGACACTCTCTCCAATATACTGTACTTATTTTGTAATTTTTAAAGAATATTTAATATTAGTTTAGATTTACTGTTTCAAAGTAAACTTGAAAGCTAACAGACAACATGCAGTATTATTCACTGTTATAGGTAAGTCTAATCTCTAAATAATTACGCAGCAGCCTACACTACTCCCATGTGTCTTTTATTGTCTAATTAAATTTTTACCTGAAATTCACTTACCGGTATTTTAATTTGGTGTTGGCCAAGTTTTATTTCCTGCACTGTACAGAATCACAACCAACATGTACCAGTGCTACAGTTGCCGCTAACAAAGTTCTTCGGTTCTGGGAAAAAGCGAAAATCCAGACAATGGAAGAGTCTGAAGAAGAATGATAAATGGGAGCCAAAACGCAAGTTTTTTTGTGAGTAGGTGTAAGAGATCGGTGGGACACCTATTCACCAAATCTCCATCTCAAGGGTGTGGATGGGGATGTTAAATGTCCAACTACTAGGTTTTTTTCTCTATTGTTTGTTTGGAGAGGAAAGTCTGCAGATGGTGGCTCCAGGTGGAGCTGAAGACTTATGATGTTCTGAGCTGGCGAATCTCACAGATATAAGGACTCTGCTATACTTAATCTTTTGTTTTAAAGTTATGCCAGAAAGGTCACGTTTATTTTGTTCAATCCTGCCATGATTTATGCTGTGCTGTGATAAACCAGCAGGTGATTGATCCAAGAAGCGTTCCTGCATCTACCATTGAAAGCAGCTGAGTGAGTCAACACCTCACAATGGGGGGGAAAACCTGAATTGTACACATACTTTTAATAAATATGACAAATCGATATATTATTTAATACATTTGGATAATGTGGAAATCAAGTACTGTTGGATGAAAAGGTAACCATGTACATAATGACCAATGCAACAATTGGTACAACTTCTGGAGACATTTAAGCCATGCCTGAGGACTGCTTTGGGAGTAGAAAAGTTTTTGAGTTGAGTTTATGCAGTCAAAACTCTTTTTGGACAGGGTAATGTCTGCATTTGCTGGAAGTGTTCTCGAAAATTCCAAACCATCCCAGCACATTTGGCACTGTTGGCAACCATGCTGATGCCCTGCCTAAGAGAGGTTTTACAGTGAGTTATTTGTTTCTTAAAAGTCCTATTGCTTAAATAGGGATTTCTATTACTTTTAGGGTTTGCTAACACTGGCGTATATTCTCTCAGGCCGAATATGCTAATGACGCTTGGCTCAGACTTTGTCAGAGTTTGAGCCAAGTGTCATCTAAGTGTAATCCGATTCTCTGGCATGAAAGAATTGTCGCACAGATGCATAGAAGATGGAGAACGTAATTTCTCCATCTTCTGCGTTGTCTCTGTGACTGTACATTGGACTGCACTCGGATAACTTCCGAGAGCAGTCCGATGTTCCGATGTTTCACGTGCACCATAGACTTGTATAGGTGCTTGTGATCAGAGTATCGGAGCCACCAACAGCATGCTGCGAGAAGATAATTGCAGCTCTACACTGGCCCATAGTATAATATTGGGCCAAGTGCTACCTGATAAAACATCAGGTAGCACTTGGCCGTGTTATACCTCAGTGTGGGTGAGCACTTATATTGATGAACTATACTTAGTATAGCCTGTCAATAAAAGATCAGTGGGGGTCCGACACCCAGCTTCCCCACCAATCAGAATGTATCACCTCTGACGTTGGCCGGATGTAAGCAGTATACACAGCAGCTCCACACACAATTTAAAGACCACTTTTTGTGTGCCGCAAATCAGATCCTATTGTTTTCAATAGATCTGCAGTACCCAGCAGCAACCAATAAACAATAAACAGCTCCGTCAATGAAAAAATAAAAGTTACAGCTCCTACAATATGGTTACACATTAAAACATTTATTTTGCTAATATTTTCTCTTAAAATAAGGGATTTTATTGTGCAAAAGTAGTAAAATATAAAAAATATACATAATTCTTCCAAAATAGTCTGAATTATAACTGTTGTTTGTTAAGCCTGCCAAATTATCAAACAGTTGTTTAACACCTTAGACGTATCCATAGGTCCAGGTTGGGATGGACTTCTCGACCTTGGAAGTATGGATACGTCCTGGCGATTTGCGTGTGTGAGGGTGATCTCCACCGGATGTTCAACTTGCATAAAAGCTGACACTGTCACGATACTAGTGGATACAACTGGACACCAGTGGTTAGGTCAAAGAGACAGCAGAAATAATGGTTTAAACAAGCAATATTGTATTTGTGATCTAAATACAATATAGCAAATAAGTCCAGATAAATTTTTAGTCAATCCAATAAACGATAGCAGCAGAGCTGATACTCTGCGATACAGCATGCAAAGTCACTGAGCAATGAGTGCACAAGAATGTCCAGCACTGACACAGTCTCTTGCAGAGCAGAGGAACACACAAGCTGGTTGGAGTTCTTACTTAACCACAGTTGTGGTCAGGCAGAAGTTTCTGAAGTCAGGTGTTCAGCAATCACTCGGTCAGCAGGCAGGGATCCCAACGTGCATGTTGGCAGAGGACTCCGCCGTTAGGAAAGGACCAACAGGGATCGTAAGTCCAGGCTTGAGACTGCAGAGGAACAAGGTCCAAAACATAATACACAAGCAATGAAACAGAACAGGTGCTGGCTTTATATACAGCTTTGGCAGGAAGCAAGATGGCCGACATAAAACATCAAGATCCATGTTAACTGAGGGCAAGTCTAAGGGCAAGAGAAACAGATTCCAGAACTAGATACTGACATTACTCCCACCTCAAGAATGGCCTCCGGACGACCCCAAACCAGGTTTGCTAGGATACCTTTGATGGAACTGCTCAATCAGTCGGGAGGCGTTAATATGATCCACGGGTTCCCAGGAATTCTCCTCTGAAGAATAGCCTTGCCATTTAATCAAGTACTGCAATCGATATCTGAAGATTCTTGAATCTAGAATCCTCTCAGCGATGAACTGCTCTTGACCACCCACAAGAACAGGATCGGGAGGAGGAGATGAACGTCCTGGAAAAGGATTTGGTACTACAGCCTTTAGTAGGTAAGTATGAAAGACAGGATGTATCTTCATTGTTTTGGGGAGTTTTAAGTGACATGCAACAGCACCTACCAGACCACTGATCCTATAAGGACCGATGTACTTCTGTCCCAACTTAGGGGAAGGGATCTTCATCTTTAAATTCTTTGCAGATAACCAGACTAAATCTCCTACCATAAATGTTGGTGTTGGTTTGCGAAATCTGTCAACTGCCTACTTGTACCTATTTTGTGCGGAACCCAAAGTCTCTTTCAGAAGTTCAAGGTTCTGTTGAAGAGAAGAGATCCTGTCGGCAACTGCTGGTAAAGATGTATCTACCGGTAATCTGGGAAGAATGCTAGGGTGATATCCCAGGTTAGCGTAGAATGGAGACTGTTTGGTGGAGGCACTCTGGGAGTTGTTATAAGAAAATTCAGCCAATGGCAGTAGCCTTACCCAATCATCTTGCAAATGACAAACGAAACAGCGAAGGTATTGCTCCAGTGTTTGATTGGTACATTGTCTGCCTGTTGGACTGTGGGTGGAAAGCAGAAGATAAGGTAACTTCTATGCCTAATGTCGAACAAAAGCTTCACCAGAACTTTGAAGTAAATTGAACTCCACAGTCCGAAACAACTTCATCCGGAACCCCGTGCAGACGAAAGATGTTCTGGATAATTAGGTCAGCAGTGTCCTTCGCAGAGGATAAACCGGAGCAAGGGATGAAATGGGCTGCCTTGGTCAGGTGAACGACCACCGCCAAAATTGTACTCTTTCCCTCGGAAAGGAGCAGTTCTACAATAAAGTCCATAGAAATGGATAACCACAGATGAGACGGCACCGGCAAAGGCTGTAACAGACCAGTAGGGGAGGCACGTGGGATCTTGAATTTGGCACATACCTCACAAGATGAAACGTACTTCTAAGCATCCTTCCAAAAACCTGGCCACCAGAAGAAGCGAGATAAGAATTCTTGAGTCTTCTGAATTCCTCTGTGCCCTGCAACCTTAGAGTCATGAACCAATCTCAACAACCTTAACCTCACGGTTTCAGGAATGTAGAGGCGCCATTCCGGGGTCCAAACTCCATTCCTAAAAAGAAGGCTTACCTCATTAGATGGCTGAGACAGGAAAATATCAGAGTTGTAAGCCTCTTTGATGACCTGCAACAAATCTTGGTTATGAATGACACCTACAAAATTGCAATCAGAAAGTATGGTCTTAGGTGGAGCATCTGGAACAGCGTCAGTGGAGTACATCCGGGATAGAGCATCTGCTTTTCCATTGCGAGAACCTGGTCTATAAGAGATTGTAAAATTGAATTGATTAAGGAAAAGACTCCAGTGGGCCTGCCATGGGGTCAGGCATCTTTGGGACCTGATGAACTCAAGGTTGCGGTGATCCGTGAGGACAATGATCAGCTGTGAAGCTCCTTGTAGAAGATGTCTCCACTCCTTGAAGGCGGCGATGATAGCCAGTAATTCTTTATTTTCTACATTGTAGTTCTTTTCGGCAGGAGACAGTCGCTTGGAAAGGAAAGCACAAGGATGAAGTAAATTCTTCTCACCTGTTCTTTGGAACAGTATAGCCCCGATGGCACAGTTTGAGGCATCTACTTCAATAATGAAGGCGAGTTCCGGGTCAGGGTGGATCAGTACTGGTGCTGACGTGAACTTGGTCTTGAGCCGAGAGAATGCTTCTTGGGCTTGAAGGGACCAAATAAATGCTGTCTTCTGTGTCAACCTGGTGATGGGCGAGACGATGTCAGAGAAGTTCTTGACGAAATGTCTGTAGAAGTTAGCAAATCCGAAGAAACGTTGGACCTCTTTGACGTTATTGGGGATTGGCCACTCCTGAATCGCTTTGATCTTGCTGTTATCCATACTCAGACCCTGTGGAGAAATTACATATCCTAAGAATTGGATCTCCGTCTTGTGAAATTCGCATTTCCCCAGCTTGATGTACAGATGGTGTTCCCTCAAACGCTGCAAGACAATCTTGACATGTTGCTGATGTTCCTCCATGGAGCTAGAAAAAATCAGAATGTCATCCAGATAGATTACGACAAAAAGATCAAGAATGTCTCTAAAAATATAATTTACTAGGTGTTGGAAAGTTGCTGGGGCATTTCAAAGTCCAAATGGCATGACCAAATACTCAAAGTGTCCATATCAAGACCTAAATGCTGTTTTCCATTCGTCTCCAGGTCTTATACGGACTAGATTGTATGCCCCGCATAGGTCCAATTTTGAAAAGACCTTGGCCTGACGAACTCTCTCTCGAAGCTCTGGAATTAATGGCAGGGGGTAGCAGTTCTTGATGGTTACCTTGTTAATTTCCCGGTAATCAACACAGGGTCTGAGGGATCTATCCTTCTTTTTAACGAAAAAGATGGGTGCACTGGCTGGAGAAGATGAGGGGCATATGAACCCCTTAGACAGGTTCTCATCGATATATTCTTTGAGAGTCTTGAGCTCAGGACCGGACAATGGATAAATATTTCCAAAGGGAATGGTAGCAGCAGGCAGAAGCTCGATTGGGCAGTCATAAGGGCGATGTGGTTGCAATTTGTCTGCATTCTTTTTATCGCACACATCCAAAAATTCTTTATAAACTGCCGGTAACCTTAGGTCCGATGATTGGTCGCCCAGAGATGGATCAATCGAATTCCCTGAAGTTACCTCCCTAGCTGGGAAGCGCAATCTCTTTGTCTCACAGTCAATGATGGGATTTTGAGCCTGCAACCAGGGTAAACCCAAGATAATAGGGAAATGTGGGGAGGAAATCAGAAGGAAGGGCAATTTCTCCTGGTGATCATCTCCCATGAGGACCTTCAGGGGCTCAGTCTGCTGGTCCACTGGCCAAAGGAGATCCATCCACAGTCTCCAGCAGAATTGAAGATACTCTTCTCTGTGATTGGATTCCATATTCCTTAGCAAAACAGGTGTCCATGAAGTTACCCCTGGCCCCGGAGCCTATCATGGTGGAACTGTTCACCCAACGGGAGTCAATCCAGATCTTGATAGGGAGGTAGCAATGTGAGTCTTTTTTCTTATTAAAAGGGTATGAAACTGCAGAAGATAGAATAACAGCATTAATGGGTAGTACCATTTCGGATGTAACAGAGTTCATATCTGAAAAGTCATAATCCGGAACAGCTGCTGCAATTTCGGGTGGCCCTGGTTCGGAAGTCACGGAGTATGAGTCTGAGAAGTCACGTTCTTCCACAGCTGCGGTTGTCCTGCGAGAACGACTGGGGCAGTCGATAATAAAATGTCCTGACTTCCCGCAGTAAAAGCATAAATTTTCCTTGAAACGAAATTCCTTCTGTTCGTCACTTACTCGACTTCATAAGGAATTTACCTGCATTGGTTAGGGTGTGGACTCCTGTGGACTTGGGTCCGGAATCTCCTTGGGAAGGAAAGGAAGAAGCGATTTACTGCTGCGATTCATCTCAGACCACCTTTCTAGTCTTCGTTCGGAGATGCGAGTGTCAAGGCGAATACAGTGATTGATGAAATCACCTAGAGCAGTGGGGGCCTTCGCACGTGCAAGCTCGTCCTTGATAGAACTGGACAACCCCTTCTTAAATATTGAGTACTTTGCTGCACTATTCCAGGTGGTATCCTGGGCCTACCTTCTAAAATCCATAGCATACTCAGTCACTGGGCGTTTACCTTGACGCAAATTCAGCAGGGCTGTCTCCGCTGCAAGGCTACGGTTCGGATCGTCAAACATCTGCCCCATGATGGTGATAAACATATTGAAGTTGTTCAGACATGCATCCTGCGATTCTATTAAGGGGTTTGCCCAGGCAAGAGCCTTGTTAGTCAGCAACATGATGATAGTCAATACTTTGGATCGGTCCGTAGGAAACTGTGTGACATGTGCAGCAAAGTATAAATGACACTGGTTCAGAAATCCACGGTACTTGTCTCAGTCGCAACCAAACCTAAATGGCGGTAGTTTGGAAATGGCAGGTACAGAAGCCTGAGGTTGTGCCTCCAGGACCGCAATTCGGCCAGGCAATTCCTGAAGGGTCTGACTGAGCGTTTGCACATCATATTTAGTCTGCCCCTGTAGGCCTTCTATTCTGCTCTTCCATGTCTGCATCTCAGCGTGTACAGCGGCAGTGATATTGTTTAGCGTCTTAACACGCACGTCTAAAGTCTCTGACCCAGCAGCATCCATCTTTTTGGCTTGCGCATCCTGTCACGATACTAGTGGATACAACTGGACACCAGTGGCTAGGTCAAAGAGACTGCAGACACAATGGTTTAAACCATGATGAAAAATGATGAAAATGAAAAGCAGACATATGGGAAATGTTAATTAAATATTTTGTATAGTTTGACTATCTGATTAAGAGCAGATACATTTATAAAGCGAAAATGTTTCATTTTTTCCACAGATTTACGGGGTTCTGTTTAACAAATTTAAAATATATCAAAATGTATTATTAATGTAAAGTAAAATGTGTTAGGAAAAAAATTTAATTCCCGAATCACTTGGATAGTAAAAGGCAAAGTCCTAAAGTTCCGAATGGACTGCATCGTTAAAGAGTTAGAGAAGAGATCCAATTGATGCTCTCACCGGGCTTTCCTACTGTAATTTTTGTTGACATGGTCTCATAGAGCTCTGTTTTTTCTTGTATTGAGTGACAGCTGAAGTCCACAGGTGTACTGAGTTTATGCTTTTTTTTTCTGGGGACTGCAGTTATAACTTCATGGATAAAATTGGAAAATCATGATAAAAATGTCTCCATGAAGCTCCAGTCTAGCTGTGGAGACCAGTTTGCGATTTTCATTCTCCTCACTTCACCACAGTTCAATCACTGGTCACAAATGAACATTTTTAGTTTATTTCTCTCATGGGAGTTAGAGTAATAAAGTAGTAACAATAATAATTACAACATTGCTCATTTATAAATCTACAGAGAATAATTGGCTTTCCCATTCACAATTCTCTGCATCTGCAGTTTACACTCTCTGTCTATACACATCTGGTGAACAAACCAGGGAGAGGATTCTTGGATCTAATCTTTGGAATCACATAGAAGAATAGTTCTTTTTGTTAAATACAGGTGGTTGTATAGTTTATTCTTTCACATAAAGTTGTAGAATAAAATTCAACCAAAAATTCAAGTCAAAATGTTTCTTTCACAAATTTGGATTATAAAATTAGAGCACAAAAGATGCAAAAGTTATAAAAACTAGAAAAGAATTAGAATAAAGCAATCATCATCATTGCACTATTTAGTGCTTCTCCCTATGCATCATATACCTCAATAGTTCTTTTATAATTAGTCAACAAGTAGAAAAGTTAAGCCAGATGTTATTACATTCAGAAGAAGTTATGCTGTTATGTTTGTTGTATGTATTATAGGATGAGCAATTCAGCATTGGAAATAATTCATTTATGGGCGACGATGAAATACCTGGGGGAAAAAGGCTTCCGCAAAGGTGAACTGTAACCCTTATTTATTTGGGATTTAAATAAACAGCTGTGCGGTAAATTTTTCCAGTCTCTACAGTTTCAAATATGGTACCAAAAAATCGAAAAGTTCTGCTGCACTAGGTGGGTGCATGGGGTCCTTCTCATCTCCATACACCCCTAGTCGTAGCACAACTTTCAGCTTATGCTACTCTAGATAGTGCTCTACAAATTTGTAATGTAGCTTTTTGACAAATTCACTGGTTTACAGAGCTATATTTCCGTGTTCCCATTGTATCGATATACAGTTGAGGTATCATCTAGAGGTTTCACACCACAATTCTGTGACAGAATGGACAATACTGCTAAAAATGTAGGATCAAATTTATTTCTAGAGATATTTGAAAAAAATTAATGAATTCTAACTACCTTCAGTTGACATGTCTTTTTTCATTTTTTTTTAAAACAATCTCTTACTTTACTCCACCACTTTCAACAGGTCAATCATCTTCAGCAAGCTTTAACATTTGGATGGCTAGCCTCACTTTTGACTCTAGAATACTTTGATATTCAAAGGAATTCATGGTTGTCTCAATGATTTCAATATGACCGGTTCCTGTGGATGCAAAACAAGTCAAAATACTCACACCTCCACCACCGTGCTTGACAGCTGGGATGAGGTCATTCTGCTGAGACGTTGTTTATTTTTTGGCAGATGAAGCACAAGGTATTATGGCCAACCATCTCAACTTTGGTGGTGTCTGTCCAAAGCACATTATTCCAGAAGACTTGTGGTTTCTTAAGATGAAATGTTTGCTTCCATGTTCTTTTTTGAAAAAAAATAACTCCTGGCAATGCAGCCAAATAAGCCACACTTTTTCAGTCTTTTTCTAATTGAACTGTCTTGAATTTGATGTATTAATCATGTAACTGAGGCCTTTAGAGACGGAACTGCAGCTCATGTTTTTATTTTTTTGCAATTACTCTGAGAACTGCCTGGTCTGACATTGAGGTGAATTTGCTGTTACACCCACTTATGGGAAGATTGTCAACTGTCTTCAATGTTTTCAAATTGTTATTAATCTTTCCTACTGTAGAATGATGGACTCCAAATTGTTTGGGAATGACCTTCAAAACCTTCCCGGAAAGACAGGCAGCAACAATTGCTTCTCCAAGATCATTGCTGATGTTTTCCCTCCTTGACATTGTGATAGCATTCACCAGATTTCTACTTTTTTAAAGTTGATGCAAACTTCTGGTTTTATAGAGCTGGAATTGGCGGCCCTTGGTGCCTAACAGTCAAGAGCATCTAATTAGAAGCATATGGCTGCTACTTACCCTTTATTTCTGTTATGCTCCCACTTGCCTCACCGCATGTTTTTCATACTTACCACGCTGCAGCGTCCCAGCGCGTCCCTGCTCGTTCCCGGCCTTCTGCTCTTCTTGCGCGCCCAGCTCCTGGTCCTCCTCGGCTGCGCGCGCGCACTGGGTTCGGCGGCCCACGCGCACATTCATCTCGGTGATCCCGGCCGCTCTCTCTGGTACGCTCTGTGCTCTGGAGGACTTCCACCGGAAGGTATTCCACCGCCGTCCTTATCAGGCCGCCTCTTCCTCCTGGCGATGCCTGATTGTCATTTGTGTTTTCATTTGACTCTGGCCCCACGTCGTCTTGTCGCTCTGTCCTCAGTCTGCTCTTTTAGCTGCCTTATTGACCTTCAGTCCTTTGTGTTTTTTCCGCGCCTCCCTCTCACCTGTTTTTCCTTTCGTTTTTCCTTTTAGTGCCTCCCTACCTGGGTCTCCTGTTTTTGTTTCTTACAGCCTTGCCTTCGTCGTGTAAACCAGTCTGCGTCTCATATCTCTCCTGCCAGGTTCCCAGTGTCTGCTGTTACTCCCTGCTCCGTGTCCCCTCCATTCTATCCTGCCTGCATCTCGTACCTCTCCCAGTGTCAGATACTCCTGCCGTCCTCACCATTTATTTCATTTTCTCAGTCCCGCCGGTCTTCCCGGTGCTCTTTCTGATTATACCTGCATCTCCGCCCTGTCCATATTTCTGTGCTCCTGCCATGTAACTCTCTCTTCTGCACCTCTCCTTTAGGTACTAGCTGCCGCGGCAGTAGTCTTCCTTGAGCCTGCCCCAAACGCTCCCTGTATAGGGGGTGGTCCACCGGGTCCACTCGCCCTAGGAGGGTTCGCTGTCACGGTCTAGCGGGTCCACCTTTTGGAGTTCCACTAGCGTTCTCACAATTTTTATGGAAGTAGTAGGAGTGTAGTTAAATTTTCCACACAATGATTCTGCATTTTGGTTTAATTTTTATTAAATGAATGATGATAAGGGGTAATTTATCATGTGCTGATGTTCATGTGAGGTTGTACTTAGTTTTTATCATGAAAGTATAAAGGCCTTTACATTTTTTGCCACATGTGCCGGTGTGTGGGTGGTGAGGATGGTGTTCCACTTCTCTGACATTCCTGTGGTTTAAATGCATGTATACATGCAAGGGCTGACACTCACAGCTTGGGGCTCCTGTGCAAGAAATGAGTCCGGGCCCCCTCGTTTTATGGCAACAAATATATATGTATATATATATATATATATATATATATATATATATATATATATATATATAGCCACACACACATATATAGATATTTGACATAGTATCCTTTATTATGTATATTACCATCCCTTATTATACAGTGCCCTCTCTTGTTATGTACAGCACTGTCCCGTACATATTGGATTATATAGAGCCCTATTTTTTATGACATACCGTCTTCTCTTGTTAGAAATATAATGCAATGATGGCTGATGTAGAATGGGAAAGCTTTTGGATCGATGATGGTCTCAATCCTGAGCTATGTGTTGGTATCCCACAAAATGAGTTACTTTGTACACTCAATTACTATGGGTATGAAAAGGACGACATATGGTTCCAAAAGGACAACAATATGAGGCATACGTCGAGACTGACAAAGAAATGGTTCAATGACAATGAAGTAGAGGTTCTATAATGGCTTCCACACCCCTCAGACCTCAACCCAATCAAACGATTCTGGGTAGAATTGAAGAAAAAAACAGTATACATACCCAAGTGAGTCGACCAGTATGCATCAACTTTGGGAACGTGCAGAAGAGACTAGTGTTGAGCATTCCGATACCGCAAGTATCGGGTATCGGCCAATATTTGCTGTATCGGAATTCCGATACCGAGTTCCGATATTTTTGTGATATCGGAAATCGGAATCGGAATTTCCCAGTGTATGGTTCCCAGGGTCTGGAGGAGAGGAGACTCTCCTTCAGGCCATGGGATCCATATTCATGTAAAAAATAAAGAATTAAAATAAAAAATATGGATATACTCACCCCTCCGGCGGCCCCTGGACCTTACCGATGTAACCGGCAGCCTCCGTTCCTAAGAATGCAGTGAGTTTAGGACCTGCGATGACGTCGCGGCTTGTGATTGGTCGCGTGAGCGGTCACATGAGCGGTCACGCGACCAATTACAAGCCGCGACGTCATCGAAGGTCCTTCACTCCTCATTCTTAGGAACGGAGGCTGCCGGTTACATCTGTAAGGTCCAGGGGCCGCCGGACGGGTGAGTATATCCATATTTTTTATTTTAATTCTTTATTTTTTACATGAATATGGATCACAGGGCCTGAAGGAGAGTTTCCTCTCCTTCAGACCCTGGGAACCATCCAGGATACCTTCCGATACTTGTGTCCCATTGACTTGCATTGGTATCGGGTATCGGTATCGGCGATATCCGATATTTTTCGGATATCGGCCGATACCATCCGATACCGATACCTTTGAGTATCGGAAGGTATCGCTCAACACTAGAAGAGACCTGAGATCAAATTTTGGTAGTTTGAATCTGATCGAGAGAATGCCCAGAAGGATTTAGGTAGTGTTGAAAATCAAAGTTAAAAACAGAAGTGGATAATTAGATATGAAGCCTAAAAGTGATACATTAAAAACATTGTTACCCTTTTGCTCTTCACTGTATATATATAGGGTTTTCCAAACCATTATATGCCATGTGCAGTATGGCCATCCTATTATGTCGTAAACAGAACATTGAGTTCCCTTACATTGTGACAAGGTGAAACTACAATCTCAGCAACTTCAATAGTTACATCTTTTTCCACTGGTAATCCTAGACTACTGGGCCCAATACATTACCAATGAATCCTATCAAAATCAGATAATTTTTTGGCTGTCCTAACAGAATCTAGTACCCAATGGTACTAGGTAGTTGTTATTTATAAAACATTAGCACCATCCTCACCATTGTCTCCTAGAGTCCAGCAGATGATGGTATTTAGGCTAGATTTCCCCATATTTCCATTTATGTTCAGTTGTTCACATCTGTGCAAGTGGATTTAAAAATAAGAAATTCAGCTAAAGTATTGTAAATTTACATTGACATGACCTTTAAACAACAGACAGTCTTTGTTAACCAATCAGATGTTTGTTTTGCTCAGTCTAGTGCAAATCAGGTATGTGAGACCTATTTCCTTTTTTATTTCTAACGGCTAACATATTTCTTCCTGATAAATATAGAAATGTCAATGTTACAATGAAAGTGTCTTGCCAATAAGTATAAGCAGGTAAAAGCACCCCCATATTATTAGCGTCTATCAGACCTAAAGTATCTATTAAAAAATATGATGATATCAATAAAAATTGACATTGAGAATCAAGGGTTCCACTATTGGTTAATTCTGTTATCCAGACGATAGTGACTGCAATGACAGAAGTAGACAGTATATATTCAATGATAACGTATTATAGGCTGTCTTACATTTACTAATCAGCACCAATACGGAGAAAATAAAGTAATAAATAATAAATGCTTATAGGAACACTAAACATTGAAATAAATAAAAGTAGGAAAGTTACTCCCTTAATCTACTTCTTTTATTTATATTCTGTTTTGTCTCAAATTACAATTAAAATTGGAAAATATAAAACAAAATCTTTCCAATGGCTCTTAGGAGATGAATCATGTCCCCCCTTCTCCTCTTCACTGTTTTGCGTGCGTTTTCAGACAGACACAAGCTGAAGATGGAACTGATCTGTTGGCAATTATTCTGTGTTCTCTGCAGGATTTGTACAAGACTGACTGAGGATCTTTCAGAAGATTCTAGAGACTAACAAACAACGAGGGCAACTATATTGATTGCCTAATTTTAACACTCATTCTAGATTTACAATTCCTTTAAGTGATTTTTAATTACCTATAAATATATAACGCTAAAACAGAAGAGAGTCAAAGTTTTATAAAGTTTTGGAATAAAAATATTATAAAACTTAATAAGCGTGTGGTCACGATCATGAATATGTCAATGAGCAGAATTAGGTTTTAGACATATGTCCTGATTCGTGTTCTACCAATCCTGAGAATTCCCAACCAAAGAAAAATTGGAGCACTAAATTCAATGTAAAAAAACTATATTTATTGTAATAGATAATCAACGTATTGCAAAAATTGTATGGTAAAATTAAATAAGGTTATTTTAGACGACCATAAAAACATTCGAAGTCATGTGCATACTAATATATGAACTGAATATGTATAGGTAATTATAGGGTCCAATGAGGAGGTACAGTTAGGTCCAGAAATATTTGGACAGAGACAACATTTTTCTCATTTTGGTTATAGACATTACCACAATTTAATTTTAAACAAAACAATTCAGATGCAGTTGAAGTTCAGACTTTCAGCTTTCATTTGAGGGTATCCACATTAAAATTGGATGAAGGGTTTAGGAGTTGCAGCTCCTTAACATGTGCCACCCTGTTTTTTTAAGGGACCAAAAGTAATTGGACAGATTCAATAATTTTAAATAAAATGTTCATTTCTAGTACTTGGTTGAAAACCCTTTGTTGGCAATGACTGCCTGAAGTCTTGAACTCATGGACATCACCAGACGCTGTGTTTCCTCCTTTTTGATGCTCTGCCAGGCCTTCACTGCGGTGGTTTTCAGTTGCTGTTTGTTTGTGGGCCTTTCTGTCTGAAGTTTAGTCTTTAACAAGTGAAATGCATGCTCAATTGGGTTGAGATCAGGTGACTGACTTGGCCATTCAAGAATATTCCACTTCTTTGCTTTAATAGACTCCTGGGTTGCTTTGGCTTCATGTTTTGGTCATTGTCCATCTGTAGTATGAAACGACGACCAATCAGTTTTGCTGCATTTGGCTGGATCTGAGCACACAGTATGGCTCTGAATACCTCAGAATTCATTCGGCTGCTTCTGTCCTGTGTCACATCATCAATAAACACTAGTGACCCAGTGCCACTGGCAGCCATGCATGGCCAAGCCATCACACTGCCTCCACCGTGTTTTACAGATGATGTGGTATGCTTTTGGATCATGAGCTGTACCAAGCCTTCGCCATACTTTTCTCTTTCCATCATTCTGGTAGAGGTTGATCTTGGTTTCATCTGTCCAAAGAATGTTCCTCCTGAACTGTGCTGGCTTTTTTAGATGTTTTTTAGCCAAGTCCAGTCTAGCCTTTTTATTCTTGACACTTATGAGTGGCTTGCACCGTGCAGTGAACCCTCTGTATTTACTTTCATGCCGTCTTCTCTTTATAGTAGATTTGGATATTGATGCACCTACCTCCTGGAGAGTGTTCTTCACTTGGTTGGCTGTTGTGAAGGGGTTTCTCTTCACCATGGAGGTTATTCTGCGATCACCCACCACTGTTGTCTTCCGTGGGCGCCCAGGTCTTTTGGCATTCATGAGTTCACCAGTGCTTTCTTTCCTTCTCAGGATGTACCAAACTGTACATTTTGCCACTCCGAATATTGTAGCAATTTCTCGGATGGGTTTTTTCTCTGTTTTCACAGCTTAAGAATGGCTTGTTTCACCTTCATGGAGAGCACTTTTGACCGCATGTTTACTTCATAGGAAAACCTTCCAAATGCAAGCACCACACCTCAAATCAACTCCAGGCCTTTTATCTGCTTAGTTGAGAATGACATAATGAAGGGATTGCCCACACCTGTCCATGAAATAGCCTTGGAGTCAATTGTCCAATTACTTTTGGTCCCTTGAAAAAACAGGGTGGCACAGGTTAAGGAGCTGAAACTCCTAAACTCTTCATCCAATTTTAATATGGATACCCTCAAATGAAAGCTGAAAGTCTGAACTTCAACTGCATCTGAATTGTTTTGTTTAAAATTAAATTGTGGTAATGTCTATAACCAAAATGAGAAAAATGTTGTCTCTGTCCAAATATTTCTGGACCTAACTGTATATTTGTAACCTTAAAAAGTTTACTATAACGGTGTTATGATGTTAGCTTCCTTTCAGAAGCAACATTTTCCATGGTATACCATAATAGAAAATATTCCCACAAATGTGGGACATTGATTGCAAAAAAAAATGTATTTTGTACACCTAAAAAAAATAATTTTCCTAACAAATTCATTTATGACCGTGCTGTAAATGTGAGAACACCCCGATGAAAGACTTTGGAGCAAAGCTAAAGTTTAGACTACAAAATTCTAATTAACAAGAATTCAACCACAGATAAGTCTAATCATTCATTAAATAAGTGGGCAGTAGACAGTTGACTATAATAGGAAGGAAACCCCTCCCCATTTTATGTTGTCACTGTAATGGCACTACATAGAAGAGAAATGTCACAAGACCTGAGAGAGAAAATTATATCTTTACTAGTGATGAGTGAGTGTACTCGTTGCTCGGGATTTCCTGAGCACGCTCGGGTGACCTCCGATTATTTATGACTGCTCGGAGATTTAGTTTTTGTCACCTCAGCAGAATGATTTACAGCTACTAGACAGCTTGATTACATGTGGGGATTCCCTAGCAACCAGGCATTCCTCACATGTATTCAGCCTGTCTAGCAGCCGTAAATCATTATTAACAGAAATCCCAATATCATAACGATAGTCTGAACCAGAGCACACAAACGATAAGTGCCCCCAGACAAATCAAATAAGCTCCATGAAATACATATGTGAACCGGAGGAAAAAGGAGCATACAGTATAGATATATTTAAACAAGTGTCTTTATTAATACAAAAGTGTTAAAATAGTAATACATTCCAGTGATGGGCATTGACCAGTCAAGCACAGGAAAGGGACTTCCCCCCGTTACCCCCATATGTACACACATAAACCATAACAAAGGGGAAACAGAAAAAAGTAAAAAAACCCACATTGAAGGTAAAGTGGCAGGCAAACCTAGATGTGTCTAAGTCAGTACAATGGCCAAAAAACAGGCTATAATAATGGTGGCATGTAATGCATAGTAGCGTTGTAAGTATCACAGGTAGGCTTACCGATGGAGGGCACAGGAGGGGGGTCCTGCCGGAACAGAAGAGCGCCCCGACACGCGTTTCGTGGCTCTAAAGCGCCGCTTTCTCAAGGGGTTGAATGTGCGGCAGTGCAGGACCTTGTAATAACCCCCCCGACCCCGGTCACATGTGTGGTTCTGGCCAATCTGAGTGACGCCAGCGGCGCATGCGCACTGCGATGGACGGGTCAGGCATGGGGGCCGGGCGTCAGGCCGAGTGCGCAAGCGCCAGGCAGAAAACCTGGGGATCGCGCACAGGGCACCTAGACGCCCGCCCACAAACCAGAGCCGCCCGTACACAGCACAATGCGCACAGCCGCACGGGTAAGCAAATGAAAAGAATAATGTGGCCGCCAATTAAATAGGAAGTGTGCATGTATAAAGGATGCACGAGTGGTAACAAAGTGACATGTGGTAAAGAGGGTGTTACGGTGTCATATCATGGCACAAAAAGTGCCATACTGCCTACAAATAAATACCTTAACCCCTAATAAACCCCCAACATTATAATCCACTAGGATGCAGTACATAGGTGGAGGGGGGGGGGAAGGGAAAACAGCAGTACATGGCATGAAGATAACATGAACGACACCCGCCCAACCACATGTAAACCAATATTATATGAAGAGGTATACATAATACAACAAAAAAGTATGCACATACAACCCTTATATCTATATATACACATAGTCCATAGCGTATCCAATAAGAAAAAGGTGGCTGGCTCAGAGCTGTCACCAATCCATGTTTTCGAACAACAGGATATGGGAGGAATGTTTACTCCATATGGAACCGGGATAAAGGGAGGGCCCGTTGATGAAAGGTGTTACTAAGATAAAAACAGAAAAAAATAAATTAAAACCATGAATGCAAAAATTAAAAAGCCATAAATCATGCAGCTGCTTCAACAAAACTAAATCTCTGATCACTTACAAATACTCGGAGACCACCCTAGCAACGAATACACTCGCTCATCACTAATCTTTACACAATAAAGGTGAAGGCTACATGAAGATCAGCAAAGCTTTAATTCAGTCAGATTACTTTAGAAAAAAAAGTAATATCTCACTGAGATCTCCAGGTCGACAACAGAAGTTAACACCAAAAAGAAATTACTTCTGATGAGAAGGGTTGAATTAAATCAACATGCAAGTTCACCTAAGTTAGCTAAAGAAGTAGAAAGCAAAACCGGGGTAAGTGTTTCCCATGACACAATATGGCATACACTGCCGAGGAATTGCAGACATGGGTTTCATTCATGTAGGAAGGCTCTCCTAAAGCCTATGCACAAAGAAGCCTACCTATAATTTGTCAGGAGCTATGCTGAAAAATATAAAGACTACTGGGACTCTACGCTGGAGTGATGAGATCAAGATCAATTTTTTTTAGCTGATTGCTTCAAATCTATATGGCATTGCAAAGGTGAGTAGTTCAAAGAAAAATGCATGGTGCCTACAGTGAAACATAGTGGTGGCAGTGTCCATATCTGAGTGCTTCCAGTGTTGGGGAGCTACATTTCATTGATTATACATCAATTCATAGATGTACTGCTCTATATTGAAATAGAAGATGCTACCATCACTCCATGTCTTTGGTAGATGTGCACTTTTCCAACATGACAATGAAACAAAACACGCATCTAAGTCCGTGGTTGCATTTCTGAAGAAAAACAGGGTGAAAGTGAATCAGTGGCCAAGTACTGTATGTCCCCTGATCTGAACCCAACTTAATACCCATGGGGAATTTTGAAGAGACAAGTTTAGCACCACTCTCCTTTCAGCATCCATGCTCTAAAAGAGCCCATAATTGAAGAATGGAAAATGATAAATGTTGTAATATATCGCCAACTTGCTCATTCCATGACTAGAAGACTTGGTTATGACATTAAAAATCATGGAAGTCATAAAAAATACTAACTGTAGTAGATTTTTACATCAACTAATTTGTATAAAAGAATAAGATTTTGCACTGAAAGTTATATTATTAACCTTATTTTTATGTTATGGATTAAAAGAGTGTTCCATGAAACTCAGTCTTGACAAAATTTTAGAAATTGTTTATGTGCTTAGTGAGATATTGATCAAAATCTAACTTTTCAAAGGGGATGTATTCATTTATGCTGAGCACTATAAATCAAAAGTACTGTACAAGTGAATATGAGACATGTAATATATTCTCCACTTGTCTCCTGAACTAATCATTAACTGTAAAAAAACAGCCAAAGTTGTCTTGATCAAAGCAAGACAGACTGCCTGCACGCTAAAGTATCAGGTTACACTTTTAAATTCTACAGAGATGGGAGGAAAAAGAGACGGATAAAGCACTCAGCATATTCAGAGTATAATCAGATTATGCTGAATCTTCTACCAAGCAATTTATCTTGCTTCAGTGCTGGATTCACATCTACACTGCTCAGTAGTGTTTGTGTAATATCCTCCATGCTGCTTCTGTGTGCTAACCAGAGTGAAAGCAGGAAGCCCTTTGTTTATGTTCCCTGTGTGATGATTCATTGTAGCATATGCTCTTTACACACTAGCTAAAAGACAACTGAAAATTAGAGATAGACCCTGCAGAATGGAAAACTGGAGAAAAATGCAGGATGCAAAAAAATATAATGGCCAAAAATATTGATATTTGTGAAAGTATGTTGATGAATTATTTTCACCCCTCACTTCCTTACTGAAACCACATAGTCATCATTGCTTTAATTATTAACTATTGAACACTGCAAAGTTAAGTTCACATTTGCACATCTGTAGATGTATGGTGTATGCATCTGAAATGTACAATGAAAACCTCTGCAAACGTGTGCCAGTGGTCCAACCTTTATCTGCCTTTACTTGGATGAAAAATATATAACTTATGCAATTGGGTGATGAACAATGATTTTTACAGCATCATGGAGACCATGAAGACAAAAGAGAAAAAGGGAGTATAGTGGGTATATAAGTTTATTAAATATTCAAAGTGTAAATACACATATTAAGCCACATATAAATAGGAGATATACAAAGGTTTATACCAAGTGCGTAAGGATGGAAGACGGAAACAGATTCCCCCCGGTGCGCACAGCCCAACAGGTGAGCCAGTCTGTGAACATAAACAGACTGGTAGTATGTAAAGCCAAAAAAGCTCCACCTAACTAATAAATGCAATGGAGTGACAAATAGTCACTAATGGTAGACAGAAAGGTGGTGCTTACCGCAGATAAAGTGGGCTAATCAAGGACACCGGGCTGGAATCAGGAAGCAGAGACCCCCGACGCGCGTTTCGCTTAGATATTTGATCGCTTTATCAAGGAGACCATGTTACTAGGCAAAAGTGATAACTAAGTGGTTCAGTGAATAAAAGATTGCAATTTTGGGTCCATGGCCAGGAATCTCCTCAGATCTCAATCCCTCAAAAAGCTAGCGGACAAACAAAAATACAAAATTGTGATAAACTCCAAGCACTGATTATGCAAGAATGTGTTGTCATCGGTCAGAATTTGTTGCAGGAGGTGAATTATATCTGCCAGGGCGCATTGCTGAAGTCTTGAAAATTGACAGTCAACAGAATAAATTTTGAGTCTTCCCATAAACGTGATGCATTTATCAATAAAGGTTTAGAAACTAATTCAATGCTTTAAATTGTACTTCAGTGACCATACAGTAGAAACGTCTGACTAAAAAAATCTCAAAACACTGAAGTAACAAACTTTGTAACAGCTAAACGTTTGGAGATTTATACAAATTTTGGTCACGAATGTACAGCAGCTTCAGGTCGTTAAAGCATGGCCTCAGGCCTGGTGGACTATTTTGAGAATCATACCATATCCAGACTTTTATCTGTTTTCTCCTGTTTTTGATCCGTAGTTGATCCTACACATTAGTATTGTTTATAGATTTTGCCTCTGCCCTGCACTTGGAATCAACTTTTGGCACCTGTTCTACTTCTGATTCTCAACCTTGTCATTGTTCTTGACTATGCTTCTACTTCATTAGAGTTACTGCAACAAATTTGTGACTATTTTGAAGACAGCAATTAAGGTATCCTTCTGCAGTAAAGCTCATATTTCCTGTAGGCTATGTGCCCACGTTGCAGAAATGCTGCGGAAATGTCCGCAGCATTTCCACAACTCCCTGCCATGGGTAAAACGCATGCGGAATTCGCATGCGTTTTCCTGCAAAACACAAGCGTTTTGCAAGTGTTTTTAGCTTGCAGAATGCTTACGCTTTTCCAAGCGATTTGAAGCATCGCTTGGAAAAGTGATTGACAGGTTGGTCACACTTATCATAGTGCTTGACAAGTGTGACCAATTTTTTACTATTGATGCTGCCTATGCAGCATCAATAGTAAAAGATAGAATGTTAAAAATAATAAAAAAATAAAAATATGGTTATTCTCAACTTCCATCGACCCCTGATCTCCACAGCGGCGCTCCTGGTACGTTCCGTTCCCAGGGATGCTTTGCGCGAAGGACCTTTGTGACATCATGGTCGCGTGACCGCGAGGTCATCTCAGGTGATTCATGCAATGCATCACTGGGAACGGAAGCCACCGCATGAATCGCTGAGAGCCAGGGGAGGACTCCGAGGGCCATCAGAAGGTAAGTATATCCCTATTTTTTATTTTAATTCTTTTTTTTTACAGGAATATGGTACCTGGCCTGGAGCAGAGCCTCCAAACCCTGGGTACCATCCGCACATGTAGCGCTCACTTTATGCATGGTGGGCATAGCCACATGCGTAAAGTGAGCGTTTTAATGCAATCCCATCACAGAACATTTGCTGTGATTCCGCAGAGATAATGAACATGTTGCGGATTTTACCGCTATGCGATTCCGCAGCGGGAAAATCTGCAGCATGGGCACAGCAACTGTGGAATCCCATAGGATTGCAAGGGAATGCGTTATTTAAGCGTTTCCGCTGCGGCAAAAACGCAGCGGAAATGCATACAAAATGCGACGTGGGCACACAGCCTTAAGGATAAAAAAGGTGAAAATGTGCAGACCTATTAGACTCCATACCCCAATCTGACCAGCACCAAATGCATAGCTTAGACACAGTGTTCCCCAACTTCAGTCCTCAAGAGCCACCGACGGATTTCCTAAGTATTGCCCAGAAGATAATTCTCTCATCTGTGCAATACTAAGGAAATCCTAAAAAAAACATGATCCATTGGTGGCTCTTGAGGACCGGAGCTGTGGAACATTGGCTTCGAGAATCAATCCACATCTGAATGAGATGGTTGAGGTGGTAAATACTTTTTGCCAGGAAACATTTATCTAAAGATGCCGTACCAGCTGTATATTTCCAAGGGGAGTCAGTACATATCAGGAACCATTAGAATTGGATAAAAAAAACGAATGTCACAGTGATGGATAATAATATGATTTGTGTCGTGGTAGGTGCAATATTGTGAATTCTAGAAGACTCTTGTGAAGTGTTATATTCTAACAAAGGGCATTGTTGAGAACTATTTCTATCCTCTCTTCCTACACAGTGAGTCTGTACGAAACTTGGAAACGTTATCCTTGTTTTGTGTTCGCAATTACTATTTCTGACATTTCTCTTATTCCAGTGGGAACAAACTTGTTAGAGTTGTGTCTCTATACGCACTGATTTATGTATATTACATGTTAATGAGGAGCAGTAGATCAGAGGCAGACTATTCCAATCTCCGGATCTCAGCAATCTATGCCATCCACACTAAATCTTTAGGCCTTAAGAACTGATTTTTTAAATTTCAGATGCATTATTAAAGTGATGCCTCATCTTTAATTTCAGTTTTATTTTGGTTTCATTAATTATAGTTTAATCATAAGCACGATAAGTTGGTAGAAAAGAATGAATGGGCTTGCTCTCTCATGTAGATATATTCTTTCAACCTGGGTGGTTAACTGCATTCGAGACACATACGTCTTTTCTGAATTCTCTGTCTGCAGAATGTGGTAGGATGAAAAATATGTTTTTACAAATTGATCAAATTGGTAAAAAAATAATAATAAATAAACAAAATTAGTTAAACTCATCTTATCAGTCCATTTTGTACCCATTTCAACATTGCCCAGTATCATGCTGGTCTCTACTGCCTGCTTCATCGATGACATTCAATAAGGCTATGTTCATACGCTGCATTTTTTTTCAGCGGTTTTTGATGCTTTTTATGCAAATTTTCCGCTGCGTTTTACAGTACCAGCAAAGTCAATGAGATTTCAGAAATCTCATGCACACAGCTTGGTTTTTTTACCTCAGTATTTTACGAAATACCTTGGTTATCTTGTCACTTCTTTCAGCATTTTTTCAGCTTTTTTCAACGTCTTTCACCCATTGAAAGTAATAGGTGGTGCAAAAAGGCAGAAAAAACGCAGATATCAGGTTTTTCTGCATTTTTGGTGCCAAAACCCGATGAAGTAAAATCAGATTTTTTTATACACTAAACTTTATCAGCATGCTAAAGAGACAAATGTAGCATGATAAAAACTAAGGAAAAAAACGCAACCAAAACGCAACAAAAACTAAGAAAAACTTGCTTTTTTGAAGCAAGTTTCTCACTGTCAAGAGAGCAGGTTTTGTCTGCAGAAAAAAACGCATCACAAATGCAATGTGTGAACATAGCTTAACAGGGACATGTGACCACTGTAACCACTCCAATCACTGCCTGCAGCAGTGATCCTTTATGGACAGTGTTTGACTGCAGTGGTCATATGTCCCTATGGCAGGATATTAGAAGGAAGTAAAGACTGATAGGAGACCAGTCAAAAAATATTTTTTCGCTTTAGTAACAGATGCATTTTCAGAAAACTAGAAAGGATGTAAACTTAGACATGAAGGAGAGGCACATCACTTGGTTTTCATGGCTTCTGCCACTGCTCATAGACATGGGAAAGAAAACATGTTTTTTTTTTCCAATTTGCATTCTCCCTTAAGCTTGGAAATAATGTGTGACCTAGTTAAAGGTCTTGAAGCTTAAAGGGGTTGTCTTGGATATTAAATTGATGACCTATTCGTAGGATAGGTCATCACTATGGGATCAGCGGAGGGACCTAACACCTGACATCCCATAGATTAGGCTATAATCCACTGCCAAGTACTGTATTTTTTTCTCTCTAAAAAATAAATGATAAATGATTTATGGAAGACACACGGAAGCCCTGTTCATTACTTAGTGACCACTGCTGAATAATGCACTTTATTTTCCATTCATTGCTATGTTGCTCCTCATACATTGGTTATATCCAGCCTATGTCAGAGCAGATTTGAGTTGATTGATGTGGATATCTTGTGTAAGATTCACCAATCTCATATTGATGACCTATCCCATGGATAGGCCGTCAATTGTAAAGTCCCAAACAACCTTTCTAAGAGGAACCTGTCAAGGAGATTCGCCCCTGTTATGTCATAGGACCACTTTATCAGGCTCATAATAATAGTTTTAACCATTCCTTTATAACACCAAAGCATTATTGCAGAGTGTGTTAAAAAAAAGTTAAATCATTTGTGCACCTAGACTTGTCCTGTAGCGCCATCGTTCATCACCGTATTTCACTTATATCACGCCCACAGTGTTCTGATTGGCAAATCTACTCCCACTAGTTTGTCAATCATTGCCACTGTGGGTGTGATACAAGCAAAATGTAGGCATGAGTGATCGCGCTACCGGACTACTTCAGTACATAATTCCAGGATTACACTTTACATGATGACTTAGCTGTAATTAAAGCATGAGTAAAAATGTTACTAGGAGCCTGATAAAGTGATCCTGTTACATTATAGGGGTAAATCCCCTTGGCATGTTCCCTTTAAAGAAGTCCTCCTCCCATCAATGTTTTTATCCTCTTAGTATATTGCAAATCATCATATTATACAGCACTGTATACTTACAATTGCTCATTTTGCCTTTCTACCAAGATAATTATTCTCTTTTATCTGCTCTATGTAGAAACAGGAAGTCTCTTCTCCTTTATCATCCCCGTCTTCAACTCCTGACCCAGTTGCTCCTCCGCCCTACCATTGACTTTTGCAGTGATGACTCATACAGGGAAAATTGACTTCTTGTTTCTACATAGAGCTTAGAAGGGTTCAGCTAGTTAGTTTTTAATCACGTGATGTCATAGGCCTAATGGAAAAAAATAATTAACTGGGTAGAAAGGCAAAATGAGCAATTGTAAATACACATTGCTGTGTAATATGATGACTGCAATATATTAAGAGGATAAAGATTCTGATGTGAGTGCTTCTTTATGACTGGATTCACATCTGCATTTTAGAATACATAATGTGGCTGGACAACTGGTAGTTTTATGAACACTGGTGAGCTAAGTTTGGGTCAGCAAAACCACATTATCATATAAGTTGGTTTTGTACCATATAGAATTTAATGAGGATACAATACTAAACCCAAAGTATAACAAATGTTTTAGACTAGGATAGATATTGCCATGATTAACTAAATGATGCTCAAAAGCAAAAAGAGTTAATTTATATGATTAAACAATAAAGAATAATGTTGAAGGAACTCTAAACCTAAAAATGAATGTATTAATAAAACAAGAAATATAATTGTCCTCACTGTTCATTAGTCTTCACTATTTTCTGTATGATCTTGAAACAGTCTGAAATCCTGCATAAAGGTTTATCTAATGTTGATCAATTCCATTTTTAGGCTGATGGCTGACTAAAGCTCCGTCCCTTCATCAAAAGGTGACTTACCAATCATTTGTACTGCAGACAGGGCATAGCGGGAGGCATCTGCTGCAGCCAGTTGTCTTACAGCCGGGCATAAGACAGTGAGAAGGAGGAGATGGATGAAGACATTGCTTATCTCCTGAGACATAGAGAAGATTTCTTCATATTTTTCTCACTTTTAGTTATAATATGAGATGAAATGAGATTAAAAAAATGGTGAGATTCAGGGAGGAATTGCTGAGTTTTTTCATATTTTGTCCATTTTCTGTGCTTACTTTTCTTTAAAAGTTGGACAAATTTGTTCCCTTCCAAAAATACAGTGGAAAGTTTGAAACTTCCAAATTACATTCCATTTCTGGCCGACTCACACACAGGCAGCAGAAACTAGAAATTTTACAGTTGTTCTGAAGACATTACACATATTCTTTTTCTCATTGGCACATTGCTGGGATGGGGTTATTTTTAGAGTGAATTTATCAAGATTTCTGTAATTAAGGAAACATACCTTTTTGGCTCTCCACATCAGGCTGTCCGCTGTCATCTGTAGACAATTGTCTCTGCAAATTTCATAACTTCATATGAAACTATTTTTGGTAATTGAGAAGCAAAATAGCAGACAACTGACGTAGCAAAGTCGAATGGCTACGCCTGTTCTTTTAGGCCAAAGTTTTCCTCTTGGGTGCCATTTTGTTACATGCAGTAACATAGATCAAGTTTTGACTATGAGGTCAGAATACATGCTATAAATAAATGATCAAAATAAAAGGATTTTTCAGATACTCAAAGGCTAGGGTCACAAGATCGAATTTCTCTCATCTGGGAAAATTGGTTTGATTATGCTCTGATCAGTGTGATCCAATTATCTTAGATACCAAAAATTAATACAATTCCACAGCTTCTCCATTCAGTGAAAATTAGACTACACTCAGATGCCATTCGAGTGCGGTAGGATGTGTTACACGGATCCATAGACATGAATGGGCGAGTGCCATCCATCATCATTGACACTGTATATACCAGTTTCTCTTGACTCTATTTTACTACCTAATAATATGCAAAATACACTTGTAATTTTTAGTAATGAGCGAGCATGCTCAGCACTGCTCGATACTCGATCAAGCATAGGAGTGCTTGATCAAGTAACGAGTAGTGTTGAGTATCGCTTGGTGCTCAAGCGCTCTGATCCCCATAAGTGAATTATCCGATCTGGGCGAAGATAGCGAGAGAAGAGAGAGGGAGAAAAATGTTCCATCCTCTGGAAAAATGGTTGACTTTGCCAATTGTCTCTTCAGAGAAGACAGAGGGCCAGAACTCTAGTGCCAACCATAGGAAGTAGCAATCCTAAAATTCAATGTCGACCCTTAAATGACCCTTGTTACATGACTTAGGGTAAAAGCCAAAACCAGAATCTCAGCTTGCCAACACTGTGATTCACTTTCATTATGATCGCTGTTTGAGTCAAGAACGTCCGAGCATCCAACGAGCTCGATTTGAGTACCGAGCACATGAGCATTTCACTGCTCAATCAACTCTAGTATTTATTTGTAATAATTATGTATTCTCGCTGCAGATAAACAATTGATTCTACAGATCTCACGTTATCTATCAAGGATGACAGAACCACTATTTTTAAAATGTTTTTATATTATTGTGCAATCATGTATGATCCTATAAAGTATGTTTTTACAACAGTATACTACTGTAGTCAGACTCATCATTGTAGGTTTTGTTGTACCTTCGGCTTACCAGAAACCCGCACATTACTAGAAGAATCCATATCCTACAGGCATTATAACTGCAGTGCCCACAACAGGGGAAATGTAGAATTACATGGCAGCCATTCAGATGAGTACAGTAACTGTCCATTTAATATAAGAAAGTCTGGTTTCCACAAGAGTCATGGAGGGTCACTTCTTTGATGCCCATGTGCCCTCAATAGGAAAAAAACTCTTCCTGGTGACTGTTTATGTTCGTAAGGATGATTGTACTTTATTCAAATCACAAGGTCCTGTAAGGATCAAGAAACAGTGCCACCCTATTAGTGAGGCTTAGTGAATCTGTGCAATGGCATCTACTTGGATTGATACAGAGATATTAGAAGCCTACTAGCCACCAACAATCTCTAGCATGGGCAGCCACCATTCCATTCTTATAAGGCTTTTCAGAGCCCCATCCTTACTGGGGGATCCAGCGGTCAAACCCCAGTGATCAGAACATTATCACTCATCTTCTCAGAGGTGATAACTTTTCCAAGTAGGGACAACCCTCATTATACCAAAGAAGAAAGCAGACTGCATGGTAAATATTGGTCCAGAGTGGGGCCCCATAACCTAATTATCATTAATCTAAAATACCTTGTAAATGTAGGGACTTTCACTTGAGAGCTTCTTTATTAATTGAGCATACAGTAAAATCTCTTGTAACGCTTAGTAGCAGCCATTTACGCTGCTCAATAATAGCTAACACCCATTAATTTTCTTCCATTACAGCTACTTAAAGTCATCAGTATTTAACATGTTTTTCTTCTGTTATTTCCAACAATTCGTTTTTATTTTTTACTTCTGATTTGTGATTGTAAGATGCCCAAGTGAGGTAGTCGTGGGCGAGCTTCGGTCCTCACTCGCTCAGGCATCTTACAGACAAGGTGTGTCTCAGTCCTGGTGTGCTACTGTATATGTCATGCTTCCCACTTACTTCTGGCCTGCAGGCCTCTTCTGAGTCCAGGAATTCATCTTCTGGAACCAGAGCAGCAAACAATCCAGGAGACACGTGGCTAATAAAAAACAAACGTTTACTTAGAAAATGGCAGTCTGTACAGTATTTACAAGCAGGTACAAAGGATAAGGCTCAACGAGTTGTCATCTTTCCCACAGGTACTGGATACAACTTTAGCCCTGGTTCTCGGAATAGGTGGCATATCCCTCTCTGGCTTTCCTAGCCCATGGGGATCTTCCTCACCTCCAGCAGCATTTCTGGATTGCAATACCTTCCACCCCTTGTGGTTTGAGTCCAACCTTTCCTATAGCTTCGCAAACTGAGTGTGCCCCTGGCCCCCGATGTCCATCTTGAGGTTGCCCTTGGCCATTAGACGGAATCACATGAAGGGCATTTACAGCAATCTGCTGCCCCGAATCTATTAGGCTCACATTGTCCCTAGCAGCCCAACATTCCTGCTGCATATGCACTCCTGTTCTCACTGAACTGTCACTTCCAGCCTCTGCCTCTAACATTCAGTTCCCCCCTCCCATCTGGGTTGACCACTACAGTTAACCCTGTCCCAGCTAACTGCAGCCCCATGGGGTGTTCTATCTGTTCCACATACAAGTACATAAACACTTTTAACCCTTGAGGGTCTGAAAGCACTCCATGAGCTTCCACCACCATTACATGATTATTTTTTGTTGGAGAGGAGGAAAAAGTTTTCGCAAGAACCTTTCCAGTAGCCACAATGCTAGTCTGTGGCCGCTGGACCAAAGCCCTGCAAAATTCCTACTACTTGCCAGCTTTCCTGGCGACTCTTCTCTATGGTGGTCTCAGCAAGACATCAGGCAAACATTGCACCACAGCGCAATGACATTGCGGAGTCTACTAATCAGAAGAGGTGCTGGGAATGCTGTCAGACAGTAGAAGGTTTGCAGGGCTCTGTTCTGGCAGCCATTGACTACCATCATGGCTGCTGTACCAGGGTCTTACAAATCTTTTTGATTATTTTTATTATTTAAAGCATATGTTTTTTTGCTATTACAAAACGTGATGGCATAGGGTGAAAGTTGCAACAACTCCATAACATGTCTGCTCAGAAACTGCAACATAGCCATAACAAAATCCTCACAATTCGGTACATTTAATTATATTCATATGTTAATCTTCGTTTTACATCTAGTGGTTTTGTTGCTGGAATCAAAATTAGATTTTACCTACACAATAGACTATGTGAAAAAGAAAAGCTGCAGTGTAAAACATGGAAGACGACAGGTGCAGTAGAATGAGCCTCAGATAAGATAGTTTATTCCAGACTGCCACAGAGATCTAAACAATATAGCGAAAAACTGTACAATGTAGCAGCAATCAGACATAAAAACCTGCCAAACAGGTAATTCAGAAGATATGAAATAATAGGTCAGTGCTACCCCCAGGTACTGACCCACATATAATTGTATCATTTACAAGTGCACATGTGGTTTAGAAAGTCAGTGTTTAATGTCACAGACTCTTTATATGAATATTTTCTCATTGGAAATATTGGCGATTGTATATTTTAGGGTCAGAATGACAACTTATGACAAGGTTACAAGAATAATTTGCAGTCATACATTTAAAACAAATATTTGGTGCAGAGCATACAATGCATGAAATCCTGGCATTCGCCATCTTTCAAAGTATATAAACATCTCAAGGAGATATATTGCCTTTGGCTCAGGCCCATAGGCCCAAACCTCTGCTTTAAAGGGGTTGTCCGGTCTAAAATGAAAAATCTGCAGTCACTCTGTGTGACTGCAGTCTTGTGAATGCTCCCAGTGCACTCTCTGTGCGCTGTGAAGATTTGCCGTTCTCTGGCCTGAAAATGGTGGTCAGGTATGTGATATGCATACTCCAGAGCAGAACCCGTCTAGTGGGCACGACCTCACTCAATACACTTGTATTGAGCGAGGCTGCACCCACTAGACAGATTCTGCCCGGGATTATGTGTTGTGAATCCGCTATATTCCAGTTCATCTCTTTAGGTTTTTGTTTGCTTTTTTTGCACTCTGTGCAAATAACGGTGTGGTCTTCCTTTTACTTCAGCTGGACATTAGATTCATATAGTTTTTCATGGCTGGGTGCCCATTAGCTGCTCTCAGTCCTTTTCAGCCTTTATTCACATTATGTCACTTGACATATGGCAAGGTTTTAATACTAGAAGTTGGGACCATCCCAAAAAGGGTCATCTTGAAGTAGTGGGATGGTTTTTATGTTTTTTTTATTTAATAAAAATTATGTTAATTAAGCACTCCATTTTTTAAAGCAATATTGCTATTTATTTATTTGCTGCAGGGTATTTGCCTATTTTGTTTGTTTAGTGGCCTTTCTGAACATGTGCCTACACGCTGCATGCACACCAACTTTTATTCCAGTTCATCTTTTTCAGTATTTGTTTCACATTATAATATACTGCACATCACTATTGTTGTTTTCAGGGATAGGAACACAATAGTTCAGTTCATTACTCTTACATTCCCCCCCTCTTTGAACATTGTTGTTCTCATCCATTCTGGAACCTGGAAGACACTAATTCTCATAAGACACAGAAAACAAATAAAAGTAACGATCTCTGACTTCAGAGATGTATAGTGTCCATTACCGGATTGGCACTGACACTGGGATATATAGTTTTAGTTCTTTGGGCCCATGAGCCAACATAACATTTGCCAAACAGTCCATGGGCACCTACGAACTCCTCCTCTTGTGCATTAGTTAAGTTTTACAGTTTTTCACCAGTCAAGACCACTAAGCACCAAAGACCCCGAAGCAGTCTACTGCACAACAGTTAGGTTACTAAACATCTATTTCCACTCAATATTAACCGATCCTCTTGGTAAAGACCCTGAAACTTATGTCCAACCAAGTCCATGTTCCTTTTAATACAATGACCTTTAGGCCCACACAGCAATGTTTCATCTGTAATTGAGCACACTCAATTATCTTCAACCCGGTTTGGGACATCGGGTCGTTCATCCCCCTCCTCAAAGATTCATCCTTTTGGTAAGGACAGAGTCCATAAAGTCCTGACCCGGCTGGAACATTGGTCTGTTTCCTCCCATCCCCCTTTTGTGAACAACAGTCCCTTCAACTGCACAATTCCGCACATGCGTCAAGCTCACAGTCCCTTGGGGGCAAAATTCATGGAAAACATGAAGCAGAGTTCAGGGGCTGATGGGATAGAGTCGATGGGGCAAAGTGTTGTGAATTCCGTTCTGGAGCTCCCTCCTGTGGTTGCTAATGGTATTTTTGTGAGTTCTGCCCTTGGGCTCCCTCTGGTGGTTTCGAGTGGAACTGCTGCTCCTTTAGGTTGCTGTAGCAGCTGCATTCACTGATCGCCTTGCCTGGGTTTGTTATTTAAACCTGCTCTGGGCTTTAGTTCATGCCAGCTGTCAATGTCTTAGGTTGGATTTGGTTCTCTCCTTGGAATTCTCATATGGCCTGTCCTTGTCAGCAAAAGATAAGTTTCTGCTAGTTCTTGTTTGTCCATTTGCTTTGGACTCTATTGCTTTGCAAATATGTCTCTTTTTGTCCAGCTTGTCACTATGTCATATTCAGGCTAGCTGGAAGCTCTGGGGTAGCAGATTTGCCCCTCCACACCGTGAGTCGGTGTGGAGTTCATTTTTGTAAACTCTGCGTGGATTTTTTTAGTTTTTAATACTGACCGCACAGTATCCTTTTCTCTCTGTCTATCAAGTTTAGTATTGGCCGCCTTTGCTGAAAACTGATTTCATTTCTGTGTATGTCATTTCCCTCTCCACTCACAGTCAATATTTGTGGGGGGCTATCTTTCCTTTTGGGGTTTTCTCTGAGGCAAGATAGCTTTCTATTTCCTTTAGGGGTAGTTAATTCTTAGGCTGTGAAGAGGTGTCTAGGGAGAGTCAGGAACATCCCACAGCTATTACTAGTGTTGTTGTTAGGATTAGGGACTGCGGTCAGTAGAGATACCACCTCCTCAGAGCTCGTCCCATGTTGCATTTTAGCCACCAGGTCATATCAGTGTGGCCTCTTAACCACCAGGTCATAACAGTACAGCTGGCCAACAATGTGTTAAATGCATCTCAAAAGAGGGAAAAGAAAGTTCTGAGTCATTTTTTTTTCCTTTGTAGCTTGTTTTGTCTTTTTTTTCCCCTTAATCTCTGGGTGGTTCAGGATTTTGGTGCTGATATGGAGGTTCAGGGTCTGTCGTTGTGCGTGGATCAACTCGCTGCAAGGGTACAGAGTATCCAAGATTATGTTGTCCAGACTCCGGTATTAGAGCCTAGAATTCCTATTCCTGATTTATTTTCTGGGGATAGATCTAAATTTTTGAACTTTAAAAATAATTGCAGATTGTTTTTTGCTCTGAGACCCCGTTCCTCTGGTGACCCCATTCAGCAGGTGAAGATTGTTATTTATTTGCTGCGTGGTGACCCACAGGACTGGGCATTCTCCCTTGAGCCAGGAAATCCTGCATTGTTCAATATTGACGCATTTTTTCAAGCACTCGGATTGCTGTATGACGAGCCTAATTCTGTGGATCAGGCAGAAAAAACTTTGCTGGCTCTGTGTCAGGGTCAGGAAGCAGCAGAAGTATACTGCCAGAAATTTAGAAAGTGGTCAGTGCTCACAAAATGGAATGAGTATGCCCTGGCAGCGATTTTCAGAAAGGGTCTTCCTGAAGCCCTTAAAGATGTTATGGTGGGGTTTCCCACGCCTGCTGGTCTGAATGAGTCAATGTCTTTGGCCATTCAGATTGATTGGCGTCTGCACAAGCGCAAGGTGGTGCACCATATGGCAGTGTCCTCTGAGCAGAGTCCTGAGCCTATGCAATGTGATAGGATTTTGACTAGAGCAGAAAGGCAGAAATTCAGACGTCAGAATGGCCTGTGTTTTTACTGTGGTGATTCTGCTCATGCTATTTCTGATTGCCCTAAGCGTACTAAGAGGGTCCCTAGGTCTGTTACCATTAGTACTATACAGCCTAAATTTCTTTTGTCTGTTACCCTGATTTGCTCATTGTCGTCCTTTTCTGTTATGGCATTTGTGGATTCAGGCGCTGCCCTGAACGTAATGGACTTAGAATTTGCCAAGCGCTGTGGTTTTCCCTTGGAGCCTTTGCGGAGCCCTATTCCCTTAAGGGGGATTGATGCTACGCCATTGGCCAAGAATAAACCTCAGTACTGGACACAGTTGACCATGTACATGGCTCCAGCACATCAGGAAAATATTCGCTTTTTGGTGTTGCATAATTTGCATGATGTTGTTGTGCTGGGTTTTCCATGGTTACAGGTACATAATCCAGTGCTGGATTGGAGATCTATGTCTGTAACTGGTTGGGGTTGTCAGGGGATACATAGTGATATTCCTTTGATGTCCATTTCCTCGTCCCCTTCTTCTGAAGTTCCTGAGTTTTTGTCGGATTTCCAGGATATATTTGATGAGCCCAAGTCCAGTTCCCTGCCTCCTCATAGGGACTGCGATTGTGCCATTAATTTGATTCCTGGCTGTAAGTTCCCTAAGGGCCGACTTTTCAATCTGTCTGTGCCAGAGCATGCCGCTATGCGGAGTTATGTAAAGGAGTCCTTGGAGAAGGGGCATATTCGCCCGTCTTCGTCACCGTTGGGAGCGGGATTTTTTTTTGTTGCCAAGAAGGATGGTTCCTTGAGACCCTGTATAGATTATCGCCTTCTTAATAAGATCACGGTCAAATTCCAGTACCCTTTACCTGTACTTTCTGATTTGTTTGCTCGGATTAAGGGTGCCAGTTGGTTTACTAAAATCGACCTTCGAGGGGCGTATAATCTCGTGCGTATTAAACAAGGTGATGAATGGAAAACAGCATTTAATACGCCCGAAGGCCATTTTGAATATCTTGTGATGCCATTCAGGCTCTCTAATGCTCCATCGGTATTTCAGTCCTTTATGCATGATATCTTCCGGAATTATCTGGATAAATTCATGATTGTGTATTTGGATGATATTTTGTTTTTTTCCGATGATTGGGAGTCTCATGTGAAGCAGGTTAGGATGGTATTTCAGGTCCTTCGTGCTAATGCGTTGTTTGTGAAAGGGTCTAAGTGCCTCTTTGGAGTTCAGAAAGTTTCTTTTTTGGGTTTCATTTTTTCTCCCTCGGCTATTGAAATGGACCCTGTTAAAGTCCAGGCCATTCATGATTGGACTCAACCCACATCTGTAAAGAGCCTTCAAAAATTTTTGGGCTTTGCTAATTTTTATCGCCGCTTTACTGCTAATTTTTTTTAGTGTGATGAAGCCTCTGACCGATATGACGAAGAAAGGCGCTGATGTGATGAATTGGTCCTCTGCGGCTGTTGAGGCCTTTCAGGAGCTTAAACGTCGTTTTACTTCTGCCCCTGTGTTGCGTCAGCCAGATGTTTCTCTCCCTTTTCAGGTTGAGGTTGATGCTTCTGAGATTGGGGCAGGGGCCGTTTTGTCTCAGAGAAATTCTGATGGCTCTTTGATGAAACCATGTGCTTTCTTCTCCAGAAAGTTTTCGCCTGCTGAGCGCAATTATGATGTCGGCAATTGGGAGTTGTTCGCTATGAAGTGGGCATTTGAGGAGTAGCGACATTGGCTTGAGGGAGCCAAGCATCGCGTGGTGGTCTTGACTGATCATAAAAATTTGATTTACCTCGAGTCTGCTAAGCGGTTGAATCCTAGACAGGCTCGGTGGTCTCTGTTTTTCTCCCGTTTTGATTTTGTGGTCTCGTATATTCCGGGATCTAAGAATGTGAAGGCTGATGCCCTTTCTAGGAGTTTTTTGCCTGATTCTCTGGGAGTTCTCGAGCCGGCTGGGATCCTCAAGGAGGGGGTGATTCTTTCTGCCATCTCCCCTGATTTGCGGTGGGTACTTCAGGAGTTTCAGGCTGATAAACCTGACCGCTGTCCAGTGGGGAAACTGTTTGTTCCTGATAGATGGACTAGCAGGGTAATTTCTGAGGTTCATTGTTCGGTGTTGGCTGGTCACCCTGGGATTTTTGGTACCAGAGATTTGGTGGCTAGGTCCTTTTGGTGGCCTTCCTTGTCGTGGGATGTGCGTTCGTTTGTGCAGTCCTGTGGGACCTGTGCTCGGGCTAAGCCTTGCTGTTCCCGTGCCAGTGGGTTGCTTTTGCCTTTGCCTATTCCTGAGAGGCCCTTGACGCATATTTCCCTGGATTTTATTTCTGATCTTCCTGTTTCTCAGAAGATGTCTGTCATCTGGGTGGTTTGTGACCGTTTTTCTAAGATGGTCCATTTGGTACCGTTGCCTAAGTTGCCTTCCTCCTCTGATTTGGTTCCATTATTTTTTCAGCATGTGGTTTGTTTGCATGGTATTCCGGAGAACATTGTGTCTGACAGAGGTTCCCAGTTCGTTTCTAGGTTTTGGCAGTCCTTTTGTGCTAGAATGGGCATTGATTTGTCTTTTTCTTCAGCATTCCATCCTCAGACAAATGGCCAAATGGAGCGAACCAATCAGACCTTGGAAACCTATTTGAGATGCTTTGTGTCTGCTGATCAGGATGATTAGGTGACCTTTTTGCCGTTGGCCAAGTTTGCCCTTAATAATCGGGCTAGTTCGGACACCTTGGTTTCGCCTTTCTTTTGTAACTTTGGTTTTCATCCTCGTTTTTCTTCAGGGCAGCTTGAGCCTTCTGACTGTCCTGGTGTGGATTCTGTGGTGGACAGGTTGCAGCAAATTTGGACTCATGTGGTGGACAATTTGACGTTGTCTCAGGAAAAGGCTCAACGTTTTGCTAACCGTCGTCGGTGTGTTGGTCCCCGGCTTCGTGTTGGGGATTTGGTCTGGTTGTCTTCTCGTCATGTTCCTATGAAGGTTTCTTCCCCTAAGTTCAAGCCTCGCTTTAATGGGCCTTATAAGATTTCTGAAATTATCAATCCGGTGTCTTTTCGTTTGGCCCTTCCAGCTTCTTTTTCCATTCATAATGTGTTCCATAGATCCTTGTTGCGGAGATATGTGGTACCTATGGTTCCCTCCGTTGATCCTCCTGCTCCGGTGTTGGTTGAGGGGGAATAGGAATATGTGGTGGAGAAGATTTTGGATTCTCGTTTTTCGAGATGGAAGCTTCAGTATCTGGTCAAGTGGAAGGGTTATGGCCAGGAGGATAATTCTTGGGTTGTTGCCTCCGATGTTCATGCTGCCGATTTGGTTCATGCTTTCCATTTGGCTCGTCCTGATCGGCCTGGGAGCTCTGGTGAGGGTTCGGTGACCCCTCCTCAAGGGGGGGGGTACTGTTGTGAATTCCGTTCTGGAGCTCCCTCCTGTGGTTGCTAATGGTATTTTTGTGAGTTCTGCCCTTGGGCGCCCTCTGGTGGTTTCGAGTGGAACTGCTGCTCCTTTAGGTGGCTGTAGCAGCTGCATTCACTGATCGCCTTGCCTGGGTTTGTTATTTAAACCTGCTCTGGGCTTTAGTTAATGCCAGCTGTCAATGTCTTAGGTTGGATTTGGTTCGCTCCTTGGAATTCTCATATGGCCTGTCCTTGTCAGCAAAAGATAAGTTTCTGCTAGTTCTTGTTTGTCCACTTGCTTTGGACTCTATTGCTTTGCAAATATGTCTCTTTTTGTCCAGCTTGTCACTATGTCATATTCAGGCTAGCTGGAAGCTCTGGGTTAGCAGATTTGCCCCTCCACACCGTGAGTCGGTGTGGAGTTCATTTTTGTAAACTCTGCGTGGATTTTTTTAGTTTTTAATACTGACCGCACAGTATCCTTTTCTCTCTGTCTATCAAGTTTAGTATTGGCCGCCTTTGCTGAAAACTGATTTCATTTCTGTGTATGTCATTTCCCTCTCCACTCACAGTCAATATTTGTGGGGGGCTATCTTTCCTTTTGGGGTTTTCTCTGAGGCAAGATAGCTTTCTATTTCCTTCTTTAGGGGTAGTTAATTCTTAGGCTGTGAAGAGGTGTCTAGGGAGAGTCAGGAACATCCCACGGCTATTACTAGTGTTGTTGTTAGGATTAGGGACTGCGGTCAGTAGAGATACCACCTCCTCAGAGCTCGTCCCATGTTGCGTTTTAGCCACCAGGTCATATCAGTGTGGCCTCTTAGCCACCAGGTCATAACAGCAAAGTGCACAGTCCTTAGGGATAGAGAAGGATTTGAGACCCCTTTGGATGTTCACAGTCCCTTAATTTTCTTCATGATGTGCAAACATGCTCAAAAAACAACTGGGTTGGCACAAACTCCTTGGCCAATCTGGCCAACCCCCAAGATACAGGTCACAGTTGGGTCTTCTGCCCCTGGAAAGCAGAACAGTTCCTCTTCATGTATTCATGCGCAACAAGCACAGCTGTAATTGGTCAAGGCTGACCTTTCACTTTTGACCGCCATTTTGTGATTCTGCAGCTGCTTTCACACCAAGTCTCCTTAGCACCGGATTGCACTACATAGGTGGTCAAATAGTGAACCTGGGACACATATACGGCAGCCGCAGCACCCGGTGCCTCTTTCAGGCCTGATGCCTTTGCACTGGCCACAGATGATGTGTTGCTGGAGATGGTCTCCCAGCTACTCTTGCGAGTATGCTCTGCTGGGTCCAGAAGTATAGGGCTGGTGGTATGTGGGAGCCCTGGCAGAGGGTATCTTGTGCAGTGGTTGAGCGGCTGCCTAGCGGTTATCCTCTTCTGGCCTCCTCCATTGGCCTAATAATGGTTACCACTACAGCACATCATTCACATGTCCCATCTTTTTTTATGAAGCGGATACAGTTCACTTGTTGTAAAGTGGGTCCACACCGTAGGGATCCAGCATTCACATACAAGTGACTGCCAGTCTTATCCTTCTGAACAAAGTCGTAATCCCTCACAGGTATCTGATGCACCCACTCCTCATCATTCAATCACCGACCTCTCCACCTCCAGGGAGCACCAGTTGGGTCTTGACCCACTTCTCTCACTCCCATAGATGACTTTCGACACCTATCTGGCCTTAGTGGGGTCCGGGGCTCAGGCTTCTTCTACATACATCAATGGTCGGGGTGGGGGCTGTTTTCCAGGCCGATACCTTTTTGGGGGCTGAAGTATACTCACTGGCCAAGCCATCACCATTGCTTTCAGCCGCTCTTCCCGGCCACAGGGTGTTGGCCACACTGACACAGCTGCCACTGCCTAGGGGACAGGCTCTAGATCCTGGGCCTTCTGTGAGGCTTCAGCTGGGACCTACATTGCGCTAAGTCCATCTGGCCGCACTTATTCCTCCAGCTGTGCTATCCTCTGTTTCCATTCGGTTCGACCGGGCCCTCCACAGGGTGAGATGGTATACTGGAGAATAGGCAAGCAGCTTCGTGAGAAGGCAACAACTCTTGGCACAATTATCAGAAAATGGAAGAAACACAAGATGACTGTCAATCTTTCTTATTCTGGGGCTCTATGCAAGCTCTTGCCTAGTGGGGTAAGGATGATTCTGAAAAAGGTCAGGATTCAGTGCAGAACTACACCAGAACCTGGTCAATGACCTGAAGATAGTTGTGACCACAGTCTCAAACATTACCGTTAGTAACACACTAAGCCGTCATGGATTAATATCCTGCAGGGCACGCAAGGTCCCCCTGCTCATGGCAGTCCAATTTCAAGTTCTCCAATGACCATCTGGATGATCCAGAGGAGGCATGGGAGAAGGTCATGTGGTCAGAGGAGACAAAAATAGAACTTTTTGGTATCAACTGCACTCGCCGCGTTTGGAAGAAGAGGAAGGATGAGTCCAATCCCAAGAACACTGTCCCAACCATGAAGCATCATACTTTGGGGGTGCTTTTCTGCAAAGGGGACAGGATGACTGCACCGTATTGAAGAGAGGATGGATGGGGTCATGTATCACAAGATTCTGGTCAACAACCTTCTTCCCTCAGTAAGAGCATTGAAGATGGGTTGTGACTGGGTCTTTCATTATGACAATTACCCGAAACACACACCCAGTGCTACTAAGGAGTGGCTCTGAAAAAAGCATTTCAAGGTCCTGGAGTGACATAGCCAGTCTCCAGACCTGAACCCAATAGAAAATCTTTGGAGAGAGCTAAAACTCAATGTTGCCCAGTGACAGCCCACAAAATTGAATGATCTGGAGAAAATCCCTGCTGTAGTGTGTGCAAACTTGGTCAAGAACTACAGGAAACTTCTGACCTCTGTAATTGCAAACAAAGGTTTTTGTACCAAATATTAAGTTATGTTTTTCTATTGTATCAAATACTTATTTCATACTATAAAATGCAAATGAATTATGTAAAAATCATACAATGTGATTTTCTGGATGGAGTTTTTTTAAAGATCTTGTCTTTCACAGTTGAAGTGTGCCTATGATAAAAATGACAGACCTCTCCATTATTTGTAGGTGGGAAAACTTGCAAAATCGGCAGTGGTTCAAATACTTCCACACCCCTGTATCATTTGTGCTGGTGACTTTTTAAACCAGACTTATCTGATCGAGGAGTTAGAGGAGTGGCCCTGGCCTAACTGATAACTGTGCTCCATCAATATTAAGGATTGACACCACACTAAAGCCTGCTTTTAACTCTGTTCACAAACCATTACAAAAAGGGTCAGTTTATAAATTTATGCTAGTAAAGGATATTATTTTATGACTAGCTCTCCAACTGGTCCTAAGAATTAAGGGGCTGCAGTGCTGTCCCACGCATTAGAGCACAAAACTACAGTGCTATTTTATGCACAATCTGGTGGTAAGAAAGCTACTGTGCAGGGAAATATTAGGCAGGGAAGCTGCCCTACTCCCTACTTTATCCTCATTCTTCAAAGAACAGTGGAGGTCTAAGAAATGAGACCTCAGCCATCTTTGCACTAGTATTTGGCTATTTTATTGATCCAATTTAATGATGGCTGAGAAGCCATTGCATGCTAGTAGTTGCAATACATAGGACCATAAACAGTTTATGGGTGTTAGGCTACTTTCACACTAGCATCGGTACGGGGCTGTCGCCATGCGTCGGCCCGACATACCGACGCACGTTGTGAAATAAATGCACAACGGGGGCAGCGGATGCAGTTTTTCAACGCATCCGCTGCCCCATTGTAATGTCCGGGGAGGACGGGGCGGAGTTTCGGCCGCGCAAGCGCGGTCGAAAATGGCAGACGTGATGCACAAAAAAGTTACATGTAACTTTTTTTGTGCCGACAGTCCACCAAAAGACGACGCATCCGTCGCACGATGGATGCGACATGTGGCAATCCGTCGCAATGCGTCGCTAATGCAAGTGTATGGAGAAAAAAACGCATCCTGCAGGCAACTTTGCAGGATGCGTTTTTTCTCCAAAACGACGCATTGTGACGTGCGTCGTACGACGCTAGTGTGAAAGTAGCCTTAAGGGGGCATCTACATTAAAGTATGAACATGCAAGAAAGGTATTGGGTCTCATGGAGTGGCTTTTTAACAGAAATGAAAACCAATGGAAAATTTAGATTAGTGTTGGAAAATGTGATTTTAAAGGGAACCTTTGAGGACAATTTTACTACTAAAACTAGCGGTATATCTTCATAAGTCCTAGAATAACAGTAATAATGGTTCCTGTTTTGTAGTAATTACTATCAGATATGCTACTGCTAACCTTATGTGTCAGTGCTAAGAATTCAAGCTTTGTAGCTACAAGCAAATTAGCTTGGCCTTTCTCAGTGCAAGCCTGGAAGTCACGTATAAATTAGCCTGAAATTGCCCAAGTGCATCAACAAACCTCTGATGTACTTTTCATATAGTTTCAAAGCTTGATTTCTCAATGTAGGCATGAAATTGCAAACTTATTTTTTACAGTTGTATCAGAATTTAAAGAACCATATCACAGTTTCAGAAATAAAATAATCCTGACAAGTTCCCTTTTCCAGAGATTGTCCAGAAATTTTATATTGATGGCCTATACTTAAGATCTGTCATCAATATTAGATCTCTGGAGGTGGGACATCTGGCACTCCTGCCGATCAGATGTTCCCGGTTCTAATGGTGGCCAGATGTGATCAGTTGTAGAGCAACACACCACAGATCCCTCAACTGTATAGAGTCAGTGGCCAGGTAGTGAACATCCATCCAGTCTGCAGGAAGTACAGGGAATAAACTGCTGAGAAACAGAATAAAGTTATTTTATCTGGTGAAGCCTCCTTCAGATTACTTTTGGACATCTGGAACAATGATTCTCTGGAAAAGAAAAGGCAAGAGCTACCATGACTCCTGTGTCATGCTAACAATAAAGCATCCCAATTCATTTGTGGGGTGTGGGGTTACTTTCCATCCAAAGGAGTGGACTTGCATTTTGCCTAAGAACACTGCCATGAATCAGGAATGGTATCAAAATATCCTTTTTAGAGCAACTTATCCCAACGATCTAAGAGCAATATGGTGATGAACAATACTTTTTCAAGCATGGTGAACACCATATAGCCAGGAAAAAGTCTTAACTAAGTGGCTCAGTGAACAAAACATTGACATTTTGTGTTCATTTTTAGGAAACTCCTTGATTCCAATGAGAACCTGTGGTCAATCCTCAAAAAGTGGGTGGATAAAAAAAACACAGAAATAGTGATAAACTCCAAGAAAAGAGTAGGCAAGAATGTGTTGTCAATGCCATCAGTCAGGATTTGACCCAGAAGATGATATCCAGTTGCCATGATGCAGTTCAGAAGTCTTGAAAAACAAGGGTCAACATTGTAAATTTTGAGTCTTTGCATAAATTTGATGCGTTTGTCAATATGTTTAAAAAGCTATTAAATGCAATTGTACTTCAGTAACTACAGAAATAATAATAACTGGAAAAACAAGACATGCAAGGTGTAAAAAAAGGTAATGAGTTTCCTCTACAACACAATTCTAGGTCTTTGAATATAATAGTTCATACAATTAAAATTTGGGGAAATTTTAGATAAAATGTAACAATAAAATGTCTTAAGGATGATGTTGGGGCATATGATAGGGATAGGTCATCAATAGGGTTGAGCAACTTTTGCTTTTTTAGGATCGAGTCGGGTCTCGTGAAACCCGACTGTCTCAAAAGTCGGATCGTGTGAAATCGGCCGATTATTGTGAAAAGTCGGGGGCCAACCGAAACACGAAACCCAATGCAGGTCAATGGTGATATATTTTTTTTTCCTCTCTCTCTCTCTCTCTCTCTCTCCTCCGTCCCTGCAAAGTTTGTGTTTCACTGTGCAAAACGCTATATCCCAAACGTTAAGATGGCGGCTTTACCCCCTGTGACGCCGCACAAAGCAAGCCGGAACCTATGTCATCACTCTGCCCACACTCCTTCATTGGCTGAAAAAATGGCGGGGAAAGCGTCATATGAAACGCGACTTTGGCGCGAAGTTCGCCGACCGCATGGCCGATCCCACAGTGGGATCAGGTCGGGTTTCATGAAACCCGACTTTGCTGAAAGTCGGTGACTTTTGAAAATGTCCGATACGTTTCGCTCAACCCTAGTCATCAATATCACCTCTTCCGACAAGCCTACAACCTGCAGTAACCACCGATCAACCAAACCGCTGCATGACCAGCTCTATCCTCACCTACTGTATTCTCACCCATCCCTTGTAGATTGTGAGCCTTCGTGGGCAGGGTCCTCTCTCCTCCTGTACCAGTTATGACTTGTATTGTTTAAGATTATTGTACTTGTTTTTATTATGTATACCCCTGCTCACATGTAAAGCGCCATGGAATAAATGGCGCTATAACAATAAATAATAATAATAATATCAGATGGGCGGAAGTCCAGCAGCAGGCATCCCCACCGATCAACTGTTATCAGCTCTAACTATGCCCAGATGTAAATAGTGATCGGAGCGGTAATGCTGCTTTTACACTTGCCGATGTTTTGCGGCCCGTTTTTGAGGCTCAAATAGATTTCTATGGGGCCACAAAAATGGGCCACAATAATTCTGTGAGGGCCATATTTACGGCCGTGAAAAAATATCGAGCTTGCTCGATGTTTTTCACGGCTTACGGACATAGCCCCCATTGTAAATCAATGGGGCCACAAAAACAACAGAAGGTTGCTTTTGCGGTGCACCGTGACTTCCGTTTTTGCAGAATGCCATTTTTTTCCTAATACTTTTGCTAAAGTATTGGGAACCCGAAAAACGGCAATCCACAAGTTTTTTGTCATCCGTTATTGTGGTGGACCATGAAAATTGCGGCGATACCGCCCGCAAAAAAGGCCCGCAATAACGGGCCACAAAAAACACGGTATGTGTAAAAGTAGCCTTAACCTTATTTATCATAAGGATACGGTCTTCAAATTTATGTAACCCATTTAAGACTGAATTAATCACTTCTAATGATAGTAATAATCCATTATTATTGCTTTATGCTTTCTATATACAGTTCATGCTATTTTGTGTATTAACCCCTTAAGGACCAGGCAATTTTTAGTTTTATCGCTTTTGCTTTTTCCTCTCCTTATTCCAAGAGCCATAACTTTTTTATTTTTCTGTCAACATAGCTGTAAGAGGGCTTGTTTTTTTCAAGACAAGTAGTAATTTTGAATGACACTATCCATTTTATCATGTGATATACTGAAAAGCAGAAAAAAAATTCCAATAACAAAAAAAGTGCAATTCTGCATTTGCTTCTTGAAGTTTGTATCAACACCGTTCATTTTACAGTAACAATGATTCTTCAGATCAGTATGATTATGGAGATACCAAACATGCAAAGTTTTTATTTTATTTAAGTGGCAAAAAGAAATCCAGAAATTTGTTAAAAATAGCTTGGGGTGTCATTTTCCGAGAGCAGTAATGTTTTCAATTTTCACAATAGAGAGCTGTGTGAGGTGCATGTTCACTTTGGCCATAAGGCATACAAAACCTCTAAGAAGCAAAATAAACATAAACCCTGCTGTAACTAAATAAGTAAAAAAAAGCAAAAGTGTATTTAAATAACACAGAGTTCTTAGTAACTCTGTTTTTGATCAAAAATAGCATAAAAGCCATCCTATCGTCGACAAGGTGACCCTGATAGGGATGGTCCTAAACTTTCTAATACTAAAAACCTTACCATGTGTCAGAGTTGACCTCAGTGTGTGAATAAGAGCACACAAAGGACACAAGCCTAGGGAAGCTTTTAAATGTACAGTAATTTCTAGCTCAAGGGAGGGAGGCCACCCCCACACCCATACATATACAGTACATACATGTAGTATATATATATATATATATATATTTTTTTTTTACATTTCACTGCATTTGTTAGTCCCCTAGGGGGACTTGAACCTGCGATTGTCTAATTGCTTGTGCTTCATAGAACCATGTACAGCAAAACTCACAGTCTCCTATGAATGCTAGCCACTGGTTGATTTCACAGTAGAACCATGATGACGGGCACAGGGGTATTCTGCAGGCCACTAGCCATTATATCAACTTATTGGTGCTCAGCTATCACATCACAGGCGTGCTGATGGGCACATAGAATTACACACTCCCCTGCCGGCGCATTTGTGTCAATGCTGCTCTCACAGATTGACAGGGGCATTTGACAGGTTAACAGCTGTGGGCAATGCTCCTCTCCATCCGCAGCTGTTAGGGGCACATTATGGCTGATTTAATCAGCCATCATCTGCTGTCAAAGTGTGGGCTTGGCTTGCACGTCATATGCCATTAAGGGGTTAATTCCACTGGCAAAAAAAGTGGCCTCAAAACTTGTTCTTGCAATACCGCAGATAATTGAACTGGAAGAATTGTGTAAGTAGTTATTAATCAATCAAATAAATCTCCTAAGTTTATTTTTCCTAAGTTTTCCTAAGAGGATTTAAGAACTCTGTAGGCTCCAACCAATACTGATATCAGCTTATAAGCTGTGATTCTTATATTCTTCCTCTGTAAGATCCTGATGATAATATAATTTACCCATATTATCTCAGACCGTGTTTTGGAAGCTGAGTTGAGGAACTGCAGTGATCAGGGTGCTTTGTATTTTGTAGAACAACTAAAGGCAAAATAGTTAAAGATTTCTCGTCTTTATAAGAAGTTTCTTAAAAATGTATTCAACAGAATTCTGTCCATCGCTGCTTAAATTGACAAAAAGACAACACATTATTAATGTACTACATTATCTTTCCAAATATCCTTAATGGATACTATATTTACTTGCTAAAATCTAAACTTTTATGGTTTATTGCATCAGCAAAGGGAATTGAACTCTATATGTATTTTGGCTGCTGAGACGTTGACATCCAAGGGTGTCAACCCATTCAATACAATATACACAACAAACATTATGTAGGCTGTCATGGAAATAAAGAGTCTCCTAAGACACAGTGGAAATTAGATGCAGGTGTGGTGCCAATGATATTATCATACTTGACAGCCAGATTGCTTTTCCCACTATGATAATAATTTTGGGTCTAATTTTCTCTTCTAATCTCCTGTAGTGGCACCACAATGTGCTAAATTCTGGAAAGTATCCGTTAGAGTTACTCAGATTGTACAATATGTAATCTTTGCTCAATCAAGGCTCTAGAGCTCAACCTGGCTGCCGATACAGTTGAAAGCAATGATGGAGGTGGAAACGTGAGCTCACGCTCCCTCCGCCATCATTTTCCCTCCGTATCTGACATCTCAGTGCAGTGGGTGCGATGACGTCATTACAATGCGCCCGCTATGCCAAGCAGTGCAGAGGAGCAGAAGATGAACTGCAGAGACAAGAGCAGTAAGGGAAGGAGAAGAGATGAGTATTTGTTTATATGTTGGGCCCATTATACTGTATGAAGCAATAAAGGCGGGGTATTATACTGTATTGAGCGCTATGTGGGGCCATTATACTATATGGAGCACTATGTGGGGCCATTATACTTTATGATCCATTATGTGGGGCCATTATACTGTAAGGAAGGCAATGCAGGGCCCATTATTTGGTTTGGAGCACTATTTGGGGCTATTATATTGTGCAGAGCACTATGAGAGGCCATTATACTCTAAGGAGCACTGTGCGGGGCCATTATACTGTATGAAAGGCAAAACAGGACCCATTTTACTCTATGAAGGATCATGTGGGACATTGCAAGGGAATGTAAAAGTTTGGGCACCCCTGGTCAAAAATTCTGTTTTTGTAAACAGTTAAACAAGTTGAAGAATAAATCATCTCTAAAAGGCCTAAATTTAAAGATGGATAATATCCACCTGAAGAAGACGGCGCATGCCGTTGAAACACGTTGTGGTTTTACCCTAACTGGTGTCTGTGTTCTCCTTCTGCGCTCCTGAGACCAGCTATTCTGTTCCTGTTGCAAGTCTTTCTCCGCCGTTGTGGGGTATCTGGCTGGAGCTGCGGGGACCTGCGCACTTATTTCCTCCTTATTGGGACAGCCGCCAGCTCTCCTTCAACAAACCGCCATTTGTTGTTATATAAAGTTAAAGATGACACAATTCCTTTGTATTTTAGGCAACAAAAATATATTTTTGCATCTTTTACATTTTAAAAACTACAAAAAGAAAAATAAGCCATTGCAAAAGTTTGGGCACCTTGCATGGTTAGTACTTAGTAGCACTCCCTTTTGAAAGCATCACAGCTTGTCAATGCTTTTTGTAGCCAGACAAGAGTCTTTCAATTGTTGTTTGAGGGATTTCATCTATTCTTCCTTGGAAAATTCTTCCAGTTCTGTGAGATTTCTGGGTCGTCTTGCATGCATTGCTATTTTGAAGTCTAGCCAAAGACTTTCAATGATGAACAGATCAAGGAACTGTGAGGGCCATTGTAAAACCTTCTGCTTTTGTCTTTTGAGGTAGTCCTGTGGATTGTCGAGGTTAAAAAAGAACTCTTTGACCACAATGCCACAGGACTTGTTTCCACAATGCATCAGGCTTGTTTATATGTTCTCCTGCATACTTCTGATGCTGAACTTTAAGTTGAGGATGCAGAAGTTTTTTCCTGATGACTCTTCCATGAAGGCCATATTTGTGTAGATGTCTCTGAACTGTAGAACAATGTACCACAACTCAAGAGTTTGCTAACTCTTTCTGAAGGTTGTTTGCCAGGGTTCTGATTTGCCTCTCTAGCAATCCTACGAGCAGCTGTCACTGAAATTCTGCTTGGTCTTCTAGACCTTATCTTGACCTCCACTTTTCCTGTTAACTGTCATTTCTTTATTACATTTCGAACTGATGAAAGGGCAACTTGAAAACGCTTTGCTATGTTCTTATAGCCTTCTCCTACATTATGTGTCTCCACTATTTTAACTTTCAGAGTGCCCGACAGCTGCTTAGAAGAACACATGGCTGTTGTTTTTTGGTACAAGGGTAGATTAGTTTGGGTTTTGATAAAGCTGGGAAGTTTGCAACATCTGGCCTTTGCTAACGAAAATAGTGAACAAGTCCCTAACAGGCTAAGTAAGGTCTGAAACTTTGGTCAAAGTTATCTGAACACGCAAATCTCCAAGGGCGATCAAACATTTGCATCTGCCCATTTTCCTTTTTTGTAATTTTTAAAATGTAAAAAATGACATTTATTTTTTTGCCTCAAATAAAAAGGAAATGTGTCATTCTTAACTTTAGGCCTTTAGGCTCACAATGACACAATCAAAACAATGTCCTATGTAGGAGAAAGCACTTCATTCACAATATGACAACAAATCCCCAATAAATATGGAAGGTCAAGAAGAGATCCAAAAAACAGATGATAAAGTAGTTAATTCTATTATTATCTTTCATCTTTGAATCAGCCATTTGGGTGGATTCATTTATACGCTGTGGCCTGTTATTCACCTAAGGGGAGTCACTGCACTACTATTTATCCCTTTCTGCTATCCACTGTTATCTTCATGTATATTCCCCCACTGGCTCTCACCTTTTTCTCAGCGTTTCCTAAGCTGCATTTCTGCCTTTTATTTTTTAGATTATGTTTTTAATAATATACCTTATATACTTGAGAATAAGATGACCCGAGTATAAGCCGAGATCCCTAATTTTGCCACAAACAACTGGGAAAACTTAATGACTCGAGTATAAGTATAGGGTGGGAAATGCAGCAGCTACTGGTAAATTTCAAAAATAAAAATAGATACCAATATAAGTAAAATTAATTGAGACATCAGTAGGATAAGTGTTTTTGAATATCCATATTGAATCAGGAGCCCCATATAATGCTCCATAAAGTTCATGATGGGCCCCATAAGATGCTCCATAATAAAATATGCTCCATATAATGCTCCAGAAAGTTTATGATGGGCCCCATATAATGCTGCACAAAGGTTGATTATGGCCTCATAAGATGCTCCATAGAAACATTTGCCCCATATGCTGCTGCTGCGATTAAAAAAAAATGACATACTCACCTCTTGTCCTGAGCAGGCGGGGACACCGGCACTTGCGATATTCACCTGTCCCCATTCCACCGCCGCACACTAAACATGTCATCGCGCCCTCTGACTTGAACGTCACAGCCAGAAGACGCAGAAGTCACAGCGGCGCTCGGCACTGGAACGGGGACAGGTGAATATTGCAATGCTCACCCTCCCCGTCATACTCACCCTCCTGGCGTGGTCCCTGCTTCTCCGATGTGATGGTGCCGGCAGCTTGTTCCTGTGTTCAACGGTCACTGGTACCACTCATTAAAGTAATGAATATGCGCTCCACCCCTATGGTAGTGGACAGTGGCGTAACTACAAAGTTATGGGCCCCGGTGCGAACTTCCAAATGGGGCCCCCCCCGCCATAAAATTCAATGTAAGCCCCATAGAATACAATGCAGCCCCCCTCATAGTATAATGCAGCCCCTCCATACAGGGGCAGTGACAAAGACACGAGCAAATGGTGACGAGGGGGCAGAGGAGAGGGAACAAGGGGGCAAGGAAGACAGGCACTAGGGGACACATGGGGGCTAGGAGGCAGGGGAGAAGGATACAAGGAGTCTAGTGGGCAAGGGAGACTGACACAAGTGGGCAAGGGAGACTGACACAAAGGGCACATGGGGACTAGTGGACAAGAGAGACTGGCACACGGGGACACGGACTAGTGGGCAAGGGAGACTGACACACGGGGAATAGTGGGCAAGGGAGACTGATACAAGGGGACTAGTGGGCAATGGAGACTGACACACGGGGACAAGGGACAAGCACAAGGGGACAAGGGAGACAGGCACAAGGGGACACATAGGGACTAGTGAGCAAGAGACTGACACAAGGGAACAAGGGATACAAGCACAAGGGGACACACAGGGACAAGTGGGAAAGGGAGACTGACACACAGGGACTAGTGGGCAAAGGAGACTGACACAAGCACAAGGGGACAAAGGAGACTGACACAAGCACAAGGGGACATAGGAGACAGGCACATGGGGACACACAGGGACTAATGGGCAAGGGAGACTGGCACACGGGGACACAAGCATAAGGGAGACAGGCTCAAGGGGACACACAGGGACTAATGGGCAAGGGAGACTGGCACACGGGGACAAGGGACACAAGCATAAGGGGACAAGGGAGACAGGCACATGGGGACACAAGCATAAGGGAGACAGGCTCAAGGGGACTCACGGCCCCCTGACCTGCCAGAGCCGCTTGCAGCTGCGACCGTAGTAGTTACGCCGCTGCCTCACACACACACATACTACAGATATCACACACATACTACAGTTATCACACACACACACTACAGATATCACACACACACACAGACATACTACAGATATCACACACACACACACACACACTACAGATAACACACACACACACACTACAGATATCACACACACACACTACAGATATCACACACACACACACATACACACACTACAGATATCACACACACACACATCATACTACAGATATCACACACATACTACAGTTATCACACACACACTACAGATACCACACACACACACACACACACACCAGAGATACCAGCTCATATACACAACTCACAATCTCCTCTCTGGTACAGGGGTGGCTGATGTAAACCGGCTGCAGCTCCTCAGCTTCTCCTGACTAAGGCTAGTTTCACACTAGCGTCGGGAACAACCCGTCGCTGTGCGTCGGGCCGACGTTCCCGACGCTAGTGTGGTCTCCGCCGCACAACGGGGGCAGCGGATGCATTTTTCCCACGCATCCGCTGCCCCATTGTGAGGTGCGGGGAAGTGCGGGGAGGTGGGGGCGGAGTTCCGGCCGCGCATGCGCGGTCGGAAAAAGTGGACCGTCGGGAGCAAAAAACGTTACATGTAAGGTTTTTTTCTCCCAACGGTCCACTACCACACGCCCAAGCGTCGCAAAACGGACGCGACGTTTGGCAATGTGTCGCAAATGCGTCGCTAATGTTAGTCTATGACGAAAAAACGTATCCAGCAAGAACTTTTGCTGGATGCGTATTTTCGGCAAAACGACGCATTTGCGACGTATTGCAGTTAACGCTAGTGTGAAACTAGCCTAAAGCGGCTCTGTCCCGCACCTCCCCCCTGCTCTCGCCTTCTGTCCTGGGGTTATTTTGGCTTTCTCTTAAAGGGAACCTGTCACCCCGTTTTTTCCGTATGAGATAAAAATACTGTTAAATAGGGTCTGAGCTGTGCATTGCAATAGTGTATTTTGTGGACCCCGATTCCCCAACTATGCTGCAGAAATACGTTACCAAAGTAGTCGTTTTCGCCTGTCAATCAGGCTGGTCTGGTCAGATGGGCGTGGTGTCTTCCCCCAGATCTTGCTTAGTTTTCCGTTGGTGGCGTAGTGGTGTGCGCATGCCCAAGGTCCCGAATCCACTGCACAGGGGAGTGAAAATAGCGTGATGTGCGACATTTCATTGGTGATCGGTGGGGGCGGCCATCTTCCTTTGGCCGCGCGTGCGCAGAAGCGGCGCTCTGCTGGCCGTGGCTTCAGGAAAATGGCCGCAGGATGCCGCGTGTGCCCAGATGGAGATCGCGGCGGCCATTTTCCTGAAGCAGAGATGCGACACCTCGTACACACCCGACTCCGCTCCGTACACCCCCGGCTCCGCTCCGTACACCTCGTACACACCCGGCTCCGCTCCGTACACCTCGTACACACCCGGCTCCGCTCCGTACACCTCGTACACACCCGGCTCCGCTCCGTACACCTCGTACACACCCGGCTCCGCTCCGTACACCTCGTACACACCCGGCTCCGCTCCGTACACCTCGTACACACCCGGCTCCGCTCCGTACACCTCGTACACACCCGGCTCCGCTCCGTACACCTCGTACACACCCGGCTCCGCTCCGTACACCTCGTACACACCCGGCTCCGCTCCGTACACCTCGTACACACCCGGCTCCGCTCCGTACACCTCGTACACACCCGGCTCCGCTCCGTACACCTCGTACACACCCGGCTCCGCTCCGTACACCTCGTACACACCCGGCTCCGCTCCGTACACCTCGTGCACACCCGGCTCCGCTCCGTACACCTCGTGCACACCCGGCTCCGCTCCGTACACCTCGTGCACACCCGGCTCTGCTCCGTACACCTCCTGCACACCCGGCTCTGCTCCGTACACCTCATGCACACCCGGCTCTGCTCCGTACACCCGGCTCTGCTCCGTACACCTCATACACACCCGGCTCCGCTCCGTACACCTCATACACACCCGGCTCTGCTCCGTACACCTCATACACACCCGGCTCCGCTCCGTACACCTCATACACACCCGGCTCTGCTCCGTACACCTCATGCACACCCGGCTCTGCTCTGTACACCTCATGCACACCCGGCTCTGCTCCGTACACCTCATACACACCCGGCTCTGCTCCGTACACCTCATACACACCCGGCTCCGCTCCGTACACCTCATACACACCCGGCTCTGCTCCGTACACCTCATGCACACCCAGCTCTGCTCCGTACACCTCATACACACCCGGCTCCGCTCCGTACACCTCATACACACCCAGCTCCGCTCCGTACACCTCATACACACCCAGCTCCGCTCCGTACACCTCATACACACCCGGCTCTGCTCCGTACACCTCATACACACCCAGCTCTGCTCCGTACACCTCATGCACACCCAGCTCTGCTCCGTACACCTCATACACACCCGGCTCTGCTCCGTACACCTCATACACACCCGGCTCTGCTCCGTACACCTCATACACACCCAGCTCCGCTCCGTACACCTCATACACACCCGGCTCTGCTCCGTACACCTCATACACACCCGGCTCCGCTCCGTACACCTCATACACACCCGGCTCTGCTCCGTACACCTCATGCACACCCAGCTCTGCTCCGTACACCTCATACACACCCGGCTCCGCTCCGTACACCTCATGCACACCCAGCTCTGCTCCGTACACCTCATACACACCCGGCTCTGCTCCGTACACCTCATACACACCCGGCTCTGCTCCGTACACCTCATACACACCCGGCTCCGCTCCGTACACCTCATACACACCCGGCTCTGCTCCGTACACCTCATACACACCCGGCTCCGCTCCGTACACCTCATACACACCCGGCTCTGCTCCGTACACCTCATGCACACCCAGCTCTGCTCCGTACACCTCATACACACCCGGCTCCGCTCCGTACACCTCATGCACACCCAGCTCTGCTCCGTACACCTCATGCACACCCAGCTCTGCTCCGTACACCTCATACACACCCAGCTCTGCTCCGTACACCTCATGCACACCCAGCTCTGCTCCGTACACCTCATGCACACCCAGCTCTGCTCCGTACACCTCGTACACACCCGGCTCCGCTCCGTACACCTCGTACACACCCGGCTCCGCTCCGTACACCTCGTACACACCCGGCTCCGCTCCGTACACCTCGTACACACCCGGCTCCGCTCCGTACACCTCATGCACACCCGGCTCCGCTCCGTACACCTCATGCACACCCGGCTCCGCTCCGTACACCTCATACACACCCGGCTCCGCTCCGTACACCTCATACACACCCGGCTCTGCTCCGTACACCTCATGCACACCCAGCTCTGCTCCGTACACCTCATACACACCCGGCTCCGCTCCGTACACCTCATACACACACTGCTCTGCTACATCCACCCAAACCCCTCCTGACCTCACACAAAAGCTTACCCTCCTCCAGCATGATGACAAACAGCACTGCACTACTGTCCTGCACTACACGGAAGCCCTTGATCATGTGACTCCAACTCCTCCCCTCCTGTGACCTCATCACAGGTCCTGTGCGCACAGAGCAGTGGCAGCTATAGTAGTGGTGTGCGGCTCTCTGCGGTGGAGGGGCTCTGCTGCGGGTCAAGTGCAGTCCCACCCGTGATCGCGAGTGCACGCGCAGCAGGGCCTGTAAGGAAGAATTATTTAAAGGGCCGGCGGCCCATTTTGTAGCTTAGAGTTCTTAGGAGCCCGCCCAGTCTGCTGGACTGGGTGGGCCCCTAAGCACTGCGGGCCCCGTCGCAATTGCGACCCCTGCGACCGCGGTAGTTACGCCCCTGGTAGTGGAGTTGCATCCATATTCAGTATTTTAATGAGCGGTACCAGTGACCGCTGAACACAGGAAGAGCTGCGGGCACCGGAGAAGCAGGGACATACAGAGACGTACCAGGAGCAGGTGAGTATAATGAGACAGCTGCCGCTCCCCCTCCCCCGCCTACTCCCTGGGACAATGACTCGAGTATAAGCCGAGAGGGGCACTTTCAGCCAACAAAATGGGCTGAAAATCTCGGCTTATACTCGAGTATATACGGTAGTTTAATAAAATTAACTATTTTATCTTTTATTTCTTGGATCTCTTCTTGCCCTCCCATATTTATTGGTTTATGGGTTTTGTTGTCATATTGCTCACAATTACAGTAATTTTTACCAGGGATGCCCAAACATTTACATACCACTGTATATTGTATGGAATGCGGGGCCCATTATGCTGTATGGAGGACTATATGGGGCCAATATATTGTATGGGCGACTATTTGGAGCCCATTATATTGTATGGCAGAATGTCTGGAGATTAGAGTTGGGGAATCATACTGTGATCAGGTTAGGGGAAAGGTTGAGGGGGTACAGTAGGGTCATCATACTATGCATGTGGAGAGTACTGCGCAGGAATTCACTGTGGGGTGTATTACTGTTTTTGAGGGCACTTTTGTTGGCATTATACCTTATCATCTGCATTATTCAAGGTTTTTATCTTTTGTAATTACTTATTTAAATTAGGCCATTGGACCATATGCTTTTAACTGCTCTTACCTAACATATTATGTTATTCCAATATGCTAAGATCTATTAATTAAAATGTATTTTGTTCTTCTTTATATTTGATGATAAGGAAAATCTTCATCAATTGTAGACTTTTTAAAAATGAAAATCAAGGTTGGCCAATGACTTTACCCAAGCTTTTAATTTTGGCCCACTGTGATTTGAGTTTGACATCCCTGCTCTAGTGGGAACATTGAAGTGATTTATTGCAGCCATGAAGTTCGCACAAATTCTAAATGAACTAATATTCTAATCTTCTGTTCACTTATGTAAAGTAATTAGCTACTGTACATAGTCCCTGTGTAGGAAATGCTGCATCACTTTGTTGTCACATTGGATCAGATGTTTCAGCGTGCCAAAATAGTTAATAAACTGTTAGGTCCATTAATGTGTTATCAATTGAGAGTTATATTTTTTAACTTGATTTCCTATTTATTACTAGAAACCTATTGTATTATGTTCATAGAGGACTGTTGATTTATCGTTGATAGATTATTCCTTTCGATGTTGTTTGTTTGTTCTGAAATATTAAATCTTTGCATGTTCTATGTAGCAATGCAAACAGCCATGTGAGTATGTGGTCAAAGTGGACAACAATATCAGGAAGCACTATTGATTGAATAACTCAAATTAATAAATACATGAAAAAGAACTAAAGAGTATACTTAACCCATAAAACACTTTTTATTTAAATAGAATAAAATAAATAGATACAGTAAGACAGAGGGTGCTGTCCTCAAAGCAGGACATTAAGTACCTATACACATGGTGGTATGATTGCTGTAATAATTATAGGGGATAACTCAGGAGACTCTTTGCGTGGAACAAGACAACTACAGGACACAGTTTTATAAGTGGTAAAGTCTATATTATCAAACGGTGATTCAAACAGGTGCAGAGAGAAACTCAAGTCCACAACACTTGGTGCAAATATCAAATGCAGCTCAGCAGTCTATAGGAAACTTCAGAGGAAAATGCAATCATGCAGAACGTCTATGAAGCACAATTATTCTTGAGGATACTTGACATGAATAAGTCCTTGCTTAGTCCAAAACACAGATAGATATGCTTATAAGGCAGTTCAAATAATATCTTAGCTCAACCAGGGAGGTCTGGGTAATAGACTCAGGTTCTTGCAGAGCAGAAACAGCTTACATGTCCAGCAAATGCAGATGGAAGTAAACACGAGCAGCAGATGAAGGAGGATTACTGGAACTGGTGTATGCAGCAGGAACTCAGAGCAGAGTAGCAGGATAACCCCACAGGTTCACAGGAGCAGGTATATAGCCAGGGAGTCACTAGGAGTCAGGAGCTGGATGCAAGGCAGAATACTCTAGCACAGACTGAAGGCTGGGGTGGAGTTTTATAGCAGGAAGACACAGTGCACAAGAGACCAAAGTAATGCACAAAAAGGTAATAAAAAATGTTCAGAGTCCTGACATTACTCCCTCCTTAGAAGCGGCCTCAGGATGATCCTGGACCTGGTTTCTCAGGGAATCTCTGATGAAAACGAGAAATCTTCTGTTGGGCATTGATGTTTTCCACAGGTTCCCAAAAGTCTTCCTCAGGGGGATATCCCTGCCATCTTATCAGATATTGGAGCCGATTCCTGCGAATCCTGGAATCAACAATTTCCTCCACCACAAATTGTTCTTGCCCATCAATCGCCACAGGCTGCGGAGGTGGCACAACACGTCCCTGGAAGGTATTAGGAGATACAGGCTTTAGTAAAGATACATGAAAAACTGGGTGTACCTTCATAGTCCTAGGCAGCTTCAGCCGGCAGGCCACAGAGCTCACAATACTGTTGATCTTGAAAGGGCCAATGAATTTCTGTCCAAGTTTTTGTGAAGGAACGTTTAACTTCAGATTCTTAGTTGCTAACCACACGGAATCTCCTACCTTGAACATGGGTGCAGGTTTACGGAATCTATCAGCCGATCTCTTATAACGTTCTTGAGCTGTGGTCAGGGATTCCTTCAGAACCTCCAGATTTTGCCTCATCGCAGTCAGCCTTTCCTCAACTGCCGGAACCGGAGAATTAATTGGAGACCTAGGTAAGATACATGGATGATAACCCAGATTGGCAAAGAAAGGTGTATATTTGGTGGAGGCGCTCTGAGAATTGTTTTATGAAAATTCGGCTAACGGCAGCAACTCCAACCAATCATCCTGGAGATGGCTGACATAGCATCTTAGATATTGTTCCAGTGTCTGGTTTGTAAGCTCAGTCTGACCATTTGTCTGGGGATGGTTAGCGGAAGAGAGACAGACATTAATATTGAGTGCAGAGCAAAACCCCTTCCAGAATCTTGAAGTGAACTGCACTCCACAGCCAGAGATGATCTCATCCGGAACCCCATGCAACCGAAAGACATTCTGTATAACCAAGTTCACTGTATCTTTAGCTTAGGGGAGGCTGGTGCACGGAACAAAATGAGCAGCTTTAGTCAGGCGATCAACTACCACCATGATTGTATTCATGCCCCCCGATACAGGCAGCTCCACAATAAAGTCCATTGATATAGACCCCCAAGGGTGAGATGGAACAGAGCACATACCTCGCAAGAGAGAACATAGTCCTTGGTATCCTTCAGGCAAGTTGGCCACCAGAAGAATTGGCTCAGGAACTCTTGTGTCTTCTGTACCCCCTGTGACCAGCCAACTTGGAGTCATGTACCAACTTGAGGATCTGCAGACGGACGACCTCAGGGACGTAGATACGTCGATCTCTGAACCACATGCCACCCTTAAAGACAAGATTAATATCCACAGGTGGGTTGGCCAGAAATACATCACCATCATAGGCCTCCCTGCACTCCTTCCAAAAGTCCTGATCGTGGATAACTCCGATGAAATTGGCATCAGATAGAATGGTCTTGGATGGGGCTCCAGGTACGGAATCCGCAGCATGGATTCAGGATAAAGCATCAGCCTTCCCATTACGAGAACCTGGACAGTACGAGATAACAAAGTTAAATTGATTTAAAAAAAAGTTCCAATGAGCCTGATGAGGAGAAAGACATCTAGAGGATCTAAGGAACTCTAAATTGCGATGGTCAGTTAGCACTATGATCTGTTGTGCAGCTCCTTGCAGATGATGCCTCCATTCTTTGAAAGCCGCAATAATAGCCAGCAATTCCTTGTCTCCCATGTTGTAATTCTTCTCTGCTGAGGTTAGTCTGCGGGAAAAGAAAGCACAAGGATGTAGCAGACCCTTCTCTCCAGTTCTTTAGGAGAGAATAGCCCCCAAAGCACTATCAGAAGCGTCCACCTCCACAATGAAAGAAAGTGTTGGATCTGGGTGTATCAACAGCGGTGCTGATGTGAAACAGATCTTAAGCCGATCAAAAGCTTCTTGAGCTGTGATGACCACTTAAAGGGCTTTTCCTTCTTTGTCAAGGAAGTAATGGGACAGACAATATCAGAAAAATTTCGAATGAAGCGTCTGTAGAAATTTGCAAAACCAATAAAACGTTGGACCTCCTTAACGTTCTTGGGTACCGGCCAGTCAAGGATAGCCTGAATCTTACCAGATTCCATGTTCAGATCCTGGGGAGAGATGATATAACCTAAGAACTGTATCTCAGAACGATGGAACTCTCATTTCTCCGGCTTAATATACAGATGGTTCTCTTTCAGACGTCTTAAAACAGTTTTGACATGTTCTTCATGCTCCTATAGAGTCAGAAAAGATTAGTATATCGTCCAAATAGATCACTACAAACTGGTCCAACAAATCTCTGAAAATGTCATTAGCAAGGTTTTGAAACGTTGCAGGGGCGTTACAAAGCCCGAAGGGCATCTCAAGAGATTCAAAGTGTCCATACCGGCATCTGAATGCTGTCTTCCACTCATCCCCTGGACGAATACGCACCAAATTATAAGCCCCATGAAGATCCAGTTTAGAGAACACCTTAGCATGGTGGACTCTTTCCAGTAATTCGGGAATCAGAGGCAAAGGGTAACCGTTTTGTACGGTTACCTTATTGAGTTCCCGATAGTCAACACAGGGTCTCAGGGTCCCATCCTTCTTCTTTACAAAAAGATAGGTGACCCTGCTGGTGAGAAAGAAGGACGTATGAAGCCTTTAGCCAGATTTTCATCAATATACTCCTTTAAGGCTTGAAGCTCAGGTGCCGCCAAAGGGTATATGCTACCAAAAGGAATAGCTGCCCCAGGAAGCAACTCAATGGGACAGTCGTAATGCCTGTGTGGAGGAAGCTGATCTGCATTCCTCTTGTCACAGATGTCAGAGAACTCTTTATATGCTGGAGGTAAAGAAAATACCTGTACATATGGTTCCGTAGCCGTGGACTCAGAGACAGCTTCTGTTAACGCTGAGTTGCTCCTTGTTGGAAAGATAATCTCCTTGGTCTCCCAGTTGATAATTGGGTTCTGAGAACGCAACCAAGGAATGCCTAAAATCACAGGAAAATGAGGAGAAGAAATTAGCAAGAAAGAAAGTTGCTCCTGATGATTAGGCTCCAACAAAATTTCAAGGGGTACGGTCTCCTGATCCACAGGCCCAGAGATTAAAGGTGACCCATCTACTGTTTCCATGGTAATTGGAGAGGCTCTTTGCTGAATTTCAATACCATGTTCCCTGGCAAATGCGATATTCATGAAATTGCCGGATTAAGCTAACGCGAAAAGCGCTTTGGGGCTCAGGATTGCACGTGCAGGTTATGTATTACATCCATTTCTTTGAATTTATGCATACAATATGGGGCATGGCTTATTTGAGATGGCAATGCACTGACATAGTATGAGTAATCTTTATTGTGGCCAATAATAGGACTTGTCTATGTGACTCTCTACTTGTTTAAGGACCTATCTAGTGGTGGTTGTGGATTATTGCACTTTGCAAATATATAGCACATAGCACTTTGTTACTTCCGCCACATGATTAGTCTTATATACTCTTGAGTATGGGATTTTTAAAACCCTAAATATTAGTGGCATTTTATACCATTGTTCCTATGAAAGGTCTCTCTACCCCTATGCACTTTAGAAATTTGTGAATATATAAATGATTTGTGATATCTGACCTGCACCTGGCAGTTAATCTGCATGTGTTGTCTCCATTGTGAACATAAGAAAGAGAGGTGTTTGTTTATTTTTTAGAAAAATCATTTAATAAAGTTGTTGGTAATTTGTACCCATGACTTTGGCTTCCGTTCTATTTTTTGGATTTGTCTCCTCTTAACAGTTGCTATAGAGATGTGTCTGCTACTAGAACTCTGTGTGGCATTGACCTGGTCTCTAATTTGAGCTGCTGTTAATCTGCGATTTCTGAGGCTGGTGACTCGGATAAACTTATCCTCAGAAGCAGAGGTGACTCTTGGTCTTCCTTTCCTGGGACGGTCCTCATGTGAGCCAGTTTCTTTGTAGCGCTTGATGGTTTTTGCCACTGCACTTGGGGACACTTTCAAAGTTTTCCCAATTTTTCAGACTGACTGACCTTAATTTCTTAAAGTAATGATGGCCACTCGTTTTTCTTTACTTAGCTGCTTTTTTCCTGCCATAATACAAATTCTAACAGTCTATTCAGTAGGACTATCAGCTGTGTATCCACCAAACTTCTGCACATACAACTGATGGTCCCAACCCCATTTATAAGGCAAGAAATCCCACTTATTAAACCTGACAGAGCACACCTGTGAAGTGAAGACAATTCCCGGTGACTACCTCTTGAAGCTCATCAAGAGAATGCCAAGAGTGTGCAAAGCAGTCATCAAAGCAAAAGGTGGCTACTTTGAAGAACCTAGAATATAAGACATATTTTCAGTTGTTTCACACTCTTTTTAAGTAAATAATTAATTCCACATGTGTTAATTCATAGATTTGATGCCTTCAGTGTGAATGTACAATTTTCATAGTCATGAAAATACAGAAAAATCTTTAAATGAGAAGGTGTGTCCAAACATTTGGTCTGTACTGTACATGCCTCATTAAATTTTAATAGCTGTTGTGAGCACTTCAATAACACTGTTCTACATATTCTCAAAAGTTGTCATGTTCTGTTATGAAATGAGCCATTTCTTAATGATTTTGACCTCCTGATTCCAGAATTCCAGTTTGATAATGAGAATTTTTAGTTGGCTCTTGCTTCAATGATATCAGAGTTTTCCTTTTACTGCTACACATAATTAATTCATAAAATTTTCAGTACTTTGTATATAGAGATGCAGAATATTTTGTTTTTCCAAATTTCTGATATTTATTTAGAGGAAACGTACCAAAAATTCAAATAACTAAACCATGTCTAAACACTATTGTGAATTATAGACAATTACAGAAATTGCACTACAAAATGTGGTTCTCATTCAGTGACATCTCTTTTTTGATTGTCTCTTGTACTCCTGGATCCGATCATCTTTTACAATTGTAGTATAACCCCAATTTAAAAAATTGCCTTTTTATTAATCATTAATATAAAATCTGCTGCGCACAAAACCATCACCAACAAGGCATACTATCTGGAGGGGACCGGCCCATGTGCTGATGACTATCGCTATGGACATCGCCTGTTATGGATCTAAGTAGCAGTCATCAATGAGATGTGTATATACTCCTGATGAATCCTCATGTTGAGAGGGGAAACTCGTCGAGTTATACGTTTTAGATTTTCATAAACACATATGTCTATGAGCTTCAATCTTTACACATATAGAGGGGCATAATATCTATGAGGGTTTGGGCATTTTGAGTGAGGGGTTGATAAGGGATGTGGAGCATTGCCTTTAGGTAAACCTTTGTCTCATTTTTTATCTGGAGGTGGAAGGCTCCTTATCTGAATTATTAATCAGTACCAATGTAACAGGTCCCTTGGAACTATTATGAATACTGGACTGTATGGTTACAATTGTAATAACGATTGCTATAAGCCCAATATATATTGCCCTTTCAGGCCTTGGATTCCCTGCACTGTAGCACTTTATATCCCTCTGCAGGGTAACCCCTAGGGCTAGCCACCGAGGAGTGGGGGCACCATATGTCGCGATTAATTTAGGGTGCCAACGCCCGCTGTTAGGTAGGGTCGGAGTATAGGGTCAGCACTTATTCTTCCTGGCCCTTAACAATCCCTATCCACTAAATTGTTTGTAATAATACTATATCTTTCTTTTTCTTACCCGCTGTCCCATAGGGATACCAAGATTAGAAGGGACAGCCGACGGTGAGCGGGGGCGCCACGGCATAGGTGTAGGGTGACAACCTCCGCTGCTAGGTAGGGTGCCAGTGAGTATTAGATTATAGGGTCAGGTACCTCCTAAGGCCTTTCTATCAATTTTTCTAGTAATGTTTTTTCTTTTTGTTGGTGATGGTTTTGTGTGCACCAGATTTTATATTAATGATTAATAAAAAGGCAATTTTTTAAATTGGGGTTTTTCTGTGACTTAGCTTAGTTTGATCTATACTCCTAATAAATCTAGATTTACTGTGAATATCTTTTACAATTGTCCAACAGTAATCTACAAACATTGATGGATTCCATTTTCCTTGATATCTTTTTTGCATAGCTGCAATATCTTGGTGAAAAGCCTCACCATGCTTGCCGCTTACTACTCCTCAGTTTGGTGAACAAAATGTCTAGATGTGAATGTAAGAAATGTATCTTGAAGAACATGTTACAGCCAAGATCCTTGTATAGTTTGAGGAGATTTTCCACCAACTCTTCATAATTAGAGTTTCCCCAAAAATTAGTTAACACTAACACGAATGATATCCATGAAGCCTTTTTCTTGCCCTGCAACAAGCAGAGAGACTCCTCATCTTGAAGAAGCTTACGAATCTGAGGTCCAATAAAGACTCTTTCCTTTATCTTTGCTTCACTAAAACTTGGAAATGTATCAATGAGATACTTGAATACTTTTTCATTTTTATTAATAATAATAATATTAAATCCCGCTCTCTCAACGAATTAATACTCCTGAATGATCACTTGTAAGGCGACATCTAGAATATGGGATCTAGTTTTGTGCTCCACATTTTAAAAATAATATTCAGAAGTTAGAGTCAGTTCAAAGGCAGACAACTAGATTATTACAAAGATGGAAGACATCCCATGTGAAAAGACGTTGGAAAAGTTGGGCTTGTTTAGTTTAGAAAAAAAGACATCTCAAAGGAGATTACATTTATATGTATAGATATATGTGTGGTCTGTACAAAGCACTGGCATATGACTTATTGTTTTCAAAGACCATACTAAGGACTAGAAGGCACTCAATATGGGAGAAAGAAAGGAGATTCCGGCAGCTAAATAGGAAAGGGTTCTTTACAGTTAGAGCAGACAGACTGTGGAATGTCCTACCAGAAGAGGTAGTAATGGCGGACACTAAAACGACTTTCTGTGAGGCTCCATTCTTTGGGGGTAGTTATTGTAATGACAACATAACACATCCAGTACAGTACTTGTGGTCATTGCACCACACAGCAGGATGTGGAGATGGTGTAGATTGGGAAATGGTATGTAAGGTGCCTAAAAATAAAGAGTCAAAGATATCTTGACAGGAAACTGTGCAGAAGTCAAGAAAGAAAGAAATCTTCATGTAGAGGTGGAAAAGACGGGAAAAGTGAATTAGAGAACATATTAACTGTAAATCACTGCCTATGTAGAAATGGTATTTTCCATCATATAGTCACAGCATGGTGGTAATATGAAAAATGCTGGTCTTTATACAGTAGATTTTACATAGTCACAGTATGGCAATACTATTCTGTCATTATTAAGTACAGTGCCTTGCGAAAGTATTCTGCTCCCTGGAACTTTTCAACCTTTTCCCACATATCATGCTTCAAACATAAAGATACCAAATGTAAATTTTTGGTGAAGAATCAACAACAAGTGGAACACAATTGTGAAGTTGAACGAAATTTATTGGTTATTTTAAATTGAACACTGAAAAGTGTTCCACTTGTTGTTGATTCTTCACCAAAAATGTATATTTGGTATCTCTATGTTTGAAGCATGATATGTGGGAAAAGGTTGAAAAGTTCCAGAGAGCTGAATACTTTCACAAGGCACTGTATATGACATATTAATAGAAGAGATAGTGATATTGTTGGAAATATTGGTCAATGTACGGAATTATTGTAGTGTATTAATTTTTGATCCTGGTACAGCAGCAACAATATTATATGTCAACTACATATGAATGTACTTTTTGGACTGATCTTTTAAAGAGGACCTGGCTAGTATTTTATGCTACATTATTCCTGCTGCTTCACTTTAAAAGCAAAAAAATCCACTATAGAATTCCAGAGATATGTTTTTTTATTTTGTGCAATTTTACATGATGTTTATGAAGGGGGCGTGGCTTTCAAGGTAATTATGCAGAGCAGCCTAAACACACGCCTCCAAGGAATCATGTAAGCCACACCCCTTTGCTATAAGCCTTAAAATTCAGCACTAAATAAAAGCGCAAATATCTCTAGAACTGTATAATCCATTTTGTTATGGAATACTTTTAATACTTGGGGAGCACCGGATATGAAATAAGAGCAAAAACTGTCCACTTTTGACCTGGTGACAGATCCTCTTTAACACAGTGGATGCTCTTGATAATAAACTTTCTTCCATACTGTGAACTATATTCTAATTTCACAAATATCGAATCGAGATCAAACAAATGATATAGCTATAGATGTATGATATTCTGACACACCCAGCACCTGGGGAGCTCCAGTCACTGTACCAGCAAGACCTGTTTAAAGTTTGACAAACAGGTTCTAGCAGTATGCCAAGTCTATAATTTCCTCATAAAATCTCTAGTAAGTTGCTTCAAATATATTGTTTTTTTCTGAATTACATGCGCTACAGCAAAATACTTGAAATATGCTTACTATATAGACGGAAAAATGTACTCAGTAAAGGGTGTGTAAGCATGAAAATCGTCATGCACATATGCCATCTTGAAATTATTTAAAATATAAATTTCTTTGCAAGTAATCAACTACACAGTGTCACAATACCATTCAAAGTCACATATAGTATTATTAGGGCATACTTTTACCTATACCTGTAAGGCCGGTTTCACATTTGTGTATCTGTTTGATCCGCATATATCCGCATGCGTCTTGCGTACTTATCTTTAACATGGTTTATGCAGGGTCATGCGTTTGCATCAGTTCGAATGCGGATGCGTACGCACGCGTCATTTCGCAGTGTGGTCAGGCGAACGGAACATGTTGCATTTTTTGAGGCATCAATTATGCGCAGTGATCCGAATGCGCATATCTCATAGTTGTGTAGCACAGAAGCTTTTTAAACATAACTTCAACAGAATTTTAACTTCACAGGAGTAGGAGTAGCAGTCACTGGCAATTCCTGGGTAACATAGTTCACATAGAAATTCCACTTACTCCCATTGCTAGGGTATCAGACTGCAAGGTCTGTTGGCAGCTCCAAGGCCGTTTCGAAAAACTCTTTGCTTTAGGTGTCATCTCCTACAGTCATAGACTAAATACCCAAGATGTTGTCACAGCTCTGTCTTATTGCAGTCACTGGCTGAGACCTTTTAACTAGCTAAACAGTCGCGCAATGCCTTGATTGGCAATGCTGCTTCCCAACGCACAGGGGCAGACTGGCAGAGGGACAGGTACCAGTAACAGATTAGGGCCAGCGGTGCTTTAGTGGCGTTGTACCTTTAAATGATAATTTTCATAAATTTGTGACAGGCATGGCACATTTTGCAGATTGTGATGTGGCCATAGTTGATTTAAAAGCAAGATACAGAGGCACTGGGAAATCCAGTGGGAGGCAGCCTGAAATGGTTACTAGATTGTTTAACAGACTGTCTGGCCAGTCTTATAGTGGTACTCTAGCTGCTGCCGCATCAAAATCTGTTGGGCATTCACATGCTGAAGCATGCTGTATGCATTTGAAGACAAGCCTTTTTCTACCAGCTGGAAAGGAGTGTAGGACGGATAGGTTTGTCGGGGCTACATACAGGAAACTGAGAAGCGATGTACTACAGGAGGTGGTGTTTACAAGGGGCTTGTATACAGTGGGTACAGAAAGTATTCAGACCCCTTTTTAAATTATTCGCTCTTTTCTTTCATTGCAGCTCTTTGGTAAATTCAAAAAAGTTCATTTTTTTTCTCATTAATGTACACTCTACACCTCATCTTGACTAAAAAAAAACCCCTAAAAAGTAGACATTTTTGCAAATTTATTAAAAAAGAAAAACTGAAATATTACATGGTCATAAGAATTCAGACCCTTTGCTCAGTATTGAGTAGAAGCACCCTTTTGAGCTAGTACAGCCACGAGTCTTCTTGGGAATGATTCAACAAGTTTTTCACACCTAAATTTAGGGATCCTCTGCCATTCTTCCTTGTAGATCCTCTCCAGTTCCATCAGGTTGGATGGTGAACGTTGGTGGACATCCATTTTCAGGTCTCTCCAGAGATGCTCAATTGGGTTTAGGTCAGGGCTCTGGCTGGGCCAGTCAAGAATGGTCACAGAGTAGTTCTGAAGCCACTCCTTTGTTATTTTAGCTGTGTGCTTAGGGTCATTGCCTTGTTGGAAGGTGAACCTTCAGCCAAGTCTGAGCTACAGAGCATTCTGGAAGAGGTTTTCATCCAGGATATCTCTGTACTTGGCCACATTCATGTTTCCGTCAATTGCAACCAGTCTTCTTGTTCCTGCAGCTGAAAAACACCCCATAGCATGATGCTGCCACCACCATGTTTCACTGTTGGGATTGTATTGGGTAGGTGATGAGCAGTAAATTAGCACAACAAAGTCCAGAATACATATGGGACTGGCACTTCAAATCAACAATAGAAACACCATTCTGATGATTGTAATCAGGAGAATGTTTAAAAATCCAATATTTATTAATAATCAAACTAAAAAAGCAGAAAATGTCTCATCATGAGAGAAGCCACTAAGAGTCAGTTAACATGAATATTAATGACCAGGTATATAAGTCTGTTAGCAAGAAACATAACATACATCTAAATGAAACTACCTAGCCCAAAGAATCCCCTATTGCTACATATGCATTAAAGCCTTAACAGTGAAGTGGGAAAGATTCTTGCAGTCAAAGAGTATATATGACAGTCAAATAGCTACCTGGACATAAGACAAGTGGCGACTCCCCACCCCAATGATGGCGTTGGCTGTGCCGCAGTATGTTGTTCCCAAATGCCACTACTTTTCCAGTCGGGCCATCCCTGCGCAATGCCATCAGTGGCAATATCCACATAATCACTGATACGTGGACCAGTAAGCATGGCCAGGGACATTACATCTCCCTAACTACCCAGTGGCTAAATGTAGTGGCAGAATGTGATCTAGCTTATGTCCTACCACCACCTAGTATTGCTGTATGCTTACCTGTCCAGATTGCCTCCTCCTCCTACTTTGCTTCCTTCGCTACCTCTTCATTGGGTCACAGGAAGACTTGCACCACCAACTTGACCACAACCGGGGGAAACAATAGCAGGCTGTTCCTTATCTCTCCTGCTTGGGGGACCAATCCCACAATGCGCAACACGCAGAAGCTGTGGACTGGGATCAAGCAGCAGACAGATGAGTGGTTGGTGCTGCTGGACCTCAAGCCCTTCCTGGTAATGTGCGATAACGGGATAAATCTTGTAGCAATTCTGGGCCTAGACAGTTTGATGAGCATCTGTTGCCTGGCTGATGTGCTAAACTTGGTGATGCACAGCTTCCTGAAAAACTACCCACACATATCCGAGCTGCTACTGAAAATGCGGGCAGTGAGTGTGCACATTTGTCGTTCTCACCCTGCTGCTCGCCTGTCTGTGCTGCAGCATCACTTCAGATTTCCCACTCACCTGTTGATATGAGACGTACCATCAAAGTGGAAATCCACATTGCATATGCTGGAGAGACTGTGTGAGCAGTAGCTTGCAATAATGGATTTTTAGCTGCAGCATGGATGGCTGAGTCACTCTACAGAACAACACCATTTCATCACCAATTACTGGGTCTCCATGTGAAACGTGTGTGTCATGTTGCGTTGCTTCGAATATTCCACCAATATGGCCAGTGCTGCTGACGCCATCATCTACATTACTATACCACTTATATGCCTGCTGGAAAAAAAAATTCAGACCATGATGGATGAAGTAGTGCCACAGGAGGAAGTGGAGCAGGAGGAGGAGCAGAGTCAGTTCATACCATTATCAAGCCTGTCATCCACACAAAGCTTGGAGGGTGGGTTAATGTCCTAAAATTGGCCAGGTATCCAACTTTACAACCAGGGGTCAATTTGGGGATGAGGATGATGATGAGAATGAGGAGAAGGAGGCAGGGGAAGAGGAACAACTATGTTCTCAGCAAGGTGGTACTCAAATCAGCTCACAGGCATCATTGGAGCATGGCTTGGGGGATACAAAGCACCCAGATGATATACCTGACACCGATGACAGATTCTTATTGTCTCTGGGCAGCCAGGCACACATGAACCAATACATGCTGCAGTGCCTGCGCAATGACCACCGAGTTGCCCGTATTGTTACCAGTGCAGATTACTGGGTGGCCACCCTGCTGGATCCCCCCTATATGGACAATGTACCAACATTACCGTCAGTGGAGATGGATCACAAAATGCGTAAATATCTATCTAACATGCTGCTCCTGTCCCAAACGCTACACGTCATCTACACATTTCCTGGCTGCCGACTGTACTTGACAGTGCTAGACAGTACTAATGATTCTGGAAAATGTACTCTCTTGAGGGTACAAAAACATGAAACAGCTCTCAAAATGGGCTGTTTTTTTGGAAAGGTTTAATGACAACAAGCCCTAGCATCTTCACTTTGAAAACAGTACTTATGTTTTGTCTCCAGAAATTTTTTTTTCGTGGACATCGTAATAAAAAGCCTGTGTTGACTATTCATTTTGTGATGAGCAAACCAGTTGCTGAGCCCCCAAAACGGTTAACTTTTCAATCTTAGTTGAAAAGCAATATATCCCTAATGTTCAAAACAGTAAAACGGTTTTCTCTACCTAGTTAAAGGCATAATTTTTGGACAGTTTGTGAAAAACTATCCATTTTTCATTTAGCAAATTGCTAAGCTCTTGATTGTTCCCGAAGAGGTATAATTTTTCCAACAAACTGTATAAATGCTACAGCTTCTTCGATTTGCACCACTTGTGTATAAATATCAGCAAGGCAGACATTTATATCATATAACTAGTCTACAAAACTTAAAACTTATGTGTGGGGTAAATTAGGCTGCGGGTTAACATCGGTTACCATTCTTTGTTCTGTAGCCAGATAGGTTGATGTCACGTGGAAATTAAAAAGGCGGTGTTTGCAAAATGGGTTTAATAGACTCCAAAGGGAACTCAGAGTGTTATATACATATTTTGCAGGCAATTAAGAGGCTTTATAGTTTTGCAACCCACGCAGCAAATTGAATTATTTGGGAACATTCGTCTAACTCGGCAAATTCGAATTTCAACACTCAACACTTCTCAACCAGATATAATCTGCCGAAATTTACACTGCCTAAATTCATATTATTTACACGCATCATATACATTATTACAATGTTGCACGTAACATTTTCTCTTCTTAAAAGATGGAAGATAACTTTGAAACTTGAGAAGAGGGTACTATGGAATGAACTCTTGATGGCAGTGGTATTCATTGGCATAATACATCTATGGTAATCTTTGCAGGGTGTAGTATTTCCTTCTTTGCCAGCATCTGGAGCTCATTTTAATGGAATCCCTCTTAGCATCTGGCATGTTTTAACACTGGGTGCCTTGTTATGACATGGTAAATTGTTCTACTAGGGTCGTAGCTCGGTCTTCCATCAAACCACAAAACTGTTTGCTTTTGTTTGCGAAGGGTGTAACCTGAATCCTTCCTGTGTGGAGATGTTTTAACAGTTAAACGAAAGAAGCTAAGGTAAAGAATTATCAGGTGCTGACTGCCAGCCACAGGTTAAGCACATGGAAGAAACTATGTGAAAATAAATAGTTTATTTTAGGAAAGGAAGATAGCATTTGTAGCAGTACAGAATATGATGCAACATCAGCTTCATTCTAGTATACTGTAATTTGTGTAAATTAAGGGGTGGAAGTAGACTCTGGGACTTGTTTGAAATAAGGCTCAGGGTTTTATTGCCTTAGCAAAAATACTTTGTAAGCCTTTGGTTACACAGCATTTTACTACACAAGATGTCCCAAGTAGTAAAAGGTTAGACTTGCAGCCACTTTAAACGTTTATACAGTTAAGTCCATATATATTTGGACAGAGACAACATTTTTCTAATTTTGGTTATAGACATTTCCACAATGAATTTAAAACAAAACAATTCAGATGCAGTTGAAGTTCAGACTTTCAGCTTTCATTTGAGGGTATCCACATTAAAATTGGATGAAGGGTTTAGGAGTTTCAGCTCCTTAACATGTGCCACCCTGTTTTTAAAGGGACCAAAAGTAATTGGACAGATTAAATAATTTTAAATAAAATGTTCATTTCTAGTACTTGGTTGAAAACCCTTTGTTGGCAATGACTGCCTGAAGTCTTGAACTCATGGACATCACCAGACGCTGTGTTTCCTCCTTTTTGATGCTCTGCCAGGCCTTCACTGCGGTGGTTTTCAGTTGCTGTTTGTTTGTGGCCTTTCTGTGTGAAGTTTAGTCTTTAACAAGTGAAATGCATGCTCAATTGGGTTGAGATCAGGTGACTGACTTGGCCATTCCAGAATATTCCACTTCTTTGCATTAATAAACTCCTGGGTTGCTTTGGCTTTATGTTTTGGGTCATTGTCCATCTGTAGTATGAAATGACGACCAATCAGTTTGGCTGCATTTGGCTGGATCTGAGCACACAGTATGTCTCTGAATACCTCAGAATTCATTCGGCTGCTTCTGTCCTGTGTCACATCATCAATAAACACTAGTGACCCAGTGCCACTGGCAGCCATGCATGCCCAAGCCATCACACTGCCTCCGCCGTGTTTTACAGATGATGTGGTATGCTTTGGATCATGAGCTGCACCACGCCTTCGCCATACCTTTCTCTTTTCATCATTCTGGTAGAGGTTGATCTTGGTTTCATCTGTCCAAAGAATGTTCTTCCAGAACTGTGCTGGCATTTTTAGATGTTTTTTTTTAGCAAAGTCCAGTCCAGCCTTTTTATTCTTGATGCTTATGAGTGGCTTGCACCGTACAGTGAACCCTCTGTATTTACTTTCATGCAGTCTTCAATTTATGGTAGATTTGGATATTGATACGCCGACCTCCTGGAGAGTGTTGTTCACTTGGTTGGCTGTCGTGAAGGGGTTTCTCTTCACCATGGAGATTATTCTGCGATCATCCACCAATGTTGTCTTCCGTGGGCGCCCAGGTCTTTTTGCACTAATGAGTTCACCAGTGCTTTCTTTCTTTCTCAGGATGTACCAAACTGTAGATTTTGCCTCTCCTAATATTGTAGCAATTTCTCGGATGTTTTTTTTCTCTTTTCGCAGCTTAAGGATGGCTTGTTTCACATGCATGGAGAGCTCCTTTGACCGCATGTTTACTTCACAGCAAAACCTTCCAAATGCAAGCACCACACCTCAAATCAACTCCAGGCCTTTTATCTGCTTAATTGAGAATGACATAACGAAGGGATTGCCCACACCTGTCCATGAAATAGCCTTGGAGTCAATTGTCCAATTACTTTTGGTCCCTTTAAAAACAGGGTGGCACATGTTAAGGAGCTGAAACTCCTAAACCCTTCAACCAATTTTAATGTGGATACCCTCAAATGAAAGCTGAAAGTCTGAACTTCAACTGCATCTGAATTGTTTTTTTAAAATTCATTGTGGTAATGTCTATAACCAAAATTAGAAAAATGTTGTCTCTGTCCAAATATATATATGAACTTAACTGTAGTTAAGAAACAAAATCTTGTGTTTATATAAGAATGCCTTGTATGATTTTACTTGTATGATATGAAAGAAAATTTATAAATTGAGGAACTTAATGTGACTACGATGATGTTTTACCAATTTATTTTTTGACCATTGTAAATATAGGTAAATCCAGCTGCTGTATCAGTGCAATTAATCAATTTCCAGTGGCCACCAATTTGTATTTCTTGTTTAAATCATTATTGGTTTTATATTACTCAATTGTTCTCAGTTTTCTAAATTAAATGGTGGAGTTTAAGTACATTGTGGGAGAAAAAATTATCAAATAGATTAAAAGTACAAGTAGAGGAATTATATGTATTATTATTTGTTTTGCACTTTACAGACATAATCAGTATCCTCATTGGGGCTCACAATCCAAATTCCTTATCAGTATGTCTTTGGAGTGCGAGAGGAAAACAGTGAACCTGGATGAAACCCACACAAACACGGGGAGAACATACAAACCCCTTGCAGATGTCCTTAGTGTGATGTGAACCCAGGACCCCAGCTCTGCAAGGCTGCAGTGCTAACCACTGAGACACCGTGCTGCCCATGATCAAATAGAATTAAGTAAAGAATCAGAGAATGATAAGACTAATGTTATGTTAGATTTCAATTAACGACTTTTAAGAAATTGAACATTATGAAATAAATGTGTAATGAAAGATATAGTTAAAATGATAGAACCTTACCAGAGACTAGTTCTCCTCTACCATAATTCATAAATTGACAGAGTGCATGATCCACACCAAGATAACTACGAATGTTTGACCTGTGCCAAAATATAAGGTATCAGAATAACATATGGAATATAGAAATGCTGGTAAATAGATCAAGAATAAACCCACAAAATAAAGCCAAAGCGCCACAAACAAATAAGAAATATATAGGGCATAATTCCTTTTAGTGTTTTCCCAGTTTTTTGCTTGAAACACCTTCAAATGTCACCTAAATGTTGTGCAACTTGAAGTTGTGCAAAAATGTGCACTTTTTGGTGTTTTTTACACCAGTCCCAGCCAGGTTTGCTAAATTGTACAGATGGGATAAGGTATTGCTAAGCCGCCCATTTAATTAATCAAATTTTATGCAACTTTTTTGGCATAGATTTCAGTCGAAATATACTTCAGCCTTAAAATGTGCCTTATTGATTAAGTGGCGTAGGCATCTTAATGAATTATGCCGCAGCAAGTGGAGGACTTTGTGGATAGGTTTGGACTATCATGCATTTGCATTAAATACCTACCTATATACCACCAATCCATTTAATTATCTTGGGGTTTTATCATTCCATTGTATTAGTGTTACTATTTTTATAGGGTTTGGATAGATTTATGTGTGATAAGTTTGCAGCATGGAATCATTAGTGTTCATACGAGGGGCGTTTCATTAAAGATTTCTCCTGACCCACTTCTATTTATCACAGGATGCTGAAACAACACATGTATAATGATATGAGTCTCTATAGGTTACGAGCCAATTTGCAACTGGGAACTGATAACAATCTTGATTTTACAGGTGCTGAAGTTGTGTGAGGTTTGATAATGGACCCAGTGGAATACAGAGCAATCATCAAGTTCCTTTACTTGAAAGGCCGCTCACCAAAGGAGATGTTCGATGATATGAAAAAGGTTTATGGTGATGATTCCCCGTCATATGATGTAGTCAAGAACTGGCATCGTCAATTCAAATGTGGTCCGACTTCAGTGCAAAACAGCTCCAATTCCAAGGCTACTCCACTCTGCTATTGATGAACACACCATCCAGCAAGTGGAGGTCGCCATTTTGCAAAAGCGGCAAAAAGTCCAAAATGTCAAGATTAGTGTGGGGTCCGTGGAAAAAAATCATCCAAGACCATCTTCACATGCATAAGGTATCCACTTGCTGCTCACATCTTTCCAGAAGCAGGAACAAGTCGAATGCTCTCAGGCTCTATTGACTATGTGCCATGGAAACCAGGAGGACTGTTTCAACAAACTGATCACACAAGATGAAAGCTGAGTCCATCACTATGATCCTGAGACTAAAGTCCAGTTGATGCAATGGAAGCATCATGACTCATCGCCTCCAAAGAAGGCATGTGCCCAACCCAAGACAGGCAAGGTCATGTTCACAGTATTTTGGGACCAGCATGGAGTAGCATTGATTGATTTCCTAGCAAAGGTACCATGATCACTGGGGCATACTATGCTTCACTGCTGCGGAAATTGCATGAGGCCATCAAAACCGAGAGACGTGGCACCCTCACCAAAGGTGTCCGCCTACTGCAAGACAATGCGCCAATTCACAACTCACATGTTGCCCAAATGTAAGCATGCTCCTCTGGATTTGATATTCTACCGCATACCCCTTATTCACTCAAACTTGCACCATCGGACTTCCACCTCTTTCCAACAATTAAGTTATTATTGAAGGGCAAGCATTTTCCAGATGATGAGACTCTGATTTCCAAAGTCACAATGTGGCTTTTTGAGCAACCTGTCGACTTGATGGGTGAAGTGTGTGTCCCTAGGTGGCACCTATGTAGAGAAGGACTAATAACTGTGCCAAGTTTCATTGCTCTCAGTCCACAGGAAGCGGGTGAGGGGAAATCTTTAATGAAAGCCCCTCGTAGCTATGCATCATTTTGTGCACATGGCCCTTTGCCTACATTATGAACTATGTTTCTGCTATGAAAAATTCTTGATTTATACATATGGCACTTTGCTTAATTGGCACCTTATTTACATTTAATTTATTTCTGCTCCCTGTATGTACAGCCCCATTTGCTGCATTGCTAATATTTTTTCTGTGTGATACTTGAATATTACGTTCCTTTTTATTTTTAAAGAAATTATTATATATTTTTTCATTTTTATGTTATGATTTGGCTGTATTTGCAGAGTTTATTCCATTCTACTAGATACAATCTTTCAAATATCCAAATTTTTTTTTTTGCTATTTTGAGTCTGAAATCCTTGATTTTCTTTATAGTATCAACTAAACTAAGGACTTCTAACTTCTAAGGACATAGCAAATACGCACTTAAGGATGATGCACACCTGTACATGACATAGCGCATAAGAACTTTAATGACAAAGGACATAGGCACTCTAAGAAAATAACACACAGGTGCTTTAATGCCATAGCACATAGAAACTCCAAAGATGTAGAACATAGATGCTCTAAGGACATAGCATATATGCACTTGAAGAAGCACTCCTATTAAAATGTTTATCCTCTTACTATATTGCAGTCATCATATTATATAGCACTGTGTACTTACAATTGCTCATTTTGGCTTTCTACCCAGTTAATTCTTCTCTTTTCTCTGCTCCATGTAGAAACAGGAAGTCTCTTTTCCCTGCATAAATCATTCTCCTCATCAACTTCTGACCCAGCTGCTCCTCCTCCCCCTGCCAGGAACTTTTGCAGTGACTTATGCCTCATACAGGGAAAATTGACCTCCTGTTTTTTCATAGAGGTTAGAAGAATTCAATTGGTCAGTTATTAATCACAACATATCATGCTATCGTGATATCATAGACCTAATGGAAAGGAGAAGAATTAGCTGGGTAGAAAGGCAAAATGAGCAATTGTAAGTACAAAGTGTTATATAATAAGATGTTGTTTACAATATATTAAGAGAAAAAAGATTACTTTTCTTTCAAGAGCAATGTTTATTATTCTAAATATTTTTTTCTATAAATGGTGGTATTAGATATAATTTACAATAAAAAGTTTCACCAGAGATAAACTTCCACTTTTATAAACATTATCCCCAACAATACTTATACAAAACTAGTAAACTATCCCATTCATTGTATTGCTATGTCAAGGAAAGGACAAGCACAAGTTTTAATTGGTCTGTTTTTATAATAACTAAAGTGATTCATAAAAATGATTAACGACAAAAGATATAGGCATGTCACAGAAAGTGCTCTTTAAGGGTGTATCTCCATTTACTATATACAAATGTTCTACTTTGTAATCCTTACTTTTATTTGACAAAGTTTGTACGATATTGACTTTCGTATATGCATGGCATCATTTTTATTTATCGGTCTGTGTTCTCTACAGTTCTCGGCCCTTGGCAGACTCTGGTATATCAACAGGGAGAAAATAAACATTTGATCATTGTGGTATGTAAATGTATTACAACAATATTTAGAGTTTTTATTTTATATTATGATGATTACGTTGTATAGTGTTCAGCATAAATGAGTACTCCCCCTTTGAAAAATATTTTAATATCTCACTCAACACAAGAACAATTTCCAAAATGTTGACAAGACTTCAGTTTCATAGAATTTTTTTAATGAACTGCAGCCTTTCCACAAGCTTTAGTAGACTGGCGAAACCCAAACAGGAAACTTGACGTCCAGTAAAAAGTCCGTGTTCGGGGTTAGTTACTGGACACCAGGTGTTTTTAGGGTTTGCTATTACCTACTTATAAGTATACAATTTTGGAGGTTGAACTGCTGTGATATCTTTCATTATAACTGCGTGACAAGTGCTGACATCAGTAACTGTGACATGCATTTCGGTAACCAGCTGTGGAGAACTTTGGTCCATGCAATTTCATTACGCAGGCAGTTTTGGTGACTGAGACGATGACCCCTTTTCAAGAAACTTAAAGCTAAATAATTCTTAGATGGGCATTGTGAGTTTTATAGAAAGTAACAATTTATATTATAAGAGATGACTAGCTGCTCAATGAATTAAATAAAATCCCTGGACTTCTACTTTTAAGGGAACCTAGGTGCCCACCATTTTTTTGAATGTGTGAACCAACACCACCACCTTTCTGAATGCCTAAGCTGCATTAATTAAATGTGTCGATCATCCCCTAAGTCCCCATGCTTCCGGGAAATGTCATTCAGGCTACCTGTCAACTAAATTAATTTGCTGCAATTATATTTCTCAGACACATGCGCAGTTATATTTTGTGCTCTTCCCACAGTAGGGCAGAGCAAAGTGCTCCTAGCTAATGCACAGGCGCAAGATCTCTTTCGGTTATGTGGATGAAGCTAGACGCCTCATCGACATCAATGAAAACCGGAGGACGGTTCTTGAGGGCAAAGAGGTGGCACAGATGATGAAAACAGAACAAAGGCATTACATACAGCATGGGGAAATAAAAAGTTATTTTGGTGGAATGCAGGGGGAATTAGGGGATGATGGACACATTTAAGCAGTACAGGCGCTCAGAAATGTGGTGGCATTGGTTCACACGCTAAAAACCTGGTGACAGATTCTCTTTAGTGTTCATTTTCAATGCCATCACTGGTTAAACTTTTTTCTCCCACATCCCTGTTAATAAATAATGGTGTTATATGCAGCTATTATGATGTAGCAACTTTTTATTTGTTTAGTTTTAACACCAAAGTGATTCCTTTAGTCAACCACGGGTGAGAGAGAACTCCTTCACTATCCAGGATATAGGAGGAGGCTCCGTGCCGGCAGTGAATGTGAGAATGTACACATATTGAAGCCATTGGAGTCCTGATTTTATAGGGCGTTACATAACTTTAATTTGTAAAACTTGGATGTGGAAAACTCATAGCTGCTCACCATGAAAATAGATTGATGAAAAGCACAGACTAGCTGAGTCTGCATATACAGTAGCAGAGTATGTATAAGAGTGCAGCTGTCTCGCTGCGGCCTTGGTGTCTGAGCAGAGCAATGCTCACATATGAAGATACCAGATGGTATAGAGTCAGTGGGAATCCCTGCTATAGATTTTACACTGGGACCCAGGAGCTCCATGCTTCACCAGATATACTTAAACACCAACCTCCTAATATTATCCGCTTCCCATTCATTATGATAGTGGGTGTTTGGCGCATGCTCAGGAGCTGAGCCTGCACCACACAAGGCAGGAGCCGTATGTCTTATACAACTAGTACCTGCCTCTAACAGCAACAATTAGAGATTAGAGCTAGTTCTAATTGCTGCTGTTCAACTACTTAAATGCCCCTGTCAATCTCTGCAGCCATATGGTAAATTCAAAAAAGTTCATTTTTTTCTCATTAATGTTCACTGTTATGATTTTCCCAATGGCAGGGAAATCAAAATAACAACGGACTAGCTCTCGGGTGATGGGAACTAAAGTGACCGTGACCTGAACCTGACACGACACTGGAAGTAGCCGGGGAGTGTTTCCTACGATGCCCTAGACACCACGCGCCAGCCGGAGATCTAACTACCCCTATCAGAGGAATATACAGGCCTGCCTTACCTCCAGAGATGAACCCCAAAAGGAGATAGCAGCCCCCCACAGATATTGACGGTGAGTCAAGAGGAAAAGACATACGTAGGATGAACAGCAGATTTAGCACAGTGAGGTCCGCTTACTAGATAGCAGAAGTACAGGAAAGAGTCACTTCACGGTCAACTTCAAAACACTACTCAAAAACACCATCCTGAAATTACTTTAAAACTCCAGTGACAACTCATGCCACTGGAGTGGCAATTTCAGTCCACGAGAGCTTCCAGCTACAGAGAGTCACATTGCAAATAGCTGGACAAAAATAGCAATAACTAGAAACAAAATTCAACTTAGCTGAACAGGATCTTGAGGCAGGAGAATGCAACAGAATGCTACTGATACATTGTTGGCCGGCATCGGACCAGCAGCCAAGCAGCCTTAAATAGGAAACTCCCCTAATGGGTGTCAACAGGTGATCAAGGATAGAAGAAGGCAAATAAGTGGCACTACCATAAAACACCACCGGGGGAGCCCACAAACAGAATTCACAACAGTACCCCCCCCTTAAGGAGGGGGCACCGAACCCTCACCAGAACCACCAGGGCGATCTGGATGAGCACTATGAAATGCACGAACCAAATCAGGAGCATGAACATCAGATGCTGTCACCCAAGAATTATCCTCCTGACCATAGCCTTTCCACTTAACCAGATACTGAAGTTTCCGTCTGGAAACACGGGAGTCCAAGATCTTTTCCACCACATACTCCAACTCACCCTCAACCAGCACAGGAGCAGGAGGATCAGCAGACGGAACAACCGGCACCTCATACCTCCGCAACAATGACCGATGAAAAACATTATGAATAGTAAAAGATGCTGGGAGGTCCAAACGAAAGGACACAGGATTGAGAACCTCCAGAATCCTATAAGGGCCGATAAACCGAGGCTTAAACTTAGGAGACGAGACCTTCATAGGAACAAATCGAGAAGACAACCAAACCAGGTCCCCAACACAAAGACGAGGACCGACACGCCGATGACGATTAGTGAACTGTTGAGTCTTCTCCTGGGACAACTTCAGATTGTCCACAACCTGTCCCCAAATCCGATGCATTCTATCAACCACAGCATCTACTCCAGGACAATCCGAAGACTCCAATTGACCGGACGAAAAGCGAGGGTGAAACCCCGAATTACAAAAAAATGGAGAAACCAAAGTGGCAGAACTGGCCCGATTGTTAAGGGCAAACTCTGCCAATGGCAAAAAATCAAGCCAATCGTCCTGATCAGTGGACACAAAACACCTCAAGTAAGTCTCCAAGGTCTGATTAGTACGCTCAGTCTGGCCATTAGTCTGAGGATGGAATGCAGACGAAAAAGACAAGTCGATGCCCATCCTGGCACAGAACGCCCGCCAAAATCTAGACACAAACTGAGTACCCCTGTCAGACACTATATTCTCAGGAATACCATGCAAACGCACAACATTCTGAAAAAATAGAGGGACCAGCTCAGAGGAGGAGGGCAATTTGGGCAAAGGTACCAAGTGAACCATCTTGGAAAAACGGTCACACACCACCCAGATGACGGACATCCTACGAGAAACAGGAAGGTCAGAAATAAAGTCCATAGAGATGTGCGTCCAAGGCCTCTTAGGAATAGGCAAGGGCAACAACAACCCGCTGGCCCGGGAACAGCAGGGCTTAGCCCGAGCACAAACATCACAAGACTGCACAAAAATACGTACATCTCGAGACAAGGAAGGCCACCAGAAGGACCTAGACACCAGATCCCTGGTGCCAAAAATTCCAGGATGACCTGCCAACGCGGAAGAGTGAACCTCCGAAATAACTCTACTGGTCCAGTCATCAGGGACAAACAGTCTACCAGGCGGACAGCGATCAGGCCTATCCACCTGAAACTCCTGCAAAGAGCGCCGCAGGTCTGGGGAGACAGCTGACAATATCACCCCATCCTTCAGGATGCCAGTAGGTTCGGAATCACCAGGCGAGTCAGGCTCAAAACTCCTAGAGAGGGCATCCGCCCTCACATTCTTAGACCCAGGCAGATATGAAACCACAAAGTTAAATCGAGAGAAAAACAACGACCAGCGCGCCTGTCTAGGATTCAGACGCCTGGCTGACTCAAGATAAATTAGATTTTTGTGGTCAGTCAAGACCACCACCTGGTGTCTAGCACCCTCAAGCCAATGACGCCACTCCTCAAATGCCCACTTCATGGCCAAGAGCTCCCGATTTCCAACATCATAATTTCGCTCAGCGGGCGAAAACTTTCGAGAGAAAAACGCACATGGTCTCATCACTGAGCAGTCAGGACCTTTCTGCGACAAAACTGCACCTGCTCCGATCTCGGAAGCATCTACTTCAACCTGGAACGGGAGCGAAACATCAGGCTGGCGCAACACAGGAGCAGAAGAAAAGCGGCGCTTAAGCTCCCGAAAGGCCTCCACAGCCGCAGAGGACCAATTAGCAACATCAGCACCCTTCTTGGTCAAATCAGTCAAAGGTTTAGCAATGGCAGAAAAACCCGCTATGAATCGGCGATAGAAATTAGCAAATCCCAAGAATTTCTGAAGACTCTTTAGAGAAGTAGGTTGTATCCAATCACAAATAGCCTGAACCTTAACAGGGTCCATCTCCATAGATGAAGGGGAAAAAATATATCCCAAAAAGGAAATTCTCTGAACCCCAAAAATACACTTTGAGCCCTTCACAAATAGAGAATTAGCTCGTAAAACCTGAAAAACTCTCCTGACCTGTTGAACATGAGATTCCCAGTCCTCCGAAAAAATCAAAATATCATCCAAATACACAATCATAAATTTATCCAGATATTCACGGAAAATATCGTGCATAAAGGACTGAAAAACGGAAGGGGCATTCGCGAGACCGAAAGGCATTACCAAATACTCAAAATGGCCTTCAGGCGTATTAAATGCGGTCTTCCACTCATCCCCCTGCTTAATCCGCACCAAATTATACGCACCACGTAGATCGATCTTAGTGAACCACTTCGCCCCCTTTATGCGAGCAAAAAGATCAGTCAGTAAAGGTAACGGGTACTGGTATTTAACTGTAATCTTATTCAGAAGTCAATAGTCGATACAAGGTCTCAATGAACCATCCTTTTTACCCACAGAGAAAAACCCTGCCCCCAGTGGAGACAAAGAGGGGCGAATATGACCCTTTTCCAAAGATTCTCTGATATACTCCCGCATAGCAGTATGTTCAGGTACAGACAAATTAAACAAGCGACCCTTAGGAAATTTACTACCGGGAATCAACTCAATAGCGCAGTCACACTCTCTGTGAGGGGGGAGAGAATCAGTTTTAGGCTCCTGAAAGACATCATAAAAATCTGACAGAAATGCTGGGATCTCAGAGGGAGTAGATGAAGAAATGGGAACCAAAGGTGCATCCCCATGAATCCCCCGACATCCCCAGCTCAGCACAGACATTGATCTCCAGTCCAAGACTGGATTATGAATTTGTAACCATGGTAATCCAAGTACTAATACGTCATGTAGATTATATAACACAAGGAAACGAATAATCTCCTGATGGTCTGGGGAAAGATGCATAGTCACTTGTGTCCAATATTGTGGTTTATTGCTAGCCAAAGGTGTAGAATCAATACCCTTTAAGGGAATAGAAACCTCCAGAGGCTCTAAATCAAACCCACAACGCTTGGCAAAGGACCAATCCATGAGACTCAGAGCGGCGCCAGAATCCACATAAGCATCCACAGTAACAGATGATAAAGTACAAATCAATGTCACGGACAAAAGAAATTTAGACTGCAAGGTACCCATAGAAAAAGATTTATCAACCTTTTTATCAACCTTCTTTATGCGTTTAGAGCATGCTGATATAACATGAGCTGGATCTCCACAATAGAAGCACAACCCATTTTTGCGCCTGTAATTCTGTCGTTCGCCTCTAGACAATACACTATCGCATTGCATATGCTCTGGTGCCTTTTCAGAGGTCACCGCCAAATGATGCACAGGTTTTTGCTCAGAAGATACCGCCATATGGTGCACAGGTTTTTGCTCAGAAGATACCGCCATATGGTGCACAGGTTTTTGCTCAAAAGATACCGCCATATGGTGCACAGATTTGCGCTCCCGTAAACGCCGATCAATCTGGATAGCCAATTTCATGGCATCATTCAGACCTGTAGGCACAGGGAACCCCACCATGACATCCTTCACGGCATCAGAGAGACCTTCTCTGAAATTAGCTGCTAGAGCGCACTCATTCCATTTAGTAAGCACCGACCATTTACGAAATTTTTGGCAGTATATCTCAGCTTCATCTTGCCCTTGGGAAAGAGCTATCAAGGCTTTCTCAGCCAAAATCTCTAAATTAGGTTCTTCATAAAGCAACCCCAAAGCCAGAAAAAACGCATCTACATTTAATAACGCAGGATCCCCTGGCGACAATGCAAATGCCCAACTTTGTGGGTCACCCCGCAATAGAGAAATAACAATTTTAACCTGTTGCGCAGGATCACCAGCAGAGTGAGATTTCAGAGACAAAAACAATTTACAATTCTCTCTGAAATTCAAAAAACGGGATCTGTCTCCGGTAAAAAATTCAGGCATAGGGATCTTAGGTTCAGACATTGGAGCACGTATAACAAAATCTTGTAAGTTCTGGACCTTTGTAGCCAGGTTATTCAGACCTGCAACCAAACTCTGTGGATCCATGATTCAAACAGGTGTAACCAAAGCCATTCAGAGATTAAGAGGAGAGGAAAAAAAAAAGGCTGAAGACTGCAGTTTAAGCAAGGAGTACAAATAAGCACTAAGGTGCACTTTCCAAACACAGAAGGAAAAAAAAACCTTTTCATATCCTTTCCTGCTTTAGTGCATAGTTTTAACACATGCTGGGCCGGCCAAACTGTTATGATTTTCCCAATGGCAGGGAAATCAAAATAACAACGGACTAGCTCTCGGGTGATGGGAACTAAAGTGACCGTGACCTGAACCTGACACGACACTGGAAGTAGCCGGGGAGTGTTTCCTACGATGCCCTAGACACCACGCGCCAGCCGGAGATCTAACTACCCCTATCAGAGGAATATACAGGCCTGCCTTACCTCCAGAGATGAACCCCAAAAGGAGATAGCAGCCCCCCACAGATATTGACGGTGAGTCAAGAGGAAAAGACATACGTAGGATGAACAGCAGATTTAGCACAGTGAGGTCCGCTTACTAGATAGCAGAAGTACAGGAAAGAGTCACTTCACGGTCAACTTCAAAACACTACTCAAAAACACCATCCTGAAATTACTTTAAAACTCCAGTGACAACTCATGCCACTGGAGTGGCAATTTCAGTCCACGAGAGCTTCCAGCTACAGAGAGTCACATTGCAAATAGCTGGACAAAAATAGCAATAACTAGAAACAAAATTCAACTTAGCTGAACAGGATCTTGAGGCAGGAGAATGCAACAGAATGCTACTGATACATTGTTGGCCGGCATCGGACCAGCAGCCAAGCAGCCTTAAATAGGAAACTCCCCTAATGGGTGTCAACAGGTGATCAAGGATAGAAGAAGGCAAATAAGTGGCACTACCATAAAACACCACCGGGGGAGCCCACAAACAGAATTCACAACAGTTCACTCTGCATTCCATCTTGACTGAAAATAACAGAAATGTAGATATTCTTGCAAACTTTAAAAAAAAGAAAAACTAAAATATCACATGGTCATAAGTATTCAGAACCTTTGCTCAGTATTGAGTAGAAGCAACCTTTTGAGCTAGTAGAGCCATGAGACATCTTGGGAATGATGCAACAAGTTTTCCACACCTGCATTTGGGGATCTGTTGTGGATTCTGTTCTCGGGCTCCCTCCTGTGGTCATAAGTGGTACTTTGTGAGTTCTTTTCATGGGCTCCCTCTGGTGGCTTTGAGTGTTACGGCTGGTCTGTAGCTGGACCCCAGCTGCCTCGTTTTCTGCTAGGCTTGCTGCCTATTTAACTCCATCTGGACCTTTACTTGTTGCCTGCTGTCGTTGTATTCAGTACTGGTTCAGATCTCTCTGGGACTTCCCTTGTGACCTGTCTCCTCGTGGAGAAGCTAAGTTCATACTAGTCCATTTTTGCTCTTTGCTTTTTGAAAATGTTTCTCAGTATATGATGAGTTCAGTCCAGCTTGCTTATATGCTATTTGATTGCTAGCTGGAAGCTCTGGGGTGCGGAGTTGCGCCCCTCACATCGTGAGTCGGTGTGGGGGTCTTTTTGTATTCTCTGCGTGGATAATTTTTGTAGTATTTTATACTGACCGCACAGATTCCTTGCTATCTTCTGACTATTTAGTTACTAGCGGGCCTCATTTGCTAAAACCTATTTTCATTTCTATGTTTGTGTTTTCCCCTTAACTCACCGTTATTATTTGTGGGGGCTGCCTACTCTTTGGGGAAAATTTCTCTGAGGCAAGTGAGGCTTTGTTTCTCTCTAGGGGTAGCTAGTTTCTCAGGCTGTGAAGAGGCGTCTAGGCCGAGTCAAGTACGCTCCACGGCTGCCTATAGTGTGTGTTTGATAGGATCAGGATTGCGGTCAGTAAAGTTCCCACATTCCCAGAGCTTGTCCTTATTTTGGTTTACTTATCAGGTCAGTTCATGTGTTCCTAACCACCAGAACCATAACAGTACAGCAGGCCCGTAAAGTGTTAATGCATCGCAAAAGAGGGATAAGAGAAGCTCTGAGGTTTTTTTTTCCTCTGCAGTGTGTTTAGCCTCTCTCCTCCCCTTAATCTCTGGGTGGTTCAGGACTCAGCTGCAGATATGGACATTCAAGGTCTGTCCTCTTGTGTGGATCAGCTCGCTACAAGGATACAAAGCATTCAGGATTATGTAATTCACAGTCCTATGTCTGAACCTAAAATACCAATTCCTGAGCTGTTCTCTGGAGATAGATCTAGGTTTTTGAATTTCAAAAATAATTGCAAATTGTTTCTTTCTCTGAGACCTCGTTCCTCTGGTGACCCTGCTCAGCAAGTCAAAATTATTATTTCTTTGTTACGTGGTGACCCTCAGGATTGGGCATTCTCCCTGGCGCCAGGAGATCCTGCATTGCTAAATGTGGATGCGTTTTTTCTGGCACTTGGATTGCTTTATGAGGAACCTAATCTAGTGGACCAGGCAGAAAAGATTTTGCTGGCTCTCTCTCAGGGTCAGGATGAAGCAGAGGTTTACTGTCAGAAGTTTAGGAAGTGGTCTGTGCTCACTCAATGGAATGAGTGTGCCCTGGCAGCGATTTTCAGAAAGGGTCTTTCTGAAGCCCTTAAGGATGTTATGGTGGGGTTCCCCACGCCTGCGGGTCTGAATGAGTCAATGTCTTTGGCCATTCAGATTGATCGGCGTTTGCGGGAGCGCAAACCTGTGCACCATCTGGCGGTGTTTTCTGAACAGAAGCCTGAGTCTATGCAATGTGACAGGATTCTGACCAGAATTGAACGGCAAAATCACAGACGTCAGAATGGGTTGTGCTTTTACTGTGGTGACTCCGCTCATGTTATCTCTGACTGTTCTAAGCGCACAAAAAGGTTCGCTAAGTCTGTCACCATAGGTACTGTACAGCCTAAATTCATTTTGTCTGTTACTTTGATTTGCTCTCTGTCATCCTACTCTGTTATGGCTTTTGTGGATTCAGGCACTGCCCTGAATTTGATGGATTTGTCATTTGCCAGGCGCTGTGGTTTTATCTTGGAGCCATTGCAATTCCCTATTCCATTAAAGGGAATTGATGCTACGCCATTGGCCAAGAATAAGCCTCAGTACTGGACTCAAGTAACTATGTGCATGACTCCTGCACATCATGAGGTTATTCGCTTTCTGGTGTTACATAATTTGCATGATGTTGTCGTGTTGGGTCTGCCATGGCTGCAGGTTCATAATCCAGTCCTGGATTGGAAAGCAATGTCTGTGTCAAGTTGGGGTTGTCAAGGGGTACATGGCGATGTCCCTTTGGTGTCAATTGCTTCTTCTACTCCTTCTGAAGTCCATGAATTTTTGTCGGATTACCAGGATGTATTTGATGAGCCCAAATCCAGTGCCCTACCTCCTCATAGGGATTGTGATTGTGCTATAAATTTGATTCCTGGTAGTAAGTTCCCTAAGGGTCGACTTTTTAATTTATCTGTACCAGAACATACCGCTATGCGGACTTATATAAAGGAGTCTTTGGAGAAAGGGCATATTCGTCCGTCCTCGTCACCTTTGGGTGCAGGGTTCTTTTTTGTGGCCAAGAAGGATGGTTCTCTGAGACCCTGTATAGATTATCGCCTTCTAAATAAAATCACGGTCAAATTTCAGTACCCTTTGCCTCTGCTGTCCGATCTGTTTGCTCGGATTAGGGTGGCTAGTTGGTTCACCAAGATAGATCTTCGAGGAGCTTATAATCTTGTGCGTATAAAGCAGGGCGATGAATGGAAAACAGCATTTAATACGCCCGAAGGTCATTTTGAGTACTTGGTGATGCCTTTTGGGCTTTCTAATGCCCCTTCCGTGTTTCAGTCCTTCATGCACGACATCTTCCGAGAGTATCTGGATAGATTTATGATTGTGTACCTGGATGATATTTTGGTCTTTTCTGATGATTGGGAGTCTCATGTGAAGCAGGTCAGGATGGTGTTTCAGGTCCTGCGTGCCAATGCCTTGTTTGTGAAGGGCTCTAAATGTCTCTTTGGAGTCCAGAAGGTTTCCTTTTTGGGCTTTATTTTTTCCCCTTCTACTATCGAGATGGATCCAGTTAAAGTCCAGGCCATTTATGACTGGACTCAACCTACATCAGTGAAGAGTCTTCAGAAGTTCTTGGGCTTTGCTAATTTTTACCGTCGCTTCATCACTAATTTTTCTAGTGTGGTTAAGCCTTTGACGGATTTGACTAGAAAGGGTGCTGATGTGACGAATTGCTCTTCTGCGGCCGTTGAGGCCTTTCAGGAGCTGAAACGTCAGTTTTCTTCGGCTCCTGTCTTGTGTCAGCCTGATGTCTCTCTTCCCTTTCAGGTTGAGGTTGATGCTTCTGAGATTGGAGCAGGGGCTGTCTTGTCACAGAGAAGCTCTGATGGCTCGGTGATGAGACCATGTGCTTTCATTTCTAGAAAGTTTTCGCCTGCCGAGCGGAATTATGATGTTGGTAATCGGGAGTTGTTGGCAATGAAGTGGGCATTTGAGGAGTGGCGACATTGGCTTGAGGGAGCCAAGCATCGCGTGGTGGTCTTGACGGATCACAAGAATTTGATTTATCTCGAGTCTGCCAAGCGGTTAAATCCTAGACAAGCTCGATGGTCGCTGTTTTTCTCCCGTTTTGATTTCGTGGTTTCGTACCTTCCGGGCTCAAAGAATGTGAAGGCTGATGCCCTTTCTTGGAGTTTTGTGCCTGACTCTCCAGGAGTTTCTGAACCGGCTGGTATCCTCAGAGAGGGGGTGATCTTGTCTGCCATCTCCCCTGATTTGCGGTGGGTGCTGCAGGAATTTCAGGCCGATAGACCTGACCGTTGTCCACCGGAGAGACTGTTTGTCCCGGATAGATGGACCAGTAGAGTTATTTCCGAGGTTCATTCTTCGGTGTTAGCGGGTCATCCTGGGATTTTTGGTACCAGGGATTTGGTGGCTAGGTCCTTTTGGTGGCCTTCTTTGTCGCGGGATATGCGTTCCTTTGTGCAGTCCTGTGGGATTTGTGCTTGGGCCAAGCCTTGCTGTTCTCGTGCCAGTGGATTGCTTTTGCCTTTGCCTGTCCCGAAGAGGCCTTGGACACATATTTCCATGGATTTTATTTCGGATCTTCCAGTCTCTCAGAGGATGTCTGTCATCTGGGTGGTTTGTGATCGTTTTTCTAAAATGGTCCATTTGGTGCCCTTGCCTAAGTTACCCTCCTCCTCTGATTTGGTTCCGCTGTTTTTTCAGAATGTGGTTCGTTTGCATAGTATTCCAGAGAACATTGTGTCTGACAGAGGGTCCCAGTTTGTGTCCAGATTTTGGCGGTCCTTTTGTGCTAAGATGGGCATTGATTTGTCTTTTTCTTCGGCCTTCCATCCTCAGACGAATGGCCAAACCGAACGAACTAATCAGACCCTGGAAACTTATCTGAGATGTTTTGCTTCTGCTGATCAGGATGATTGGGTGAATTTTTTGCCATTGGCTGAGTTCGCCCTCAATAATCGGGCTAGTTCTGCTACTTTGGTTTCACCTTTTTTTTGTAATTCTGGTTTTCATCCTCGTTTTTCCTCAGGTCAGGTTGAGCCTTCTGACTGTCCTGGGGTGGATTCTGTGGTGGATAGGTTGCAGCAGATTTGGAACCACGTGGTGGACAATTTGACGTTGTCACAGGAGAAGGCTCAGCGCTTTGCTAATCGCCGTCGCTGTGTGGGTCCCCGACTTCGTGTGGGGGATTTGGTGTGGTTGTCATCTCGTTATGTTCCTATGAAGGTTTCCTCTCCTAAGTTCAAACCTCGTTTCATTGGTCCTTATAAGATTTCAGAAATCCTCAATCCTGTGTCATTTCGTTTGGACCTCCCAGCATCTTTTACCATTCATAATGTGTTCCATAGGTCATTGTTGCGGAGGTATGTGGTGCCTGTGGTTCCTTCTGTTGATCCTCCTGCTCCGGTGTTGGTCAAGGGAGAATTGGAGTATGTGGTGGAGAAGATCTTGGATTCTCGTGTTTCAAGACGGAAGCTTCAGTATTTGGTTAAATGGAAGGGCTATGGTCAGGAGGATAATTCCTGGGTGGTTGCCTCTGATGTCCATGCTGCCGATTTGGTTCGTGCCTTTCATTTGGCTCGTCCTGATCGGCCTGGGGGCTCTGGTGAGGGTTCGGTGACCCCTCCTCAAGGGGGGGGTACTGTTGTGGATTCCGTTCTCGGGCTCCCTCCTGTGGTCATGAGTGGTACTTTGTGAGTTCTGTTCATGGGCTCCCTCTGGTGGCTTTGAGTGTTACGGCTGGTCTGTAGCTGGACCCCAGCTGCCTCGTTTTCTGCTAGGCTTGCTGCCTATTTAACTCCATCTGGACCTTTACTTGTTGCCTGCTGTCGTTGTATTCAGTACTGGTTCAGATCTCTCTGGGACTTCCCTTGTGACCTGTCTCCTCGTGGAGAAGCTAAGCTCATACTAGACCATTTTTGCTCTTTGCTTTTTGAAAATGTTTCTCAGTATATGATGAGTTCAGTCCAGCTTGCTTATATGCTATTTGATTGCTAGCTGGAAGCTCTGGGGTGCGGAGTTGCGCCCCTCACATCGTGAGTCGGTGTGGGGGTCTTTTTGTATTCTCTGCGTGGATAATTTTTGTAGTATTTTATACTGACCGCACAGATTCCTTGCTATCTTCTGACTATTTAGTTACTAGCGGGCCTCATTTGCTAAAACCTATTTTCATTTCTATGTTTGTGTTTTCCCCTTAACTCACCGTTATTATTTGTGGGGGCTGCCTACTCTTTGGGGAAAATTTCTCTGAGGCAAGTGAGGCTTTGTTTCTCTCTAGGGGTAGCTAGTTTCTCAGGCTGTGAAGAGGCGTCTAGGACGAGTCAGGTATGCTCCACGGCTGCCTATAGTGTGTGTTTGATAGGATCAGGATTGCGGTCAGTAAAGTTCCCACATTCCCAGAGCTTGTCCTTATTTTGGTTTACTTATCAGGTCAGTTCATGTGTTCCTAACCACCAGAACCATAACAGGGATCCTTTGCCATTCTTCCTTGCAGATCCTCTCCAGTTCCATCAGGTTGGATGGTGAATGTTGGTGGACATCCATTTTCAGGTCTCTCCACAGATGCTCAATTGGGTTTAGGGCAGGGCTCTGGCTGGGCCAGTCAAGAATGGTCACAGAGTTGTTCTGAAGCTACTCCTTTGTTATTTTAGCTGTGTGCTTAGGGTCATTGTCTTGTTGGAAGGTGAACCTTCACCCAAGTCTGAGGTCCAGAGCGTTCCGGAAGAAGTTTTCATCCAGGACATCTCTGTACTTGGCCGCATTCATGTCTCCTTCAATTGCAACCAGTCGTCCTGTTCCTGCAGCTGAAAAACACCCCCATAGCATGATGCTGCAACCACCATGTTTCACTGTTGGGATTGTATTGGGCAGGTGATGAGCAGTGCCTGGTTTTCTCCACACATACCACTTAGAATTATCACCAAAATGGTCTATCTTCATCTCATCAGATCAGAAAATCTTATTTCTCATAGTCTGAGAGTCCTTCACGTGTTTTTTTTTTAGCAAACTCTATGCGGGCTTTCATATGTCTGGCACTGGGGAAAGGCTTCCGTTGGGCCACTCTGCCATAATGGCCCAATTGGTGGAGGACTGTAGTGATAGTTGACTTTGTGGAACTTTCTCCCATCTCCCTACTGCATCTCTGGAACTCAGCCACAGTGATCTTGTGGTTCTTCTTTACTTCTCCCACCAAGGCTCTTCTCCCATGATTGCTCAGTTTGGCTGAGTGGTCAGGTCTAGGAAGACTTCTGGTGGTCCCAAATGTCTTCCACTTAAGGATTACCGAGGCCACTGTGTACTTAGGAACCTTGAGCATTGCAGAAATTATTTCGTAGTCTTGGCCAGATGTGTGCCTTGCCACAATTATGTCTCTGAGCTCCTTGGCCAGTTCCTTTCCTCATTGGGTCTGACATGCACTGTGAGCTGTGAGGTCTTATATAGACAGGTGTGTGCCTTTCCAAATCAAGTTCTATCAGTTTAATTAAACACAGCTGTACTCCAATGAAGGAGTAGAACCATCTCAAGGAGGATCACAAGGAAATGGACAGCATGTGACTTAAATATCAGTGTCTGAGAAAAGGGTCTGAATACTTTATGACCATGTGATATTTCAGTTTTTCTTTTTTAATAAATTTGCAAAAAATTCTACGTTTCAGTTTTTTTTCAGTCAAGATGGGGTGCAGAGTGTACATTAATGAGAAAAAAAATGAACTTTTTTGAATTTACCAAATGGCTGCAATGAAACAAAGAGTGAAAAATTTAGAGAGGTCTGAATACTTTCCGTACCCACTGTATATATATGTGTCACTGACTTCTATATATCTATGTATTCTATGTATATATATCTATTTTATCTATTCTATTCTAACATGTCAGTGTGATTTTATTGTATGTGGCACATGAATTGCCGGCTTTTCAAAGGACACCAGTGCGCAAATATCGGACAGCACTCGCAACATGGTCCGAGTGCTGTGCGATTTTTTTTCTTATACCCATAGGCTTTGCATTGGCAAGTTTAGGCCGAGTCTCGGTGACAATCGCTATAGATACAAGATAGTAAATCCAGCACTCAACTTAAGTATATTTTGCAGCAAGGTTTCTTGTAGTATGAACAAAAAGACGTTTAGGTCTGTGGTGACTTTCATCAGTTACATAATGTTCAATAGCAGAAGTTGACCGAAAATAGGTAGTGCCGCATATATGAGGCAAGTTTATGGCTTCTAGTGCATTGCAGATCGCTATAGGAGAGAGTGAATGATGGTAGTACCTGGAGCAAATGTGCTCCCTGATGCGGAGTCCACCGCTCGTCTCAGATGATGAAGGTCACCGCAGACCGAAACGTCTTTTTGTTCCTACTACAATAAACCTTGCTGCAAAATATACTTAAGTTGAGTTCTGGGTTTACTATCTTGTATCTATATGGTTTGGGAACCTAACCCTAGCACCTCCCTTTTTTTTCGTAGTTGTGCTCACGCTGTCTTTTCTATTGATGACAATCGCAGCATGCTGCGATTTTACCCACACGTCGAATACGCCTGAGAAAATAAACGCTGATGTGAGCTGCCCCTTAGAATAACACTGGTCCAAGTGCTATGCGATGTTTTCTCGCATAGCAATTGCCCGTATTCTAAGGTAGTATGATGCCACCCTTACACATGAGTCATTGAGCTCACTGATTGGCTGCAGTGTTGTCGTGTCGATATGATGTCGGAGTTGCAAAAAAATAAAACTAAATAGACTGGTTCAGTGATGGAACTCCAGTGCTGGACCCAGAGAGGGTTTGTAATAGTTTGACTTTTTTCTAACTACTGCAGTTTATAATCCACTGTTTTCTGAAAAGGGGCCACCTCTATAAATGTCTGTCGTACATCATCCGTTTTCATCATGAAACGACTCTAACAACTAAACTAAATTTATTTTAAAATTTACACAATTGAAAGTTTTAACGCATACAACATCACACTGTGCCTGGCTTAACCACACAAACATGGAAAGCATCTGCTACAGTTTAATTAACCTCCCAAGTTGTGGTCCTGATGACAGTTATATGGTTCATGTACACGGTCAATGACAAGACTTCATACTAACTCAAATTAACCTAACTCAATATTAGAGTGTGCTGCCAGCAGACATGGCGGATAAAAACTCATATTGTAAATCTATATATTTGCATTACAATGCTAATGTATTAAATATACCTCCAGCATCAAAAAATCACAGGATTTTCATATCCACATATTGTACTATATAAACTCCTAATCACAGAGATTTCAACTCAGGAGATCTGTGAGCAAAAAATCATTCCAAATGCCACTCTGGTAGAAGGCATGTGACTTTACCACTCTCTTCGGTTAGAGTGCAACATAACGTGAAAAGAGTCCTATTCATTAGTGTGAGCAACATACAGTTGTGCTCAAAAGTTGACATACCCTGGCAGAATTTATGTTTTCTTGGCCTTTTTTTCAGAGAATATGAATTCTAAAACATCAAAACTTTTTCTCCACTCATGGTTAGTGGTTGGGTGAAGCCATTTATTGTCAAACTACTGTGTTTTCTCTTTTTAAATCATAATGACAACCCAAAACATCCAAATGACCCTGATCAAAAGTTCACATACCCCATTTCTTAATACCGTGTATTGCCCCCTCTAACATCAATGACAGCTTGAAGTCTTTTGTGGTAGTTGTGGATAAGGTTCTTTATTTTCTCAGATGGTAAGCGGCTCAATCTTCTTGGCAAAAAGCCTCCAGTTCCTGTAAATTCCTGGGCTGTCTAGCCTGAACTGTGTGCTTGAGATCTCCCCAGAGTTGCTCAAATGATATTGAGGTCAGGAGACTGAGATGGCCACTCCAGAACCTTCACTTTGTTCTGCTGTAGCCAATGATAGGTCGACTTGGCCTTGTGTTTTGGATCGTTGTCATGTTGGAACATCCAAGTACGTCCCATGCACAGTTTCCGGCTGATGAGTGCAAATTTGCCTCCAGTATTTGCGTCACTCTCTACCTTACTTCCATTTATAGTGTGGGGTCTGTGACTCTCTACCTACCCTTCATGTGTAATGTAAAATCTGTCACTGTCTAGTTAGTCTCTCTGTGTAGTGTGGGGTCTGTCACTCGCTACTTACCCTCTAAGTGTAGTGTGAGTCTGTTACTCTACGTATCCTACATGAGACAAAACCCAAGACAGAACCAAAATTAACAAATACCCTGCTGTAATGAAATAAAAAAACAATAGTGCATAGAAATAACACTAGAAACTATAATGAACTGGAGTACAAGATGGAATGCAAGCAAAAGAGCATGTTCACACTGGCCATCAAATAGACAAAACCCAGGACAGAAAAAATGAACAAATACCTTACTGTAATTAAACAATTAAAAGCAACAGTACATATAAATAAATAGGGTACTCAATAAATACATTTTTTGGTTTAGTTTTATATTTCATGAGTAGTGTGCGGTTTGTCTCTCTCTACTTAACCTTCATGTGTAAGGTATAGCATGGGGTCTTCCATTCCTTACCTGCTCTCCATGTGTAGGGTGAGGTCTGTCACTTTCTACCTGTTTTCCATGTGTAGTGCAGTGTATGTCAATCTCTACATACCTATTGTCACTAGTGTGTTACGTCCTCCTGGGAGATCTGGGGTTAAGCGATCTTTACGTACTGTGAATCATAGGTCTTTCATTTAGCCTGTGTATTTTGTTTCTCATTTTTAAATGGACTCTGTGTCCTTTGGCGCTGAAGAGGTTAACAACTTGTATGCTGATTAGAGACATGCAGCTCCTTCTTACAGCTGCTCCTGACCTCCTCGTTTTCTCTCTCTATAAAACCAGGCCAGACCTTCTCATTCCTGCCTGTGAAAGTTTTGCTTCCTGGCTTGCTGGAGTTGCTGTGCTGAAGTTGGAGGTCGTAGTTGCTACTGGAAATTGTTGTCTGCTGTTTTTGGGTGTATTCTTTCTTCATTATCCTATTCCCATTTGGTTTGTACCTTCCTATCCTTCTCTATATTCCTCTCTACCTTTGGTGATGGTTTTTGTATGTAAGTTGCTTTTTTGTTATCCCTGTTTGTCTTACGTGTATAAACACTAACATATCTGTCCCAGGCTTCCTGGGGGAGGGGGAAAGGGACAACTTAGGACATTAACAGGAGCATAGTAGGTCAGAGACTCAGGCCTCTCTACCTTTTAAGAGTACCTTCAGGACAGTGTTAGGGTCCTAGTTCCAAAGACAGTTTGAGGCCCCCTTCCTTACCCAAGACTGTCACAGCGTGACACATAGATTCCATGTGTAGTGAAATATCTGTGACTCTCTAACTGTGCTCCATGTGCAGTGCAAGATCTGTCACTCTCTATCTGAGCTCCATGTGTAGTGTAAGTATGGGCCTTGTCTATCTGTAGCAAGCTGCAAGCAATGTTCTGCAGCTAAGTTTTAAGTAAAATGAGGCAGCACATGTGCAGATTGAGATCTCGGCTCAATGAAGATCTAATTGAGCCGAGATCTCGATCTGTGCATGTGCTGCCTTTGGAGACATTTTATTGAAGGCTAGCCTTGAAATCAAACTGCGATGCACCACCTACAGCACCATTTTATTGAAGACCAGAAGACTAGTCGTGAAGTCAAACTATTCATGCTCTGCCCACCCAGATAGTGGCAGAAAATTTCAAATAGGAGGCAGGTCACTGATTTTTCCTGTCATTGAAACACCAGAAGCAGGTGGAAGGACCGGACACAAGGAGAAGACCCTACCCACAGTCCCACCCTTTTACATACACATTTCCTTAGAAGAAAACTTCAAATGCTGATTTAGCAATAACTACAGAGCGGATTTCTCCACCAAAGGTATCAATTTAATCACTATAACAGAGTCATTATGGCCATGCCTTTACTTTACATTACCAAATCCTATGAACATGTTCTCTTTAAAAAAAAATCCCTGCATTACAAATATACAATGTGGCTCCAATTTTATAGGTACATTGAGGTTATTGCATGATTCCGAATGAAGAAAAAATCTTGATGTGTCTCACTGCATGCCATATCACAGACATCTTGCACCAAAAGCAAGAGTAGAATATGTCGCCTCATGCAATGACACTTAAAATCTATATCACAATTCAGACCCTGACATGAATTTTTACTTTTACAGTAACACAATAACAATTGCTCTTGTCTTGCTACATAACATTGAGGAGGACTTTTTCGGGTTTCAGAAGCCGAGCTACTTCAGAGGTAAAACAGCAGTGTAGGAAAGTATGTATTTTGTGTCAAGAAACCAGACTAATGCATTTTCCGGCATATCAAATATATTATAAGTTAACATGACATTTCATAAAAAATGCAGTTGTAAAATATATTGTAAATCATTTCACCTTTAGATGAACCGTAAGTCTGATGTAATGCAGGGTTCAATGGAGCAGTGCACGATACAAAGATTCCCTCTTTGGATACTTGGGTCATGTACGTCTCCACCGGTGCCTCCAACAAGTAGAACGTGATGTAATAGGTCTTCTGAAGAATGTTTCTATCACTTTAAATTAAGCTAAATCCCAATGCCAATTCAAACTTTTCATTTTTTCAAAAAGGTGTCTTTGTGAAAAGCATATTTTACTATCTCGGGAGTCTAGAATAACCATTTGCATGGAACATTATCTAATATTAGACATTTTTAAATATTTCCCACAATGTATTATCACTTTGGCTCTTGCAGTGTTCTGTTATTTGTCAAGAATCATTAATGTCTCCAATATGCTTCCATTTGGTTATAAAACAGGTCGTGGATTCTTTCCGTTCCCACCCATTTACTAAAACTAAAAATTGATTTTTTTATCTTTTTCAAATAAAATAAATGCTACAGTTCCGTACATGTCAACTGGTAATATTTTACAGATACAAATAGTAATCAGCAGATTGTAATTCACTTTCTAACAATGAAATCATTTGGGTGCAATAGTCCATAATCTCTTTTTCATTCCTTAATAATATGCAGTCCTAAACATTAAAAGAGCAGCACTCACCAATCCTTTTAGAAATGGACAGTCCTTTATTTGTCAGTTCATTGGGACATCCATTGGGTACACAGGAGAATGCAGGGTGCAGGAGAAATTGAGGACTACGGCCGTTTTGTTCCCCTCTGGCGTTCTACAGGTCCACCTGGTCAACAGATAATGTTGGCATGTTCTTCACAGGCAGCACATGACAGTGATCTCATGTGCCACCCATGGCTGTCACGCCACTGTCAGCTCCCTGCTTCTGCGCTGGCTCTAGAAGACGACTCCTCATATCATGGGAGAGGGGAAGGTAAAAATAATCATTGATTTATATTTGAAATGTGTTGGGGAAGAGCAGCCAAACGGAGGATACTAATACTGGAAGGGGCCAGGACGGGGGACATTATTACTGGATTGTCCCTGGATGGGTGACATTATTACTGGAAGGGGCCAGGATGGGGGACATTATAACTGAAAGGGACCCAAGAAGAGGAACATTATTACTGGAAGTGGCCCAAGATAGTGGACATTATTACTGTACGGGGCCAGGATGGGAGTCATTATTAATGGAAGGGGCCCAGGGTTGGATGATATTATTACAGGAAAGGACTCATGATGGGGGATATTATTACAGTAAGGAGTCCATGATGGTGGCTATTATTACAGGAAGGAGACATTATTACATGAAGGAGCTCAGGATGAGGTGTACTGTGCGGTCTCTCCACCTATACTGATTGCCATGACCTTATCTTAAATGTGTTAGTCAACGGTGCTCTGCTCCTAGAATTTTCTAATCATACACCAGGTTAGACCAGGAGATCAAAATGGAGATAAAGGAAGAGGATAAATGCCCATAATCTCAAAATAATCAATCAAATTTGGGAATGTAACAGTCCTAGGAAGTATTGAACAGGATCTTCCAAAGGATATGACAGAGGGCAGGGGATAAGGTTCCCACATAACTTCATTACTGCAATATTAAACTGTAGTCTTGATCAGAAGTTTCTGGGGGAAACGACAATTCTGACAATTCAAGTTATAAGGTTTTTGTTCAATGGTAGACTCGGAAGAGGGTGGGCAAAATATGCTCCTACAGTTATTAAATGGGACAATGTAACAAGTCACACATCAAATTATCAGTTAATATAGTTTTATGGTAAGGATCAACTACAAGTATGGCGGGATACTGGGTAAATGGACCTGATGATGACCAGTTGCTATTTTGTTAATGGGCTAGGTTTCTAAACTCAACCCACCCATCTTTTTTTTCTCCCTAGTAGTATTACAAAAGTATTTAAAAGTGTCAGGCTGGAGGTGGGGTGGTTGGATAGAGACTTTGGGGGGATGTATGGGATTATTTATGAATTTTATAGGATAATAATTTGAAATTTGTAATATTTGCATAAAAAGTTAAAAAACTGTGGCTTTCCTGAATAGCAGCTGCTATATCAATATCTCTGTACTTTAAATTCCAAATTTATTATTTCAGTTATCAAAAATATAGAGATGACTATAATGTAAAAACAACGGCAAAGTAAAACAAAAAAACAGAGATATAAAAAGAGAACAGTAAAAGAAAATAAATGGAAAACATGAATATTACTTTTTTCCATTCCCTCAGATACTCCAGTAAAATAAGTGTCACACTAAGCACAAGCGAGACAGCCAAAAATTGAGATCATCCTTTTGTACCGTATATAGCTTGCTCAATATCTAGTGTCTTATTCACACTTTTAAACCAGGCGTTGGCTCTAGAAGTGAAGAAAAGAGATGAAAAGCAGTCCAGCTCCCTCTTCAGATACAGGCCCTTAAAATAGTGAGTCTAGCACCAGAAAATTCTCTACCGAGCAAAAATACAAATTGAAGTGTCAGTAGGACTGTTGGCATGATACTTTTTGGTCCAGTATCTGAACAGACCATATAGATATGGCAAGCAGCAATTCTATAAATTCCCATTAAGTCATTCCATGTGGTATAGGGTAACTATGTTGAAAAATAAACAACGGATTTATGAAAGGGATGATGGGTATTTTAAGAACTGATGAGAGGATCTTACCCAGTGTAACTGTTCAATTAAAGATTGTCATATTGGAGGAAATATTGTATTGCTTAATCGAAACTCCCACGTGAAGGAGTCAAAACATCCCAGGGTCAAAAAAAAAGAATTTAGTTTTTAGAGTCCAAAAAATCTCCATTGGGTAAAGGCATCTAAAATTATGACCCTAAGCAAAAGAGGTCCAGAAATCTCCATTGGGTAAAGCAATCTAAAACTATGACTCTAAGCAAAAGAGGTCTACACACATGCCTGGCTGCATTTTAAATACAATTGACTGAATATGCACTATATTGCTAAAAGTATGTGGACATGGGATCTACATGATGATGGACTTCCCATTCTAATATCCATCTCCTCTTTTCTTGGGAGGGTTAAACTTTTAAAACCCAGTCTATATGGACCTCACTTTGTAGAGGAGCACAGTCACTGGAGAGGGCTTTTCCCAAACTGTTGCAACAGATGACTTTTATGTAGTACAAAGCCTAAAAAATGCCACACCATTATACTTCACCCCCATAAAATTAAAAAGTAGACACCACACATTCTGATATGTAGCTTTCACTGGGAGTCTGCTAACACAAAGTCAACCATCAGAATGGAAGGTAGTGCAAACACTCCAGAATGTAATAGTAGCACGATTCTTCCCACCACTCCAGCTGACAATGCATTGTGCATGGCAATCTTAAGGCCCCGTCTCACATAGCGAGATCGCTAGCGAGATCGCTGCTGAGTCACAAGTTTTGTGACGCAACAGCGACCTCAGTAGCGATCTCGCTATGTGTGACACGTACCAGTGATCAGGCCCCTGCTGCGAGATCGCTGGTCGTGTCAGAATGGCCTGGACCTTTTTTTGGTCGTTGAGGTCCCGCTGACATCACTGAATCGGTGTGTGTGACACCGATCCAGCGATGTCTTCACTGGTAACCAGGGTAAACATCGGGTTACTAAGCGCAGGGCCGCGCTTAGTAACCCGATGTTTACCCTGGTTACCAGCGTAAATGTAAAAAAAAACAAACAGTACATACTCGCCTTCTGATGTCCGTCAGGTCCCTTGGCGTCTGCTTCCTGCTCTGACTGAGCCGCCGTAAAGTGAGAGCACAGCAGTGACGTCACCGCTGCGCTCTGCTCTCACTGTACGGCGGCTCAGTCAGAGCAGGAAGCAGACGCCAAGGGACCTGACGGGCAACAGATGGTGAGTATGTACGTTTTTTTTTTTTTTTACATTTACGCTGGTAACCAGGGTAAACATCGGGTTACTAAGCGCGGCCCTGCGCTTAGTAACCCGATGTTTACCCTGGTTACCCGGGTGCTGCAGGGGGACTTCGGCATCGTTGAAGACAGTTTCAACGATGCCGAAGTCGTTCCCCTGATCGTTGGTCGCTGGAGAGAGCTGTCTGTGTGACCGCTCCCCAGCGACCACACAGCGACCACACAGCGACGCTGCAGCGATCAGCATCGTTGTCTGTATCGCTGCAGCGTCGCTGTGTGAGACGGGGCCTTTAGGCTTGACCATGAGCGGCCGTGGAATCCTATTTCATGAAGACCCTGACCCTGAGATGTCAATAATGTCACTTCCATAGCTGGCTTGATACTTTGTATTAAGTGATACAACAGATCATTGGAAGTTTTACACACCATGACCTTCAGCACTAGGCAGTTCTGCTCTGCTTCACGGCTTACTCATAGATGCTTTTACATCTTTAGTATATTACGTATAGTTAAATGAGGCATAGCAAGCAGATCAGTAATGTAACAGACTTTAATGAAGACCAAAACAGAAAAATTATTATCACAAATAACAATAATACAAACATCTTATATGCATAAAAACATAAGGGCCATACACAAAGCAAGAATGTATAGGGCAAAATTGATATAAAAGAATGTAAAAGTGTACTTTATTATCTTACATGCGAAAACAACATTAAAAAACAGACACACAACAGAGAAATAACACAACAAGAGGTGTCAAATAAGTATCGTTTCTCCTTGCGGAGAGTGACATGTTAAGCATGCCGAGATGGGGAGACTTAAAGCTGCAATGCTCCTCTGGGAAATATGCAAATTGTCTCTTCAGAGAGGAAGAGGACTAGAACTCTAGGGCCACCTATTGGAAGTAGCAATCCTAAAAGTCAACCTTGACCCGTTAACAAGCCTTGTCACATGACTTAGTCGACATTGACTTTTAGGATTGCTACTTGTAGCAATAACTAGAATGGTTGTATACAATTTTAGGAGACCTTGGAGTGTTATACCCAACTTTTTAGGGCAATTATAGGCTTTGCAATCAATTGTGATTCACAGCAAATTGATTGCCTGAAAATCAAATTTTGGGGAAAAATTAGGCTAACCTCGTGAATTTGAATTTCAAAAGATTCGATCATCTCTTATTAGAACCCATTCTACTACTTTTTCTATGGAGATTGCCTTTATGTTATCTTTTGCCAGTGGTGTTATATTCACCCTTTTTTGCATAATATTTTACATTATATAACCGTAATGTATTTCGATGTACTTCACAGAGAATTTATCCAATGACATGAGTCTACTGTGTGTTTTGTTATGGATAAATAGCTGGAGTTTTAAGGCAACCTTGTCATCACGGATAAACCCTTTTTCTAAGTAATGATATTTCACATGCCATACTTTCGTTCTACTTAACAATGTGACCTGGATCTGCAGTGCAGCATTACTAATGATCAGTAATATTTGTTTCCTTAATCAATAGGGAACACTGTTAGCCATAACCCTCCTCCTGCCCTTGAAAATAACTTTAGTGCTGAATAGATCATCGCGTTTTCCATGCTTTATTCATAATCACATGGCACAGAATTCCTTCCAACTACATTCACAAGAGCTTGGATGTCTGGTGTTTGCTCCAAGACACAGGCTGCTTGCCATCTGTATCCTCCCTTTAAACTGTTGAAACTAAAGGACGTATTTTACTGAAAAAAAATTGGAAAGTGGAGCCATAAACATTCACAAAAGAAAATGACTTTCCTGTGCACTGCGGAGGAATGTGACATGTGGACATGAGGGCGTTTTCTTGTGGATCAGTAAAATGTGAATTACAGCATCTAACATTTGGACAATATAATATAGGGAAATGAATGAAACATTTGTTTCTTGCTGAAATGGCAGCATGAGATTGTACAGGTCAAAATCACAAAGTTTTGGCATTTGTTGTTAAAGTCATAGATTAACATTTGCTTCACTGCTACAATCCTTGGCTAAATGGACAAACATGCGCCTCATTTCCAAAAAATGTAATCGAAGCCATCTGATAAAAATTAAAGCTGTTTTTAGCTCTTTATCCCATGATTGAAATAATTTTACTTATTTTGTTTTTGTATTTTATGTGTTGTAGCTAAGCAAACAGTAAATCTTATGAGTTTTTGCCATGTAGATAAATAATAATAAATAATAAATGTCAATCTATGGGTCATATCCTTGAATACACCAAGGTCATACTTCCCAGCATTCTACCGGGCAATATGAGGACATCTAAATCCCGCTCCTAGTATCACCACAGGACCAGCATCTATTGGTGCTTTGTTTACCGAGAATCTTGGTAACGACACCAAGTACTGCATGCAGTGAGGCAATATTGTAGCATTAATAGACTGGTAATGTCCGATGATCATTTTGACAAACAAATAAGTTCATTTGCATGGAAAAATGTTGACACATCAAGTCTCAATCTTTATCTGAGCAATATACACTAGGCAAGAGTCAGCAACCATCTCATTATGATCAGGGGGTAGGATTACAATGAAATGTAGCAGCTATGGTGTTTCTAACCAAATTTTTCTCCTGTTGGCTGACTGGAGATTCCACTAAATAAAAAGATTGGCTTGAAATTCGTTCTCCAGAATTCTGTATGGATCTTCTGCTATTTATGTTTTTATATTATACTAGATGGTGGCCCGAGTCTAACGCATCGGGTATTCTAGAATATGTATGTACGTCGCGCTTAGCACAGCCACGTAGTATATAGCACAGCCACGTAGTATATAGCACAGCCACGTAGTATATAGCAGCCACATAGTATATAGCACAGCCCACGTAACACAGACAGCCACGTAGTATATAGCAGGCACGTAAAATATATAGCACAGCCCACATAATATATAGAGCAGCACACGTAATATATAGCACAGCCCAAGCAGTATATAACACAGGCCACGTAGAATATAACACTGCCCACGCAGTATATAACACAGCCCACGCAGTATATTACACTGCCCATGCAGTATATAACACAGTGCATGTAGTATATAGCACAGCCCACGTAACACAGACAGCCACGTAGTATATAGCACAGCCACGTAGTATATAGCACAGCCACGTAGTATATAGCAGCCACGTGGTATATAGCAGCCACGTAGTATATAACACAGGCCACATAATATATAACACAGCCCATGAAATATATAGCACAGCCCAAGCAGTATATAACACAGCCCATGTAGTATATATCAGCCACATAGTATATAACAGCCCACGTCATATATAACACAGCCCACGTAGTATATAACAGCCCACGCAGTATATAACACAGCCCATGCAGTATATAACACAGCCCACACAGTATATAACACAGCCCACGCAGTATATAACACAGGCCACATAGTATATAACACAGCCCACGTAGTATATAACACAGCCCACGTAGTATATAACACAGCCCACGTAGTGTATAACACAGCCCATGTAGTATATAACACAGCCCATGCAGTATATAACACAGCCCACGCAGTATATAACACAGCCCACGCAGTATATAACACAGGCCACGCAGTATATAACACAGCCCACGAAATATATAGCACAGTCCACGTAGTATATAGCACAGCCCACGTAACACAGACAGCCATGTAGTATATAGCACAGCCACATAGTATATAGCACAGCCACGTAGTACATAGCAGCCATGTGGTATATAGCAGCCACGTAGTATATAACACAGGCCACATGATATATAACACAGCCCACGTAGTATATAACACAGCCCATGTAGTATATAACACAGCCCATGCAGTATATAACACAGCCCACGCAGTATATAACACAGCCCATGCAGTATATAACACAGCCCACGCAGTATATAACACAGGCCACATAGTATATAACACAGTCTTGTAGTATATAACACAGCCCACGTAGTGTATAACACAGCCCACACAGTATATAGCACAGCCCATGCAGTACATAGCACAGCCCATGCAGTATATAACACAGCCCATGCAGTATATAACACAGCTCATGCAGTATATAACACAGCTCATGCAGTATATAACACAGACCATGCAGTATATAACACAGCCCACAAAATATATAACACAGCCCACGTAATATATAGCACAGCCCATGCAGTGTATAACACATGCCACATAGAATATAACACTGCCCACACAGTATATAACACAGCACACGTAGTATATAACAGCCCACGCAGTATATAACACTGCCCACGCAGTATATAACACAGTCCACATAGTATATAGCACAGCCCACGTAACACAGACAGCCATGTAGTATATAGCACAGCCATAGTATATAGCACAGCCACGTAGTATATAGCAGCCATGTGGTATATAGCAGCCACGTAGTATATAACACAGGCCACATGATATATAACACAGCCCACGTAATATATAGCACAGCCCATGCAGTATATAACACAGCTATAACACAGCCCATGTAGTATATATCAGCCACGTAGTATATAACAGCCCACATAATGTATAGCAGAACCCACGTAATATATTTAGCACAGCCCACGCAGTATATAACACAGGCCACGTAGTATATAACACAGCCCATGCAGTATATAACACAGCCTACTCAGTATATAACACAGCCCACACAGTATATAACACAGCCCACACAGTATATAGCACAGCCCACGCAGTATATAACACAGCCCACACAGTATATAACACAGCCCACGCAGTAGATAACAGCCCACGCAGTATATAACACAGCCCACGCAGTATATAACACAGCCCGTGCAGTATATAACACAGCCAACAGTATATAACACAGCCCACGTAGTATATAGCAGTGTGGGCATCATATCCCTGTTAAAAAAAAATAATATAAAAAATAGTTATATACTCACCCTCCGGCGCCCAGCGAAGCTGTGCCGATGTGCGCGATGCTGCCACCAGCTTCCGTTCACAGTGATGCATTGCGAAATTTCCCAGATGACTTAGCAGTCTCGCGAGACCGCTAAGTCATCTGGGTAATTTCGCAATGCATCATTGGGAACGGAAGCTGGCAGCAGCATCGCGCACATCGGTGGATGGCGGAAGGTGAGAATAGCACAATTTTTTATTTTTTTTATTATTTTTAACATTATATTTTTTTACTATTGATGCTGCATACGCATACGCTAACGGACTGCGCTATCGCAAGTGCCGACTTTGGCACAGCGCTAGCGCAGATGGAGCATCTGCTAGCTCCATCTGCGCTAGCAGTGAAGGACCCGGAAACGCTGCAGCCCGCGTCTTGGGTCCGTCACTCAATGACGGCACATCGCCTAGCGCACGCCCATTGTGGGCATGCGCTAGCGATGCGCCCGACATTGTTTTCAATGGCGGCGTTAATGGACTATGTTACACCACGTTATGCCACGGTGTAACGTAGTCCGTTTAACGTACAGCCATAACGCAATGTGAACCTAGCCTTAGCAATTATATATATAGATTTCTGGAAGAAATAACTTACTTTTATAAGTGATGCTGGCAATTTCAATAAATATTTTTGTAATCTGATTTGTGTGTGATGCATCAGCATTAAATAGTCTAAGTTGGTGAGGTGAAGTGGGAAAAGTATAGGCAAAAATTAAATTTATGGGGTCAAATAACTAAAAATTGGCACATGCATATGTATTCACCCCTTTTGCTATGAAGCCCCTAAAATTTCTGGTGCAAGCAATTCCCTTCATAAGTCACATGCTTAGTGAAAGGAAGTCCACCTGTGCGCAATTTAAGTGTCACATGGTCTGTCAGTATATACACACCTTTTATGAAAGCCCACAGAAGCTGCAACACCAATAAGCAAGAGGCACCACTAACCAAACAACACCATGAAGACTAAGGAGATCTCCAAACAAGTCAGGGACAAAATTGCTGAGAAGTACAAGTCCGGGTTGGGTTATAAAATATATCCAAATCTCTTATGATCCCCCGGAGCACCATTAAATCCATTATCTTCTAATGAAAAGAACATGGTACGACAACAAACCTGCCAACAGAGGGCCACCCACCAAAACTCTCATTCCAGGCTTTAATGAGAGAGGTAGCACAGAGACCAAAGGTAATCTTGAAGAAGCTGTAGAGTTCCCAAGTACAGACTGGAGTATCTATCCATATGATCACAATAATATGTTCACTCCATACAGGTGGCCTTTATGTAACAGTGGGCAGAAAAAAAGCATTTACTTCACACAAAAATTGTAATGCTCACTAGGGTTGAGCGAAACGGGTCGATCATTTTCAAAAGTCGCCGACTTTTGGCTAAGTCGGCGTCTCATGAAACCCGATCCGACCCCTGTGCTTGTCGGCCATGCGGTACGCGACTTTCGCGCCAAAGTCGCGTTTCAATGACGCGAAAAGCGCCATTTCTCAGCCAATGAAGGTGAACGCAGAGTGTGGGCAGCGTGATGACATAGATCCTGGTCCCCACCATCTTAGAGAAGGGCATTGCAGTGATTGGCTTGCTGTCTGCGGCGTCACAGGGGCTATAAAGGGGCGTTCCCGCCGACCGCCATCTTACTGCTGCTGATCTGAGCTTAGGGACAGGTTGCTGCCGCTTCGTCAGAAGCAGGGAGAGCGTTAGGCAGGGTCCACTAACCACCAAACCGCTTGTGCTGCAGCGATTTGCACTGTCCAACACCACCTTCGGTGTGCAGGGACTGTGGAAGCTATTTTTTTTTTTTTTCCCCTCAGCGCTGTAGCTCATTGGGCTGCCCTAGAAGGCTCCGTGATAGCTGTATTGCTGTGTGTACGCCACTGTGCAAACCAACTGCTTTTTTCAAAGCACATATCCTCTTGTTCCTTCCTTTCTGCACAGCTATCTTTTTTGTTTGTCCACACTTTTTATTTAATTTGTGCATCAGTCCACTCCTATTGCTGCCTGCCATACCTGGCTTAGATTACTGCAGGGAGATAGTAATTGTAGGACAGTCCCTGTTTTTTTTTTGTTTTTTTTGTGGGAGATTAAGATTGGCATTTCTGCTACAGTGCCATCCCTGTGTGTGCCATCTCTCACTGAGTGGGCCATAGAAAGCCTATTTATTTTTTCCGTGATTTGTGTTCTAAATTCTACCTCAACACAAAAACACTACATCAATCAGTGGGAGAAAAATATTGGCCTCAGTCAGGGCTTGTGTGTCACTGCTGTGTGTGCTATCTCTCATTCAGTGGGCTATAGCAAGCCTATTTATTTTATTTTTTTTTTTAATATTATTTGGTTTCTAAAGTCTCCCTGAAAAAAAAAAAATACCTAAAAAAACAGTGGGAGAGTAATATTGCCCTTTCAGCTTGTGTGCCAGTCTTGACTCCTGGGTGTGCCACCTCTCTCTCTCATTCAGTGGGCCATAGAAAGGCTATTTTTTTTTTTGGTTTTTTTAATATTATTTGGTTTCTAAAGTCTCCCTGAAAAAAAAAAAAAAAACATAAAAAAACAGTGGGAGAGTAATATTGCCCTTTCAGCTTGTGTGCCAGTCTTGACTCCTGGGTGTGCCACCTGTCTCCCTCTCATTCAGTGGGCCATAGAAAGCCTATTTATTTTTTAAAAAAAATATTATTGGGTTTCTAAAGTCTCCCTTAAAAAACAAAAAATACATAAAAAAACAGTGGGAGAGTAATATTGCCCTTTCAGCTTGTGTGCCAGTCTTGACTCCTGGGTGTGCCACCTCTCTCCCTCTCATTCAGTGGGCCATAGAAAGCCTATTTATTTTTTTTTAAAAATATTATTGGGTTTCTAAAGTCTCCCTTAAAAAACAAAAAATACATAAAAAAACAGTGGGAGAGTAATATTGCCCTTTCAGCTTGTGTGCCAGTCTTGACTCCTGGGTGTGCCACCTCTCTCTCTCATTCAGTGGGCCATAGAAAGGCTATTTTTTTTTTTGTTTTTTTTAATATTATTTGGTTTCTAAAGTCTCCCTGAAAAAAAAAAAAAAACATAAAAAAACAGTGGGAGAGTAATATTGCCCTTTCAGCTTGTGTGCCAGTCTTGACTCCTGGGTGTGCCACCTCTCTCCCTCTCATTCAGTGGGCCATAGAAAGCCTATTTATTTATTTTTTTAAATATTATTGGGTTTCTAAAGTCTCCCTTAAAAAACAAAAAATACATAAAAAAACAGTGGGAGAGTAATATTGCCCTTTCAGCTTGTGTGCCAGTCTTGACTCCTGGGTGTGCCACCTCTCTCCCTCTCATTCAGTGGGCCATAGAAAGCCTATTTATTTTTTTTTAAAAATATTATTGGGTTTCTAAAGTCTCCCTTAAAAAACAAAAAATACATAAAAAAACAGTGGGAGAGTAATATTGCCCTTTCAGCTTGTGTGCCAGTCTTGACTCCTGGGTGTGCCACCTCTCTCTCTCATTCAGTGGGCCATAGAGAGGCTATTTTTTTTTTTGGTTTTTTTAATATTATTTGGTTTCTAAAGTCTCCCTGAAAAAAAAAAAAAAAACATAAAAAAACAGTGGGAGAGTAATATTGCCCTTTCAGCTTGTGTGCCAGTCTTGACTCCTGGGTGTGCCACCTCTCTCCCTCTCATTCAGTGGGCCATAGAAAGCCTATTTATTTTTTTAAAAAAATATTATTGGGTTTCTAAAGTCTCCCTTAAAAAACAAAAAATACATAAAAAAACAGTGGGAGAGTAATATTGCCCTTTCAGCTTGTGTGCCAGTCTTGACTCCTGGGTGTGCCACCTCTCTCCCTCTCATTCAGTGGGCCATAGAAAGCCTATTTATTTTTTTAAAAAAATATTATTGGGTTTCTAAAGTCTCCCTTAAAAAACAAAAAATACATAAAAAAACAGTGGGAGAGTAATATTGCCCTTTCAGCTTGTGTGCCAGTCTTGACTCCTGGGTGTGCCACCTCTCTCCCTCTCATTCAGTGGGCCATAGAAAGCCTATTTATTTTTTTTTTTAAATATTATTGGGTTTCTAAAGTCTCCCTTAAAAAAAAAAAATACATAAAAAAACAGTGGGAGAGTAATATTACCCTTTCAGCTTGTGTGCCAGTCTTGACTCCTGGGTGTGCCACCTCTCTCTCTCATTCAGTGGGCCATAGAAAGGCTATTTTTTTTTTTGGTTTTTTTAATATTATTTGGTTTCTAAAGTCTCCCTGAAAAAAAAAAAAAAAACATAAAAAAACAGTGGGAGAGTAATATTGCCCTTTCAGCTTGTGTGCCAGTCTTGACTCCTGGGTGTGCCACCTCTCTCTCTCATTCAGTGGGCCATAGAAAGGCTATTTTTTTTTTTGGTTTTTTTAATATTATTTGGTTTCTAAAGTCTCCCTGAAAAAAACAAAAAAAACATAAAAAAACAGTGGGAGAGTAATATTGCCCTTTCAGCTTGTGCGCCAGTCTTGACTCCTGGGTGTGCCACCTCTCTCTCTCTAATTGTGGGCCATAGAAAGCCTTTTTTTTTTTTTTTTTTTTTAATATTATTTGGTTTCTAAAGTCTCCCTGAGAAAAAAAAAAAAAAAAATTAGGTGGGAGATTAATATTGACATTAGTGCTTGAGTGACAGTCCTGCGTGTGTGTCATCTCTGTGATTTTGTGCCACAGAAAACAGAGTGTGTAACATTGTGCCTGATTTTCCTTGTGGTCTCACCAACCTGTTAAGGGATATTGAAATCATACTGAAGTTATAGCTCACCGTGTAAGTTGTTTGACAGCAACAAATAAAGTTACTTTGGTTAAGATTTTAAAACAATGAGGAAGTCTGGTGCAAGAGGTCGTCGTGGGCGTTCATTGTCAGCTGGTAATGATGGTAGTGGTAGTGGAGCATCAGGTGGTCGTGGGGATAAAAATATTCCACCTAAGTCTGGAGCTGTGGAGCCAGTTTCGTCGTCAGGCTACACAAGGCCTCGAACGCTCTCTTTTCTGGGAGTAGGAAAACCGCTTTTAAAGGCGGAGCAGCAACAGCAAGTTTTGGCTTACATTGCAGACTCAGCCTCTAGCTCTTTTGCCTCCTCTTCCGAAACTGGTAAATGTAAAAGCAGCGTGTCGCTTGTGGATGTTCACGGTCAGGGACAAGTCGCTTCCTTGTCCTCCTCAGCAAAAACTACAACAAGAGAGAAGGATGCAGCAGGCGACACAACGGGTCACTCCATGGAGCTCTTTACACATACCGTCCCTGGCTTAGAAAGTGAAACATTTAACAGGCCATGCCCATTACAAGTATATTCTGACATGGAGTGCACTGATGCACAGCCACAGCCAGAGTACTATGCTGCTCCTTTGACTCAGACCACCACATTGCCCTCTCAGGGTACAGATCCACAATCAGACCCTGATGAGACTATGTTGCCCCGCCACGAACGCTATACCACCGACCGACACAGTGACACAGACGAAGTTGCACACGAGCTCGAAGAGGAGGTAATAGATGACCCAGTTATTGACCCCGATTGGCAGCCATTGGGGGAACAGGGTGCAGGCGGCAGTAGTTCAGAAGCGGAGGTGGAGGAGGGGCCGCAGCAGGCATCAACATCGCAACAGGTTCCATCTGCCGGGCCCGTATCTGGCCCAAAACGCGTGTCAAAGCCAAAACCTGTTGGAGCACAGCGTTGCCATCCGGTTAAAGCTCAGTCTGCAATCCCTGAAAAGGGATCCGAGTCTAGGAAGAGTGCAGTCTGGCATTTTTTTAAACAACATCCAACAGATCAGCGCAAAGTCATTTGTCAAAAATGTTCAACTAGCTTAAGCAGAGGTCAGAATCTGAAAAGTCTAAATACTAGTTGCATGCATAGACACTTAACCACCATGCATTTTCAAGCCTGGACTAACTACCAAACGTCCCTCAAGGTTGTAGCACCCTCGGCCAATGAAGCTAGTCAGCAACGCAACATCCCTTCCGTCACTGTAAGGCCACCATTTTCTGCACCACCGGCAGTATCTGTGCAGGTTTCTTTGCCAGCCAAAAGCAGTCAGGGTCAGGGAACCACCAGTTTTGTAGGAGGAAATATTGCATCTAGGGCACCGGCGGAAACAATACCGTCTCCAACCGTCTCTCAGTCTGCCATGTACACCGGCACACCCGAAAGTTCCACGATCTCCAGCTCTCCAGTCCAGCTCACCCTACATGAGACTCTGGTTAGAAAAAGGAAGTACTTATCCTCGCATCCGCGTACACAGGGTTTTAACGCCCACATAGCTAGACTAATCTCGTTAGAGATGATGCCCTACCGGTTAGTTGAAAGCGAAGCTTTCAAAGCCCTGATGGAGTACGCTGAACCACGATACGAGCTACCCAGTCGACACTTTTTTTCCAGAAAAGCCATCCCAGCCCTGCACCAGCATGTTAAACAGCGCATCGTCCATGCACTCAGGCAATCTGTGAGTACAAAGGTGCACCTGACTACAGATGCATGGACCAGTAGGCATGGCCAGGGACGTTATGTGTCCATCACGGCACACTGGGTGAATGTGGTGGATGCAGGGTCCACAGGCGACATCAATTTAGGGACAGTTGTGCCTAGCCCACGGTCTAGGAAACAGTTGGCTGTAGGCGTTCGCACCCCCTCCTCCTCCTCCTCCTCGTCCTCCTGCAGAAGCTACAGCTCTTCCACAGAACGCAGTCTGCCAACCACTCCATCGGCAGATGACACTGTTGCACACCAGTTGTCCCATTATGGGCCAGCTACTGCCAAGCGTCAGCAGGCTGTATTGGCTATGAAGTGCTTGGGCGACAACAGACACACCGCGGAAGTTCTGTCCGAGTTCTTGCAACAAGAAACGCAGTCGTGGCTGGGCACAGTAGATCTTGAGGCAGGCAAAGTAGTGAGTGATAACGGAAGGAATTTCATGGCTGCCATCTCCCTTTCCCAACTGAAACACATTCCTTGCCTGGCTCACACCTTAAACCTGGTGGTGCAGTGCTTATTGAAAACTTATCCTGGGTTCTCCGACCTGCTCCTCAAAGTGCGTGCACTTTGCTCACATATCCGACGTTCGCCTGTACACGCCAGCCGTATGCAGACCTATCAGCGGTCTTTGAACCTTCCCCAGCATCGCCTAATCATAGACGTTGCAACAAGGTGGAACTCAACACTGCACATGCTTCAGAGACTGTGCGAACAGAGGCGTGCTGTTATTTATTTGTGGGAGGATACACGGGCAGGCAGTAGGATGGCAGACATGGAGTTGTCAGGTGTGCAGTGGTCTAAGATACAAGACATGTGTCAAGTCCTTCAGTGTTTTGAGGAATGCACACGGCTGGTTAGTGCAGACAACGCCGTAATAAGCATGAGCATCCCCCTAATGCGTCTGCTGATGCAAAGTTTGACGCACATAAAGGAGCAGGCGTCTGCACCAGAGGAAGAGGAAAGCCTTGATGACAGTCAGCCATTGTCTGGTCAGGGCAGTGTACAGGACGAGGTAGCGGGCGAAGAGGAGGTGGAGGACGAGGAGGATGATGGGGATGAGTATATTTTTAATGCCGAACCTTTCCCGGGGGCACAGGAAATTGGTTGCGTGTCACGGCCGGGTTCTGGTTTTTTGAGGGACACAAGTGACGTAGATTTGCCTGCAACTGCCCCTCAACCAATCACAACCGGAGATTTGACAACTGGAACTTTGGCCCACATGGCGGATTATGCCTTACGTATCCTAAAAAGGGACACACGCATTACGAAAATGATGAACGATGACGATTACTGGTTGGCCTGCCTCCTTGATCCACGCTATAAAGGCAAATTGCAAAATATTATGCCACATGAGAACTTGGAACTAATATTAGCAACCAAACAATCAACTCTTGTTGACCGTTTGCTTCAGGCATTCCCAGCACACAGCGCACGTGATCGTTCTCACACGAGCTCCAGGGGGCAGCAGACTAGGAGTGTTAGGGGTGCACACATCAGAAGTGGCGTTGGACAGAGGGGTTTTCTGACCAGGTTGTGGAGTGATTTTGCTATGACCGCAGACAGGACAGGTACTGCTGCATCAATTGAAAGTGACAGGAGACAACATTTGTCCAGTATGGTTACTAACTATTTTTCATCCCTTATCGATGTTCTCCCTCAACCGTCATTCCCATTTGATTACTGGGCCTCCAAATTAGACACCTGGCCAGAATTGGCAGAATATGCATTGCAGGAGCTTGCTTGCCCGGCAGCAAGTGTCCTATCAGAAAGAGTATTCAGTGCTGCAGGTTCAATATTAACCGAAAAAAGGACTCGTCTGGCTACCCAAAATGTTGACGATCTAACATTCATTAAAATGAACCACAACTGGATTTCGAAATCTTTTGCCCCACCTTGCCCGGCCGACACCTAGCTTTCCTATGAAAGGCTCTTGCCTGTGAATTACTTTTCTAATGTCTAATTTGCTGCAGCTGATTGTACAGCATACGACATGTTTACACCTCCCTAAATGGCCAAACTCCCCACACGGGGCCGTGGTATCGCGACTTGGCGCAAGCACCCGTGAGACTGCTGTTTGTCTGAAGAGGTGGGTGTGCTCGCTTTTGGTTGACGGCATTGCTACTGGGTCCCTCATAGTACAATGTAGTGTCTCTGGCGGTGGTGGTGCGCACCCAACGTCAGACACACCGTTGTAACATGAGGGGCCCTGGGGCGGTCCCGCCGGCCTCTAGAGAGTTCCCCCCTACCCCAGCTCAAAATGTGCTCTACCACATGCAAAATTATGTCGCACAGCTCCACCAATCTTTAGTCTATTCGCTGACATCATTCAATGTCTGGCACTGACAATACACATTTGTAGACATCTATGATGCAACTTAAAGTAGTCTGTGTCTGTGTCCTATATTGGCACCATTAAATAGTTACTGCCAAATTACTATGTCAGAAACTCAGCAGATGAGCCCACCCCTGTACCTAAGTATGCCACCTTTTTTTTTGTTTTGGTTGTTTTGCGAGACATTAACATCTATTTATATTTTGGGAGTACTGGGACAGACACTCCTTGCACTACTCCTCCACTCACCACCAAGCTGCCCGTGTATCCATGTAACCGCTGTAAAACTGCCATGAGCCTATTGTTTGTTATTTTAGGCCTTTGAAGCCTGTCTGCGGTCCCTCCTTCCACTAGTCCTCCACTGACCAGACCACTGCTGCCCGTGTACCCCTGGAACCAATTATAAAGTGCCTACAGCCAGCCCATTTTTTTATGTTAGGCCTTTGAAGCCTGTCTGCGGTCCCTCCTTCCACTAGTCCTCCACTGACCAGACCACTGCTGCCCGTGTACCCCTGGAACCAATTATAAAGTGCCTACAGCCAGCCCATTTTTTTATGTTAGGCCTTTGAAGCCTGTCTGCGGTCCCTCCTTCCACTAGTCCTCCACTGGCCAGACCACTGCTGCCCGTGTACCCCTGGAACCAATTATAAAGTGCCTACAGCCAGCCCATTTTTTTATGTTAGGCCTTTGAAGCCTGTCTGCGGTCCCTCCTTCCACTAGTCCTCCACTGACCAGACCACTGCTGCCCGTGTACCCCTGGAACCAATTATAAAGTGCCTACAGCCAGCCCATTTTTTTATGTTAGGCCTTTGAAGCCTGTCTGCGGTCCCTCCTTCCACTAGTCCTCCACTGACCAGACCACTGCTGCCCGTGTACCCCTGGAACCAATTATAAAGTGCCTACAGCCAGCCCATTTTTTTATGTTAGGCCTTTGAAGCCTGTCTGCGGTCCCTCCTTCCACTAGTCCTCCACTGGCCAGACCACTGCTGCCCGTGTACCCCTGGAACCAATTATAAAGTGCCTACAGCCAGCCCATTTTTTTATGTTAGGCCTTTGAAGCCTGTCTGCGGTCCCTCCTTCCACTAGTCCTCCACTGGCCAGACCACTGCTGCCCGTGTACCCCTGGAACCAATTATAAAGTGCCTACAGCCAGCCCATTTTTTTATGTTAGGCCTTTGAAGCCTGTCTGCGGTCCCTCCTTCCACTAGTCCTCCACTGGCCAGACCACTGCTGCCCGTGTACCCCTGGAACCAATTATAAAGTGCCTACAGCCAGCCCATTTTTTTATGTTAGGCCTTTGAAGCCTGTCTGCGGTCCCTCCTTCCACTAGTCCTCCACTGACCAGACCACTGCTGCCCGTGTACCCCTGGAACCAATTATAAAGTGCCTACAGCCAGCCCATTTTTTTATGTTAGGCCTTTGAAGCCTGTCTGCGGTCCCTCCTTCCACTAGTCCTCCACTGGCCAGACCACTGCTGCCCGTGTACCCCTGGAACCAATTATAAAGTGCCTACAGCCAGCCCATTTTTTTATGTTAGGCCTTTGAAGCCTGTCTGCGGTCCCTCCTTCCACTAGTCCTCCACTGGCCAGACCACTGCTGCCCGTGTACCCCTGGAACCAATTATAAAGTGCCTACAGCCAGCCCATTTTTTTATGTTAGGCCTTTGAAGCCTGTCTGCGGTCCCTCCTTCCACTAGTCCTCCACTGGCCAGACCACTGCTGCCCGTGTACCCCTGGAACCAATTATAAAGTGCCTACAGCCAGCCCATTTTCTTATGTTAGGCCTTTGAAGCCTGTCTGCGGTCCCTACTTTAAATACTCCTCCACTCACCACCAAGCTGCCTGCCCGTCTATCCATGTAACCGCTGTAAAACTGCAATGAGCCTATTGTTTGTTATTTTAGGCCTTTGATAGCCTGTCTGCGGCCCCTACTTGCAATACTCCTCCACTGACCACAATGCTGCCTGGAGTGCCTGCCTGTGTATCCATGTAACCGATGTAAAACTGCCATGACTGCCTACTGTTTGTTATTTTAGGCCTTTGATAGCCTGTCTGCGGCCCCTACTTGCAATACTCCTCCACTGACCACAATGCTGCCTGGATTGCCTGCCTGTGTATCCATGTAACCGATGTAAAACTGCCATGACTGCCTACTGTTTGTTATTTTAGGCCTTTGATAGCCTGTCTGCGGCCCCTACTTGCAATACTCCTCCACTGACCACAATGCTGCCTGGAGTGCCTGCCTGTGTATCCATGTAACCGATGTAAAACTGCCATGACTGCCTACTGTTTGTTATTTTAGGCCTTTGATAGCCTGTCTGCGGCCCCTACTTGCAATACTCCTCCACTGACCACAATGCTGCCTGGATTGCCTGCCTGTGTATCCATGTAACCGATGTAAAACTGCCATGACTGCCTACTGTTTGTTATTTTAGGCCTTTGATAGCCTGTCTGCGGCCCCTACTTGCAATACTCCTCCACTGACCACAATGCTGCCTGGAGTGCCTGCCTGTGTATCCATGTAACCGATGTAAAACTGCCATGACTGCCTACTGTTTGTTATTTTAGGCCTTTGATAGCCTGTCTGCGGCCCCTACTTGCAATACTCCTCCACTGACCACAATGCTGCCTGGATTGCCTGCCTGTGTATCCATGTAACCGATGTAAAACTGCCATGACTGCCTACTGTTTGTTATTTTAGGCCTTTGATAGCCTGTCTGCGGCCCCTACTTGCAATACTCCTCCACTGACCACAATGCTGCCTGGAGTGCCTGCCTGTGTATCCATGTAACCGATGTAAAACTGCCATGAGTGCCTACTGTTTGGTATTTTAGGCCTTTGATAGCCTGTCTGCAGCCCCTACTTGCAATACTCCTCCACTGACCACACCAATGCTGCCCGTGTACCCCTGGAACCTATTTAAAAGTTCATAGAGCCTAGTTATATATTTTATTTACTATTAATAAGGCCATGATGGACTACGCTGTACCACGCTACAAGCTAACCAGTCGACACTTCTTTTGCGAGAAAAGCCATCCCAACCCTCCACCAGCATGTAGAAGACCGCATTGTCCATGCACTCTGGCAATCTGTGAGTACAAAGGTGCACCTGACAACAGACGCATGGACCTGTAGGCATGGCCACGGAAGATTACGTGTCCATTACGGCGCAATGGGTTAATGTGTTGGATGCATGGTCCACAGGGGACAGCCTACTAAGTCTGTCTGCAGTCCCTAATTCAAATTGTCCTCCACTGTCTAAATCGGAGCTTCCACCTTCTGGCTTTCGGCCTATAGTATCAGAAATTAAACTGCATTTGGCCTTCAACTTTGGTTAGGGCCTACTAACGGCTTCTGCCCCTCCCTGGTGTTGCCCTCAACTAAATAAAGCTGAGCTTCAACCTTCTGCTCCAAATTACCATTTTAAAAAATGCAATAGGCTTTTCCGGCCTACTAAAGGTGTCTGTCTGTGTGCCCCTGCCTGGTGTTGTCCTCAACTAAATAAAGCTGAGCTTCAACCTTCTGCTCCAAATTACCATTTTAAAAAATGCAATAGGCTTTTCCGGCCTACTAAAGGTGTCTGTCTGTGTGCCCCTGCCTGGTGTTGCCCTCAACTAAATAAAGCTGAGCTGCAACCTTCTGCTCCAAATTACCATTTTAAAAAATGCAATAGGCTTTTCCGGCCTACTAAAGGTGTCTGTGTGCCCCTGCCTGGTGTTGTCCTCAACTAAATAAAGCTGAGCTTCAACCTTCTGCTCCAAATTACCATTTTAAAAAATGCAATAGGCTTTTCCGGCCTACTAAAGGTGTCTGTCTGTGTGCCCCTGCCTGGTGTTGTCCTCAACTGAATAAAGCTGAGCTTCAACCTTCCGGCTCTCATTAAGTGGTTTTTAAAAAACAAAATGGTGGTTAGGGCCTACTAACGGCTTCTGCCCCTCCCTGGTGTTGCCCTCAACTAAATAAAGCTGAGCTGCAACCTTCTGCTCCAAATTACCATTTTAAAAAATGCAATAGGCTTTTCCGGCCTACTAAAGGTGTCTGTCTGTGTGCCCCTGCCTGGTGTTGTCCTCAACTGAATAAAGCTGAGCTTCAACCTTCCGGCTCTCATTAAGTGGTTTTTAAAAAACAAAATGGTGGTTAGGGCCTACTAACGGCTTCTGCCCCTCCCTGGTGTTGCCCTCAACTAAATAAAGCTGAGCTTCAACCTTCTGCTCCAAATTACCATTTTAAAAAATGCAATAGGCTTTTCCGGCCTACTAAAGGTGTCTGTCTGTGTGCCCCTGCCTGGTGTTGTCCTCAACTAAATAAAGCTGAGCTTCAACCTTCTGCTCCAAATTACCATTTTAAAAAATGCAATAGGCTTTTCCGGCCTACTAAAGGTGTCTGTCTGTGTTCCCCTGCCTGGTGTTGTCCTCAACTGAATAAAGCTGAGCTTCAACCTTCCGGCTCTCATTAAGTGGTTTTTAAAAAACAAAATGGTGGTTAGGGCCTACTAACGGCTTCTGCCCCTCCCTGGTGTTGCCCTCAACTAAATAAAGCTGAGCTGCAACCTTCTGCTCCAAATTACCATTTTAAAAAATGCAATAGGCTTTTCCGGCCTACTAAAGGTGTCTGTCTGTGTGCCCCTGCCTGGTGTTGTCCTCAACTAAATAAAGCTGAGCTTCAACCTTCTGCTCCAAATTACCATTTTAAAAAATGCAATAGGCTTTTCCGGCCTACTAAAGGTGTCTGTCTGTGTGCCCCTGCCTGGTGTTGTCCTCAACTATATAAAGCTGAGCTTCAACCTTCTGCTCCAAATTACCATTTTAAAAAATGCAATAGGCTTTTCCGGCCTACTAAAGGTGTCTGCCCCTCCCTGGTGTTGTCCTCAACTGAACAAAGCTGAGCTTCCACATTCTGGCTTTCGCCCTATACTATCAGATATTAAACTGCATTTGGCCTACTAGTGTGGTTAGGCCCTTGAAACAGTGTCTGCTGCTCTTGGGTTTGCTACTCCACTGAACAAAGCAATGCCGCCTGTTTAGTCCTGTTACCAATTTTGAACTGCATTTAGCCTACTTTATTCTTTGGCCCTATATCTGTTTCCTCCTCATCCTGCCCATTGCCCAGCCACTGCTAAATGAGTCTGCTGGTACATTGACCTAGACCACTACATTCCCCTTGTACTCTACACAGCCAGAATCTGACCCTGCTGAAAGTAAGGTTCCCCTTCCCGCATGTTATACCACCTTACACAGGGACAAAGAGGAAGGTGCAGATGAAAGTGCAGGTTCCTTCATCAGGTGGGGGGGCATACTCGTTGGCGACGTCACTGGCACAGGGCCCCTCAGAGTACGCAAAAGTGTCGCTGCTGGTGGGAGGCGCCCCCGCCATGCAAACACACCGCCGTACTTTGAGGGGCCCTGTGCCAGTGCCAATGCGAACGAGTGGGCCCCCCCCTGCTTGCTCAGGATCACAGCACTTGCAACGTTTAAATACTTACCTTTCCCTGCAACACCGCCGTGACGTAGTCCGCATTTCCTGGGCCCACGAAAAACTTGAGCCAGCCCTACTCCCCCCACAACTTTCCCCCAATTCCCTATGCCCAACTATTATTATACAGTTAATTAAGATTGGCAAGCTTCAGAAACAAGAATGGATGTTTTTGGCATTAAAATGGGCACTGTAGGTGTTTTCCTGGCCTCCACTCACTGCCGACTATGCTTCCCCATTGACTTGCATTGGGTTTCGTGTTTCGGTCGATCCCCGACTTTTAGCGATAATCGGCCGACTGCACTCGACTCGACTCTGGACAAAATCGGGTTTCCCAAAACCCTACTCGATCTTAAAAAAATGAAAGTCGCTCAACCCTAATGCTCACTTTGAGTTTGCCAAAAGACAATTGGGAGACTCCCCAATAGTATGGATGAAGGTGCTGTGGTCAGATGAGACCAAAATTTAAGTGTTTGGCCACCAAGATAAACACTATGTCTGACGCCAAACCAACACAGCTCATCACCCCAAGAACACCATCTCCACAGTAAAATATGTTGGTGGCAGCATCATGCTGTGGGGATGTTTTTCAGCAGCAAGGAAAGGGAAAATGGTCTGAGTCGAGGGAAAGATGGATGGTGCTAAATACTGGGATATTCTTGAGCAAAACCTGTTTCAGTCTGTCAGTGATTTGAAACTGGGATGGAGGATCACTGTCCATCAAGACAATAACTCAAAGGATACTGCTAAAGCAACACTCGAGTAGTTTAAGGGGAATCTTGAAAAAATGTTTTGGAGTGACCTGTCAAAGCCCAGACCTTAATCCATCTGAGAATCTATGGTCAGACTTGAAGATTGCAGTTCACCAGAGAAAACCATCTTACTTGAAGGAGCTGGAGCAGTTTTGCCTTGAGAAATGTGCAAAAATCCCAGTGGATAGCTCATAGAGACTTAACTAAAGCAACTTGCAGCTGTAGTGGCTGCAAAAGGAGGCTCTATAAAGTACTGACTTTAGGGGAGATGAAAAGTTATGCATATGTAAGATGCCCAAGCGAGGTAGTTGTGGGCAAGCTTTAGTCCCCACTCACTCTGGCATTCTACAGACAAAGTGTGTCTCAGTCCTGGTATGCTGCTGTATATGTCGTGCTTCCCAGTTACTTCTGGCCTGCAGGCCTCTTCTGACTCCAAGAATCCTTCTTCTGGAACCAGGGCAGCAAATAATCCAGGAGACATGTGGTTAATAAAAATCAAACTTTTACTTTGAGAATGGCAGTCTGCACAGTATTTACAAGCAGGTACAAAGGATAAGGCCCAACAGGTTGTCATCTTTCGCACAGGTACTGGATACAACTTTAGCCCTAGTTCTCGGGATAGGTGACATATCTCTGGCTTTCCTAGCCCTTGGGGATATTCCTCACCTCTAGCAGTATATCTGGATTGCAATACTTTTGGCTCCATGTAGTCTGAGTCCATCTTTTCCTGTAGCTTCACAAGCTGAGTGTGCCCCTGGCCCCCTGCATCCCTCTCAAGGTTCCCTTGGCCATTAGACGGAATCACATGTAGCCAAAAGTCCTGCTGCAAACTCACTGCTGCCCTCCCATTTACTGTCACTTCCTGCCTCTTCTTAATAACACTCAGTTCCTCCTCCAATCTGGGCTGGCCACTCCATTTAACCCTTTTCCAGCTAACTGCAGCCCCAGGGGGTGTTTTATCTGTACCACATACAAGTACAGAAAACAAATTTAACCCTTGGGTGTCTGGGAGCAATCAGTGAGCTCCCACCGTCGTTATACATGCTGAAGTTTTCAGCTATTTTGTTCTATTTGTTTGCTTCAAAATGAAAATAAAACCAAATGTTCATAGTTGTAGGCATGTTCTTTACATGAACAGATGAAAATCCTAAAAAAAAAAATAGTGAAATTCCAGGTTGTGAGGTAGCAAAGCACAAAATATGCCAGGGCGTGAGTACTTTTGCAAGCCACTGTAGATCACCTATCAGTTTCATACATTCAATTCATTTTATATCTGACCATAGATGTCCATTTTCTTTCATTTTTTTACACTAGAGTTTTGGTTGTTGCACTGCAGTACTTTGCTCTGCCCTCAACAGGGCAGATAAAGTACGCCTGCGCAGGAGCCGCAGCAGGAAGCAAAGAAGAGGACGTCATCGTATAAAGATAGGAGGCGCCGGACCCGGACCTGCGACGCCCATCGGACCGTACCGCAGCGGGACCGCCCCTGGGTGAGTATATTCTAACTTGTTTTTCTTATCTTTCAGGTTACATCGGGGGCTTATCTACAGTATTACAGAATGCTGTAGATAAGTCCCTGATGCCGGTGGCCTCAGCTTATAGGCGAATTTTGGGGTGACAGATTCCCTTTAAAACCATATTAATTTACATGTATACATTAAAATTACAAGTTTCATTCATCCTTTGGGGGGCAGGTTGTTCTAAACTGTTATTCAATAGACTTCCATCTGGAGAAGTCTCCTTGTATTAGTTTCTTCACAACCCCCATAAAAAAGTTTTTCAAAAATTTGCCAACATATACTAGCAGTGTTATACTGCAAAAAGGAGATATTAGACTCTTCATCTTGCAGATTTAATAGTATTTGATATATAGCAGATTCAGAGACCATTGCTAAGGGCATAGCAACCCATTGTCAGCCACTCAGATTAAAAAACAGCCCTGAAAAATTAACCTTGCCATCCAACATACAATATCAGCAACCACACCTCTAGGCACTATTTTTCAAAAAATACAGGTGTGCAATGCACACCAAAACAAGTTTTTTTTACGTGGTAACACCCTACACAAAAAATAGTGCAGCATAAAGTTGCTTTCTAGTGCAGCACAAAACACCTGGCTCAGCTGGATGCTCTAGACGTAGCCAAGCCAATAGTGCAGATTATACAAAAACATAGCCAAGCCAATAGTGCAGATTATACAAAAACGTAGCCAAGCCAATAATGCAGATTATACAACAACAGGAGAGATGTATTGGCAGTCTGGTATCTTGCAGTAGGAATGTATTTGCTAACTGGAAAAGCAGAGTTCTAAGTGTGGGCTGCACCAGCATAGTTGGAATTAGCTCATTATTAGGAAACTTGAGACAGGTGAGTTGAAATGCAGATAGCATCAAAACAGCAGAAAATCACTAATAATGAGGTACCTTGATAGCAGAGACAAAGGTGTGAACAATATCTATAGTTGATAGTAGTCAGTTATCTGGTATCTTCATAGCTGAAATTAGTTAATTATCAGGTACTTTAATAGCTGTAACAAAGGTGTTAACAACACTAAAGGTACCGTCACACTGATCAACTTTCCAACGAGAACGACAGCGATCCGTGACGTTGCAGCGTCCTGGATAGCGATCTCGTTGTGTTTGACATGCAGCAGCAATCAGGATCCCGCTGTGATATCGTTGGTCGGAGCTAGAAGTCCAGAACTTTATTTTGTCGCTGGATCACCCGCTGTCATCGCTGGATCGGTGTGTGTGACACCGATCCAGCGATGTGTTCGCTTGTAACCAGGGTAAACATCGGGTTACTAAGCGCAGGGCCGCGCTTAGTAACCCGATGTTTACCCTGGTTACCATTGTAAATGTAAAAAATAAAAACAGTACATACTTACATTCCGGTGTCTGTTACGTCCCTCGCCGTCAGCTTCCCGCACTGACTGTGAGCGCCGGCCGTAAAGTAAAAGCAGAGCACAGCGGTGACGTCACCACTGTGCTGTGCTTTACGGCCGGCACTGACACAGTCAGTGCGGGAAGCTGACGGCGAGGGACGTGACAGACATCGGAATGTAAGTATGTAGTGTTTTTTTTTTTTTACATTTACAATGGTAACCAGGGTAAACATCGGGTTACTAAGCGCGGCCCTGCGCTTAGTAACCCGATGTTTACCCTGGTTACCCGGGGACTTCGGCATTGTTGGTCGCTGGAGAGCTGTCTGTGTGACAGCTCTCCAGCGACCACACAGTGACTTACCAACGATCACGGCCAGGTCGTATCGCTGGTCGTGATCGTTGGTAAATCGTTTAGTGTAACGGTACCTTAAGAATAGTTGAGAGCAGTTGCATATCTGGAATCTTGATTCAGCAGTGTTGTAGGTGTAGATGACACCCACAGAACCTCTACTGGGCTCAGTAGTAATAAATTCTGGTGACTGGATATAAGTCAGGAGTAGCTGAGAAGAGACACCTGACTGAAACTAAGCCACATACATTAGAAGATGAAGCTAAACTCCAGTAAAAGATTTGATAGCAGAATACTTACTACCTCAACTCTCCATCAGGAGGCACCGGCTTCAGCCGGCCTTAAAACACCTTGGATGATGACATCAGAGGAGTATGCCAAGTTACCACAGTGACCTGCTGTGACACCCCAGGAATCCGGTTGTCACAGTGGTATTGTCTGCCTCCCGAGGAGGGTGATGCCATGCCTGGAAGCGAGAAGGAGTCCCCTTAGCAGGTAACACTAGCATACAACACTTTCCTAACTCCAGGCCAGAAGGGGGAGCTCTAGACCCGGTTTCAGGGTAGCTTCCCTATAAGTTATGGTCTGGAGGAGGAGTTTCGGTCAGTCTGTGTGACAGTGAAGGGAGAGGAAGCATGTGAGGAGAGAGAAACTGGGAGTGGAGCTGCGATTGAGCTCACTCCCAGGATTAAGAGCAGGGATCCGGACACCGGTGTCCAAAGTTGTGTGGGAACTGTATGCTCCACAGCAGAAACCGAAGGGCAGGAGATTGCAGGTCTCCTGGCCACAGCAGACACCCGAAGGCACAGCAGCAGATTAGAGCCCGGAGTCACCACGAGAGAAGGACACCTGTAAAAAGGCTCGAGCTGCCTGCTATGCGGGTAGGGTTCCACCTGAGGGACAGGTTGAGAGAGGGACTTGAAGAAAGTTAATGCATCAAGAACCCAGAATTCAACACAGAAAAGAAGGCTTCCAACCCCACCTGGCTAGGGGGATTCTGAACCACTTCCAGGCTGCCCAGATTTCAAAGATCACCTGTAATCTATGCCCTGGAGTGCAATTTCACCAGTAAAAGGAAAGAGACTGCAAATCCTGTGTCATTCAATTATTTCCTGCACCCCAACATCTGCAACCCCTCATAAACTCTCCTGGTAGCCCTTGTGTTTCTGTGCCACCTGTGGGGGGCAAAACCATCTAAGCTGCATTACCATCAGCCCAGCGGATCCCTTTAATAAGCAGTGTTGGCCATCCCTGGCCGAGTACCGCAGGTGGTGTCATGAACATTACTACCTTAGACTTTATTTGCCACTACAGTTTGTCCTCTTAAATTGGACGCCCAGGGCCACAGACCGGGTCACTGCCGCCGTGACCACCCCTTTAAGAACTATACTGACCCAGTACTGAGTATCCCATGGTCCTAGCAGGCGCTCCATTTTGGCGTCATGAACAGGACGGACCAACCCAGCAAACTGGGTCCTGGGCGCCATAGACTGTGTTGAACTGTTTGATTGCTGCCATCGTTGCACCATATGGCATGCAAGGAGCAGAGGAGGTGTGTCTTCATGGGCGGAGCCAGAGAAAGAGCATGAAAGAAGCTGCGCTCCGTGCTCTGTCATCAGCGGGTGAAAGAGCCAGAGGCCCCAACCGGAAACTGAAAGGAGTGCAATATATCCCGCCGGAGGAGCAGCTGCTGACTATGGTAACGCTACCCAGAGCCTGGCTGAGGTTAATTAGGGGGGTAAAGGACATGTCCAGCTCAGGTGGAGATCTAGCAGCGGACGCAGCCACAGCCGCACCCTCATGATACAGCCAGACCAAGCGGCAGCCGTAGCCCCCATAATCCCGCCAGACCCAGTAGTGGCCACAGCCGCAGCCCCCATGATGCAGCCAGATCCAGCGGCAGCCGCAGTTACAGCCTCCATAATGCCGCTATCGATGCCGTACATACCAGGAGAAGCCTGGTTACCGCAGTACTCAGGGGAGTCACATACCCTGAGCGATTTTAAGGAGAGACTCTGCAGTTTGTTTGAAGTGTACCCCCTGTCTGAGGAGCAAAAAATCAACATCCTCACTGGTCAGTTAACCGGTGTGCGGCGCCCCAGGGTCCTGGTCGTCGCAGTGGTATTGCTTTCCTCTCGGGGAGAGTGATGCTACATTTGAAGTCAAAGAAGGATAACTGCATCCAGGTATCACAAACATGCAACGCATTTCATACTCCATGCCACCAGGGGGAGCTTCTGCTCCTATTTTTTAGGACACTCCCTATATATATATATATATATATATACATATATATATATATATATATATATATATATATAACTGGTAGTCTGTAGGGAAAGTTAGTCAGTTCCAGACAGGAGTTGGTTCCTGACAGAGCTCCAGACAGGAGTTCTGTAGAAGTGAGTTCCAGACCAGAGTCTGAGGAGGACAGAAGGTTAATGGAGCTGTGCATGCCTTCAGAGCTGCAGCTCCCAGAAAGAGACAATGAAAGGCAAAATTGTATTGCAGCGCGCATGAAGGAAGTCGAAGCAAAGGAGAGGATACCAGAATGGGACCCGCTCAGGCTGCCTCCTTCTGAGGCGCAAAATCCCGGTAGCCGGAACACCGAGGGAGTAAGAACCTCTACGCCTTATTTCAGAGACCATCAGGACAGCTAATTGCAGGTTACCTGTCCGCACCTACACCCAGGAGGCACGGTGACACCCACAGAGCCGGGTTATCTAAGAGACCCCATAAACAGGCTCAAGTCACCAGTCATACGGGTATTGTCCTATCCTATACGGGGGACAGAGAGAGCGAAACATCGCATCTGTGAGACCCTTATGTGAAGCCATAGGCAGTAAGGGACTACACCACTGCAGCACAAGGGAAGGCTACTGATTTCCGCCTGGACAAGGGAACTCTGGACTTGCCTCCAAACCGGCTGGACTCTGCCTACCCTGTGGTCTGGTGCTCTGGACTGTGAATGCTGAAGTCTTCAGTAAAGGTAAAGAGACTGCAACCTTGTGTCCTCGTTCTTCACTGCGCCATTCACCATACCACCATCTACACACCGGGAAGCCCTGGGGACATACTTCACCTGTGGGAAGGTACACCATCTAGCTGCCATAACATCACCCCAGCGGACCCCTTAAAACAGTATTGGTCACACTGACCGAATACCACAGGTGGCGTCATGAACATAAACTTTATCCCTTTAAAGACCTTCCCCTTTTATACGGACGTCCCCGAGCCACGGACCGGATCAGCCACCGCGACATCCCCCTGTGAACCGAAGGACTCAGGACCGTGTACCCCACGGCCCTTGGGGGGCGATCCATGTGCGGCTCAGAGGGAAGTCAAGTTCTGGCCAGACACTGATAAAGGGACTGTCAAACAAATCTTGGCCAGGCTAAAGGACACCTTTGATACCCGCACTGCAGCAGAAATAAAAATGAGATTCTTTGGGTGCAAACAAAGTGTGCAGGACAGTATACGGGACTATGCTCTTAACCTCCAGGAGGCACTACGGGCTGTACAGCAGGTTGACCCTGACAGCGTGCAAAATGAAGATAAGTTGCTAACGGAACAGTTTTATAGAGGGACTCCTGTCTAACACCGAAATGAAACAGCTACGCATTATAATCCTACAAAATCCTGAAATGGACTTTGCACACTTTAAAGATAGGGCTATCCAGATGCTGCATGAGCCAAATTCCAACCGCACAGCGCCCCCTAGGCACCCGGCAATTACATACCACCAGGAGGTGGCATCTTTTCCTCTGGCCCCTATTGAGGCCAACGCGCAGACCCTGGTTAATGACCCTGCTGCAGGACTGCGTCTCCAGCTCCAGGAACTGATCAAAAGTATGGCTGTACTAGCCAAAACCGTGCAGTCCATGCAAGTGTCTCCAGAGGAGAAGATCCAGCTGGCCTCCAGTCCAGGAGGATGCATGCCTGAGGACCTACCCTGGAAAAAGAACAGTTAGTGGGGAAAAAGAACAGTTAGTAGGGGGATTCCAAACTGTTTCCAGGCTGCCCGGATTTCAAAGATCACTTGTAATCTGTGCTCTGGACTGCAAGTTCATTAGGAAAAGGTAAAGAGACTGCAAATCCTGTGTCCTCCAATTATTTCCTGCACCCCAACAGACTCATAGACTCATAGACTGTCCTGGTAGCCCTGGGGCCTCCACTCCACCTGTGGGGAGCAAAACCATCTAAGCTGCATTACCATTGGCCCCATCAGATCCCTTTAAGCAGCGTTGGCCATCAATGGCTGAGTACCACAGGTGGCGTCACGAACATTACTACATTAGACTTTATTTGCCACTACACTTTATTCTCTTTCATTGGACGCCCAGGGCCACTGTCGCCATGACCACTCCTTTAAGAGTTGTGCTGACCTGGTACTGAGTCCTAGCTGGCGCTCCACTGGCATGGACTAGCACAGACTGAGTCAGTTGTAGGTCAGGAAAGAAACAGAGCCAAGGGCTAGAGCTGGTACAGGTGAGTAACAATCACCCTATTTTATGGCCTTTTCAGAAGAGTAAAGTTCATCAAGGAATAAAGAGGATGCTTGGCATGAAATGTTTTGAGGAAAGCTAGAGTATTCATATCCTTTTCACATCTGTCTTCGGGATCAAATCCTTTCAAGTCTATCAAGTAAAAAAATATTAACATGAACTTTCTTTACAGAATTTGGTTAACCTCACACTCCATGTCAATATCAGTGGCAGAAACAGGAGCTGCCTTGACAGAAATATAAATTTTGTTGAGGACCAAAGGACCAAATAAAGAGCTATGAAAAGCAATGGGGATCTTTAAAGTGGAAGGAACTTTTAAACAGAAAGTGACAAAACAAATTTTCTCAATGATTTGAAATGGACGGATGAATTTAGAAGCCAGTTTCTTGCAACAAGTGTTTAATTGGATGTTTTTGGTGGAAAGCCAAACCTTATTACCAGAAGCGATGATTGAAACAGGCCGACAGTGTCTATCTACACTTCTCTGCTCTTGCCAAGGCTGCTGCTAAATTGGATTGTACCTTAGTCTAAATATCACAAATGCCCTGAGAGACACTTTTCAGATCAGGGAGCACACTCTGATGAAATTATCAGATGAAGATAATGTTCATGACCACAGAGTGCCGCAAAGGGATATTTTTGTAGAAGACAATGAAACTGAATAGTTCTGAGCGAATACAGTCCAAGGAAACAAATATAGACATTTATCTCAATGGGAATGAGAGAAAATCCAAACATAATGGATTATATACATAGACTGAAAAATATTTAGAATTGAGAGTCCTCAGTGGTTGATACCTACATAGACTGATTAATCCTCTCAGCCCACTAATTTTCCCACTAATTTTCAGGTGATAGAGGAGATATGTAAGAAAAGTTTTAGATTTTTGCAGAGTGTCTTTCAGGAACGTGGAAACAAATTACTCTCCAGGTTCTGAAACTATGAGCTGGAAGACTGTGGAACCAGAACATTTCTTGCTCCAGTTGTGGAGCAGATGGAAGTCATATAATGGAAGAAACAAGACATTTTTAAAAAACGATCCACCTCCACCCAGATTGTAAAAAAGCATTGTGCCTTAGGAAGATCTGTAACAAAGTCCATAGGAATCTTAGACCAGTTTTTGTGGAATAGTTAGAGGCTGAAGAGAATCAAGGGGTGTTTGATGTGAAGATTTGAACAGAGCCACAGAGGACAAGATGTCACAAACTATTCGATCTCTTGTTTGAATTTAGGACATTAATAGAAATTGGAAAGGAGTTCAGCAGGCTGTTTTTTTCCAGGATGGCTGGAGAGTAGAAAAGAATAAGCTAAAGTTAAGATCTACCTGTGAAGACCTATACAGATGAAGGTGTAGCGCCCCCACTACCGCAGGGCCGAGGGGTACCCGGTACCGTGCCTCTGAGTCTCTGCTCTGGGGTTGTCACGGTGGCTAGACCCGGTCCGTTACCCTGCTGAGGGGCGTACAATGAAGGTGGAGGTATGGGATGTCGTTATGGTGCGGTGAAGTGCCGGTCGCGGTAAATAACGAGGACACCAGGTTGCAGTCTCTTTACCTCTTTACTGAAGGCTTCAGGATCCTCAATCCGGAATACGGTTAACCGGGCCGCGCAAGCCTGGCCGGTCCGATGGCACATCCAGAGCTCCCTTTGCAGGTGGAAATCTGTGCCTACCTTCTAGCGCTTGTGTGTTGTGGTCCTCCCCTGCTGTGCTTACGGGATAGTCCCCACAACTGTTGTGTCTGTTTCTCGTGTTCCCTCACAACTCGATTCTGATGTTCTTCCACGTCCCCCAGATCTTATGGTTAGGACGCACCCGTATGACGGGGAGGCTCGGAGCTCTTCCGGGACTCTAGCATCACCCCACTCCTGTTGTTACCCCCCGTGTCTTCCTAGGTCAATTGGGTGAGACAGCCCGCCTATAACTGACTGTCCTGCCGTAGGTTTGAAGTTTGGCCTGGAGCTCTATACTTCCTCGGCGTTCCGGCCACCGGTTACGCGCCTCAGTAGGATGTTGCCTCGTCTTACAGCACGACTCCTACTGGTATTCTCCTTGTTGCGTTGATCTCGTTTCTCACTCAGCACAATAAACCTCGCTTCTTGTCCTTTCTTGGGGTACCGCCGCTTTATCGTGCAGGCGCGGTCCCATAGCGTTCTCTCTGGTTGCTAGGCCTCTGTCAGGATCCCACCCCTGACAGGGACCCCTCCGAATCTTCCCCTACAACACCCTCTGCCACAAGGTGTTGCCTGGTTCCAACCCAGTCAGCTTTCTGATCTAACTTCCTATCCAACCCCCAGTTTTACCAGACTGTGAGGAGTGGCCTAATGCATAGTGCCCTTAGCTCCCCCTGGAGGCCAGACTGTGAAATGTATTGGTGTCTGTGATACCTGGTCAGATGAACTCCTTCAGTGCCATCAGACGTACCATAGCCCCCCTTAGTGGCGGAGCAACAGTACTGCAACGACCAGGACTCTGGGGCGCTGCACTCCCCCCGGTTAAATCCAGTACTCCTGGACTGGGAAGAAACCAACAATACATGTCAGCAAAAAGACATACAATTTTTGAAATGCAATAACAAATAAACTTTAACAGAGCTTCCCTTTATGGGAGGTGAGGACACTTGAACGTTACAAACATGGTTAAGTATTTAAGTAACATACTATAAATAACTTCTTTTACCCAACCGGGTATTCTACTAAGTGCAAATTTTTGAACAATAATTTAACTTTGCCTTTAAGGACGTACTCGCTGAATCCACTAAAGACCTTCTTACAAAACATTATAAGGCTAATCGACTTTTCTGCATTCTCCTTCTTTACATCTGCAGGACCGCCTGTCCTATCTGCTCCAGGCCTACTGCCTCTCCTTTCTGTTACAGGACCGCCCCTTTCTGCCTGGGCCTACTGCCTTTCTACTACTATACACGGTATAGAACTTATCATCCATCTTTCAGTTCAGGATTACTGAGCCATCTCTGTATGGCTCCTAGGAGGACTCACTGACTAACCCCGTACGGGTTCACTTTCTGTCCTCATTCTTCTATCAACATCATTAAACATTTCTCACAATCAACTAGTTAGCTACATTTAACTTCTTCTTTCAAGACATTATTGCCATTTAACCATCTTAAGGCAACACTGTTCATAAGTGCAATATGTGAACATCCCCTTTAAGAGGGGACCAAGTCTCTATGAGGTAGTGCAACTTCTCAAGCTGCAAGTCTGTTTGCAGTAAGGACTCCGGTGCTGGTTCCAAGACCAGTGTCTTCGCAAAGAGTCCTTTCCTTGTGTAAAACCAGTAGAGAGCACCTTTAAGAAGGTGCAAACTATGTACAAAAAGTTTGTAATCATGCATTGTTCATGATTCAGCAGTTCTTTCAATGATGAATAAACAGGAAACAAAACAAAAAGCAGAAGAAGGGATCCCGGGTAAACAAAGGGATCCCTTTAAGAGTTAACCCTGATCGGGTTGTAGCAGCAAAACATCAGAAGGACAAACAGTTAACTATATACATGTTCAGAAGATCAGGACATTTACTTGAACCAGTCAGGGGGCAGCACCGGCGGAGGCAACCCCTTTGGATATTGCCCGCCGCCTGGTACTGCGTAAGCGGGAGTACTGTCCCATCTGGGGGTCTGCGTACCCACTGTCTTCCGTTCTGGGGCAGCTGGAGCACCGACCACCTGGGAGGACGCCCCCTTGGCCACGACAGTGGTTGAGGTGACAATGTTGCGGGTCGTGGTTTTAATGACGGTGTACGTCGGAGTGACCTCGGTGGTCTTGGTGACGATCATGGGCTGACCACGAGGGGGCACCTTTGCTATGGGGGTCAGCTTCACTGGCACCTTAGTCGGGGGTGTCACGGGGCTCTGCTTCTTGTGAACATTCAGGGCGAACCACCCCTTTTCCCCAAAGTGCCTGGTGTAAATAACTTCGTCCCCCGGGTAGAGATCCCGGTCTGTGTGGCCCTCTCTGAGATGAGACTCCACATCCCGTCGGTTAACAAAGACTTCGGCATACAGGCCCGGCTCCTTGATAAAGCCCCAGCCTCCGCGGAGCTTGAAGGCAACAACGGTGCCCTGCCTGCGCAGGGCCTGGTGAGCGATGGGGTCCTTGCGGCCCGGTCCTTGACCGCCAAGTCCGTTTTGTGGTATGCCTCTAGCCCAACCTGGTACGCCCTTTCTCTCTCCTCCCACTGCTGTTCCAGCTGGACCTGGTACTCCTCCCAGCTCAGGGCCTGTACCATCTCCCCTTCCTGTGTCTTCACCCCGGGGAACCCCATGAGGTTGGGTCCTAGGTTCACCAAGCGGCATACTGTGCGCTCCGCATGGACCTCACTCAGCGGGGTAATTGGTGGAATCGGGGCTTTCAAGAGGTGTTCCATACCCGTTGCCTCCTCCTAAGGCAACAAGCGCTGGAGTCTATGGGTCCCAGGGAGAGGGGGTGCCGCGACGGGGCCTATCAACAGACCCTCAGCCAGCGGGACAGGGTCGGCGGACTCACCAGTTGGTGTGTGCCCTTCCTCCTCGGTCAGCTCCGCTGGTGGTATGGTCAATGGAAGCGTCGGCTGGGGTTCCGGCAGCAACGTAGGGTCTGGCGTTAGAAGGTCCTCCTCTGGCGTCTCCGTCCGTAGCTGGAGGAGTTGTTCAATCAGGCCCTCCATCTCCATTTGCAGGAGACCGGTCCCGATCACGGAGAGCTGGCCACTGTGCTCTGTGCACGTCCGGGTGGCTGGGGAAGTCTTCGGCTTCAACCCTGCATTCCTGGTCTGAGCGACTCGTCATGGCGTCCTCCGCATGGGTCGCTTCCTGGTCTTTTTCCCGCTCTCTCCTTTGTGGGCGGTTTCGTTTTCTCTGTCTCCGCCCACCATTAAGAATCAGGAGGCGGATCTCGGCTGCTGACGGACACGTCCTCACAGTGCAGAAATATTTAGACTGGGCGGCCATTGTCTTTCGCGCTCTTCAGCTGGTCCATGCCTACTCCACGCCCTTCTTCCTCTCCCGCGCTCTCCCTAGCGCTGTAATGGCGGCTGGTTTTGGCGGCAAATGGCAATACACAGTCTTTGCAATAAGTCACAGTCCAAGTATAATAAATCACAGTTCCAAGGCACACATGACCTGATTCTTCAGGCTTAAGTAGATCCTGTTCGTGAGGCCAAGTTGTAGCGCCCCCACTGCCGCAGGGCCGAGGGGTACCCGGTACCGTGCCTCTGAGTGTCTGCTCTGGGGTTGTCACGGTGGCTAGACCCGGTCCGTGACCCTGCTGAGGGGCGTACAATGAAGGTGGAGGTATGGGATGTCGTTATGGTGCGGTGAAGTGCCGGTCGCGGTAAATAACGAGGACACCAGGTTGCAGTCTCTTTACCTCTTTACTGAAGGCTTCAGGATCCTCAATCCGGAATACGGTTAACCGGGCCGCGCAAGCCTAGCCGGTCCGATGGCACATCCAGAGCTCCCTTTGCAGGTGGAAATCTGTGCCTACCTTCTAGCGCTTGTGTGTTGTGGTCCTCCCCTGCTGTGCTTACGGGATAGTCCCCACAACTGTTGTGTCTGTTTCTCGTGTTCCCTCACAACTCGATTCTGATGTTCTTCCACGTCCCCCAGATCTTATGGTTAGGACGCACCCGTATGACGGGGAGGCTCGGAGCTCTTCCGGGACTCTAGCGTCACCCCACTCCTGTTGTTACCCCCCGTGTCTTCCTAGGTCAATTGGGTGAGACAGCCCGCCTATAACTGACTGTCCTGCCGTAGGTTTGAAGTTTGGCCTGGAGCTCTATACTTCCTCGGCGTTCCGGCCACCGGTTACGCACCTCAGTAGGATGTTGCCTCGTCTTACAGCACGACTCCTACTGGTATTCTCCTTGTTGCGTTGATCTCGTTTCTCACTCAGCACAATAAACCTCGCTTCTTGTCCTTTCTTGGGGTACCGCCGCTTTATCATGCAGGCGCGGTCCCATAGCGTTCTCTCTGGTTGCTAGGCCTCTGTCAGGATCCCACCCCTGACAGGGACCCCTCCGAATCTTCCCCTACAACACCCTCTGCCACAAGGTGTTGCCTGGTTCCAACCCAGTCAGCTTTCTGATCTAACTTCCTATCCAACCCCCAGTTTTACCAGACTGTGAGGAGTGGCCTAATGCATAGTGCCCTTAGCTCCCCCTGGAGGCCAGACTGTGAAATGTATTGGTGTCTGTGATACCTGGTCAGATGAACTCCTTCAGTGCCATCAGACGTACCATAGCCCCCCTTAGTGGCGGAGCAACAGTACTGCAACGACAATGACTCTGGGGCGCTGCAAAGGCATGTCCTTTAGGTAGCGAAAGTCACGCTCAAACATGGGTATGTCCGGCGGACAACACAGCATATAAGTACAATGGGATGGATAAAAGGAGAGGAAGGCCCTATCGGTCGGAAGCGGGGATGGGACACCTCCTGACACCAACCTGTGCCTGTTGTACATAAGCATTCCTAATGCCCTATGAGGGTCCTTCCCCCCGCCTCCATCATGTGCCTAGTCCCTGACTGTCACCTCTACTAACCCTGGCTAGTGCACTGGCTGGTAAAGATGCTAGCCTCACCACTGCAGATGTTATAACACAGGGGGAGAGACAAACAAGGAACAGACAAAAAGGATACTACTCAGCTCAGAATCTGCTGCTAAGCTCCACAGCAGCAGAGTAAACCGCACCAGGATATTTAGAACTCCAACAGCAGCAATGTCACCAACACAGGAGAGCTCTTCACTAGGGTTGAGCGAAACGGGTCGTTCATTTTCAAAAGTCGCCGACTTTTGGCTAAGTCGGCGTCTCATGAAACCTGATCCGACCCCTGTGCTTGTCGGCCATGCGGTACGCGACTTTCGCGCCAAAGTCGCGTTTCAATGATGCGAAAAGCGCCATTTCTCTGCCAATGAAGGTGAACGCAGAGTGTGGGCAGCGTGATGACATAGGTCCTGGTCCCCACCATCTTAGAGAAGGGCATTGCAGTGATTGGCTTGCTGTCTGCGGCGTCACAAGGGCTATAAAGGGGCGTTCCCGCCGACCGCCATCTTACTGCTGCTGATCTGAGCTTAGGGAGAGGTTGCTGCCGCTTCGTCAGAAGCAGGGATAGCGTTAGGCAGGGTCCACTAACCACCAAACCGCTTGTGCTGTAGCGATTTCCACTGTCCAACACCACCTTCGGTGTGCAGGGACAGTGGAAGCTATTTTTTTTTTTTTTCCCCTCAGCGCTGTAGCTCATTGGGCTGCCCTAGAAGGCTCCGTGATAGCTGTATTGCTGTGTGTACGCCACTGTGGAAACCAACTGCTTTTTTCAAAGCACATATCCTCTTGTTCCTTCCTTTCTGCACAGCTATCTTTTTTGTTTGTCCACACTTTTTATTTAATTTGTGCATCAGTCCACTCCTATTGCTGCCTGCCATACCTGGCTTACATTACTGCAGGGAGATAGTAATTGTAGGACAGTCCCTGTTTTTTTTTTTTTTTTTTTTGTGGAAGATTAAGATTGGCATTTCTGCTACAGTGCCATCCCTGTGTGTGCCATCTCTCACTGAGTGGGCCATAGAAAGCCTATTTATTTTTTTCCTTGATTTGTGTTCTAAAATCTACCTCAACACAAAAACACTACATCAATCAGTGGGAGAAAAATATTGGCCTCAGTCAGGGCTTGTGTGCCACTCCTGTGTGTGCCATCTCTCATTCAGTGGGCCATACAAAGCCTATTTATTTTTTTGTTTTTTTTAATATTATTGGGTTTCTAAAGTCTCCCTGAAAAAAAAAAATACATAAAAAAACAGTGGGAGAGTAATATTGCCCTTTCAGCTTGTGTGCCAGTCTTGACTCCTGGGTGTGCCACCTCTCTCTCTCTAATTGTGGGCCATAGAAAGCCTATTTATTTTTTTGCTTTTTTTAATATTATTTGGTTTCTAAAGTCTCCCTGAAAAAAAAAAATACATAAAAAAACAGTGGGAGAGTAATATTGCCCTTTCAGCTTGTGTGCCAGTCTTGACTCCTGGGTGTGCCACCTCTCTCTCTCTAATTGTGGGCCATAGAAAGCCTATTTATTTTTTTCCTAGATTTGTGTTCTAAAATCTACCTCAACACAAAAACACTACATCAATCAGTGGGAGAAAAATATTGGCCTCAGTCAGGGCTTGTGTGCCACTCCTGTGTGTGCCATCTCTCATTCAGTGGGCCATACAAAGCCTATTTATTTTTTTGTTTTTTTTAATATTATTGGGTTTCTAAAGTCTCCCTGAAAAAAAAAAAAAACATAAAAAAACAGTGGGAGAGTAATATTGCCCTTTCAGCTTGTGTGCCAGTCTTGACTCCTGGGTGTGCCACCTCTCTCTCTCTAATTGTGGGCCATAGAAAGCCTATTTATTTTTTTGCTTTTTTTAATATTATTGGGTTTCTAAAGTCTCCCTGAAAAAAAAAATACATAAAAAAACAGTGGGAGAGTAATATTGCCCTTTCAGCTTGTGTGCCAGTCTTGACTCCTGGGTGTGCCACCTCTCTCTCTCTAATTGTGGGCCATAGAAAGCCTATTTATTTTTTTGTTTTTTTAAATATTATTGGGTTTCTAAAGTCTCCGTGAAAAAAAAAATACATAAAAAAACAGTGGGAGAGTAATATTGCCCTTTCAGCTTGTGTGCCAGTCTTGACTCCTGGGTGTGCCACCTCTCTCTCTCTAATTGTGGGCCATAGAAAGCCTATTTATTTTTTGCTTTTTTTAATATTATTGGGTATCTAAAGTCTCCGTGAACAAAAAAAAAAAACATAAAAAAACAGTGGGAGAGTAATATTGCCCTTTCAGCTTGTGTGCCAGTCTTGACTCCTGGGTGTGCCACCTCTCTCTCTCTAATTGTGGGCCATAGAAAGCCTATTTATTTTTTTGTTTTTTTTAATATTATTGGGTTTCTAAAGTCTCCGTGAAAAAAAAAAAAACATAAAAAAACAGTGGGAGAGTAATATTGCCCTTTCAGCTTGTGTGCCAGTCTTGACTCCTGGGTGTGCCACCTCTCTCTCTCTAATTGTGGGCCATAGAAAGCCTATTTATTTTTTTTGCTTTTTTTAATATTATTTGGTTTCTAAAGTCTCCCTGAAAAAAAAAAATACATAAAAAAAACAGTGGGAGAGTAATATTGCCCTTTCAGCTTGTGTGCCAGTCTTGACTCCTGGGTGTGCCACCTCTCTCTCTCTAATTGTGGGCCATAGAAAGCCTATTTATTTTTTTCCTAGATTTGTGTTCTAAAATCTACCTCAACACAAAAACACTACATCAATCAGTGGGAGAAAAATATTGGCCTCAGTCAGGGCTTGTGTGCCACTCCTGTGTGTGCCATCTCTCATTCAGTGGGCCATACAAAGCCTATTTATTTTTTTGTTTTTTTTAATATTATTGGGTTTCTAAAGTCTCCCTGAAAAAAAAAAAACATAAAAAAACAGTGGGAGAGTAATATTGCCCTTTCAGCTTGTGTGCCAGTCTTGACTCCTGGGTGTGCCACCTCTCTCTCTCTAATTGTGGGCCATAGAAAGCCTATTTATTTTTTTCCTAGATTTGTGTTCTAAAATCTACCTCAACACAAAAACACTACATCAATCAGTGGGAGAAAAATATTGGCCTCAGTCAGGGCTTGTGTGCCACTCCTGTGTGTGCCATCTCTCATTCAATGGGCCATACAAAGCCTATTTATTTTTTTGTTTTTTTTAATATTATTGGGTTTCTAAAGTCTCCGTGAAAAAAAAAAAAAAACATAAAAAAACAGTGGGAGAGTAATATTGCCCTTTCAGCTTGTGTGCCAGTCTTGACTCCTGGGTGTGCCACCTCTCTCTCTCTAATTGTGGGCCATAGAAAGCCTATTTATTTTTTTGTTTTTTTTAATATTATTGGGTTTCTAAAGTCTCTGTGAAAAAAAAAAAAAAATACATAAAAAAACAGTGGGAGAGTAATATTGCCCTTTCAGCTTGTGTGCCAGTCTTGACTCCTGGGTGTGCCACCTCTCTCTCTCTAATTGTGGGCCATAGAAAGGCTATTTTTTTTTTTTTTTTTTATTAGTATTTGGTTTCTAAATTGTCCCTGAAAAAAACATTTTATCTTATTTGGTTTCTAAAGTCTCCCTGAGAAAAAAAAAAAAAAAAATTAGGTGGGAGAATAATATTGACATTAGTGCTTGAGTGACAGTCCTGCGTGTGTGTCATCTCTGTGATTTTGTGCCACAGAAAACAGAGTGTGTAACATTGTGCCTGATTTTCCTTGTGGTCTCACCAACCTGTTAAGGGATATAGAAATCATACTGAAGTTATAGCTCACCGTGTAAGTTGTTTGACAGCAACAAATAAAGTTACTTTGGTTAATTTTTTAAAACAATGAGGAAGTCTGGTGCAAGAGGTCGTGGCCGTGGGCGTTCATTGTCAGCTGGTAATGATGGTAGTGGTAGTGGAGCATCAGCTGGTCGTGGGGATAAAAATATTCCACCTAAGTCTGGAGCTGTGGAGCCAGTTTCGTCGTCTGGCTACACAAGGCCTCGAACGCTCTCTTTTCTGGGAGTAGGAAAAACGCTTTTAAAGCCGGAGCAGCAACAGCAAGTTTTGGCTTACATTGCAGACTCAGCCTCTAGCTCTTCTGCCTCCTCTTCTGAAACTGGTAAATGTAAAAGCAGCGCGTCGCTTGTGGATGTTCACGGTCAGGGACAAGTCGCTTCCTTGTCCTCCTCAGCAAAAACTACAACAAGAGAGAAGGATGCAGCAGGCGACACAATGGGTCACTCCATGGAGCTCTTTACACATACCGTCCCTGGCTTAGAAAGTGAAACACTTAACAGGCCATGCCCATTACAAGTAGATTCTGACATGCAGTGCACTGATGCACAGCCACAGCCAGAGTACTATGCTGCTCCTTTGACTCAGACCACCACATTGCCCTCTCAGGGTACAGATCCACAATCAGACCCTGATGAGACTATGTTGCCCCGCCACGAACGCTATACCACAGACCGACACAGTGACACAGACGAAGTTGCACACGAGCTCGAAGAGGAGGTAATAGATGACCCGGTTGTTGACCCCGATTGGCAGCCATTGGGGGAACAGGGTGCAGGCAGCAGTAGTTCAGAAGCAGAGGTGGAGGAGGGGCCGCAGCAGGCATCAACATCGCAACAGGTTCCATCTGCCGGGCCCCTATCTGGCCCAAAACGCGTGTCAAAGCCAAAACCTGTTGGAGCACAGCGTTGCCATCCGGCTAAAGCTCAGTCTGCAATCCCTGAAAAGGGATCCGATGCTAGGAAGAGTGCAGTCTGGCATTTTTTTAAACAACATCCAATTGATCAGCGCAAAGTCATCTGTCAAAAATGTTCTACTAGCTTAAGCAGAGGTCAGAATCTGAAAAGTCTCAATACTAGTTGCATGCATAGACACTTAACCACCATGCATTTTCAAGCCTGGACTAACTACCAAACGTCCCTTAAGGTTGTAGCACCCTCGGCCAATGAAGCTAGTCATCAACGCAACATCCCTTCCGTCACTGTAAGGCCACCATTTTCCGCACCACCGGCAGTATCTGTGCAGGTTTTTTTGCCAGCCAAAAGCAGTCAGGGTCAGGGAATCACCAGTTTTGTAGGCGGAAATATTGCATCTAGGGCACCGGCGGAAACAATACCGTCTCCAACCGTCTCTCAGTCTGCCATGTCCACCGGCACACCCGCAAGTTCCACGATCTCCATCTCTCCAGTTCAGCTCACACTACATGAGACTCTGGTTAGAAAAAGGAAGTACTTATCCTCGCATCCGCGTACACAGGGTTTTAACGCCCACATAGTTAGACTAATCTCGTTAGAGATGATGCCCTACCGGTTAGTTGAAAGCGAAGCTTTCAAAGCCCTGATGGAGTACGCTGAACCACGATACGAGCTACCCAGTCGACACTTTTTTTCCAGAAAAGCCATCCCAGCCCTGCACCAGCATGTTAAACAGCGCATCGTCCATGCACTCAGGCAATCTGTGAGTACAAAGGTGCACCTGACTACAGATGCATGGACCAGTAGGCATGGCCAGGGACGTTATGTGTCCATCACGGCACACTGGGTGAATGTGGTGGATGCAGGGTCCACAGGGGACATCAATTTAGGGACAGTTGTGCCTAGCCCACGGTCTAGGAAACAGTTGGCTGTAGGCGTTCGCACCCCCTCCTCCTCCTCCTCCTCGTCCTCCTGCAGAAGCTACAGCTCTTCCACAGACCGCAGTCGGCCAACCACTCCATCGGCAGATGACACTGTTGCACACCAGTTGTCCCATTATGGGCCAGCTACTGGCAAGCGTCAGCAGGCTGTATTGGCTATGAAGTGTTTGGGCGACAACAGACACACCGCGGAAGTTCTGTCCGAGTTCTTGCAACAAGAAACGCAGTCGTGGCTGGGCACAGTAGATCTTGAGGCAGGCAAGGTAGTTAGTGATAACGGAAGGAATTTCATGGCTGCCATCTCCCTTTCCCAACTGAAACACATTCCTTGCCTGGCTCACACCTTAAACCTGGTGGTGCAGTGCTTATTGAAAACTTATCCTGGGTTCTCCGACCTGCTCCTCAAAGTGCGTGGACTTTGCTCACATATCCGACGTTCGCCTGTACACGCCAGCCGTATGCAGACCTATCAGCGGTCTTTGAACCTTCCCCAGCATCGCCTAATCATAGACGTTGCAACAAGGTGGAACTCAACACTGCACATGCTTCAGAGACTGTGCCAACAGAGGCGGGCTGTTATGTTTTTGTGGGAGGATACACATACACGGGCAGGCAGTAGGATGGCAGACATGGAGTTGTCAGGTGTGCAGTGGTCGAAGATACAAGACATGTGTCAAGTCCTTCAGTGTTTTGAGGAATGCACACGGCTGGTTAGTGCAGACAACGCCGTAATAAGCATGAGCATCCCCCTAATGCGTCTGCTGATGCAAAGTTTGACGCACATAAAGGAGCAGGCGTCTGCACCAGAGGAAGAGGAAAGCCTTGATGACAGTCAGCCATTGTCTGGTCAGGGCAGTGTACAGGACGAGGTAGCGGGCGAAGAGGAGGTGGAGGACGAGGAGGATGATGGGGATGAGTATATTTTTAATGCGGAACCTTTCCCGGGGGCACTGGAAATTGGTTGCGTGTCAAGGCCGGGTTCTGTTTTTTTGAGGGACACAAGTGACGTAGATTTGCCTGCAACTGCCCCTCACCCAATCACAACCGGAGATGTGACAACTGGAACTTTGGCCCACATGGCGGATTATGCATTACGTATCCTAAAAAGGGACACACGCATTACGAAAATGATGAACGATGACGATTACTGGTTGGCCTGCCTCCTTGATCCACGCTATAAAGGCAAATTGCAAAATATTATGCCACATGAGAACTTGGAACTAATATTAGCAACCAAACAATCAACTCTTGTTGACCGTTTGCTTCAGGCATTCCCAGCACACAGCGCACGTGGTCGTTCTCACACGAGCTCAAGGGGGCAACAGACTAGGAGTGTTAGGGGTGCACACATCAGAAGTGGCGTTGGACAGAGGGGTTTTCTGACCAGGTTGTGGAGTGATTTTGCTATGACCGCAGACAGGACAGGTACTGCTGCATCAATTGAAAGTGACAGGAGACAACATTTGTCCAGTATGGTTACTAACTATTTTTCATCCCTTATCGATGTTCTCCCTCAACCGTCATTCCCAATTGATTACTGGGCATCAAAATTAGACACCTGGCCAGAATTGGCAGAATATGCATTGCAGGAGCTTGCTTGCCCGGCAGCAAGTGTCCTATCAGAAAGAGTATTCAGTGCTGCAGGTTCAATATTAACCGAAAAAAGGACTCGTCTGGCTACCCAAAATGTTGACGATCTAACATTCATTAAAATGAACCACAACTGGATTTCGAAATCTTTTGCCCCACCTTGCCCGGCCGACACCTAGCTTTCCTATGAAAAGCTCTTGCCTGTGGACTACTGTGAATTACTTTTCTAATGTCTAATTTGCTGCAGCTGATTGTCCAGCATACGACATGTTTACACCTCCCTAAATGGCCAAACTCCCCACACGGGGCCGTGGTATCGCGACTTGGCGCAAGCACCCGTGAGACTGCTGTTTGTCTGAAGAGGTGGGTGTACTCGCTTTTGGTCGACGGCATTGCTACTGGGTTCCTCATAGTACAATAAAGTGTCTCTGGCGGTGGTGGTGCGCACCCAACGTCAGACACACTGTTGTAACATGAGGGGCCTTGGGCCTGTAACGCCGGCCACAAGAGAGTTCACCCACCCCCAGGTCAAACATTGCTCTACCACTTCCACAGTTATCTCTCACACTTCCACCAATGTTAAGTCTATGCGCTGACATCCTTCCATACCTGCCACTGACAATACCATTGTGTTGACATGTATGATGGTACTTAACATAGTCAGGGGCAGTGTCCTCTATTTACCACAGTAAATACTTTGCGCCAAATTAGTAGGTCTGAAACAACGCAGAGGATCCCACCCCTGAACCTAATGATTGCACCCTTTAGTGTTTTTGTTTTGTTTTAATGCGAGACATTCACATTTAGTTGTTGTTTTGGACTACTAACTGGCAGACACTCATTACAATCGGCCTCCGTTGACCAGACCACTGCTGCCCGTGTACCCCTGTAACTAATAATAAAGTGCCTACAGCCAGCCCAATTTAATTATATTAGGCCTTCGAAGCCTGTCTGCGGTCCCTCCTTCCACTAGGCCTCCACTGACCAGACCACTGCTGCCCGTGTACCCCTGTAGCTAATAATAAAGTGCCTACAGCCAGCCCAATTTAATTATGTTAGGCCTTCGAAGCCTTTCTGCGCTCCCTCCTTCCACTAGGCCTCCACTGACCAGACCACTGCTGCCCGTGTACCCCTGTAACTAATAATAAAGTGCCTACAGCCAGCCCAATTTAATTATGTTAGGCCTTTGAAGCCTGTCTGCGGCCCCTCCTTCCACTAGGCCTCCACTAACCAGACCACTGCTGCCCGTGTACCCCTGTAACTAATAATAAAGTGCCTACAGCCAGCCCAATTTAATTATGTTAGGCCTTCGAAGCCTGTCTGCGGTCCCTCCTTCCACTAGGCCTCCACTGACCAGACCACTGCTGCCCTTGTACCCCTGTAACTAATAATAAAGTGCCTACAGCCAGCCCAATTTAATTATATTAGGCCTTCGAAGCCTGTCTGCGGTCCCTCCTTCCACTAGGCCTCCACTGACCAGACCACTGCTGCCCGTGTACCCCTGTAACTAATAATAAAGTGCCTACAGCCAGCCCAATTTAATTATGTTAGGCCTTCGAAGCCTGTCTGCGGTCCCTCCTTCCACTAGGCCTCCACTGACCAGACCACTGCTGCCCGTGTACCCCTGTAACTAATAATAAAGTGCCTACAGCCAGCCCAATTTAATTATATTAGGCCTTCGAAGCCTGTCTGCGGTCCCTCCTTCCACTAGGCCTCCACTGACCAGACCACTGCTGCCCGTGTACCCCTGTAACTAATAATAAAGTGCCTACAGCCAGCCCAATTTAATTATGTTAGGCCTTCGAAGCCTTTCTGCGCTCCCTCCTTCCACTAGGCCTCCACTGACCAGACCACTGCTGCCCGTGTACCCCTGTAACTAATAATAAAGTGCCTACAGCCAGCCCAATTTAATTATGTTAGGCCTTCGAAGCCTGTCTGCGGTCCCTCCTTCCACTAGGCCTCCACTGACCAGACCACTGCTGCCCGTGTACCCCTGTAACTAATAATAAAGTGCCTACAGCCAGCCCAATTTAATTATGTTAGGCCTTCGAAGCCTTTCTGCGCTCCCTCCTTCCACTAGGCCTCCACTGACCAGACCACTGCTGCCCGTGTACCCCTGTAACTAATAATAAAGTGCCTACAGCCAGCCCAATTTAATTATGTTAGGCCTTCGAAGCCTTTCTGCGCTCCCTCCTTCCACTAGGCCTCCACTGACCAGACCACTGCTGCCCGTGTACCCCTGGAACCAATTATAAAGTGCATAGAGCCTATTTTTTAATTTAATTTAATATTAATAAAGCCAGGATGAACTACGATATACCACGCTATGAGCTACCCAGTTGACAATTCTTTTGCGAGAAAAGCCATCCCACCCCTCCACCTGCATGTTAAAGACCGCATTGTCCTTGCATTCTGTCAATTTGTCAGTCCAAAGGTATACCTGACAACAGACACATGGACCTGTAGGCCTGGCCACGGAAGGTTACGTGTCCTTTGTGGCTCAATGGGTTAATGTATTGGATGCATGGTCCACACAGGGGACAGCCTGCAAAGTCTGTCTGCAGTCCCTAATTCAAGTTGGCCTCAACTGAATAAAGCTGAGCTTCTACCTTCTGGCTCTGATTAACTGCTGTTTTTAAAAAAATTGGCTTTTCCGTCCTTCTAAAGGTGTCTGCCCCTGCCTGGTGTTGTCCTCAACTGAATAAAGCTGAGCTTCAACCTTCAGTTCCAAACATACAACAAAAAACTGGTACAATACAAAAAGTGGCCTCCAGCTACAAAAACTTTCTCCTACAAGTAGTTAACTGACAGTTTTTTTTCCAGTGAAAACACAGATATGGCATCCAACGAGTGTTGTCCTGTCTCGTCTTCTTTATATTATTGCCAAGAAGCTGCAACTGAATAAAGCTGTGCTTCAACCTTCTGTTCCAAATTACCATTTTTAAAAATGCAATTGGCTGTTCCGGCCTACTAAAGATGTCTGTCTGCCCCTGCCTGGTGTTGTCCTCAACTGAATAAAGCTGAGCTTCAACCTTCAGTTCCAAACATACAACAAAAAACTGGTACAATACAAAACGTGTCCTCCAGCTACAAAAACTTTCTCCTACAAGTAGTTAACTGACAGTTTTTTTTCCAGTGAAAACACAGATATGGCATCCAACGAGTGTTGTCCTGTCTCGTCTTCTTTATATTATTGCCAAGAAGCTGCAACTGAATAAAGCTGTGCTTCAACCTTCTGTTCCAAATGACCATTTTTAAAAATGCAATTGGCTGTTCCGGCCTACTAAAGATGTCTGTCTGCCCCTGCCTGGTGTTGTCCTCAACTGAATAAAGCTGAGCTTCAACCTTCAGTTCCAAACATACAACAAAAAACTGGTACAATACAAAAAGTGGCCTCCAGCTACAAAAGCTTTCTCCTACAAGTAGTTAACTGACAGTTTTTTTTCCAGTGAAAACACAGATATGGCATCCAACGAGTGTTGTCCTGTCTCGTCTTCTTTATATTATTGCCAAGAAGCTGCAACTGAATAAAGCTGTGCTTCAACCTTCTGTTCCAAATTACCATTTTTAAAAATGCAATTGGCTGTTCCGGCCTACTAAAGGTGTCTGTCTGCCCCTGCCTGGTGTTGTCCTCAACTGAATAAAGCTGAGCTTCAACCTTCAGTTCCAAATTACCATTTTTAAAAATGCAATTGGCTGTTCCGGCCTACTAAAGGTGTCTGTCTGCCCCTGCCTGGTGTTGTCCTCAACTGAATAAAGCTGTGCTTCAACCTTCAGTTCCAAACATACAACAAAAAACTGGTACAATACAAAAAGTGGCCTCCAGCTACAAAAACTTTCTCCTACAAGTAGTTAACTGACAGTTTTTTTTCCAGTGAAAACACAGATATGGCATCCAACGAGTGTTGTCCTGTCTCGTCTTCTTTATATTATTGCCAAGAAGCTGCAACTGAATAAAGCTGTGCTTCAACCTTCTGTTCCAAATTACCATTTTTAAAAATGCAATTGGCTGTTCCGGCCTACTAAAGGTGTCTGTCTGCCCCTGCCTGGTGTTGTCCTCAACTGAATAAAGCTGAGCTTCAACCTTCAGTTCCAAATTACCATTTTTAAAAATGCAATTGGCTGTTCCGGCCTACTAAAGGTGTCTGTCTGCCCCTGCCTGGTGTTGTCCTCAACTGAATAAAGCTGAGCTTCAACCTTCAGTTCCAAATTACCATTTTTAAAAATGCAATTGGCTGTTCCGGCCTACTAAAGGTGTCTGTCTGCCCCTGCCTGGTGTTGTCCTCAACTGAATAAAGCTGAGCTTCAACCTTCAGTTCCAAATTACCATTTTTAAAAATGCAATTGGCTGTTCCGGCCTACTAAAGGGGTCTGCCCCTGCCTGGTGTTGTCCTCAACTGAATAAAGCTGAGCTTCTACCTTCTGCCTCTTATTAACTGCTGTTTTTTTAAAAAATTGGCTGTTCCGGCCTACTAAAGGTGTCTGTCTGCCCCTGCCTGGTGTTGTCCTCAACTGAACAAAGCTGAGCTTCCACATTCTGGCTTTCGCCCTATACTATCAGACATTAAACTGCATTTGGCCTACTAGTGTGGTTAGGCCCTTGAAACAGTGTCTGCTGCTCTTGGGTTTGCTACTCCACTGAACAAAGCAATGCCGCCTGTTTAGTCCTGTTACCAATTTTGAACTGCATTTAGCCTACTTTATTCTTTGGCCCTATATCTGTTTCCTCCTCATCCTGCCCATTGCCCAGCCACTGCTAGATGAGTCTGCTGGTACATTGACCTAGACCACTACATTCCCCTTATACTCTACACAGCCAGAATCTGACCCTGCTGAAAGTAAGGTTCCCCTTCCCGCATGTTATACCACCTTACACAGGGACAGAGAGGAAGGTGCAGATGAAAGTGCAGGTTCCTTCATCAGGTGGGGGGGCATACTCATTGGCGACGTCACTGGCACAGGGCCCCTCAGAGTACGCAAAAGTGTCGCTGCTGGTGGGAGGCGCCCCCACCATGCAAACACACCGCCGTACTTTGAGGGGCCCTGTGCCAGTGCCAATGCGAACGAGTGGGCCCCCCCTGCTTGCTCAGGATCACAGCACTTGCAACGTTGAAATACTTACCTTTCCCTGCAACACCGCCGTGACGTAGTCCGCATTTCCTGGGCCCACGAAAAACTTGAGCCAGCCCTACTCCCCCCACAACTTTTTCCAAATGACCCCCAATTCCCTATGCCCAACTATTATTTTAAAGTTAATTAAGATTGACAAGCTTCAGAAACAAGAATGGATGTTTTTGGCAATTAAAATGGGCACTGTAGGTGTTTTCCTGGCCTCCACTCACTGCCGACTATGCTTCCCCATTGACTTGCATTGGGTTTCGTGTTTCGGTCGATCCCCGACTTTTATCGATAATCGGCCGACTGCACTCGACTCGACTCTGGACAAAATCGGGTTTCACAAAACCCGACTCGATCTTAAAAAAATGAAAGTCGCTCAACTCTACTCTTCACTAGGGTTGAGCGAAACGGGTCGTTCATTTTCAAAAGTCGCCGACTTTTGGCTAAGTCGGCGTCTCATGAAACCCGATCCGACCCCTGTGCTTGTCGGCCATGCGGTACGCGACTTTCGCGCCAAAGTCGCGTTTCAATGACGCGAAAAGCGCCATTTCTCAGCCAATGAAGGTGAACGCAGAGTGTGGGCAGCGTGATGACATAGGTCCTGGTCCCCACCATCTTAGAGAAGGGCATTGCAGTGATTGGCTTGCTGTCTGCGGCGTCACAGGGGCTATAAAGGGGCGTTCCCGCCGACCGCCATCTTACTGCTGCTGATCTGAGCTTAGGGAGAGGTTGCTGCCGCTTCGTCAGAAGCAGGGATAGCGTTAGGCAGGGTCCACTAACCACCAAACCGCTTGTGCTGTAGCGATTTCCACTGTCCAACACCACCTTCGGTGTGCAGGGACAGTGGAAGCTATTTTTTTTTTTTTTTTCCCTCAGCGCTGTAGCTCATTGGGCTGCCCTAGAAGGCTCCGTGATAGCTGTATTGCTGTGTGTACGCCACTGTGGAAACCAACTGCTTTTTTCAAAGCACATATCCTCTTGTTCCTTCCTTTCTGCACAGCTATCTTTTTTGTTTGTCCACACTTTTTATTTAATTTGTGCATCAGTCCACTCCTATTGCTGCCTGCCATACCTGGCTTACATTACTGCAGGGAGATAGTAATTGTAGGACAGTCCCTGTTTTTTTTTTTTTTGTGGAAGATTAAGATTGGCATTTCTGCTACAGTGCCATCCCTGTGTGTGCCATCTCTCACTGAGTGGGCCATAGAAAGCCTATTTATTTTTTTCCTTGATTTCTGTTCTAAAATCTACTGCAGCGCCCCAGAGTTCTGGTCGTTGCAGTACTGTGGCTTCGCCGCTAAGGGGAGCCATGGTACGTTCGATGGCACTGAAGGAGTTCCTCCAATCAGGTATCACAGACACCAATATGTTTCACAGCTGGGCCTCCGGGGGGAGCTAAGGGTGCTATTCATTAGGCCACTCCCCACCATAGTGGGTAAACTGGGGGTCAGGCAGGAAGTTAGAAGAGAACGCTGACGGGATTGAACGGAGCAACACCCTGTGGCAGGGGGTGTTGTGAAGGGAGAGACTGTAGGGTCTCTGCCAGGGGTGGGATCCTGGCAGAGGCTTGGCATTGAAAGAACGTAACGGGTCCGCGCAGGCTCCTGGAAGCGGCGGGACTCAAGAAAGGACTAGAAGCGAGATAGATTGTGCTGAGTGAGAAACGAGATCAAGCAGAAGGAGAATACCAGCAGGGGTTGTGCTGAAAGAGGCAGCACCCTGCTGAGGCGCAATACCGGTGGCCGGAACGCCGAGGGAGTGGATTAGAATACAGCTTCAAGCCATACTCCAAACAGCGGCAGGACAGTCGGTCTCAGGCGGGCTGTCTACCACATATCACCTATGAAGTCTTGGGGGGCAATTGCGGGAGAGGGGCGACTCTAGGGTCCCGGAAGAACTCCAGGCCTACCTGACAAACGGGTGCCATTCCAACCTGAATACAGGGAAGGGGTGGATTATAGAGGAACATCAAATCGAGTTGTGAGGGAACTTAAGAAACAGACACAACCGTTGTGGGGTTACTTTCCGTGAGCACAGCAGGGAAGGACTACAACACATAGCGCTAGAAGGAAGGCACAGATTTCCACCTGAGAGGAGAACTCTGGAGGTGCCATTGGACCGGCCGGACTTGCGTAGCCTGGTGAACCGTATTCTGGACTGAGGACTCAGAGATCTCCAGTAAAGAGGTAAAGAGACTGCAACCTGGTGTCCTCGTTATTTACCGCGACTTACACCCCACAACCGTACCGCTCCAACGCTACCATTACTACCACTTATTACACCGGACGTCCCCCACTGACGGACAGGGCCACGGACCGGGTCTAGCCACCGTGACAACCCCGAGACTGAGAACTAGAGGCCCGGCTCCGGGTATCCCCTCGGCCCTGCGGTGGTGTGGGGGCGCTCCAACTTGGCGTCACGAACAGGATCTACTTAAGCCTGAAGAATCAGGTCATGTGTGCCTAGAGACTGTGATTTGTTGTGCTTGGACTGTACTTTATTACAAAGACTGTGCTGCGCCAGTTGCCGCCAAAATCCGCCGCCATTGCAGCGCTGAGGAAAGCGCAGGAAGAGAAGAGGGGCGTGGAGTGGGCGTAGACGAGCTGGAGAGCGCGAAGAATAATGGCCGCCCAGTCTAAATATTTCTGTGCAGTGAGGACGTGTCCGTCAGCAGCAGAGATCCGCCTCCTAATCCTTAATGGGGGGCGGAGGCAGAGAAAACGAAACTGCTCACGCAGGAGAGAGCGGGAAAAAGACCAGGAAGTGACCCACGTGGAGGACGCTATGGCCAGCAGCTCCGAACCCGACAGCGGGGTTGAAGTGGAAGTCTCCCCTGACTACCCGGCTGAGCCCAGCAGCCTGTCCTCCGTGGATAACACCAAATTCCTGAGAGCCGAGATGGAGGATTTATATAACCAGCTCCTCCAACTGCACGTAAGCGTCCAGGCCCCGCATCAGGTGGGACCGGCAGTGGATTCCCGGACATCGGAAGAACCAGCGGGACCTGTTGCGGAAAGTGGAATCGTACCAGTGGGTGAGTCCGCCGATCCTGCCCCACCAGCAGAGGGTGTGTTAGTGGGTCCCGTAGCAGCACCACCTCTCCCGGGGACCCATAGACTTCAGCACCTGTTACCATGGGAGGAAGCCACGGGCATGGAACACCGTATGCGAGCCCCAATCACCCCTACTCCCTTGCCGTGTGAGGTCAGCGCGGAGCGCACGGTGTGCCGCTGGGTGAACCCTGGATCCAATCTCATGGGGTTCCCCGAGGTGGAGACCCAGAAGGGAGAAATGGTACAGGCCCTAAGCTGGGAAGAATACCAGATCCAGCTAGAACAGCGGTGGCGAGAGGAAGAGGAAACACATCAGGCTAAACGGGAGGCCTACCATCAAAAAGATTTGGCGGTCAAGGACCGGGCCCGTAAGGACCCCACCACTCACCAGGCCCCGCGCAGGCAGGGCATCATCACCGTCTTTAAACTCCAAGGGGGCTGGGGCTTCATTAAAGAACCGGGGCTATACGCGGAGGTCTTTGTTAACCGACGGGATGTCGAGTCACACCTTAGAGAGGGTCACCCCGATCGAGACCTCTATCCGGGAGACAGTGTTACCTACACCCGGCATCTTGGGGAAAAGGGGTGGTTCGCTCTGAACGTCTACAAGAAAGAGAAACCAGCCCCTGTGGCCAAAGTGCCGCCGTGTGACCGATCTGTAACCACCCTGGTCGGCCCCACCTGCCTGACCACAGAACTTGCGATCTGCCACCCGATCGCCGCCACCACCGTCGTGCCTAAGGAGGTACCTCTTCGGGTGACCGATGTTCCGGATGTACCAGCACAGAGAGAAGTGGGGACACAGACCTTGATCGCCGCGCACGACCTGGTCGTGCAACAGACCCGAACCCATGGGGTGTATCTGGCAGCGGGAGTGGACCTGAAACCTGAATTGCAGGGGTCCGCCCGCCAGGTGGCGCCTCATGGAAACTTCTGAAAGAAGAGTAAGATTTCGCTCTGTGAAAATGTAAATAGTTACTGTTTGTTCTTTTAAGTTGCTGCTAAACCTGTCCAGGGTTAATGGATCCCTTTGTTGACCCGGGATCCCTGTGTTTGTTCTGAGTTTTTCTAAAATTTTGCACAAGTTTAAAGAACTGCAGAAATCATGGACTGTGCATGATTCGAACTTTCTTTTGTAAATAGTTTGCACCTTCTTAAAGGTGCTCCCTACTGGTTTTAGCCAAAGACACTTTGCGAAGATATTTGCCCTACTGGTTTGAGCCAAAGACACTTTGTGAAGATACCTTTCCTACCGGTTCTAGTTAAAGACACTTTGCGAAGATACCATACCGGAACCTTTGCGTGGGCTGGTAGGCTGAGAAGACGAGCTACCTCAGAAAGACTTGGTCCCCTCTTAAAGGGGATGTGTGAAATTGAACTTGAGAAAGATACTGTTGCAGAACAGTAATGTGATAATGAAGCTTGAAAAAGAAATGTAACTGTTTTACGTGCTAAGTTATATGTGTTGAATTTGTTAAAATGTGAAACCTAAATAATGTTGTGCAGAAAGAAAAGATGCAGAGAGCCCGTAGGGGTAGAGATAGAGATCTGCATAGCTGAAAGTAAGGAAGTAATGATGAAGGTGAGGATAGAAGGTCAACCCTGCGTCCCCATAAGAAAGTTACTTTGTTACTAAGGACAGAAGGCGAACCCGTAGGGGTTAGAGAGTGAGTCCTTAAAGGAGCCGAGTAGAGCGGGCTCAGAGTTCTTTAAATGAAAGGAATGTTATGTCTATACTATGTATAGTAGCGAAAGGCAGTAGGCCCTGGCTGAACGGGGCGGTCCTGTAAAAGAAAGGAGAGGCAGTAGGTCTGGTGCCATAGGGACAGGCGGTCCTGCAGGTTCAAAGTAGGAGAATGTGAAGTTACCTTGCCCTGTAATGTGATTATAGGAAGGCCTTTGATAAACTAAGAGTGTATGTTTCTTAAAGGCAATGTTAATTTATTGTTCCAGAATTTGCACTAAGTAGAATACCCGGTTGGGTAACAGGAGTTATGCATAGCCTGTAATTTATAATGTTGACCATGTTTGTAACGTTAAAAGTGTCCTCACCTCCCATAAAGGGAAGCCTGTTCAAGTATACTTATTGTTTTGCACTCAACAAAATTGTATGTCTGTTTACTAATCTGTATTGTTGTTTTTCTTCCCAGTCCCGGAGTACTGTGTTTAACCAGGGGGGAGTGCAGCGCCCCAGAGTTCTGGTCGTTGCAGTACTGTGGCTTCGCCGCTAAGGGGAGCCATGGTACGTTCGATGGCACTGAAGGAGTTCCTCCAATCAGGTATCACAGACACCAATATGTTTCACAGCTGGGCCTCCGGGGGGAGCTAAGGGTGCTATTCATTAGGCCACTCCCCACCATAGTGGGTAAACTGGGGGTCAGGCAGGAAGTTAGAAGAGAACGCTGACGGGATTGAACGGAGCAACACCCTGTGGCAGGGGGTGTTGTGAAGGGAGAGACTGTAGGGTCTCTGCCAGGGGTGGGATCCTGGCAGAGGCTTGGCATTGAAAGAACGTAACGGGTCCGCGCAGGCTCCTGGAAGCGGCGGGACTCAAGAAAGGACTAGAAGCGAGATAGATTGTGCTGAGTGAGAAACGAGATCAAGCAGAAGGAGAATACCAGCAGGGGTTGTGCTGAAAGAGGCAGCACCCTGCTGAGGCGCAATACCGGTGGCCGGAACGCCGAGGGAGTGGATTAGAATACAGCTTCAAGCCATACTCCAAACAGCGGCAGGACAGTCGGTCTCAGGCGGGCTGTCTACCACATATCACCTATGAAGTCTTGGGGGGCAATTGCGGGAGAGGGGCGACTCTAGGGTCCCGGAAGAACTCCAGGCCTACCTGACAAACGGGTGCCATTCCAACCTGAATACTGGGAAGGGGTGGATTATAGAGGAACATCAAATCGAGTTGTGAGGGAACTTAAGAAACAGACACAACCGTTGTGGGGTTACTTTCCGTGAGCACAGCAGGGAAGGACTACAACACATAGCGCTAGAAGGAAGGCACAGATTTCCACCTGAGAGGAGAACTCTGGAGGTGCCATTGGACCGGCCGGACTTGCGTAGCCTGGTGAACCGTATTCTGGACTGAGGACTCAGAGATCTCCAGTAAAGAGGTAAAGAGACTGCAACCTGGTGTCCTCGTTATTTACCGCGACTTACACCCCACAACCGTACCGCTCCAACGCTACCATTACTACCACTTATTACACCGGACGTCCCCCACTGACGGACAGGGCCACGGACCGGGTCTAGCCACCGTGACAACCCCGAGACTGAGAACTAGAGGCCCGGCTCCGGGTATCCCCTCGGCCCTGCGGTGGTGTGGGGGCGCTCCACTACCTCAACACAAAAACACTACATCAATCAGTGGGAGAAAAATATTGGCCTCAGTCAGGGCTTGTGTGCCACTCCTGTGTGTGCCATCTCTCATTCAGTGGGCCATACAAAGCCTATTTATTTTTTTGTTTTTTTTAAATATTATTGGGTTTCTAAAGTCTCCGTGAAAAAAAAAAAAAATACATAAAAAAACAGTGGGAGAGTAATATTGCCCTTTCAGCTTGTGTGCCAGTCTTGACTCCTGGGTGTGCCACCTCTCTCTCTCTAATTGTGGGCCATAGAAAGCCTATTTATTTTTTTGCTTTTTTTAATATTATTTGGTTTCTAAAGTCTCCCTGAAAAAAAAAAAATACATAAAAAAACAGTGGGAGAGTAATATTGCCCTTTCAGCTTGTGTGCCAATCTTGACTCCTGGGTGTGCCACCTCTCTCTCTCTAATTGTGGGCCATAGAAAGCCTATTTATTTTTTTCCTAGATTTGTGTTCTAAAATCTACCTCAACACAAAAACACTACATCAATCAGTGGGAGAAAAATATTGGCCTCAGTCAGGGCTTGTGTGCCACTCCTGTGTGTGCCATCTCTCATTCAGTGGGCCATACAAAGCCTATTTATTTTTTTGTTTTTTTTAATATTATTGGGTTTCTAAAGTCTCCCTGAAAAAAAAAAAAATACATAAAAAAACAGTGGGAGAGTAATATTGCCCTTTCAGCTTGTGTGCCAGTCTTGACTCCTGGGTGTGCCACCTCTCTCTCTCTAATTGTGGGCCATAGAAAGCCTATTTATTTTTTTGCTTTTTTTAATATTATTTGGTTTCTAAAGTCTCCGTGAAAAAAAAAAAAATACATAAAAAAACAGTGGGAGAGTAATATTGCCCTTTCAGCTTGTGTGCCAGTCTTGACTCCTGGGTGTGCCACCTCTCTCTCTCTAATTGTGGGCCATAGAAAGCCTATTTATTTTTTTCCTAGGTTTGTGTTCTAAAATCTACCTCAACACAAAAACACTACATCAATCAGTGGGAGAAAAATATTGGCCTCAGTCAGGGCTTGTGTGCCACTCCTGTGTGTGCCATCTCTCATTCAGTGGGCCATACAAAGCCTATTTTTTTTTTTGTTTTTTTTAATATTATTGGGTTTCTAAAGTCTCCCTGAAAAAAAAAATACATAAAAAACAGTGGGAGAGTAATATTGCCCTTTCAGCTTGTGTGCCAGTCTTGACTCCTGGGTGTGCCACCTCTCTCTCTCTAATTGTGGGCCATAGAAAGCCTATTTATTTTTTTGCTTTTTTTAATATTATTTGGTTTCTAAAGTCTCCCTGAAAAAAAAAAAAAAACATAAAAAAACAGTGGGAGAGTAATATTGCCCTTTCAGCTTGTGTGCCAGTCTTGACTCCTGGGTGTGCCACCTCTCTCTCTCTAAGGCCGGCGTCACACTGGCGAGTTTTACGGACGTAAGAGCGCAGAAACTACGTCCGTAAAACTCGCATTACATACGGCACAATTATTCTCAATGGGGCTGCTCCTATTAGCCGTATATTACGGTTCAGTATTATACGGCTTTCTACGGCCGTACAAAATCGCAGCATGCTGCGTTTGTCAGCGTATTGCGCAAAAAAATCGCTAATGAAAGTCTATGGGGGCGAGAAAAATACGGATTCCACATGGACCTGCAGTGTGACTTGCGAGAAATACGCAGCGGTGTTAGTGAAAAGTCGGTAATTCAATTGCAGGCTTTTCATTTCTCCTGCACAAACCCGACAGGATATGAGACATGGTTTACATACAGTAAACCATCTCATATCCCCTTTTTTTTTGCATATTCCACACTACTAATGTTAATAGTGTGTATGTGCAAAATTTCAGCGCTGTAGCTGCTGAAATAAAGGGTTAAATGGCGGAAAAAATTGGCGTCGGCTCCCGCGCAATTTTCTCCGCCAGAATGGTAAAGCCAGTGACTGAGGGCAGATATTAATAGCCAGGAGAGGGTCCATGGTTATTGGCCCCCCCGTGGCTAAAAACATCTGCCCCCAGCCACCCCAGAAAAGGCACATCTGGAAGATGCGCCTATTCTGGCACTTGGCCACTCTCTTCCCACTCCCTGTAGCGGTGGGATATGGGGTAATGAAGGGTTAATGCCACCTTGCTATTGGAAGGTGACATTAAGCCAGATTAATAATGGAGAGGTGTCAATTATGACACCTATCCATTATTAATCCAATTGTTGGAAGGGGTTAAAAAACACACACACACATGATTTAAAAGTATTTTAATGAAATAAACACAGCGGTTGTTGTAATAATTTATTGCTCTCTCAATCCATCAGGAACACCCTCGCTTGGAAAAATAATAAACGCACAAGATACATACCTTCTGGTGAACCGTCTCGTCCCACGATGTAATCCATCTGAAGGGGTTAACTAATATTACAGGCAGGAGCCCTGCTAAATGCAGCGGTGCTCATGCCTGTAATCCCCGGCGAATGAATGAAATGTAGGTCATTGACCTACATTTCCTTCAGTCGCGGTGATGCGCCCCCTGGTGGATGTCCTCATATGACCTGGAGCGTGGGAAAAAGTTCCCAGGCTGCAGTTCATGAGAACATCCAGCAGGGGCGCATCACCGCGACTCAATGTAAGTACAGATCACTGCTTTCCTTTCAGCACCCGGGGATTACAGGCACGGAGCACAGCTGCATTTAGCAGGGCTCCTGCCTGTAATATTAGTTAACCCCTTCAGATGGATTACTTCGTGGGACGAGACGGTTCACCAGAAGGTATGTATCTTGTGCGTTTATTATTTTTCCAAGCGAGGGTGTTCCTGATGGATTGAGAGAACAATAAATTATTACAACAACCGCTGTGTTTATTTTATTAAAATACTTTTAAATCATGTGTGTGTGTCTTTTTTAACCCTTCCCAACAATTGGATTAATAATGGATAGGTGTCATAATTGACGCCTCTCCATTATTAATCTGGCTTAATGTCACCTTCCAATAGCAAGGTGGCATTAACCCTTCATTACCCCATATCCCACCGCTACAGGGAGTGGGAAGAGAGTGGCCAAGTGCCAGAATAGGCGCATCTTCCAGATGTGCCTTTTCTGGGGTGGCTGGGGGCAGATGTTTTTAGCCACGGGGGGGCCAATAACCATGGACCCTCTCCTGGCTATTAATATCTGCCCTCAGTCACTGGCTTTACCATTCTGGCGGAGAAAATTGCGCGGGAGCCCACGCCAATTTTTTCCGCCATTTAACCCTTTATTTCAGCAGCTACAGCGCTGAAATTTTGCACATACACACTACTAACATTAGTAGTGTGGAATATGCAAAAAAAAGGGGATATGAGATGGTTTACTGTATGAAAACCATGTCTCATATCCTGTCGGGTTTGTGCAGGAGAAATGAAAAGCCGGTAATTGAATTACCGGCTGTTCACAGATATCGCGCTGAATGAAATCTAAATACAGAATATATATATATGTGTCTCAATGACATATATATATATATACTGTATATATGTTTTCCCGAACATTTGAGCACATAAATCCATTAGATGTCGGTTTTGCAAGCCTGCGTGAAAATCTCGCAGTACGGATGCCATACGGATTACATACGGAGGATGCCATGCGCAAAATACGCTGACACACCCTGCCTACGGATCAATATTTTGGGAACATTTCTCCGTATTACGGCCGTAGTACGGACGTAAAAAACGGACCGTATTGTCTTACGCCGAGTGTGACGCCGGCCTAATTGTGGGCCATAGAAAGCCTATTTATTTTTTCCTAGATTTGTGTTCTAAAATCTACCTCAACACAAAAACACTACATCAATCAGTGGGAGAAAAATATTGGTCTCAGTCAGGGCTTGTGTGCCACTCCTGTGTGTGCCATCTCTCATTCAGTGGGCCATACAAAGCCTATTTATTTTTTTGTTTTTTTTAATATTATTGGGTTTCTAAAGTCTCCCTGAAAAAAAAAAAATACATAAAAAAACAGTGGGAGAGTAATATTGCCCATTCAGCTTGTGTGCCAGTCTTGACTCCTGGGTGTGCCACCTCTCTCTCTCTAATTGTGGGCCATAGAAAGCCTATTTATTTTTTTGCTTTTTTTAATATTATTTGGTTTCTAAAGTCTCCCTGAAAAAAAAAAAATACATAAAAAAACAGTGGGAGAGTAATATTGCCCTTTCAGCTTGTGTGCCAGTCTTGACTCCTGGGTGTGCCACCTCTCTCTCTCTAATTGTGGGCCATAGAAAGCCTATTTAATTTTTTCCTAGATTTGTGTTCTAAAATCTACCTCAACACAAAAACACTACATCAATCAGTGGGAGAAAAATATTGGCCTCAGTCAGGGCTTGTGTGCCACTCCTGTGTGTGCCATCTCTCATTCAGTGGCCCATACAAAGCCTATTTATTTTTTTGTTTTTTTAATATTATTGGGTTTTTAAAGTCTCCCTGAAAAAAAAAAAATACATAAAAAAACAGTGGGAGAGTAATATTGCCCTTTCAGCTTGTGTGCCAGTCTTGACTCCTGGGTGTGCCACCTCTTTCTCTCTAATTGTGGGCCATAGAAAGCCTATTTATTTTTTTGCTTTTTTTAATATTATTGGGTTTCTAAAGTCTCCCTGAAAAAAAAACAAAACATAAAAAACAGTGGGAGAGTAATATTGCCTTTCAGCTTGTGTGCCAGTCTTGACTCCTGGGTGTGCCACCTCTCTCTCTCTAATTGTGGGCCATAGAAAGCCTATTTATTTTTTTGTTTTTTTTAATATTATTGGGTTTCTAAAGTCTCCGTGAAAAAAAAAAAAATACATAAAAAAACAGTGGGAGAGTAATATTGCCCTTTCAGCTTGTGTGCCAGTCTTGACTCCTGGGTGTGCCACCTCTCTCTCTCTAATTGTGGGCCATAGAAAGTCTATTTATTTTTTTGCTTTTTTTAATATTATTTGGTTTCTAAAGTCTCCCTGAAAAAAAAAAATACATAAAAAAATAGTGGGAGAGTAATATTGCCCTTTCAGCTTGTGTGCCAGTCTTGACTCCTGGGTGTGCCACCTCTCTCTCTCTAATTGTGGGCCATAGAAAGCCTATTTATTTTTTTCCTAGATTTGTGTTCTAAAATCTACCTCAACACAAAAACACTACATCAATCAGTGGGAGAAAAATATTGGCCTCAGTCAGGGCTTGTGTGCCACTCCTGTGTGTGCCATCTCTCATTCAGTGGGCCATACAAAGCCTATTTATTTTTTTGTTTTTTTAATATTATTGGGTTTCTAAAGTCTCCCTGAAAAAAACAAAAAAAACATAAAAAACAGTGGGAGAGTAATATTGCCCTTTCAGCTTGTGTGCCAGTCTTGACTCCTGGGTGTGCCACCTCTCTCTCTCTAATTGTGGGCCATAGAAAGCCTATTTATTTTTTTGTTTTTTTTAATATTATTGGGTTTCTAAAGTCTCTGTGAAAAAAAAAAATACATAAAAAAACAGTGGGAGAGTAATATTGCCCTTTCAGCTTGTGTGCCAGTCTTGACTCCTGGGTGTGCCACCTCTCTCTCTCTAATTGTGGGCCATAGAAAGCCTATTTATTTTTTTGCTTTTTTTAATATTATATGGTTTCTAAAGTCTCCCTGAAAAAAAAACCAAAACATAAAAAAACAGTGGGAGAGTAATATTGCCCTTTCAGCTTGTGTGCCAGTCTTGACTCCTGGGTGTGCCATCTCTCTCTCTAATTGTGGGCCATAGAAAGCCTATTTATTTTTTTCCTAGATTTGTGTTCTAAAATCTACCTCAACACAAAAACACTACATCAATCAGTGGGAGAAAAATATTGGTCTCAGTCAGGGCTTGTGTGCCACTCCTGTGTGTGCCATCTCTCATTCAGTGGGCCATACAAAGCCTATTTATTTTTTTGTTTTTTTTAATATTATTGGGTTTCTAAAGTCTCCCTGAAAAAAAAAAAATACATAAAAAAACAGTGGGAGAGTAATATTGCCCTTTCAGCTTGTGTGCCAGTCTTGACTCCTGGGTGTGCCACCTCTCTCTCTCTAATTGTGGGCCATAGAAAGCCTATTTATTTTTTTGCTTTTTTTAATATTATTTGGTTTCTAAAGTCTCCCTGAAAAAAAAAATACATAAAAAAACAGTGGGAGAGTAATATTGCCCTTTCAGCTTGTGTGCCAGTCTTGACTCCTGGGTGTGCCACCTCTCTCTCTCTAATTGTGGGCCATAGAAAGCCTATTTAATTTTTTCCTAGATTTGTGTTCTAAAATCTACCTCAACACAAAAACACTACATCAATCAGTGGGAGAAAAATATTGGCCTCAGTCAGGGCTTGTGTGCCACTCCTGTGTGTGCCATCTCTCATTCAGTGGCCCATACAAAGCCCATTTATTTTTTTGTTTTTTTAATATTATTGGGTTTCTAAAGTCTCCCTGAAAAAAAAAAATACATAAAAAAACAGTGGGAGAGTAATATTGCCCTTTCAGCTTGTGTGCCAGTCTTGACTCCTGGGTGTGCCACCTCTCTCTCTCTAATTGTGGGCCATAGAAAGCCTATTTATTTTTTTGTTTTTTTTAATATTATTGGGTTTCTAAAGTCTCCGTGAAAAAAAAAAAAAAAAACATAAAAAAACAGTGGGAGAGTAATATTGCCCTTTCAGCTTGTGTGCCAGTCTTGACTCCTGGGTGTGCCACCTCTCTCTCTCTAATTGTGGGCCATAGAAAGCCTATTTATTTTTTTGCTTTTTTTAATATTATTGGGTTTCTAAAGTCTCCCTGAAAAAAAAAAAATACATAAAAAAACAGTGGGAGAGTAATATTGCCCTTTCAGCTTGTGTGCCAGTCTTGACTCCTGGGTGTGCCACCTCTCTCTCTCTAATTGTGGGCCATAGAAAGCCTATTTATTTTTTTCCTAGATTTGTGTTCTAAAATCTACCTCAACACAAAAACACTACATCAATCAGTGGGAGAAAAATATTGGCCTCAGTCAGGGCTTGTGTGCCACTCCTGTGTGTGCCATCTCTCATTCAGTGGGCCATACAAAGCCTATTTATTTTTTTGTTTTTTTTAATATTATTTGGTTTCTAAAGTCTCCCTGAAAAAAAAAAAAACATAAAAAAACAGTGGGAGAGTAATATTGCCCTTTCAGCTTGTGTGCCAGTCTTGACTCCTGGGTGTGCCACCTCTCTCTCTCTAATTGTGGGCCATAGAAAGCCTATTTATTTTTTTCCTAGATTTGTGTTCTAAAATCTACCTCAACACAAAAACACTACATCAATCAGTGGGAGAAAAATATTGGCCTCAGTCAGGGCTTGTGTGCCACTCCTGTGTGTGCCATCTCTCATTCAGTGGGCTATACAAAGCCTATTTATTTTTTTGTTTTTTTTAATATTATTGGGTTTCTAAAGTCTCCCTGAAAAAAAAAAATACATAAAAAAACAGTGGGAGAGTAATATTGCCCTTTCAGCTTGTGTGCCAGTCTTGACTCCTGGGTGTGCCACCTCTCTCTCTCTCTAATTGTGGGCCATAGAAAGCCTATTTATTTTTTTCCTAGATTTGTGTTCTAAAATCTACCTCAACACAAAAACACTACATCAATCAGTGGGAGAAAAATATTGGCCTCAGTCAGGGCTTGTGTGCCACTCCTGTGTGTGCCATCTCTCATTCAGTGGCCCATACAAAGCCCATTTATTTTTTTGTTTTTTTAATATTATTGGGTTTCTAAAGTCTCCCTGAAAAAAAAAAATACATAAAAAAACAGTGGGAGAGTAATATTGCCCTTTCAGCTTGTGTGCCAGTCTTGACTCCTGGGTGTGCCACCTCTCTCTCTCTAATTGTGGGCCATAGAAAGCCTATTTATTTTTTTGTTTTTTTTAATATTATTGGGTTTCTAAAGTCTCCGTGAAAAAAAAAAAAAAAAACATAAAAAAACAGTGGGAGAGTAATATTGCCCTTTCAGCTTGTGTGCCAGTCTTGACTCCTGGGTGTGCCACCTCTCTCTCTCTAATTGTGGGCCATAGAAAGCCTATTTATTTTTTTGCTTTTTTTAATATTATTGGGTTTCTAAAGTCTCCCTGAAAAAAAAAAAATACATAAAAAAACAGTGGGAGAGTAATATTGCCCTTTCAGCTTGTGTGCCAGTCTTGACTCCTGGGTGTGCCACCTCTCTCTCTCTAATTGTGGGCCATAGAAAGCCTATTTATTTTTTTCCTAGATTTGTGTTCTAAAATCTACCTCAACACAAAAACACTACATCAATCAGTGGGAGAAAAATATTGGCCTCAGTCAGGGCTTGTGTGCCACTCCTGTGTGTGCCATCTCTCATTCAGTGGGCCATACAAAGCCTATTTATTTTTTTGTTTTTTTTAATATTATTTGGTTTCTAAAGTCTCCCTGAAAAAAAAAAAAACATAAAAAAACAGTGGGAGAGTAATATTGCCCTTTCAGCTTGTGTGCCAGTCTTGACTCCTGGGTGTGCCACCTCTCTCTCTCTAATTGTGGGCCATAGAAAGCCTATTTATTTTTTTCCTAGATTTGTGTTCTAAAATCTACCTCAACACAAAAACACTACATCAATCAGTGGGAGAAAAATATTGGCCTCAGTCAGGGCTTGTGTGCCACTCCTGTGTGTGCCATCTCTCATTCAGTGGGCTATACAAAGCCTATTTATTTTTTTGTTTTTTTTAATATTATTGGGTTTCTAAAGTCTCCCTGAAAAAAAAAAAAACATAAAAAAACAGTGGGAGAGTAATATTGCCCTTTCAGCTTGTGTGCCAGTCTTGACTCCTGGGTGTGCCACCTCTCTCTCTCTAATTGTGGGCCATAGAAAGCCTATTTATTTTTTTGCTTTTTTTAATATTATTTGGTTTCTAAAGTCTCCCTGAAAAAAAAAAAATACATAAAAAAACAGTGGGAGAGTAATATTGCCCTTTCAGCTTGTGTGCCAGTCTTGACTCCTGGGTGTGCCACCTCTCTCTCTCTAATTGTGGGCCATAGAAAGCCTATTTATTTTTTTCCTAGATTTGTGTTCTAAAATCTACCTCAACACAAAAACACTACATCAATCAGTGGGAGAAAAATATTGGCCTCAGTCAGGGCTTGTGTGCCACTCCTGTGTGTGCCATCTCTCATTCAGTGGGCCATACAAAGCCTATTTATTTTTTTGTTTTTTTTAATATTATTGGGTTTCTAAAGTCTCCCTGAAAAAAAAAAAATACATAAAAAAACAGTGGGAGAGTAATATTGCCCTTTCAGCTTGTGTGCCAGTCTTGACTCCTGGGTGTGCCACCTCTCTCTCTCTAATTGTGGGCCATAGAAAGCCTATTTATTTTTTTGCTTTTTTTAATATTATTTGGTTTCTAAAGTCTCCGTGAAAAAAAAAAAATACATAAAAAAACAGTGGGAGAGTAATATTGCCCTTTCAGCTTGTGTGCCAGTCTTGACTCCTGGGTGTGCCACCTCTCTCTCTCTAATTGTGGGCCATAGAAAGCCTATTTATTTTTTTCCTAGATTTGTGTTCTAAAATCTACCTCAACACAAAAACACTACATCAATCAGTGGGAGAAAAATATTGGCCTCAGTCAGGGCTTGTGTGCCACTCCTGTGTGTGCCATCTCTCATTCAGTGGGCCATACAAAGCCTATTTTTTTTTTTGTTTTTTTTAATATTATTGGGTTTCTAAAGTCTCCCTGAAAAAAAAAATACATAAAAAACAGTGGGAGAGTAATATTGCCCTTTCAGCTTGTGTGCCAGTCTTGACTCCTGGGTGTGCCACCTCTCTCTCTCTAATTGTGGGCCATAGAAAGCCTATTTATTTTTTTGCTTTTTTTAATATTATTTGGTTTCTAAAGTCTCCCTGAAAAAAAAAAAAAAACATAAAAAAACAGTGGGAGAGTAATATTGCCCTTTCAGCTTGTGTGCCAGTCTTGACTCCTGGGTGTGCCACCTCTCTCTCTCTAAGGCCGGCGTCACACTGGCGAGTTTTACGGACGTAAGAGCGCAGAAACTACGTCCGTAAAACTCGCATTACATACGGCACAATTATTCTCAATGGGGCTGCTCCTATTAGCCGTATATTACGGTTCAGTATTATACGGCTTTCTACGGCCGTACAAAATCGCAGCATGCTGCGTTTGTCAGCGTATTGCGCAAAAAAATCGCTAATGAAAGTCTATGGGGGCGAGAAAAATACGGATTCCACATGGACCTGCAGTGTGACTTGCGAGAAATACGCAGCGGTGTTAGTGAAAAGTCGGTAATTCAATTGCAGGCTTTTCATTTCTCCTGCACAAACCCGACAGGATATGAGACATGGTTTACATACAGTAAACCATCTCATATCCCCTTTTTTTTTGCATATTCCACACTACTAATGTTAATAGTGTGTATGTGCAAAATTTCAGCGCTGTAGCTGCTGAAATAAAGGGTTAAATGGCGGAAAAAATTGGCGTCGGCTCCCGCGCAATTTTCTCCGCCAGAATGGTAAAGCCAGTGACTGAGGGCAGATATTAATAGCCAGGAGAGGGTCCATGGTTATTGGCCCCCCCGTGGCTAAAAACATCTGCCCCCAGCCACCCCAGAAAAGGCACATCTGGAAGATGCGCCTATTCTGGCACTTGGCCACTCTCTTCCCACTCCCTGTAGCGGTGGGATATGGGGTAATGAAGGGTTAATGCCACCTTGCTATTGGAAGGTGACATTAAGCCAGATTAATAATGGAGAGGTGTCAATTATGACACCTATCCATTATTAATCCAATTGTTGGAAGGGGTTAAAAAACACACACACACATGATTTAAAAGTATTTTAATGAAATAAACACAGCGGTTGTTGTAATAATTTATTGCTCTCTCAATCCATCAGGAACACCCTCGCTTGGAAAAATAATAAACGCACAAGATACATACCTTCTGGTGAACCGTCTCGTCCCACGATGTAATCCATCTGAAGGGGTTAACTAATATTACAGGCAGGAGCCCTGCTAAATGCAGCGGTGCTCATGCCTGTAATCCCCGGCGAATGAATGAAATGTAGGTCATTGACCTACATTTCCTTCAGTCGCGGTGATGCGCCCCCTGGTGGATGTCCTCATATGACCTGGAGCGTGGGAAAAAGTTCCCAGGCTGCAGTTCATGAGAACATCCAGCAGGGGCGCATCACCGCGACTCAATGTAAGTACAGATCACTGCTTTCCTTTCAGCACCCGGGGATTACAGGCACGGAGCACAGCTGCATTTAGCAGGGCTCCTGCCTGTAATATTAGTTAACCCCTTCAGATGGATTACTTCGTGGGACGAGACGGTTCACCAGAAGGTATGTATCTTGTGCGTTTATTATTTTTCCAAGCGAGGGTGTTCCTGATGGATTGAGAGAACAATAAATTATTACAACAACCGCTGTGTTTATTTTATTAAAATACTTTTAAATCATGTGTGTGTGTCTTTTTTAACCCTTCCCAACAATTGGATTAATAATGGATAGGTGTCATAATTGACGCCTCTCCATTATTAATCTGGCTTAATGTCACCTTCCAATAGCAAGGTGGCATTAACCCTTCATTACCCCATATCCCACCGCTACAGGGAGTGGGAAGAGAGTGGCCAAGTGCCAGAATAGGCGCATCTTCCAGATGTGCCTTTTCTGGGGTGGCTGGGGGCAGATGTTTTTAGCCACGGGGGGGCCAATAACCATGGACCCTCTCCTGGCTATTAATATCTGCCCTCAGTCACTGGCTTTACCATTCTGGCGGAGAAAATTGCGCGGGAGCCCACGCCAATTTTTTCCGCCATTTAACCCTTTATTTCAGCAGCTACAGCGCTGAAATTTTGCACATACACACTACTAACATTAGTAGTGTGGAATATGCAAAAAAAAGGGGATATGAGATGGTTTACTGTATGAAAACCATGTCTCATATCCTGTCGGGTTTGTGCAGGAGAAATGAAAAGCCGGTAATTGAATTACCGGCTGTTCACAGATATCGCGCTGAATGAAATCTAAATACAGAATATATATATATGTGTCTCAATGACATATATATATATATACTGTATATATGTTTTCCCGAACATTTGAGCACATAAATCCATTAGATGTCGGTTTTGCAAGCCTGCGTGAAAATCTCGCAGTACGGATGCCATACGGATTACATACGGAGGATGCCATGCGCAAAATACGCTGACACACCCTGCCTACGGATCAATATTTTGGGAACATTTCTCCGTATTACGGCCGTAGTACGGACGTAAAAAACGGACCGTATTGTCTTACGCCGAGTGTGACGCCGGCCTAATTGTGGGCCATAGAAAGCCTATTTATTTTTTCCTAGATTTGTGTTCTAAAATCTACCTCAACACAAAAACACTACATCAATCAGTGGGAGAAAAATATTGGTCTCAGTCAGGGCTTGTGTGCCACTCCTGTGTGTGCCATCTCTCATTCAGTGGGCCATACAAAGCCTATTTATTTTTTTGTTTTTTTTAATATTATTGGGTTTCTAAAGTCTCCCTGAAAAAAAAAAAATACATAAAAAAACAGTGGGAGAGTAATATTGCCCATTCAGCTTGTGTGCCAGTCTTGACTCCTGGGTGTGCCACCTCTCTCTCTCTAATTGTGGGCCATAGAAAGCCTATTTATTTTTTTGCTTTTTTTAATATTATTTGGTTTCTAAAGTCTCCCTGAAAAAAAAAAAATACATAAAAAAACAGTGGGAGAGTAATATTGCCCTTTCAGCTTGTGTGCCAGTCTTGACTCCTGGGTGTGCCACCTCTCTCTCTCTAATTGTGGGCCATAGAAAGCCTATTTAATTTTTTCCTAGATTTGTGTTCTAAAATCTACCTCAACACAAAAACACTACATCAATCAGTGGGAGAAAAATATTGGCCTCAGTCAGGGCTTGTGTGCCACTCCTGTGTGTGCCATCTCTCATTCAGTGGCCCATACAAAGCCTATTTATTTTTTTGTTTTTTTAATATTATTGGGTTTTTAAAGTCTCCCTGAAAAAAAAAAAAATACATAAAAAAACAGTGGGAGAGTAATATTGCCCTTTCAGCTTGTGTGCCAGTCTTGACTCCTGGGTGTGCCACCTCTTTCTCTCTAATTGTGGGCCATAGAAAGCCTATTTATTTTTTTGCTTTTTTTTAATATTATTGGGTTTCTAAAGTCTCCCTGAAAAAAAAAAAAAACATAAAAAACAGTGGGAGAGTAATATTGCCTTTCAGCTTGTGTGCCAGTCTTGACTCCTGGGTGTGCCACCTCTCTCTCTCTAATTGTGGGCCATAGAAAGCCTATTTATTTTTTTGTTTTTTTTAATATTATTGGGTTTCTAAAGTCTCCGTGAAAAAAAAAAAAATACATAAAAAAACAGTGGGAGAGTAATATTGCCCTTTCAGCTTGTGTGCCAGTCTTGACTCCTGGGTGTGCCACCTCTCTCTCTCTAATTGTGGGCCATAGAAAGCCTATTTATTTTTTTGCTTTTTTTAATATTATTTGGTTTCTAAAGTCTCCCTGAAAAAAAAAAATACATAAAAAAATAGTGGGAGAGTAATATTGCCCTTTCAGCTTGTGTGCCAGTCTTGACTCCTGGGTGTGCCACCTCTCTCTCTCTAATTGTGGGCCATAGAAAGCCTATTTATTTTTTTCCTAGATTTGTGTTCTAAAATCTACCTCAACACAAAAACACTACATCAATCAGTGGGAGAAAAATATTGGCCTCAGTCAGGGCTTGTGTGCCACTCCTGTGTGTGCCATCTCTCATTCAGTGGGCCATACAAAGCCTATTTATTTTTTTGTTTTTTTAATATTATTGGGTTTCTAAAGTCTCCCTGAAAAAAACAAAAAAAACATAAAAAACAGTGGGAGAGTAATATTGCCCTTTCAGCTTGTGTGCCAGTCTTGACTCCTGGGTGTGCCACCTCTCTCTCTCTAATTGTGGGCCATAGAAAGCCTATTTATTTTTTTGTTTTTTTTAATATTATTGGGTTTCTAAAGTCTCTGTGAAAAAAAAAAATACATAAAAAAACAGTGGGAGAGTAATATTGCCCTTTCAGCTTGTGTGCCAGTCTTGACTCCTGGGTGTGCCACCTCTCTCTCTCTAATTGTGGGCCATAGAAAGCCTATTTATTTTTTTGCTTTTTTTAATATTATATGGTTTCTAAAGTCTCCCTGAAAAAAAAACCAAAACATAAAAAAACAGTGGGAGAGTAATATTGCCCTTTCAGCTTGTGTGCCAGTCTTGACTCCTGGGTGTGCCATCTCTCTCTCTAATTGTGGGCCATAGAAAGCCTATTTATTTTTTTCCTAGATTTGTGTTCTAAAATCTACCTCAACACAAAAACACTACATCAATCAGTGGGAGAAAAATATTGGTCTCAGTCAGGGCTTGTGTGCCACTCCTGTGTGTGCCATCTCTCATTCAGTGGGCCATACAAAGCCTATTTATTTTTTTGTTTTTTTTAATATTATTGGGTTTCTAAAGTCTCCCTGAAAAAAAAAAAATACATAAAAAAACAGTGGGAGAGTAATATTGCCCTTTCAGCTTGTGTGCCAGTCTTGACTCCTGGGTGTGCCACCTCTCTCTCTCTAATTGTGGGCCATAGAAAGCCTATTTATTTTTTTGCTTTTTTTAATATTATTTGGTTTCTAAAGTCTCCCTGAAAAAAAAAATACATAAAAAAACAGTGGGAGAGTAATATTGCCCTTTCAGCTTGTGTGCCAGTCTTGACTCCTGGGTGTGCCACCTCTCTCTCTCTAATTGTGGGCCATAGAAAGCCTATTTATTTTTTTCCTAGATTTGTGTTCTAAAATCTACCTCAACACAAAAACACTACATCAATCAGTGGGAGAAAAATATTGGCCTCAGTCAGGGCTTGTGTGCCACTCCTGTGTGTGCCATCTCTCATTCAGTGGCCCATACAAAGCCCATTTATTTTTTTGTTTTTTTAATATTATTGGGTTTCTAAAGTCTCCCTGAAAAAAAAAAATACATAAAAAAACAGTGGGAGAGTAATATTGCCCTTTCAGCTTGTGTGCCAGTCTTGACTCCTGGGTGTGCCACCTCTCTCTCTCTAATTGTGGGCCATAGAAAGCCTATTTATTTTTTTGTTTTTTTTAATATTATTGGGTTTCTAAAGTCTCCGTGAAAAAAAAAAAAAAAAACATAAAAAAACAGTGGGAGAGTAATATTGCCCTTTCAGCTTGTGTGCCAGTCTTGACTCCTGGGTGTGCCACCTCTCTCTCTCTAATTGTGGGCCATAGAAAGCCTATTTATTTTTTTGCTTTTTTTAATATTATTGGGTTTCTAAAGTCTCCCTGAAAAAAAAAAAATACATAAAAAAACAGTGGGAGAGTAATATTGCCCTTTCAGCTTGTGTGCCAGTCTTGACTCCTGGGTGTGCCACCTCTCTCTCTCTAATTGTGGGCCATAGAAAGCCTATTTATTTTTTTCCTAGATTTGTGTTCTAAAATCTACCTCAACACAAAAACACTACATCAATCAGTGGGAGAAAAATATTGGCCTCAGTCAGGGCTTGTGTGCCACTCCTGTGTGTGCCATCTCTCATTCAGTGGGCCATACAAAGCCTATTTATTTTTTTGTTTTTTTTAATATTATTTGGTTTCTAAAGTCTCCCTGAAAAAAAAAAAAAACATAAAAAAACAGTGGGAGAGTAATATTGCCCTTTCAGCTTGTGTGCCAGTCTTGACTCCTGGGTGTGCCACCTCTCTCTCTCTAATTGTGGGCCATAGAAAGCCTATTTATTTTTTTCCTAGATTTGTGTTCTAAAATCTACCTCAACACAAAAACACTACATCAATCAGTGGGAGAAAAATATTGGCCTCAGTCAGGGCTTGTGTGCCACTCCTGTGTGTGCCATCTCTCATTCAGTGGGCTATACAAAGCCTATTTATTTTTTTGTTTTTTTTAATATTATTGGGTTTCTAAAGTCTCCCTGAAAAAAAAAAATACATAAAAAAACAGTGGGAGAGTAATATTGCCCTTTCAGCTTGTGTGCCAGTCTTGACTCCTGGGTGTGCCACCTCTCTCTCTCTAATTGTGGGCCATAGAAAGCCTATTTATTTTTTTGTTTTTTTTAATATTATTGGGTTTCTAAAGTCTCCGTGAAAAAAAAAAAAAACATAAAAAAACAGTGGGAGAGTAATATTGCCCTTTCAGCTTTTGTGCCAGTCTTGACTCCTGGGTGTGCCACCTCTCTCTCTCTAATTGTGGGCCATAGAAAGGCTATTTTTATTTTTTTTATTTTTTTTTTTATTAGTATTTTTTTTCTAAATTGTCCCTGAAAAAAACATTTTATCTTATTTGGTTTCTAAAGTCTCCCTGAGAAAAAAAAAAAAAAAATTAGGTGGGAGAATAATATTGACATTAGTGCTTGAGTGACAGTCCTGCGTGTGTGTCATCTCTGTGATTTTGTGCCACAGAAAACAGAGTGTGTAACATTGTGCCTGATTTTCCTTGTGGTCTCACCAACCTGTTAAGGGATATAGAAATCATACTGAAGTTATAGCTCACCGTGTAAGTTGTTTGACAGCAACAAATAAAGTTACTTTGGTTAATTTTTTAAAACAATGAGGAAGTCTGGTGCAAGAGGTCGTGGCCGTGGGCGTTCATTGTCAGCTGGTAATGATGGTAGTTGTAGTGGAGCATCAGGTGGTCGTGGGGATAAAAATATTCCACCTAAGTCTGGAGCTGTGGTGCCAGTTTCGTCGTCTGGCTACACAAGGCCTCGAACGCTCTCTTTTCTGGGAGTAGGAAAAACGCTTTTAAAGCAGGAGCAGCAACAGCAAGTTTTGGCTTACATTGCAGACTCAGCCTCCAGCTCTTTTGCCTCCTCTTCTGAAACTGGTAAATGTAAAAGCAGCGCGTCGCTTGTGGATGTTCACGGTCAGGGACAAGTCGCTTCCTTGTCCTCCTCAGCAAAAACTACAACAAGAGAGAAGGATGCAGCAGGCGACACAACGGGTCACTCCATGGAGCTCTTTACACATACCGTCCCTGGCTTAGAAAGTGAAACACTTAACAGGCCATGCCCATTACAAGTAGATTCTGACATGGAGTGCACTGATGCACAGCCACAGCCAGAGTACTATGCTGCTCCTTTGACTCAGACCACCACATTGCCCTCTCAGGGTACAGATCCACAATCAGACCCTGATGAGACTATGTTGCCCCGCCACGAACGCTGTACCACAGACCGACACAGTGACACAGACGAAGTTGCACACGAGCTCGAAGAGGAGGTAATAGATGACCCGGTTGTTGACCCCGATTGGCAGCCATTGGGGGAACAGGGTGCAGGCAGCAGTAGTTCAGAAGCGGAGGTGGAGGAGGGGCCGCAGCAGGCATCAACATCGCAACAGGTTCCATCTGCCGGGCCCCTATCTGGCCCAAAACGCGTGTCAAAGCCAAAACCTGTTGGAGCACAGCGTTGCCATCCGGTTAAAGCTCAGTCTGCAATCCCTGAAAAGGGATCCGATGCTAGGAAGAGTGCAGTCTGGCATTTTTTTAAACAACATCCAATTGATCAGCGCAAAGTCATCAGTCAAAAATGTTCTACTAGCTTAAGCAGAGGTCAGAATCCGAAAAGTCTCAATACTAGTTGCATGCATAGACACTTAACCACCATGCATTTTCAAGCCTGGACTAACTACCAAACGTCCCTTAAGGTTGTAGCACCCTCGGCCAATGAAGCTAGTCATCAACGCAACATCCCTTCCGTCACTGTAAGGCCACCATTTTCCGCACCACCGGCAGTATCTGTGCAGGTTTTTTTGCCAGCCAAAAGCAGTCAGGGTCAGGGAATCACCAGTTTTGTAGGCGGAAATATTGCATCTAGGGCACCGGCGGAAACAATACCGTCTCCAACCGTCTCTCAGTCTGCCATGTCCACCGGCACACCCGCAAGTTCCACGATCTCCATCTCTCCAGTTCAGCTCACACTACATGAGACTCTGGTTAGAAAAAGGAAGTACTTATCCTCGCATCCGCGTACACAGGGTTTTAACGCCCACATAGCTAGACTAATCTCGTTAGAGATGATGCCCTACCGGTTAGTTGAAAGCAAAGCTTTCAAAGCCCTGATGGAGTACGCTGAACCACGATACGAGCTACCCAGTCGACACTTTTTTTCCAGAAAAGCCATCCCAGCCCTGCACCAGCATGTTAAACAGCGCATCGTCCATGCACTCAGGCAATCTGTGAGTACAAAGGTGCACCTGACTACAGATGCATGGACCAGTAGGCATGGCCAGGGACGTTATGTGTCCATCACGGCACACTGGGTGAATGTGGTGGATGCAGGGTCCACAGGGGACATCAATTTAGGGACAGTTGTGCCTAGCCCACGGTCTAGGAAACAGTTGGCTGTAGGCGTTCGCACCCCCTCCTCCTCCTCGTCCTCCTGCAGAAGCTACAGCTCTTCCACAGACCGCAGTCGGCCAACCACTCCATCGGCAGATGACACTGTTGCACACCAGTTGTCCCATTATGGGCCAGCTACTGGCAAGCGTCAGCAGGCTGTATTGGCTATGAAGTGTTTGGGCGACAACAGACACACCGCGGAAGTTCTGTCCGAGTTCTTGCAACAAGAAACGCAGTCGTGGCTGGGCACAGTAGATCTTGAGGCAGGCAAGGTAGTTAGTGATAACGGAAGGAATTTCATGGCTGCCATCTCCCTTTCCCAACTGAAACACATTCCTTGCCTGGCTCACACCTTAAACCTGGTGGTGCAGTGCTTATTGAAAACTTATCCTGGGTTCTCTGACCTGCTCCTCAAAGTGCGTGGACTTTGCTCACATATCCGACGTTCGCCTGTACACGCCAGCCGTATGCAGACCTATCAGCGGTCTTTGAACCTTCCCCAGCATCGCCTAATCATAGACGTTGCAACAAGGTGGAACTCAACACTGCACATGCTTCAGAGACTGTGCCAACAGAGGGGGGCTGTTATGTTTTTGTGGGAGGATACACATACACGGGCAGGCAGTAGGATGGCAGACATGGAGTTGTCAGGTGTGCAGTGGTCGAAGATACAAGACATGTGTCAAGTCCTTCAGTGTTTTGAGGAATGCACACGGCTGGTTAGTGCAGACAACGCCGTAATAAGCATGAGCATCCCCCTAATGCGTCTGCTGATGCAAAGTTTGACGCACATAAAGGAGCAGGCGTCTGCACCAGAGGAAGAGGAAAGCCTTGATGACAGTCAGCCATTGTCTGGTCAGGGCAGTGTACAGGACGAGGTAGCGGGCGAAGAGGAGGTGGAGGACGAGGAGGATGATGGGGATGAGTATATTTTTAATGCGGAACCTTTCCCGGGGGCACTGGAAATTGGTTGCGTGTCAAGGCCGGGTTCTGTTTTTTTGAGGGACACAAGTGACGTAGATTTGCCTGCAACTGCCCCTCACCCAATCACAACCGGAGATTTGACAACTGGAACTTTGGCCCACATGGCGGATTATGCCTTACGTATCCTAAAAAGGGACACACGCATTACGAAAATGATGAACGATGACGATTACTGGTTGGCCTGCCTCCTTGATCCACGCTATAAAGGCAAATTGCAAAATATTATGCCACATGAGAACTTGGAACTAATATTAGCAACCAAACAATCAACTCTTGTTGACCGTTTGCTTCAGGCATTCCCAGCACACAGCGCACGTGATCGTTCTCACACGAGCTCAAGGGGGCAACAGACTAGGAGTGTTAGGGGTGCACACATCAGAAGTGGCGTTGGACAGAGGGGTTTTCTGACCAGGTTGTGGAGTGATTTTGCTATGACCGCAGACAGGACAGGTACTGCTGCATCAATTGAAAGTGACAGGAGACAACATTTGTCCAGTATGGTTACTAACTATTTTTCATCCCTTATCGATGTTCTCCCTCAACCGTCATTCCCATTTGATTACTGGGCATCAAAATTAGACACCTGGCCAGAATTGGCAGAATATGCATTGCAGGAGCTTGCTTGCCCGGCAGCAAGTGTCCTATCAGAAAGAGTATTCAGTGCTGCAGGTTCAATATTAACCGAAAAAAGGACTCGTCTGGCTACCCAAAATGTTGACGATCTAACATTCATTAAAATGAACCACAACTGGATTTCGAAATCTTTTGCCCCACCTTGCCCGGCCGACACCTAGCTTTCCTATGAAAAGCTCTTGCCTGTGGACTACTGTGAATTACTTTTCTAATGTCTAATTTGCTGCAGCTGATTGTCCAGCATACGACATGTTTACACCTCCCTAAATGGCCAAACTCCCCACACGGGGCCGTGGTATCGCGACTTGGCGCAAGCACCCGTGAGACTGCTGTTTGTCTGAAGAGGTGGGTGTACTCGCTTTTGGTCGACGGCATTGCTACTGGGTTCCTCATAGTACAATAAAGTGTCTCTGGCGGTGGTGGTGCGCACCCAACGTCAGACACACTGTTGTAACATGAGGGGCCTTGGGCCTGTAACGCCGGCCACAAGAGAGTTCACCCACCCCCAGGTCAAACATTGCTCTACCACTTCCACAGTTATCTCTCACACTTCCACCAATGTTAAGTCTATGCGCTGACATCCTTCCATACCTGCCACTGACAATACCATTGTGTTGACATGTATGATGGTACTTAACATAGTCAGGGGCAGTGTCCTCTATTTACCACAGTAAATACTTTGCGCAAAATTAGTAGGTCTGAAACAACGCAGAGGATCCCACCCCTGAACCTAATGATTGCACCCTTTAGTGTTTTTGTTTTGTTTTAATGCAAGACATTCACATTTAGTTGTTGTTTTGGACTACTAACTGGCAGACACTCATTACAATCGGCCTCCGTTGACCAGACCACTGCTGCCCGTGTACCCCTGTAACTAATAATAAAGTGCCTACAGCCAGCCCAATTTAATTATATTAGGCCTTCGAAGCCTTTCTGCGCTCCCTCCTTCCACTAGGCCTCCACTGACCAGACCACTGCTGCCCGTGTACCCCTGTAGCTAATAATAAAGTGCCTACAGCCAGCCCAATTTAATTATGTTAGGCCTTCGAAGCCTTTCTGCGCTCCCTCCTTCCACTAGGCCTCCACTGACCAGACCACTGCTGCCCGTGTACCCCTGTAACTAATAATAAAGTGCCTACAGCCAGCCCAATTTAATTATATTAGGCCTTCGAAGCCTGTCTGCGGTCCCTCCTTCCACTAGGCCTCCACTGACCAGACCACTGCTGCCCGTGTACCCCTGTAACTAATAATAAAGTGCCTACAGCCAGCCCAATTTAATTATGTTAGGCCTTCGAAGCCTGTCTGCGGTCCCTCCTTCCACTAGGCCTCCACTGACCAGACCACTGCTGCCCGTGTACCCCTGTAACTAATAATAAAGTGCCTACAGCCAGCCCAATTTAATTATGTTAGGCCTTCGAAGCCTGTCTGCGGTCCCTCCTTCCACTAGGCCTCCACTGACCAGACCACTGCTGCCCGTGTGCCCCTGTAACTAATAATAAAGTGCCTACAGCCAGCCCAATTTAATTATATTAGGCCTTCGAAGCCTGTCTGCGGTCCCTCCTTCCACTAGGCCTCCACTGACCAGACCACTGCTGCCCGTGTACCCCTGTAACTAATAATAAAGTGCCTACAGCCAGCCCAATTTAATTATGTTAGGCCTTCGAAGCCTGTCTGCGGTCCCTCCTTGCACTAGGCCTCCACTGACCAGACCACTGCTGCCCGTGTACCCCTGTAACTAATAATAAAGTGCCTACAGCCAGCCCAATTTAATTATATTAGGCCTTCGAAGCCTGTCTGCGGTCCCTCCTTCCACTAGGCCTCCACTGACCAGACCACTGCTGCCCGTGTACCCCTGTAACTAATAATAAAGTGCCTACAGCCAGCCCAATTTAATTATGTTAGGCCTTCGAAGCCTTTCTGCGCTCCCTCCTTCCACTAGGCCTCCACTGACCAGACCACTGCTGCCCGTGTACCCCTGTAACTAATAATAAAGTGCCTACAGCCAGCCCAATTTAATTATGTTAGGCCTTCGAAGCCTGTCTGCGGTCCCTCCTTCCACTAGGCCTCCACTGACCAGACCACTGCTGCCCGTGTACCCCTGTAACTAATAATAAAGTGCCTACAGCCAGCCCAATTTAATTATGTTAGGCCTTCGAAGCCTGTCTGCGGTCCCTCCTTCCACTAGGCCTCCACTGACCAGACCACTGCTGCCCGTGTACCCCTGTAACTAATAATAAAGTGCCTACAGCCAGCCCAATTTAATTATATTAGGCCTTCGAAGCCTGTCTGCGGTCCCTCCTTCCACTAGGCCTCCACTGACCAGACCACTGCTGCCCGTGTACCCCTGTAACTAATAATAAAGTGCCTACAGCCAGCCCAATTTAATTATGTTAGGCCTTCGAAGCCTGTCTGCGGTCCCTCCTTCCACTAGGCCTCCACTGACCAGACCACTGCTGCCCGTGTACCCCTGTAACTAATAATAAAGTGCCTACAGCCAGCCCAATTTAATTATATTAGGCCTTCGAAGCCTGTCTGCGGTCCCTCCTTCCACTAGGCCTCCACTGACCAGACCACTGCTGCCCGTGTACCCCTGTAACTAATAATAAAGTGCCTACAGCCAGCCCAATTTAATTATGTTAGGCCTTCGAAGCCTTTCTGCGCTCCCTCCTTCCACTAGGCCTCCACTGACCAGACCACTGCTGCCCGTGTACCCCTGTAACTAATAATAAAGTGCCTACAGCCAGCCCAATTTAATTATGTTAGGCCTTCGAAGCCTGTCTGCGGTCCCTCCTTCCACTAGGCCTCCACTGACCAGACCACTGCTGCCCGTGTACCCCTGTAACTAATAATAAAGTGCCTACAGCCAGCCCAATTTAATTATGTTAGGCCTTCGAAGCCTGTCTGCGGTCCCTCCTTCCACTAGGCCTCCACTGACCAGACCACTGCTGCCCGTGTACCCCTGTAACTAATAATAAAGTGCCTACAGCCAGCCCAATTTAATTATATTAGGCCTTCGAAGCCTGTCCGCGGTCCCTCCTTCAACTAGGCCTCCACTGACCAGACCACTGCTGCCCGTGTACCCCTGTAACTAATAATAAAGTGCCTACAGCCAGCCCAATTTAATTATGTTAGGCCTTCGAAGCCTTTCTGCGCTCCCTCCTTCCACTAGGCCTCCACTGACCAGACCACTGCTGCCCGTGTACCCCTGTAACTAATAATAAAGTGCCTACAGCCAGCCCAATTTAATTATGTTAGGCCTTCGAAGCCTTTCTGCGCTCCCTCCTTCCACTAGGCCTCCACTGACCAGACCACTGCTGCCCGTGTACCCCTGGAACCAATTACAAAGTGCATAGAGCCTATTTTTTAATTTAATTTAATATTAATAAAGCCAGGATGAACTACGATATACCACGCTATGAGCTACCCAGTTGACAATTCTTTTGCGAGAAAAGCCATCCCACCCCTCCACCTGCATGTTAAAGACCGCATTGTCCTTGCATTCTGTCAATTTGTCAGTCCAAAGGTATACCTGACAACAGACACATGGACCTGTAGGCCTGGCCACGAAAGGTTACGTGTCCTTTGTGGCTCAATGGGTTAATGTATTGGATGCATGGTCCACACAGGGGACAGCCTGCAAAGTCTGTCTGCAGTCCCTAATTCAAGTTGGCCTCAACTGAATAAAGCTGAGCTTCTACCTTCTGGCTCTGATTAACTGCTGTTTTTAAAAAAATTGGCTTTTCCGTCCTTCTAAAGGTGTCTGCCCCTGCCTGGTGTTGTCCTCAACTGAATAAAGCTGAGCTTCAACCTTCAGTTCCAAACATACAACAAAAAACTGGTACAATACAAAAAGTGGCCTCCAGCTACAAAAACTTTCTCCTACAAGTAGTTAACTGACAGTTTTTTTTCCAGTGAAAACACAGATATGGCATCCAACGAGTGTTGTCCTGTCTCGTCTTCTTTATATTATTGCCAAGAAGCTGCAACTGAATAAAGCTGTGCTTCAACCTTCTGTTCCAAATTACCATTTTTAAAAATGCAATTGGCTGTTCCGGCCTACTAAAGATGTCTGTCTGCCCCTGCCTGGTGTTGTCCTCAACTGAATAAAGCTGAGCTTCAACCTTCAGTTCCAAACATACAACAAAAAACTGGTACAATACAAAAAGTGGCCTCCAGCTACAAAAACTTTCTCCTACAAGTAGTTAACTGACAGTTTTTTTTCCAGTGAAAACACAGATATGGCATCCAACGAGTGTTGTCCTGTCTTGTCTTCTTTATATTATTGCCAAGAAGCTGCAACTGAATAAAGCTGTGCTTCAACCTTCTGTTCCAAATTACCATTTTTAAAAATGCAATTGGCTGTTCCGGCCTACTAAAGATGTCTGTCTGCCCCTGCCTGGTGTTGTCCTCAACTGAATAAAGCTGAGCTTCAACCTTCAGTTCCAAACATACAACAAAAAACTGGTACAATACAAAAAGTGGCCTCCAGCTACAAAAACTTTCTCCTACAAGTAGTTAACTGACAGTTTTTTTTCCAGTGAAAACACAGATATGGCATCCAACGAGTGTTGTCCTGTCTCGTCTTCTTTATATTATTGCCAAGAAGCTGCAACTGAATAAAGCTGTGCTTCAACCTTCTGTTCCAAATTACCATTTTTAAAAATGCAATTGGCTGTTCCGGCCTACTAAAGGTGTCTGTCTGCCCCTGCCTGGTGTTGTCCTCAACTGAATAAAGCTGAGCTTCAACCTTCAGTTCCAAATTACCATTTTTAAAAATGCAATTGGCTGTTCCGGCCTACTAAAGGTGTCTGTCTGCCCCTGCCTGGTGTTGTCCTCAACTGAATAAAGCTGTGCTTCAACCTTCAGTTCCAAACATACAACAAAAAACTGGTACAATACAAAAAGTGGCCTCCAGCTACAAAAACTTTCTCCTACAAGTAGTTAACTGACAGTTTTTTTTCCAGTGAAAACACAGATATGGCATCCAACGAGTGTTGTCCTGTCTCGTCTTCTTTATATTATTGCCAAGAAGCTGCAACTGAATAAAGCTGTGCTTCAACCTTCTGTTCCAAATTACCATTTTTAAAAATGCAATTGGCTGTTCCGGCCTACTAAAGGTGTCTGTCTGCCCCTGACTGGTGTTGTCCTCAACTGAATAAAGCTGAGCTTCAACCTTCAGTTCCAAATTACCATTTTTAAAAATGCAATTGGCTGTTCCGGCCTACTAAAGGTGTCTGTCTGCCCCTGCCTGGAGTTGTCCTCAACTGAATAAAGCTGTGCTTCAACCTTCTGTTCCAAATTACCATTTTTAAAAATGCAATTGGCTGTTCCGGCCTACTAAAGGGGTCTGCCCCTGCCTGGTGTTGTCCTCAACTGAATAAAGCTGAGCTTCAACCTTCAGTTCCAAACATACAACAAAAAACTGGTACAATACAAAAAGTGGCCTCCAGCTACAAAAACTTTCTCCTACAAGTAGTTAACTGACAGTTTTTTTTCCAGTGAAAACACAGATATGGCATCCAACGAGTGTTGTCCTGTCTCGTCTTCTTTATATTATTGCCAAGAAGCTGCAACTGAATAAAGCTGTGCTTCAACCTTCTGTTCCAAATTACCATTTTTAAAAATGCAATTGGCTGTTCCGGCCTAATAAAGGTGTCTGTCTGCCCCTGCCTGGTGTTGTCCTCAACTGAATAAAGCTGAGCTTCAACCTTCAGTTCCAAATTACCATTTTTAAAAATGCAATTGGCTGTTCTGGCCTACTAAAGGTGTCTGTCTGCCCCTGCCTGGTGTTGTCCTCAACTGAATAAAGCTGTGCTTCAACCTTCAGTTCCAAACATACAACAAAAAACTGGTACAATACAAAAAGTGGCCTCCAGCTACAAAAACTTTCTCCTACAAGTAGTTAACTGACAGTTTTTTTTCCAGTGAAAACACAGATATGGCATCCAACGAGTGTTGTCCTGTCTCGTCTTCTTTATATTATTGCCAAGAAGCTGCAACTGAATAAAGCTGTGCTTCAACCTTCTGTTCCAAATTACCATTTTTAAAAATGCAATTGGCTGTTCCGGCCTACTAAAGGTGTCTGTCTGCCCCTGCCTGGTGTTGTCCTCAACTGAATAAAGCTGAGCTTCTACCTTCTGCCTCTTATTAACTGCTGTTTTTTAAAAAAATTGGCTGTTCCGGCCTACTAAAGGTGTCTGTCTGCCCCTGCCTGGTGTTGTCCTCAACTGAACAAAGCTGAGCTTCCACATTCTGGCTTTCGCCCTATACTATCAGATATTAAACTGCATTTGGCCTACTAGTGTGGTTAGGCCCTTGAAACAGTGTCTGCTGCTCTTGGGTTTGCTACTCCACTGAACAAAGCAATGTTTAGTCCTGTTACCAATTTTGAACTGCATTTAGCCTACTTTATTCTTTGGCCCTATATCTGTTTCCTCCTCATCCTGCCCATTGCCCAGCCACTGCTAGATGAGTCTGCTGGTACATTGACCTAGACCACTACATTCCCCTTATACTCTACACAGCTAGAATCTGACCCTGCTGAAAGTAAGGTTCCCCTTCCCGCATGTTATACCACCTTACACAGGGACAGAGAGGAAGGTGCAGATGAAAGTGCAGGTTCCTTCATCAGGTGGGCGGGCATACTCGTTGGCGACGTCACTGGCACAGGGCCCCTCAGAGTACGCAAAAGTGTCGCTGCTGGTGGGAGGCGCCCCCGCCATGCAAACACACCGCCGTACTTTGAGGGGCCCTGTGCCAGTGCCAATGCGAACGAGTGGGCCCCCCCTGCTTGCTCAGGATCACAGCACTTGCAACGTTGAAATACTTACCTTTCCCTGCAACACCGCCGTGACGTAGTCCGCATTTCCTGGGCCCACGAAAAACTTGAGCCAGCCCTACTCCCCCCACAACTTTTGCCAAATGACCCCCAATTCCCTATGCCCAACTATTATTATAAAGTTAATTAAGATTGACAAGCTTCAGAAACAAGAATGGATGTTTTTGGCATTAAAATGGGCACTGTAGGTGTTTTCCTGGCCTTCACTCACTGCCGACTATGCTTCCCCATTGACTTGCATTGGGTTTCGTGTTTCGGTCGATCCCCGACTTTTAGCGATAATCGGCCGACTGCACTCGACTCGACTCTGGGCAAAATCGGGTTTCACAAAACCCGACTCGATCTTAAAAAAATGAAAGTCGCTCAACTCTACTCTTCACACCTAGCTGGTCTGCATAGAAGAAAACTCTTTAACTGACGATCAGCTGATGTGTGATGTAACTAGTTAAATTGAGGTTGGAGTGGTTACCAACAAACATCAGCTGACCAGCCTAGAAGAAACTCCCAGCAAGAGACGTCATTAACTCTTGCTGGACCAAAGGAAAGAAAACAACATTTAAATTCTAGCAGACCCACAGCTGCCACAAATCACTAAAGAATTTGTGACAGCGAATTAGCAGATGGAGATATAGAAGCAAGAATAAGTTCAGTCTCCATTACATGTGAGGGTATGTTTTCGTTAGAGCAATAGTAAACCTTCCATGTAGTCCTCATGATTCATGATTGACATCTTTCTGTGTACACTGTGCATAAGCAGGAAGCCACCAATCTATGGCATGGAGTTACTGTATACAGAGCTCATCATTCAGAGAACTGGTACTGGTAGATCTACATAAGATAAAACATGATTTTATCAAAAAAACAACCCAACAACATTGCTCGAATGGTGGCCTCAATTTGGGAAGCAAAACCCTGGTGACAGATACCTTTTAAAAGAACTTGAATCAAGACATCAGAGGAGTATGCCAAGTTACCACACTAATCCGAGGCAGACTAGCACAGAGGGATGCGGATATAGGGGATGAACGGAAGAGTTCTTAAGTAACAACACCCAAGTGGAATGTCAATATAGATCCTTCTCCACTTCTAGCCGAGGAAACTGGACTGGCATTATCAGTGCAGATCCACTCACTGACCAGCCAACTGGGAATCTGAATGGATGGGCAAATCACCAGTTTGGGCCTGGATAGAACTGGATTTCTAAGCTAACAGGTTCCCTTTAAATTATGATCTTGCTTTTATTCTCAGCCAGTTCTAAAGAAGGTCACATTTTAGATATACTTCCATGATGCCTTCATAGTAATTTTTAAAAAAAAAAAAAAAGACTTTTTACAGCCCGGAACCAACTATTTCCTTTATGGAAGAACAATACCGGAGTTTCTCACTTGGATACATGTACGCTCTTTTCCTGAATATGTGAGTGTTTCACTAATGGAAGCTTGCCGGAAATTGCTGACAGCATATCCTACATACAGTATACACAAAAGTTTCTAGAAGCATGATGTAATGCTTTCATTTGTGTGTAATATAATGACATTTTTTATTATTATTATTATTATTATTATTATTATTATTATTATTATTATCTTATATGGCTTAAAATCCTACCAGACAGTTAAAGTTTCAACAAATTTCTGAGTGGTGCAGAATATTAGTGTAAAGCATGCCAGGTAAGAGCTGGCATAGGGAAAAGAAGCTTGTCTAACAAACAGCTTGCACTACACTGACAGATTTAGCTTAGTTTCTACTCGTTCTAGTCTAGTTTTTTTTTGTAAGCATTAAAGGGAATCTGTCAGCAGGTATATGCCATGTAATCTGACAATATCATAATGTTAGGGGCTAAGACACTGATTTCAGCGATGTATCACTTATTAGGCGGTGTACTGTTGTTTCAATACTTTCAGTGTTTTATCAGCAGGAGATTATCACTGCTGGACTAGCTGCTCCTGTGCTTCCTGGTCCAACCACACCCCCAGCACTGATTAGCAGCTTAAAGTCAATTTACAATGTACACAGAAAGTTGCTATCAAGCCAACCTTAAGATGTGTTTCGTCCACAGTGCAGCCTCCAACCAGTGAGCTGTAGACCAAATGTCCCTCTCAGAGACGCTGAGTTCACTGATTGACAGCCATGCGGTCGATGTCAGCGCCGCAGTCAAATGTGGACATAGGAATAAACAAAAAAAAAACCTGTGTGGGAGAGAAGAACAGACAAAACGCGGCTCCCTAAGTGCGTAAATCTAATATATAAAGCTGAATGTGTGTGTATGTCCGGGATTGGCATCTGCACCGTCGCAGCTACAGCTACAAAATTTTGCACAGTCACACGTCTGGACCCCGAGAGCGTCATAGGCTATGTTGTGAGGCGAAATTTTAACCCTGCGCGTTCCAATTCACCAAACAATTTTGCCCCTATCTACATAATGGGGAAAAAGTGAAAGGAAAAGTGTTGGAGGTAAATTGACAGCTGCCAGATGTGAACAAGGGGGACTTAAAGAATGAGAGCGATGGCGCCAAAGAGTATATACCGTACAGCTGCTAAGGTGGGGCCCCGACATGGGATACTCACCATACAAGGGGATATGAACACAAACACAAAATGCGCCACACACTACCACGTGCTTGAACACATATACGACCCTCACCACACATACACCAACCTCGCCACATAAAATTTGAAACACAAAAGTCGCCGCTCAAAACTCGCCACGTGCAAAATTCGCCACATGCAAAACTCACCACATGCAAAACTAGGCTCACGCAAAACTCGCCACATGTGCAAAACTCGCCTCATGGAAAACTCGCCACACGCAAAACTTGCACACGCGGAAAAATTGCCACATGCACAAAAGTTGCAACACATGCAAAAGTTGCCTCACACAAAACTTGCACATACTCAAAACGCACCACACATAAAACTCGCCACGCGCAAAACTCACCATGCGCAAAACTTGCTGCACACAACTTGCTACACTAACCTGTCACATGCAACTCGACACACAAAAAGTTGCTACACGCATGTCGCCACACAAAACTCAACACACAACTTGACACATGAAACTCGCCCTAAAACACACACAAGTCTGGTATTATCCTTCAAAAATAAAAATCTGATTAATAAGCAGACAAACTACAAGAGCAACAAATGAACCATATAGGAAATACGGCAGCTGTCAGTCACATGACCTTACATAGTTACATAGTTACATAGTTATTAAGGTTGAAGGAAGACTGTAAGTCCATCTAGTTCAACCCATAGCCTAACCTAACATGCCCTAACATGTTGATCCAGAGGAAGGCAAAAAAAACCCATGTGGCAAAGAGTAACTCCACCATGGGGAAAAAAATTCCTTCCCGACTCCACATACGGCAATCAGACTAGTTCCCTGGATCAACGCCTTATCAAGGAATCTAGTGTATATACCCTGTAACATTATACTTTTCCAGAAAGGTATCCAGTCCCATCTTAAATTTAATTAATGAATCACTCATTACAACATCATACGGCAGAGAGTTCCATAGTCTCACTGCTCTTACAGTAAAGAATCCGCGTCTGTTATTATGCTTAAACCTTCTTTCCTCCAGACGTAGAGGATGCCCCCTTGTCCCTGTCTCAGGTCTATGATTAAAAAGATCATCAGAAAGGTACTGTCCCCTCATATATTTATACATTAACATAAGATCACCCCTTAGTCTTCGTTTTTCCAAACTAAATAGCCCCAAGTGTAATAACCTATCTTGGTATTGCAGACCCCCCAGTCCTCTAATAACCTTGGTCGCTCTTCTCTGCACCCGCTCCAGTTCAGCTATGTCTTTCTTATACACCGGAGACCAGAACTGTGCACAGTATTCTAAGTGTGGTCGAACTAGTGACTTGTATAGAGGTAAAATTATGTTCTCCTCATGAGCATCTATGCCTCTTTTAATACATCCCATTATTTTATTTGCCTTTGTAGCAGCTGCCTGACACTGGCCACTGAATATGAGTTTGTCATCCACCCATATACCCAGGTCTTTTTCATTGTCGGTTTTGCCCAGAGTTTTAGAATTAAGCACATAGTTATACATCTTATTACTTCTACCCAAGTGCATGACCTTACATTTATCCCCATTAAAGCTCATTTGCCATTTATCAGCCCAAGCTTCTAGTTTACATAAATCATCCTGTAATATAAAATTGTCCTCCCCTGTATTGATTACCCTGCAGAGTTTAGTGTCATCTGCAAATATTGAAATTCTACTCTGAATGCCCCCTACAAGGTCATTAATAAATATGTTGAAAAGAAGAGGGCCCAATACTGACCCCTGTGGTACTCCACTGCTAACCGCAACCCAGTCCGAGTGTGCTCCATTAATAACCACCCTTTGTTTCCTATCCCTGAGCCAGCTCTCAACCCACTTACACATATTTTCCCCTATCCCCATTACTCTCATTTTATGTAACAACCTTTTGTGTGGCACCGTATCAAAAGCTTTGGAAAAGTCCATATATACTACGTCCACTGGGTTCCCTTGGTCCAGTCCGGAACTTACCTCTTCATAGAAGCTGATCAAATTAGTCTGACATGAACGGTCCCTAGTAAACCCGTGCTGATACTGGGTCATGAGGTTATTCCTCTTCAGATACTCCAGTATAGCATCCCTTAGAATGCCCTCCAGGATTTTACCCACAGAAGAGGTTAAGCTTACTGGCCTATAATTACCGAGTTCAGTTTTTGCCCCTTTTTTGAATATTGGCACCACATTTGCTATACGCCAGTCCTGTGGTACAGACCCTGTTATTATGGACTCTTTAAAGATTAAAAATAATGGTCTATCAATGACTGTACTTAATTCCATCAGTACTCGGGGGTGTATCCCATCCGGGCCCGGAGATTTGTCAATTTTAGTTATTTTTAGACGCCGCTGTACTTCCTGATGGGTTAAGCAGGTGACATTTAATGGGGAATTTTTATCACTAGTCATTTTGTCTGCCATGGGATTTTCTTTTGTAAATACTGATGAAAAAAAGTTATTTAGCATATTGGCTTTTTCCTCATCCTCATCCACCATTTCCCCCAGATTATTTTTAAGGGGGCCAACACTATCATTTTTTAGTTTCTTACTATTTATGTAGTTAAAGAATATTTGGGGATTATTTTTGCTCTCTCTGGCAATGAGTCTCTCTGTCTCAATCTTTGCTGCCTTGATTTGCTTTTTACAGAATTTATTTAATTTTCTGTATTTATTTAATGCCTCCTCACTACCTACTTCCTTTAATTCTCTAAATGCTTTCTTTTTGTCCCTTATTGCGCCCCTTACAGCTCTATTTAGCCATATTGGTTTCCTCCTGTTTCTAGTATGTTTATTCCCATACGGTATATACTGTGCACAGGTCCTATCCAGGATGCTAATAAACGTCTCCCATTTTCTTTGTGTATTTTTGTGTCTCAGGATATCGTCCCAGTTAATTGCACCAAGATCCTCTCTCATCCGTTGGAAATTTGCCCTCCTGAAGTTTAGTGTCCTTGTCACCCCCCTACTACCCATCTTATTAAAGGTTACATGAAAACTTATTATTTTGTGATCACTATTCCCCAAGTGACCCCCAACCCTTATATTTGATATGCGGTCTGGCCTGTTGGTTAATATTAGGTCTAGCAGTGCCCCCCTCCTTGTTGGGTCCTGAACCAGTTGTGAAAGGTAATTGTCTCTCATAGTTGTCAAAAACCGATTACCTTTGCTGGAACTGCAGGTTTCTGTTCCCCAATCTATTTCAGGGTAGTTGAAGTCCCCCATAGTAATGACTTCTCCTTGAGTCGCAGCTTCATCTATTTGCTTTACGAGGATATTCTCCATTGCTTCCATTATTTTTGGAGATTTATAACAAATCCCTATCAGTAATTTATTATTTTTTCCCCCTCCCCTTATCTCCACCCACAGGGACTCTACATTTTCATTAAATTCACCTATATTATCACGCAGGATGGGTTTTAAGGAAGATTTTACATATAGACACACCCCTCCCCCTCGCTTATCTGTACGGTCATTTCTGAACAGGCTATAGCCCTGCAAGTTAACAGCCCAGTCATGGCTCTCATCCAGCCACGTCTCAGATATCCCCACCATGTCATAATTATGCTCCAACAACATTAGTTCTAATTCATCCATTTTGTTGGCGAGGCTTCTGGCATTAGTATACATGCACTTGATGTTACTCTCTGTACCTCTATTCTTTCTTAAATTACTAACTGTTCTAACCCCAACCCCCATGCCACCGCCACCCCCAACTTCCTTATTTGTGCCCAGGTCTCTATCTGCACTATCTTCCCCTCCTATAAAATGAATACCCTCCCCCCCAATCCCTAGTTTAAACACTCCTCCAACCTTCTAACCATTTTCTCCCCCAGCACAGCTGCCCCTTCCCCATTGAGGTGCAGCCCGTCCCTAGCGTAGAGCCTGTAGCCAACTGAGAAGTCGGCCCAGTTCTTCAGGAACCCAAACCCCTCCTTCCTACACCAATTCTTGAGCCACTTATTAACCTCCCTAATCTCCCGTTGCCTCTCTGGCGTGGCACGTGGTACAGGCAGTATTTCGGAAAATACCACGTTGGAGGTCCTTGCTTTCAGCTTGCAGCCTAATTCCCTGAAATCATCTTTAAGGACCTTCCACCTACCTCTAACTTTGTCATTTGTGCCAATGTGCACCATGACCGCTGGGTCCTCACCAGCCCCTCCCAGTAATTTGTCCACCCGATCAGCGATGTGTCGGACTCGAGCGCCAGGTAGGCAGCACACCGTCCGACGATCCCTGTCTTTGTGACAGATTGCCCTATCTGTTCCCCTAATAATTGAGTCCCCCACTACCAGCACCTGTCTGGCCTGCCCTGCTCTCCTATTTCCCTCCTTACTGGAGCAGTCACTACTCCGGCTTTCAGAGGACATGCCTGGCTGCAGCAGTGCTACCCCTGTACTGGCACCCCCCTCATCTGCCAACTTAGCAAACTTATTGGGGTGTGCCAGATCAGGACTAGCCTCCCTGGCACTCTTCTCTCTACCCCGCCTTCTATCTGTCACCCAGCTAACTGCCACACTGTCCTGCAGCTCCATCCTACCATCCCCCTCCTCATCTATCCCATTGAGCGTCTGCTCTGTGAGCAGAAGACTCCTCTCCATATTGTCAATGGATCTCAGTGTTGCCAGCTGCACATTTAGATCCAGTATCTGGGTTTCCAAATGCACAATGTGCTCACATCTCGCACAGCAGTATGCACCCTCGACCAGCTGGTCAAGGACTGCATACATGTGGCAAGATGTGCACTGGATGGCATTAACAATTGTGGAGCACATTTCTTAATGGGGATTGCACCACACAGAAACGTTAATTAAAAATAAATACAAAGTATTAATTAAAAAAAAAAAAAAAAACAGAAGCAATTCCTCCCTTGGAAACTCCCTGATTCCAAAGTCACTGAATCACAAGTCACACACTTACCGCCGTTCACACTTACGCTCAGGTCACACTCAGCTCGCTCACCCTCGCTGAGCTGAAGATTTATAGATTTTTTTTTCTCTCTATCTCCCCTCAACAGCAATCCACCTTGCTGTTCAGATGCACTTCCAAAAAGTCTATTATGTGTATGTGTGAGCTAATATATACTGCCTGAGGGGAGGGCTTCCTGTTGGCTGGGGATTTATCAGGCTGCCAATTAAGCTTACAAATACTGAGGTAAAAATACTGAGCAAATAACGTGTGAACGAGGTCTAATACAGGAGGAGATGACATACAGATATATACTATATACAGGGGAGATGACACACAGATATATACTATATACAGGAGAGATGACACACAGGTATATACTATATACAGGGGAGATGACATACAGGTATATACTATATACAGGAGTAGATGACACACTGGTATATACTATATACAAGGGAGATGACATACAGGTACATACTATATACAGGGGAGATGACACACAGGTATATACTAAATACAGGGGAGATGACACAAAGGTATACACAATATACAGGGGAGATGACACGCAGGTATATACTATATACAGGAGGAGATGACACACAGGTATATACTATATACAGGAGGAGATGACATACAGGTACATACTATATACAGGAGGAGATGGCACACAGATATATACTATATACAGGAGGAGATGACACACAGGTATATACTATATAAAGGGGAGATGACACACATATATACTATATACAGGATGAGATGACACACATATATATACTATATACAGGAGCAGATGACACACAGGTATATACTATAGAGGTATATAGAGGAGGAGATGACATACAGCAGGTATATACTATATACAGGGGAGATGACATACAGGTATATACTATATACAGGAGTTGACATACAGGTGTATACTATATATATAGGAGGAGATGACGTACAGGTATATAGTATATACAGAAGAGATGACATACAGGTATATACTATATACAGGAGGAGATAACACATAGGTATATACAATATACAGGAGGAGATGACATGCAGCAGGTATATACTATATACAGGAGGAGATGACACATAGGTATATACAATATACAGGAGGAGATGACATACAGCAGGTATATACTATTTACAGGGGAGATGACATACAGGTATATACTATATACAGGAGATGACATACAGGTGTATACTATATATAAGGGAGATGACAAACATGTATATACTGAGGGGAAAATGAGAGGTGTGAGGTGAAAATGAGGGGTGTGAGGTGAAAATGAAAAGGTGTGAGTGCAAAATGAGAGGAGTGAGGGAAAATAGTGGAGTGATCGGAAAATGACAGATGTGAGGTCGAAATGACAAGGGTTAGTGTTATGACCCCAATGGCGAGGGTCTCAGAGGAACGTGGAAGTCTGCAGAATACAAAAATCCAGCTCATAGGGCAGTGGTAACTGGGTTGACCATATATCTACTCCTAACGCCAACACTAGAAGTAGCCGGGGATCATTCCTACGTTGATTCTAGATGACACGCGCCAGCCGGAGAATCTAGCTACCCCTAGTAGAGGAAAACAAAGACCTTTCTTGCCTCCAGAGAAGGGGACCCCAAAGCTGGATAGAAGCCCCCCACAAATAATGACGGTGAGGTAAGAGGAAATGACAAACACAGAAATGAACCAGGTTTAGCACAGAGAGGCCCGCTTACTGATAGCAGAATAAAGAAAGGTAACTTATATGGTCAACAAAAACCCTATCAAAATCCACACTGGAAATTCAAGAACCCCCGAACCGTCTAACGGTCCGGGGGGAGAACACCAGCCCCCTAGAGCTTCCAGCAAAGGTCAGGATATAGATTTGGAACAATATTATGACCCCAATGGCGAGGGTCTCAGAGGTACGTGGAAGTCTGCAGAATACAAAAATCCAGCTCATAGGGCAGTGGTAACTGGGTTGACCATATATCTACTCCTAACGCCAACACTAGAAGTAGCCGGGGATCATTCCTACGTTGATTCTAGATGACACGCTCCAGCCGGAGAATCTAGCTACCCCTAGTAGAGGAAAACAAAAGACCTTTCTTGCCTCCAGAGAAGGGGACCCCAAAGCTGGATAGAAGCCCCCCACAAATAATAACGGTGAGGTAAGAGGAAATGACAAACACAGAAATGAACCAGGTTTAGCACAGAGAGGCCCGCTTACTGATAGCAGAATAAAGAAAGGTAACTTATATGGTCAACAAAAACCCTATCAAAATCCACACTGGAAATTCAAGAACCCCCGAACCGTCTAACGGTCCGGGGGGAGAACACCAGCCCCCTAGAGCTTCCAGCAAAGGTCAGGATATAGATTTGGAACAAGCTGGACAAAAATACAAAACCAAAACAAATAGCAAAAAGCAAAAGGCAGACTTAGCTGATATAACTGGAACCAGGATCAGTAGACAAGAGCACAGCAGACTAGCTCTGATAACAACGTTGCCAGGCATTGAACTGAAGGTCTAGGGAGCTTATATAGCAACACCCCTAACTAACGACCCAGGTGCGGATAAAAGGAATGACAGAAAAACCAGAGTCAAAAAACTAGTAACCACTAGAGGGAGCAAAAAGCAAATTCACAACAGTACCCCCCCCTTAGTGAGGGGTCACCGAACCCTCACCACGACCACCAGGGCGATCAGGATGAGCGGCATGAAAGGCACGAACTAAATCGGCCGCATGAACATCAGAGGCGACCACCCAGGAATTATCCTCCTGACCATAGCCCTTCCACTTGACCAGGTACTGAAGCCTCCGCCTGGAGAGGCGAGAATCCAAGATCTTCTCCACCACGTACTCCAACTCGCCCTCAACCAACACCGGAGCAGGAGGCTCAGCAGAAGGAACTACAGGCACAATGTACCGCCGCAACAAGGACCTATGAAATACATTGTGAATAGCAAACGACACAGGAAGATCCAGACGAAAAGATACAGGATTAAGGATTTCCAATATCTTGTAAGGCCCAATAAAACGAGGTTTAAATTTGGGAGAGGAGACCTTCATAGGAACAAAGCGGGAAGAAAGCCATACCAAATCCCCAACGCGTAGTCGGGGACCCACACCGCGGCGGCGGTTGGCAAAGCGCTGAGCCCTCTCCTGTGACAACTTCAAGTTGTCCACCACATGATTCCAGATCCGCTGCAACCTATCTACCACAGAATCCACCCCAGGACAGTCAGAAGGCTCCACATGACCCGAAGAAAAGCGAGGATGGAAACCAGAGTTGCAGAAAAAAGGCGAAACCAAGGTGGCGGAACTAGCCCGATTATTAAGGGCAAACTCAGCCAACGGCAAGAATGTCACCCAATCGTCCTGATCAGCAGAGACAAAACACCTCAAATAAGCCTCCAAAGTCTGATTGGTTCGCTCCGTCTGTCCATTAGTCTGAGGATGGAAAGCAGACGAAAACGACAAATCAATGCCCATCCTACTACAAAAGGATCGCCAGAACCTAGAAACGAACTGGGATCCTCTGTCTGACACAATATTCTCAGGGATGCCGTGCAAACGAACCACGTTCTGGAAAAACACAGGAACCAGATCGGAAGAGGAAGGCAGCTTAGGCAAAGGAACCAAATGGACCATCTTGGAGAAGCGATCACATATCACCCAGATAACGGACATGCCCTGAGATAGCGGAAGATCAGAAAAGAAATCCATGGAGATATGTGTCCAAGGTCTCTTCGAGACAGGCAAGGGCAAGAGCAAACCGCTGGCACGAGAACAGCAAGGCTTAGCTCGAGCACAAGTCCCACAGGACTGCACAAATGACCGCACATCTCTTGACAAGGAAGGCCACCAAAAGGACCTGGCCACCAGATCTCTGGTGCCAAAAATTCCCGGGTGACCTGCCAACACCGAGGAATGAACCTCGGAAATGACTCTGCTGGTCCATTTATCCGGGACAAACAGTCTGTCAGGTGGACAAGACTCAGGCCTATCAGCCTGAAATCTCTGCAACACACGTCGCAGATCCGGAGAAATAGCTGACAAGATAACTCCATCTTTAAGAATACCAACAGGATCAGCGACTCCAGGAGCATCAGGCACAAAGCTCCTAGAAAGAGCATCGGCCTTCACATTCTTTGAACCTGGTAAATACGAGACAACAAAATCAAAGCGGGAGAAAAACAATGACCAGCGGGCCTGTCTCGGATTAAGGCGTTTAGCAGACTCGAGATACATCAGATTTTTGTGATCAGTCAAGACCACCACACGATGCTTAGCACCCTCGAGCCAATGACGCCACTCCTCAAATGCCCATTTCATGGCCAACAACTCCCGATTGCCCACATCATAATTTCGCTCGGCAGGCGAAAACTTCCTGGAGAAAAAGGCACAAGGTTTCATAACAGAGCAACCAGGGCCTCTCTGCGACAAAACGGCCCCTGCTCCAATCTCTGAAGCATCCACCTCAACCTGAAAGGGAAGTGAGACATCGGGCTGGCACAAAACAGGCGCCGAAGTAAACCGGCGCTTCAACTCCTGGAAAGCCTCCACGGCAGCAGGAGCCCAGTTAGCTACATCGGAGCCCTTCTTGGTCATATCCGTCAACGGTTTCACAATGCTAGAAAAATTAGCGATAAAACGACGGTAGAAGTTAGCGAAACCCAAGAACTTCTGAAGACTCTTAACCGACGAGGGCTGAGTCCAATCAAGAATAGCTCGGACCTTGACTGGGTCCATCTCCACAGCAGAAGGGGAAAAAATGAACCCCAAAAAGGGAACCTTCTGTACACCAAAGAGACACTTTGAGCCCTTGACAAACAAAGAATTTTCACGCAAAATTTTAAAGACCAACCTGACCTGCTCCACATGCGAATCCCAATCATCAGAAAAAACCAAAATATCATCCAGATAAACAATCAAAAATTTATCCAGATACTTCCGGAAAATGTCATGCATAAAGGACTGAAAAACTGAAGGCGCATTGGAGAGCCCAAAAGGCATCACCAAGTACTCAAAATGACCTTCGGGCGTATTGAATGCGGTTTTCCATTCATCACCTTGCTTAATGCGCACAAGGTTGTACGCACCACGAAGGTCTATCTTGGTGAACCACTTGGCACCTTTAATCCGGGCAAACAAGTCAGACAACAGCGGTAAAGGATACTGAAATTTGACAGTGATCTTATTTAAAAGCCGATAATCAATACAAGGTCTCAAAGATCCGTCCTTTTTTGCCACAAAAAAGAATCCCGCACCAAGGGGGGAAGAAGACGGACGAATATGTCCTTTCTCCAGAGACTCCTTGATATATGAACGCATAGCGGTATGTTCAGGTACCGACAGATTAAACAGTCTTCCCTTAGGAAACTTACTGCCTGGGATCAAATCTATAGCACAGTCACAGTCCCTATGAGGAGGCAGTGCACTGGACTCAGACTCACTGAAGACATCCTGATAATCAGACAAATACTCCGGAACTTCCGAAGGCGTAGAAGAAGCAATAGACACAGGCAGGGAATCCCCATGAATACCATGACAGCCCCAACTTGAGACTGACATAGCCTTCCAGTCCAGGACTGGATTATGGGTCTGTAACCATGGCAGCCCTAAAACAACCAAATCATGCATTTTATGTAAAACCAGGAAACGTATCACCTCGCGGTGTTCAGAAGTCATGCACATGATAACCTGTGTCCAATACTGCGGTTTATTTGCTGCCAATGGCGTAGCATCAATACCCCTAAGAGGAATAGGATTTTCTAATGGTTCAAGAGTAAATCCACAGCGCTTAGCAAATGAGAGATCCATGAGACTCAGGGCAGCACCTGAATCTACAAACGCCATGACAGGATAAGATGACAGTGAGCAAATCAAAGTTACAGACAGAATAAATTTAGGTTGCAAATTACCAACGGTGACAGGACTAACAACCTTAGCTATACGTTTAGAGCATGCTGAGATAACATGTGTAGAATCACCACAGTAGTAGCACAAGCCATTCCGGCGTCTATGAATTTTCCGCTCATTTCTAGTCAGGATTCTATCACATTGCATTAAATCAGGTGTCTGTTCAGACAACACCATGAGGGAATTTGCGGTTTTTCTATCACATTGCACCGAATTAGGTGTCTGTTCAGACAACACCATGAGGGAATTTGCGGTTTTGCGCTCCCGCAACCGCCGGTCAATTTGAATAGCCAGTGCCATAGTATCATTCAGACCTGTGGGAATGGGAAAACCCACCATAACATTCTTAATGGCTTCAGAAAGGCCATTTCTAAAATTAGCGGCCAGTGCACACTCGTTCCAATGTGTCAGCACGGACCATTTCCGAAATTTTTGGCAATACACTTCAGCCTCGTCCTGCCCCTGAGACATAGACAGCAAGGCCTTTTCTGCCTGAATCTCAAGATTGGGTTCCTCATAAAGTAAACCGAGCGCCAGAAAAAACGCATCAAGATCAGCCAATGCCGGATCTCCTGGCGCCAGCGAAAAAGCCCAATCCTGAGGGTCGCCCCGTAAGAACGAAATAACAATTTTTACTTGCTGAGCAGAATCTCCTGATGAACAGGGTCTCAGGGACAAAAACAATTTACAATTATTCACGAAATTCCTAAACTTAAACCTGTCTCCGGAAAACAGTTCAGGAATCGGTATTTTAGGTTCTGACCTAGGATTTCTGATAACATAGTCTTGTATGCCCTGCACACGAGTAGCCAGCTGGTCCACACTTGTAATCAAGGTCTGGACATTCATGTCTGCAGCAAGCATAGCCACTCTGAGGTAAAGGGGAAGGAGAAAAAAAAAACTCAGAATCTTCTTTCTTATAATCCCTCTTCTGCAATGCATTAAACATTTAATACTGGCCTGGCAAACTGTTATGACCCCAATGGCGAGGGTCTCAGAGGAACGTGGAAGTCTGCAGAATACAAAAATCCAGCTCATAGGGCAGTGGTAACTGGGTTGACCATATATCTACTCCTAACGCCAACACTAGAAGTAGCCGGGAATCATTCCTACGTTGATTCTAGATGACACGCGCCAGCCGGAGAATCTAGCTACCCCTAGTAGAGGAAAACAAAGACCTTTCTTGCCTCCAGAGAAGGGGACCCCAAAGCTGGATAGAAGCCCCCCACAAATAATGACGGTGAGGTAAGAGGAAATGACAAACACAGAAATGAACCAGGTTTAGCACAGAGAGGCCCGCTTACTGATAGCAGAATAAAGAAAGGTAACTTATATGGTCAACAAAAACCCTATCAAAATCCACACTGGAAATTCAAGAACCCCCGAACCGTCTAACGGTCCGGGGGGAGAACACCAGCCCCCTAGAGCTTCCAGCAAAGGTCAGGATATAGATTTGGAACAAGCTGGACAAAAATACAAAACCAAAACAAATAGCAAAAAGCAAAAGGCAGACTTAGCTGATATAACTGGAACCAGGATCAGTAGACAAGAGCACAGCAGACTAGCTCTGATAACTACGTTGCCAGGCATTGAACTGAAGGTCCAGGGAGCTTATATAGCAACACCCCTAACTAACGACCCAGGTGCGGATAAAAGGAATGACAGAAAAACCAGAGTCAAAAAACTAGTAACCACTAGAGGGAGCAAAAAGCAAATTCACAACAGGTTAGGGGGAATGAGAGGCGTGATGGGAAAATAAGAGAAGTGAGGTCCTATAACTAACCACAGATATTTACTATGCCCAGGCAACGCTGGGCTCTTCAGCTAGTACAATATATAATAGTCTTTGATGGGTGAACAACTTCATGCACTTACTTGGTGGAAGACTGATATGGCTTTAGATCGTATATCCTCAAAAAATTCCTCTGGGATACTTTTCAATGGACAGGACTTGCAGCTTGCATCGGGTGGATCCAAGTGAAAGAGCCAAACATAGGCTCATACAGGACAAGTAAATCAAAACGAACACATCCAGCCCATGAACGGCAGCGCTTCCCAGGACTCACATCCAAAGATGATATTTTGATTTTTTTCTTTTTTATTAATTGATATTTGAAGATACAACGCGTTTTAGATACAGTATATATCCTTCTTCAGGTTACCTAAAAAACGCAATACAATTCCTACTAGTAAAAATTAAATTGATAGAATTTTTGCTTAAATGCTTAAATTTTTGCGCCAGAAACAGTGTGAAAGACTAGAGGAAAGCATGCCAAGATGCATGAAAGCTGTGATTAAAAATCATGGTTATTCCACAAAATATTGATTTCTGAACTCTTCCTGAGTTAAAACATTATTATTGTTGTTTTTAAATGATTATGAACTTGTTTTCTTTGCAAAATTTGAGGTCTGAAAGCACTGTTTTGTTTTGTTTTTATTTTGACCATTTCTCCTTCAGAAAAAAACAAAAAAAAATTATTGCTTGGAAATTTGGAGACATGTTGTCAGAATTTTTTAGAATAAAAGAACAACCTGTGTGTAATTTATTCTCAGTATAACTACATCTGTTCTGTGAATGCTTCAGAGGTTTGTTTGAGAACATTAGAGATCAACTAACCTCATGAAAACCAAGGAACAAAACGGACAGGTCAGGGATACATTTTCGGAAGAGAGTAAAGCAGGGTTGGGTTATTAAAAAATACATGCGACTTGTATGAGCATGTTTACACTGGCCATTAAATAGACAAAACCTAAGATAGAAACTCGGGCTCAGAAAGAAGAAAAAATGGTTGCCCATTACATGAATGCTCTGAAAGAATTAACGACTCACATCACTATAAAAAACAAAGGTCATTATAGGGGACTAGGATACCCTGGATGAAGTATTAAGGGACTAGCTAGTTGCGGGCATAAGAGACACCTACCTGAGGCAGGCCTTGAAAGAATATCTATGCTGCAATCCAAACATGAGCTTCCTCGATTTCGGAGCAGAAGCTAGAGCAACACCCGAGGTAACCAGTTGTTACAGTGATGTTGCCTTCCTTTCGGGGAGGGTGATATCATGCTTGGAGGCAAGGAGGATTCCCTTTACCAGGTAAAGCACCTACATGCAACACATTCTGAATCCAGGCCAGAAGGGGGAGCTCTGAACCCGGATTCAGGGGAGCTTCCCCAGTTTTATGTGGGAGGACTGAGAGCAGAGAGTGGGGCCATGCAGCCATGTGTGAGCTGCAGCTCCAGGAATGGAAGATAACCTGAAGGGTTGGAGTGTTAGTGAGCATCTGAGGGAAGGAGCAAAGGAGAAGGAAAGGGCTTAGAGGGGAACTGTGACCGGGCACCCTCTCAGCTGAAGCGCAGGAACCGGGCATCGGGAGCTCGAGGTTGTGTTGAACTCCAGGTCGCACAGCAGAACCGGAGGGCAAAGGACTTTATGTAGTTTGCACGCACCCACACCTGAAGGTGAAGCAGTACATGAAGAGCCCGGGTCGTAATAGAGACCCTATAAAAAGGCTCGCACTGCCTACCATATGGGTAACTGTCCCAGGACAGGAGAGAGGAAGCCACAGGCAGCAAGGACCTCGCATACGAGTGCGAGCAGGAAGGTTTACGGACCTCACCTGGGAGAGGGATCAACCGTTGCCTCCAGGCCGGCCGGACCACATCACCACCTGTTGCTGGTACCCTGGACTGTGGCCAGATTCAACCAGTAAACCAGGTAAAAACGTTACAAACCTGTGTCCTCCACTTATTTGCCGGCATACACCATCCCTGCCCAGCACAGTGGGAGCCCTGGGGACCCAGCTTCACCTGTTGGAAGCGTCACCATCTTTGCTGCAGTAACATCACCCCAGAGGACCCCTTTACGCAGCGTCGGCCCCCTCTGACTGAGAACCACAGGTGGCGTCACAAACACAAACTTTATTACAAATCCCTTAAAAGACCTTTCCCCTTTTACTTGGGTGCCCAGGGCCACGGACCAGGTCGCTGCCACTGTGACCACCCCTTTAATTGCGACCGGACCGATTATCCTCAGGCCCTGGCGGGCGACTCACTAGAGTCCAAGAACAAGAGGCGAGGCACTGACTGTGGATGGGTATGGCTCAAAGCCATGAAGTGACTGTTTTGGGGACGCCTACTATCAAACCAGACTGGGCCCGTGAGTGACAGCAGGAAATGTGAGAGATCGCGGGGCAGCTACAGAGTTTTTACAATTACAATATGAAAGGAGAGAAAGTCAAAAAACGATTCCATTTAAAACACATTTTATTGTACAAATATTACAAATACCTGAATAAAACAAAAATATATATAAGGCGCTATAAAATCAAACAAAGCTTTCCCTAAGGGCAAGTCTTACCTTAGCGGTGGAGGTTGACACCCTCAGATCATGTCAGTGGCGCCCCCTCTCTTCAACGACTGACCCCTATGAGCCCTAAGCTTAGAATTATAACCAATGCCACCAATACATGCAAAATGACACGAAAAAAAGAGTGAATGGCCTCCTGATAAACCTAATACCATAAAAGGGAAACCCATTGAGGCACACCATGTGGACAGCTAAGTTACTTTTGACTCATGCTTTGTGAATTTGTTGAAGGAACAAGGATTGTTATTTAGACATGTGGACTTGATTTATCTATAGGACGTTTGTTCTATGTTTTCTATGTTAATATATAGGAGTTTTTCCTGACTTCCAAGAAGGTTCTGCTGTTTATAGTATGATGATCCAGATTATTTAATCACACACTATACCATACCCTTTTGTTGACCCTACACATGGGGTATACCATTAGTTGCACTAATTTTTTGCATATGTTTTGGATTGGAGGCATAGGTAATAACCTCCGCGGCTTAGGTAGCAGTTACCCGTAAGGAAAGATTTGCTTTTTATGGGTCCAATTAAGGCCTAATCCCTTATGCTCTGAAAATGCCTCTCCTGACATCCTCTGTGCTGCTGTGGCAGGCTCTCCTGACATCCTCTGTGCTGATGTGACAGGGTCTCTGGAGGGGGCTGTGTACATATGATTGGTTGATGTAGATGGTACAGAGTGAGATAAAAGGGAAAGCAAGCTCCCAAAGAGTCCAGCTGACATAGGAGTCCCTGTATTCCCAGCAAGGCAATTCCCAGCTTCAGTACTGTGCAGCTCAGATTTAAATCAACTTATTACAGGGACCTGAGCACTCAAGCACTACACGATGCTCAGCACTGCTTGGTACGGTACTCATTCAAGCACCAAAATGCCCGACTGAGTATCGCGCAATGCCGAATATGCTCGCTGAACACTAAGTAAGACCCGAGGGAGAAGATGAGGGACCAGGATGAGTGCTGCACTGCAACATGATCTGTCTCTGTCTGAAGGGGAGAGAGTGGCTGAACCCCCCCGAAAGAACAGAGGAATACTGCATCAAGGAGGTCTCCGGATAATAAGGATGAATGGTGGGTAGTACCTGCAGTGTAAGGGGAAGTGACACTACCATTCCAGGTTGATCCAGAGAATAGGTCAGAAGCTGAACCCACTGGAGGAGTGCCAGAAGGCCACAGAGTTTCCAAAGAGATAAACCAAGAGGGGCATCGTGGAACTGAGCGTGTTTCATTTTTTACCATTTGCATTATTTCCTGATATTATACCAAAGCCACTCTTTAATTTTGTTCATCGAATAAATAGTTGTTGGTTTAAGTACCACTGTTTCCTCATTCCGCTGTTGCATCCGCGTACCTGTTAACAGTGATGCCACTGGAAGTTGTGACCACTCTGAGTCAAAATCAGTGCCAGGCAGGTAATTAGCAATGTAAGTTTTTATACTCCCAAAAAGTCCAGGGTACCCCCTTTAACCCTTTCGCGCCAGAGCCTGTTTTCACCTTCATGATAAGGCCAATTTTTTCAATTCTGTCCAGTGTCACTTTATGAAGTAATAACTCTGGAACGCTTCAACAGATCCAACTGATTCTGAGAGTGTTTTTGCATGACATCTTCTACTTTATGATAGTGGTAAAACTCGTTCAATATAACTGGCAATTATTTCTAAAAATATCAGAAATGTGGCAAAAATTTAGAAATTTTGCAATTGTCAAACTTTTAATTTTTAAGCCCTTAAACCAGAGGTATGTCACAAAATAGTTCATAAATACCATTTCTCACATGTTTACTTTACATCAGCACAATTTTTGAAGCATAATTTTTTTTGTTAGGAAGTTAGAAGGCTTAAAAATTGATCAGCAATTTCTAATTTTTCCATAAAATTTATAAAACAATTTTTTTTACACTTGAAATGACTTTAAAGGGCCTACATGACTGAAAATAACCAAACGTGAAAGCATTCTAAAAACTGCATCACTCAAGGTGCGCAAAACCACATTCAATAAGTTTTTTAACCCTTCAGGTGCTTCACAGAAATTAATGTAATGTGGAAGGAAAAAATGAATATTTAAATTTTTACCACATAAATGTAATTTTAGACCCAATTTTTTAAATTTTCACAAGTGTATCAAGAAAAAATTTGTTGGGCAATTTCTCCTGAGAACACATTTGTGGAGAAAAACTACTGTCTGGGTGCACGGCAAGGCTCGGAAGGGAAGGAGCGCCATTTGACTTTTGGAATAAAAATTGTCTGGAATCGATAGTGGACGCCATGTCACATTTGGCAAGCCCCTGAGGTGCCTAAACAGTGGAAACCCCCCACAAATGATGCCATTTTGAAAACTACACCCCTCAAGGAATTTATATAGATGTGTGGTGAGCATCTTGAACACTGAGTGGCATCACATAATTTTATAATGTTGAGCTGTGAAAATTAAAAGACACATTTTTCCCACAAAAATGTTATTTTAGCCCCCAATTTTTTTTTCACAAGGGTAGCAAGAAAAAATGGACCCCAAAATATGTTTATGTTGGCCAATTTCTCATGAGTACGCCGATACCACATATGTGGAGGAAAACTACTGTTTGGGCACACAGCAGGGCTCTGCAGGGAAGGAATGTCAATTGACTGTTGAAGTGAAAAAGTGTCTGGAATGGACAGCGTATATCATGTCGTGTTTGCAGAGCACCTGATGTGTCTAACCATTGGAAACCCCCCACAAATGACCCCATTTTGGTAAGTGGTAATTACCTAAGCATAGGTGTGCAAGCAGGTCCCCTAGGTGCGTTTCAGAAGAAGGCAAGTGCTGAAGCACGCGTAGGGGACTCGGTTGCACAACTATGCTTAGGTAATTACCACTCTACAATCTATACCTACCTCTATTTGCACTTGCACCTTACTATATGTACTTATTTAGCACATTTGTGGCTTAGTAATTACACCTTACATTTAGGTTTCTCATTTAGACTAGCTATTTTATTGTACTCGTATACATTCATTGTGATACTTTCCCATACTTGTACCCTATTCCTGTTATTTTGCCATCCGCGCTGCATCATAGTATAGAGCAGGGGTGGGGAACCTCAGGCCCCAGGGCCATTTACGGCCCTCGATGACCTTTTATCAGGCCCCCAAACAGATTTTCAGGGACTACATTCTTTGGCAGGGAGGTGTATTTTGAGTGCCACAGGCTCATTAATTTCTTCTTGCTCTGATAGCTCACACACACAGTGTTCACTACTGAACACTGAAGGGCATGCAATGAAAGATTACATCATGAAACCAGTGCCAGAGTCAGGATGTACAGTACTTTGTGGGTGGAGTTTGTACTGCCCCGAAGGATGGTATAAAAATCCAAATGGCCCTTGGCAGAAAAAAGATTCCCGACCCCTGGTAAAGAGGTATATATATTCTGTACTGTACCCTAAGCATTATGACTCTGTTGTGCACCACCACATTGGTTCAGCTGATTAACTTTTATTTTTAATCACTCTGTCATTATTATTGTTAAATAAATGTTTGTATTTTCTTACATATGGTCTTATCTGGACTTCTTTTCCTGTATGATTTTTGTTTTCAAATTGTGCATGACCCCCCCCCCACACCTTTTTTGTCCCATACCATACCTCATAGCTTGACTTCAAATTGCTTTAACTGTCCAAATTAGGTTACTGTCCCCATGATGTGATCATATCTCATCATGGAAGCGGGTCAGAGAGGTGAGTGAAGCAACGCTCTCCCTCCCACTATCTTCTAAATTCCGCGATCGGGTCACCTAGAAGATAGCAAAGGGTTAACATCATTAGGACCTGATCCAATCAGGTCCCAGTGATATAACCTGTCAGAGCTACCGCTCTTGCTGGACCCTGGGAGTCCTGAGCCCTGCAAGACCGCCGACCATAGAGAAATGTCGGCGCTGCACAGAGCCCAGAAAGCGCCGACATTTATCTACAGTGGGCGGTCGGGAAGTGTTAAGATAAGGGTACTGTCATTTTTATCCAGGCCATTTCCATTAGTTTATTATTTTATTTTAATTTTTCTGTTGAACCAATATTCAAAAGCAATGTCTGATTTTCATTAGTTGATATTCAGTAAATTTAAATTGAAAATTATTTTTGTCAGTTTCAAGTTATTTAAGTGACTATCGTGGGGTGTTCTTACTTTATCAGAAGGTTAACAACAACTTTGTCTATAACCGTATTTTATGAATCGTTTATATCCCATATTTTAGCTGGAGAAGGCCAAGGTGTTGCTTAACCAACTGATTGACAGCACAAATGTTCTCCCTGATGATAAGACCAAAAGAAGAAATAACAGAGTGGAGCTAATATACAAAAAAAATCATGAATATCTGAACAAATTACTGACTAACCGTCCTAGGGCATGGCTCTATAAAGGATGAAGGTCAGGATATTATGTATTTTGTTCAGGCTCCTTTTTATGTATATAGTCAACAAATATTCTCATTTCTGCTTTCTTTGGCTAAAGAAATTCACCACAAGGATAATGCATTGATTTTTCAGCTGACTGGCTTGTGACATTGACTGCTTTCCCTGCAGCTAGAAAGCAAAAGCAATGAGAGACTAACTGATAGTATAGAGCATAAAAAGTGAGAATAATATACTATTTTGTTTTAACCCCTTCATCCCCCCCTCCCCCAAGTCTGCTATTTAGGGCTCTTCTATGACTGCATTTGATTTCTTCAACTTAGTTATGCTGAGGGACTCACTAATACCGTTTTTTACTTATCTGTGAGGGGTGACCTGATCCATCAGCATACACAGGGGTTTATCATGACCAAGGGGCATATTGTAACATACTATTAGATGTTGCAGTGCCATATACTAGGCATTCTGAATAACTGCATCTATTATGGTTGCTACTTGACTATTCTAGCACTGATATTTGTTATATGTCTTTATTAGATCTCATAGATAATTATTAGCCCAGCTGGGCCTATTGCATTTTCATATGGAGTATGATCATCAGATTCGTATTCATTTATGGTTTCATGTATTATCGGGTTTTGTGCATTATACTATTTGATCACCTGTACTGTATAACTGAGAATTGCCCATTGTGCACTTTATTTAGTGTGGATAGAGTCTGTCGTATTACTTTTACGGTATTTTTATATCACTTACAGTCTTTGCTGAATTAAAATTATTTTGTATTATTCAGGTGTGCACATTACTAGAGTATTGCTGTTTTTGTTTGGTATCTAATGCTGATACATAATGGGGCACCGTACTATGATATAATGGCTGTGCATCCATTCTATTTGCACTACGCTCACCGCAATTGGCAGATCATTGGTCTTCCTTGGAATCTGCTCAGCGATTAACTTGAGTGGAGTGGATTAATTTTCACTTAGTGGTGAAGGGGTTAAGAGTTCCTTTTTGATCCTGCTGAGATTACATATGGCTTTAATCTCAGCTCCTGCATCTTGCTGCCACTCCCTTCTATTATTTAAATTCACTCCTAGCTCTCTCCTACAAGTTATATGTTTTCTATGCTGACCTCCCTGGAGAAGTTGTTCCAGTTAAAGGGAGTCTGTCACCCCCTGGGATGTTTATTACCTATTAATCTGGGCATACAGGTGATACAATGGTAAAAAACAGTTATAACTGTATGCCTCATATCAGCAGCATTCTTGTGAAGAAATCCTCTTTTATTTTGTCATGGTAATAAGTTCTTCCCGGCTCTGGGGCATGCTGTGTCTGGAAGAAAACTCTGCCTCCGGTCTTCACTAGCGTACCATCAGCATCACAGTGCCCTGTGACGTGTAGTGGTGGCCCCGGAATCCTGTGCCCGTGCCCGTGCCCAGCAATAGCAATCCCAAAGCAAAGCCATGGCTCAGAGACTAAAGTAACAAGACCCCTAATGCACATGCGCTCTCCCCTTCCGATGGGTTAGGAAGCCAACTCTGATGACCACTTCAACTAGAATTGTTACCTTTTTTAACAAATAAGTTAACAAAAAACTAAAAAAGTTGTGTATTTTAGGAATGTGACTTAGCAGGGAATGCAATTTCAAAGTTAGATGCGGAATCAATAATTTTTTGCAGACCATTTACACAATACAGGGGGAAAAATATTAATCCCTCACGTCCTATACTTTAAATGTAGAACCCAAGGTACCCAGTGTACTGTGGGTACGGAAAGTATGCAGACCCCTTTAAATTTGTCACTCTTTGTTTCATTGCAGCCATTTAGCAAATTCAAAAAAGTTCAGAACCTTGAGTATTGCAGAAATTCTGCTGTATCTTTGGCCAGATCAGTGCCTTGCTACAATTCTGTCTCTGAGCTCCTTGGCCAGTTCCTTTGACCTCATGATTCTCATCTGGTCTTACATGCACTGTGAGCTGTGAGTTCTTATATAGACATGTGTGTGCCTTTCCCAACCAAGTCCTATCAGTTTAATTAAAAACAGCTGGACTCCAATGACGGAGTAGAATCATCTCAAGGAGGAACACAAGGAAATGAACAGCATGAGACTTATATTTGAGTCTCTGAGCAAAGGGTCTGAATACTTATGACCATGTGATATTTCAGTTTTTCTTTTTTATGAAATTAGCAAAAAAAGTCTACATTTCTGCTTTTTTACCAGTGAAGATGGGGTGCAGAGTATACATTAATGTGAAAAAAAATGAACTTTTTAGAATTTATCAAATGGCTGCAATGAAACAAAGAATGAAAAAAAAGGGGTCTGAATACTTTCCTTACCCACTGTAACTGTAATCAGGGCTGTTTGGTTTCAATTAAGGTGCCCAGAATTTGGCAAATACCCTAATGGAAAATAAATAAGGTAGACCCCCATTATAAATAAAGGGATGCATCTGATGGTTTTGCGTCCATCATGCGACAAACACACCTTGCACAAAACTGATTGTGGTTCTGGTGATGTATTCCTGTTCTGGCGACATATTGATGTAGTGATGGTTGTTCTGGTGTTGCTGTATTCATGTAGTGATGATGATTCTGGTGATATATTCATCACCAGAACCATCATCAGTACATGAATATGAAGTCAAAATCATCATCAGTATATAATTAGAGCACCAGAGCATCAATAAATACATCAATAGAACCATTAGCATATGAATGTCACGAAAACTACCATAGTACATGAATATGTCATCAGAGCCACCATTAGTACATGACTACATCACTAGATCCACCATCAGTACATGAATATGGGTCGCCTGCCAGGGCCGTGGGATACTCGGTATGGATAGCGGCATTATGGGAGCAGTTACTGCAGTGGGGTCCGGTGGCATTATGGGACCTGCGGCTGCGACCGCTGCCAATTCTCCTCCCGGGTCAGACATGGCTCTTCCCCCTTGCTAACCTAGTAACAGTCGGGGTCTCCTCTCCGGAGTCTGCAGTGGTTCCTCCGGTGCTCCGTCCAGCACTTTGCGGCGCCCTCACTTCTGGCTTCGCTGTACGGCGTCTTCACTTCCGGCTCCGCCCTCAATGGCACACCCCTCTTTTCCTGCACTCCTCATGGCGCTCCTTCTGGTAGTTGTTGGCGGCTATTTTTAAAACAAAGTGCGCTCACCGTGTGACACAGTGATGGCGGCAGTTATGATGGGGATGTTTTAGAAACCCATTAAAGTCTCTGGCATACAACTTATTAAAGTCTCTCTTTTAAGTACAGTCGCTTAGGTGCACAAGACCCACATCAAAGGGTCAGTCCATCCTGTTCGTGATGCCAAAATGGGTCGCCCGCCAGGGCCGTGGGATACTCGGTACCGGGTCCGGTACATAAAGGGACGTGTCACGGTGGCGGCAACCCGGTCCGTGGCTTTGGGCGCCCATGTTAAAGGGATAGTCTTTAAAGGGGTTTTTGAAATTAGGAAAGTTCGTGACACCACCTGTGGTATTCGGTCAGTGGTGACCGATGCTGCTTAAAGGGGTCCTCTGGTGTTATGATCTGGTAACCTTGGAGCCGCATGAGAGACTTTCTCAGGAGTAGGTGGTACCTGTACTGACCGCAAACCCTAAACTAACACCGCAACTAGAAGTAGCCGTGGGATGTACCTAACACGTCCTAGACATCTCGACACAGCCGGATGGACTACATACCCCTACAGATGGAAATGGGAATTCTATCTTGCCTCAGAGCAGAACCCCAAAGGATAGGCAGCCCCCCACAAATATTGACTGTGAGTATAAGAGGAAAGACACACGCAGGCAGAAAAACAGGATTTAGCAAAAGAGGCACTTCTAGCTAAATACAAAAGGATAGGACAGAATTCTAAGCGGTCAGTATTAAAATCCTAAAAATATCCACAGCAGATAATACAAATATTCACATCTAACTAAAGACATAGAAAGTATATCTGCATCTCCTGAGAATCCAGCATGACTGAAAAATCCAAACAAAGTCTAAGCTGGACAAAAACACAATAAATTGCACTGAATTGCAAAGCACACTGCATGTGTGCACAGAGACAAAAAAACAGACACTTATCTTAGCTGAATTGGGAGCAGGGCATGAGGAGCCAGAGAGAGAAGCAATCCCTCCAAGTACAATGGACAACTGGCACGGACTCATGGATCCTGCACACCTAAATACCTAATAGAGCTGCAATCAGCAGAAACACCTGCCCGGATTACAACCCCAAGATAACTGCACTACCACCAACAACCACCGGAGGGAGCCCAAGAGCAGAATTCACAACAGTACCCCCCTTGAAGAGGGGTCACCGAACCCTCACCAGAGCCCCCAGGCCGATCAGGACGAGCCAGATGAAAGGCATGAACCAAATCAGCAGCATGGACATCAGAGGCAAAAACCCAAGAATTATCCTCCTGGCCATAACCCTTCCATTTGACAAGGTACTGAAGCCTCCGCCTCGAAAAGCGAGAATCCAAAATCTTCTCAACCACATACTCCAACTCCCCATCAACCAACACAGGAGCAGGAGGATCAACAGAGGGAACAACGGGCACCACATATTTCTGCAATAAAGATCTATGGAAAACATTATGGATGGCAAAAGAGGCCGGAAGGGCCAAACGAAAAGACACCGGATTGATAATTCCAGAAATCCTATAAGGACCAATAAACCGAGGCTTAAACTTAGGGGAAGAAACCTTCATAGGAACATGACGGGAAGACAACCAGACCAAATCCCCAACCCGAAGCCGGGAACCAACACACCGACGACGGTTAGCAAAACGCTGAGCCTCCTCCTGAGACAACACCAAATTGTCCACCACATGAGCCCAAATCTGCTGCAACCTGTGAACCACAGAATCCACACCAGGACAATCAGAAGGTTCAACTTGCCCTGAAGAAAAACGAGGATGAAAACCAAAATTACAAAAAAGGGCGAAACCAAGGTAGCCGAACTAGCCCGATTATTAAGGGCAAACTCAGCCAATGGCAAGAAAGCCACCCAATCATCCTGATCAGCAGACACAAAGCATCTCAAATAAGTTTCCAAAGTCTGATTAGGTCGCTCGGTCTGGCCATTTGTCTGAGGATGAAATGCGGAAGAAAAAGACAAATCAATGCCCAGCCTAGCACAAAAGGCCCGCCAAAACCTAGAAACAAACTGGGAACCTCTGTCAGACACAATATTCTCCGGAATACCATGCAAACGAACCACATGCTGAAAAAACAACGGAACCAAATCAGAAGAGGAAGGCAATTTAGGCAAAGGCACCAAATGAACCATCTTAGAAAACCGGTCACAAACCACCCAGATAACCAACATCCTCTGGGAAACCGGAAGATCTGAAATAAAATCCATAGAAATATGCGTCCAGGGCCTCTCAGGGACCGGCAAAGGCAAAAGCAACCCACTAGCACGGGAACAACAAGGCTTGGCCCATGCACAAGTCCCACAGGACTGCACAAAAGAACGCACATCACGCGACAAAGAAGGCCACCAAAAGGACCTACCAACCAAATCTCTGGTACCAAAAATACCAGGATGGCCAGCCAACACAGAACAATGAACCTCAGAAATCACTCTACTAGTCCATCTATCAGGAACAAACAGTTTCCCCACTCGACAGCGGGCAGGTTTGTCAGCCTGAAATTCCTGCAGAACCCGTCGCAAATCAGGGGAAATGGCAGAAAGGACCACCCCTTCCTTCAGAATACCGACCGGTTCAAGTACCTCAGGAGAATCAGGCAAAAAACTCCTAGAGAGGGCATCAGCCTTAATATTCTTAGAACCCGGAAGATACGAAACCACGAAATCAAAACAGGAGAAAAACAGGGACCATCGAGCCTGTCTAGGATTCAGCCGTTTGGCAGATTCGAGGTAAATCAGATTTTTATGATCGGTCAAGACCACAATACGGTGCTTGGCTCCCTCAAGCCAATGTCACCATTCCTCAAACGCCCACTTCATAGCCAACAACTCCCGATTGCCGACATCATAATTGCGTTCAGCAGGCGAAAACTTACGGGAAAAGAAGGCACACGGTTTCATCAAGGAACCATCAGAATTCCTCTGAGACAAAACGGCCCCTGCCCCAATCTCAGAAGTGTCAACCTCAACCTGAAACGGAAGAGAAACATCTGGCTGACGCAACACCGGGGCAGAAGTAAATCGGCGTTTAAGCTCCTGAAAGGCAGAGACAGCCACAGAGGACCAGTTCGTTACATCAGCGCCTTTCTTTGTCAAATCGGTCAGGGGTTTAACCACACTGGAGAAGTTAGCAATGAAACGGCGATAAAAATTAGCAAAGCCCAAAAATTTCTGAAGGCTCTTCATGAATGTGGGCTGAATCCAATCATGAATGGCCTGAACCTTAACCGGATCCATCTCTATAGATGAGGGAGAAAAAATGAAGCCCAAAAAAGAAACCTTCTGCACTCCAAAGAGACTCTTAGACCCCTTCACAAACAAAGCATTATCACGAAGGATCTGAAATACCATCCTGACCTGTTTCACATGAGACTCCCAATCATCGGAAAAAATTAAGATGTCATCCAAATATACAATCATGAATTTATCAAGATAATTCCGGAAGATATCATGCATGAAGGACTGAAAAACAGATGGAGCATTAGAGAGCCCGAATGGCATCACAAGGTATTCAAAATGGCCTTCGGGCGTATTAAACACAGTTTTCCATTCGTCACCCTGCTTAATACGAACAAGATTATATGCCCTCCGAAGGTCAATTTTAGTAAACCAACTAGCCCCCTTAATCCTGGCAAACAAATCGGAAAGCAAAGGTAAAGGGTATTGAAACTTGACCGTGATCTTATTCAAGAGGCCATAATCAATACAGGGTCTCAAGGAGCCATCCTTCTTAGCAACAAAAAAAAATCCCGCTCCCAATGGTGAAGAAGATGGCCGAATATGCCCTTTCTCCAAAGACTCCTTAACATAACTCCGCATGGCGGTATGTTCCGGCACAGACAGGTTAAAAAGTCGGCCCTTAGAAAACTTACAGCCTGGAATCAAGTCAATAGCACAATCACAGTCCCTATGCGGTGGAAGGGAACTGGACTTGGGCTCATCGAATACATCCTGAAAATCAGACAAAAACTCTGGAACTTCAGAAGAGGAGGAAGAGGAGATTGACATCACAGGAACGTCATTATGAACCCCCTGACAACCCCAACTAGTCACAGACATAGACTTCCAATCCAACACAGGATTATGTATCTGCAACCATGGAAAACCCAGCACAATAGCATCATGCAAATTATGCAACACCAGAAAACGACAATCTTCCTGATGGGCTGGCGCCATGCACATGGTCACCTGTGTCCAAAACTGGGGTTTATTTTTAGCCAAAGGTGTAGCATCAATGCCCCTTAAAGGAATAGGGTTCTGCAAAGACTGCAAGGGGAAACCACAACGCCTGGCAAATTCAAAGTCCATTAAGTTCAAAGCGGCGCCTGAATCCACAAACGCCATGACAGAAAATGACAACAATGAGCAGATCAAGGTCACAGATAACAGAAATTTAGGTTGTACAGTTCCGATGGTAACTGAACTAGCGATTCTCTTTGTACGCTTTGGTCAGACTGAAATGACATGAGAAGCATCACCACAATAAAAACACAACCTATTCTGACGTCTGAATCCTTGTTGTTCCGTTCTAGACAGAATCCTATCACACTGCATAGGCTCAGGCATCTGCTCTGAGGACAACGCCACAGGGCGCACAGTTCTGCGCTCCCGCAAGCGCCGATCGATCTGAATGGCCAGAGACATAGAATCACTCAGACCAACAGGCGTGGGAAACCCCACCATAACATCTTTAACAGATTCAGAAAGACCCTTTCTGAAAATTGCCGCCAAAGCATCCTCATTCCATTTAGTCAGCACAGACCATTTTCTAAATTTCTGACAATACAATTCTGCCGCTTCTTGACCCTGAGACAGGGCCAACAAGGTCTTCTCCGCTTGATCCACAGAATTTGGTTCATCATATAATAATCCTAGAGCCTGAAAAAAGGCATCTACATTAAGCAAGGCCGGATTCCCAGATTCCAGGGAAAATGCCCAATCCTAAGGGTCGCCACGCAGCAGGGAGATGACAATTTTAATCTGCTGAATGGGATCACCAGAGGAGGCTTCAGAGCAAAAAACAGTTTACAGTTGTTTTTAAAACTCAAAAATTTGGACCTGTCCCCAAAAAACAAATCAGGAGTAGGAATCCTAGGCTCTAAAAGCGGAGTCTGAGCAATATAATCAGAAATACCCTGTACCCTAGCAGCAAGCTGGTCTACACGAAAAACTAATCCCTGAACATCCATGCTAGCACAAGACTCCTCAGTCACCCAGAGGAAAAGAGGGAAGAAAAGACAAAGCAGACTACAGAAAAAAAAGGCTCTTTCTTCCCTTCTTCTGAGATGCATTTAACTCATTGTTGGCCAGTTGTACTGTTATGATCTGGTAACCTTGGAGCCGCATGAGAGACTTTCTCAGGAGTAGGTGGTACCTGTACTGACCGCAAACCCTAAACTAACACCGCAACTAGAAGTAGCCGTGGGATGTACCTAACACGTCCTAGACATCTCGACACAGCCGGAAGACTAAATACCCCTACAGATGGAAATTGGAATTCTATCTTGCCTCAGAGCAGAACCCCAAAGGATAGGCTGCTCCCCACAAATATTGACTGTGAGTATAAGAGGAAAGACACACGCAGGCAGAAAAACAGGATTTAGCAAAAGAGGCACTTCTAGCTAAATAGAAAAGGATAGGACAGAATTCTAAGCGGTCAGTATTAAAATCCTAAAAATATCCACAGCAGATAATACAAATATACTACATCTAACTAAAGACATAGAAAGTATATCTGCATCTCCTGAGAATCCAGCATGACTGAAAAATCCAAACAAATTCTAAGCTGGACAAAAACACAATGAATTGCACTGAATTGCAAAGCACACTGCATGTGTGCACAGAGACAAAAAACCAGACACTTATCTTAGCTGAATTGGGAGCAGGGCATAAGGAGCCAGAGAGAGAAGCAATCCCTCCAAGTACAATGGACAACTGGCATGGACTCATGGATCCTGCACACCTAAATACCTAATAGAGCTGCAATCAGCAGAAACACCTGCCCGGATTACAACCCCAAGACAACTGCACTACCACCAACAACCACCGGAGGGGGCCCAAGAGCAGAATTCACAACACTCTGGGGTGATGTTATGCAGCCGGATGGTATAACTTCCCACAGGTGAAGTAGGTCCTCAGGGCTCAAGATGTATTTGGCAGGGATGGTGAATGCCGCAAATAATTGGAGGACACAGGGTTGCAGTCTTTACCTGGTTGTCAGGACTCTGAACATTTTTTACCTTTTGTGCATTACTGCCCTTTTCCAAGATGGCGTCTTTGGTCTCTTGTGCACTGTGTCTTCCTGCTATAAAACTCCACCCCAGCCTTCAGTCTGTGCTACAGTATTCTGCCTTGCATCCAGCTCCTGACCTCTGATTACTCCCTGGCTATATACCTGCTCCTGTGAACCTGTGTGGTGATCCTGCTACTCTGCTTTGAGTTCCTGCTGCATACACCAGTTTCCAGTAATCCTCCTTCATCTGCTGCTCGTGTTTACTTCCATCTGCATTTGCTGGACATGTAAGCTGTTTCTGCTCTGCAAAAACCTGAGATTATTAACCAGGCCTCCCTGGTTGAGCTAAGATATGATTTGAACTGCCTTATAAGCTTATCTATCTGTGTTTGGACTAAGACAAGGATTTATTCTTGTCAAGTCTCCTCAAGAATAACTGTGCTTCATAGACTTTCTCCTTGATTGCATTTTCCTCTGAAGTTTCCTATAGACTGCTAAGCTGCGTTTAACATTTACACCAAGTGTTGTGGACTTGAGTTTCTCTCTGCACCTGTTTGAATCACTGTGTGATAATATAGACTTTACCACTTATAAAACTGTGTCCTGTAGTTGTCTTGTTCCACGCAAAGAGTCTCCTGAATTATCCCCTATAATTATTACACTGGTTTACTGAGATGGTATTCAGCCTCAGTCCAGGGTACCGGTAACAGGTGTAGCTGGAGTCCAGGCAGCCTGAAGACAGATGGAAATCCCCTTGACAGGTCAGTTTGGGAGCCTTCAACTATGCGCTGGTTTGTGGTCCCTTGCTGCCTGTAGCTCTCTAACAAGGCCCTCTTTCTTCCCTGTCCAGGGACAGTACCTGCAAGGTAGGCATCTTGAGCAGTCTCTTTTGGGTCTCTGTTCATGGTGACTCTGGACTCTGATTGCTGCTGTACCTCAGGTATTATGTGGGCAAGACCCTTTTAGTTTCCTGCCCTCCGGTTCTGCCGTGGGGCTTGCAGTCCCCTTCAGCCTCGGGCTCTCGGTACCCGGTTTCTGCGCTCAGCTTAGAGAGGCCCAGTAGCAGTTTTTCTCTAGCTCCTAAGTACCTCTGTGCTCCTTCATTGTCTGCTACCAACTGTCAACTGTCTGTTTGCCTGCCTAGCAACTGCCTAGCAACTGACTCATCCTCCCGACCAGAGAGAGCAGCTCCCCTCAAGTCGGGTATAGAGCTCCCCTTCTGGCCTGGAGTCAGAATGTGTTGCATGTAAGGTTACCTGCCAAAGGGATCCCTCCTGTCTCTAGGCATGGCATTACCCTCCCCGAGAGGAAGGCAATACCACTGTGGTACCTGAACTCCTGGGGTGCCACATTTACATCAACAGGCCACCATCAGTACTTGACTATGTTACAAGAAACATCATCAGTAAAGTACGTCACCAGAACATCCATCAGTACATAAATATGGAACGCCTGCCAGGGCCGTGGGGGACTCGGCATGTGTCATGTGGATGTGTCATGGTGGCGGTGACCCGGTCCGTGGCCCTGGGCACCCAAGTGAAAGGGACGGTCTTAAAGGGATTTGAATAAAGAAATAGGAAATGTTTGTGACGCCATCTGTGGTACTCGGTCAGGAGTGACCGACGCTGCTTAAAGGGGTCCTCTGGGGGTGATAGTACTGCAGCAAAGATGGTATAAATTCCCACAGGTGAAGCTGGGTCCCCAGGGCTCCTGGTGTGTTTGGGCAAAGATGGTGTGGTGCCTGAAATAAATGGAGGACACAGGGCTGCACAGGGTCTCTTTATCTTGTTTGCTGTTGGTAGGCAGTCTCAGTCCAGGGTAACGGCAACAGGTGACGGTGGAGTCCAGTGTTGTGGATTCTGTTTGTGGGCTCCCTCTGGTGGTTACTGCTGGTACTGGGTGACTTTGGTGGGTTGCGGCCTTTGGTTTCCACCTGTCCATCAGTGGCTGGGTGTTTCCTATTTTACCTGGCCTTTCTGTCATTTCCCTTGCCGGCTATCAATGTATTCAGATGTGCTCTGTTTGGTTCCTGCCTACCTGCTCCCAGATCTTTCAGGATAAGCTAAGTGCTGATTTTCAGTTGTTTGGTTTTTTGTCCAGCTTGCTTATTATGTCTCTATGCTAGCTGGTAGCTCTAGTGGACTGAGGTTCTCCCCATGTGCCATGAGTTGGCACATGGGTTCTTGTAATCTCAGGATGGTTTTTTTGATTAGGGTTTTTTGCTGACCGCTCAGTCCCCTTTTGTATCGTTCTGCTTTCTAGTTTACAGCGGGCCTCAATTTGCTAAAACTATATATATCATCTCTATGTGTGTGCCTTCCTCTCATTTCACCGTCAATACATGTGGGGGGCAACTATATCTTTTGGGGTTCATTCCGCTGGAGGCAAGTGAGGTCTTTATTTTCTCTGCAGTGCTAGTTAGCTCTTAGGCTGGTGCGTGGCGTCTAGAACCAACGTAGGCACGCTCCCTGGCTATCTCTAGTTGCGTTTGTCAGGCGTAGGGCAGCGGTCAGCCCAGGTTCCATCACCCTAGAGCTCGTCCGTAATATACAGGTCCTTCTCAAAAAATTAGCATATAGTGTTAAATTTCATTATTTACCATAATGTAATGATTACAATTAAACTTTCATATATTATAGATTCATTATCCACCAACTGAAATTTGTCAGGTCTTTTATTGTTTTAATACTGATGATTTTGGCCTACAACTCCTGATAACCCAAAAAACCTGTCTCAATAAATTAGCATATTTCAACCGTCCAATCAAATAAAAGTGTTTTTTAATAACAAACAAAAAAAACATCAAATAATAATGTTCAGTTATGTACTCAATACTTGGTCGGGAATCCTTTGGCAGAAATGACTGCTTCAATGCGGCGTGGCATGGAGGCAATCAGCCTGTGACACTGCTGAGATGTTATGGAGGCCCAGGATGCTTCAATAGCGGCCTTAAGCTCATCCAGAGTGTTGGGTCTTGCGTCTCTCAACTTTCTCTTCACAATATCCCACAGATTCTCTATGGGGTTCAGGTCAGGAGAGTTGGCAGGCCAATTGAGCACAGTAATACCATGGTCAGTAAACCATTTACCAGTGGTTTCGGCACTGTGAGCAGGTGCCAGGAAGCATGAAGTGCTCCAAAATCTCCTGATAGCTAGCTGCATTGACCCTGCCCTTGATGAAACACAGTGGACCAACACCAGCAGCTGACATGGCACCCCACACCATCACTGACTGGGTACTTGACACTGGACTTCAGGCATTTTGGCATTTCCTTCTCCCCAGTCTTCCTCCAGACTCTGGCACCTTGATTTCCGAATGACATGCAAAATTTGCTTTCATCAGAAAAAAGTACTTGGGACCACTTAGCAACAGTCCAGTGCTGCTTCTCTGTAGCCCAGGTCAGGCGCTTCTGCCGCTGTTTATGGTTCAAAAGTGGCTTTACCTGGGGAATGCGGCACCTGTAGCCCATTTCCTGCACACGCCTGTGCACGGTGGCTCTGGATGTTTCCACACCAGACTCAGTCCACTGCTTCCTCAGGTTCCCCAAGGTCTGGAATCGGTCCTTCTCCACAATCTTCCTCAGGGTCCAGTCACCTCTTCTCGTTGTACAGCGTTTTCTGCCACATTGTTTCCTTCCAACAGACTTACCATTGAGGTGCCTTGATACAGCACTCTGGGAACAGCCTATTTGTTGAGAAATTTCTTTCTGGGTCTTACCCTCTTGTTTGAGGGTGTCAATGATGGCCTTCTTGACATCTGTCAGGTCGCTAGTCTTACCCATGATGGGGGTTTTGAGTAATGAACCAGGCAGGGAGTTTTTAAAAGCCTCAGGTATCTTTTGCATGTGTTTAGAGTTAATTAGTTGATTCAGAAGATTAGGGTCATAGGTCGTTTAGAGAACCTTTTCTTGATATGCTAATTTATTGAGACAGGTTTTTTTGGTTATCAGGAGTTGTATGCCAAAATCATCAGTATTAAAACAATAAAAGACCTGATAAATTTCAGTTGGTGGATAATGAATCTATAATATATGAAAGTTTAATTGTAATCATTACATTATGGTAAATAATGAAATTTAACACTATATGCTAATTTTTTGAGAAGGACCTGTATTTGTACTTTGCTTGTCCTGTGCTATCCCTAGCCATTGGGATTCATGACAGTATAGCCGGCCCACAAAGTGTTAATTGTTTGGGCTGAAGCAGGAGAAAGAGAAGTGTTTAAGGGAAATTTTTTTTTTTTTTTTTTTCCCTTCAGAGTTTTGCTGCCTAGCCCTTAATTGCTGTCTAGCTGCTTCTTACCTCCTCTTAACCCTTGAATGGCTCTGATCTTAGCTGTTTAACATGGATGTCCAGAGTTTGGCTTCCAGCCTGAGTAATCTCGCGGCAAAAGTTCAAAACATACAGGATTTTGTTGTTCACACTCCCATGTCTGAACCTAGAATTCCTATTCCAGAGTTCTTTTCTGGAGATAGATCTACCTTCCTGAATTTCAGGAACAATTGTAAATTGTTTCTTTCTTTGAAATCTCGCTCCTCTGGAGACCCTGCTCAACAGGTCAAGATTGTAATATCTTTCCTGCGGGGCGACCCTCAGAATAGGGCATTTGCATTGGCACCAGGGGATCCTGCATTGCTCAGTGTGGATGCGTTTTTTCTGGCATTGGGATTGCTCTATGAGGAACCTAACCTGGAGATTCAGGCTGAAAAGGCTTTATTAGCCCTCTCTCAGGGGCATGATGAAGCGGAGATATATTGTCAGAAGTTTCGGAAATGGTCGGTGCTTACTCAGTGGAATGAGTGCGCCCTGGCTGCAAACTTCAGAAATGGTCTTTCTGAGGCCATTAAGGATGTTATGGTGGGGTTCCCTACGCCTACAGGTCTGAATGAGTCTATGGCTATGGCCATTCAGATTGATCGGCGTTTACGGGAGCGCAAACCCGTGCACCAGTTGACGGTGTCTTCTGAACAGGCACCTGAGACTATGCAATGTGATAGAATTCAGTCCAGAAGTGAACGGCAAAATTATAGGCGGAAAAATGGATTGTGTTTCTATTGTGGTGATTCAGCTCATGTTATATCAGCATGCTCTAAACGCACAAAAAGGGTTGATAAATCTTTTGCCATTGGTACTCTGCAGCCTAAGTTCATTTTGTCTGTGACTCTGATTTTTTCACTGTCTTCCATTTCCGTCGATGCCTATGTGGATTCGGGCGCTGCCCTGAGTCTTATGGATTGGTCATTTGCTAAACGCTGCGGTTTTAGTCTGGAACCTCTGGAAGTTCCTATTCCTCTGAAGGGAATTGACTCTACACCATTGGCTATGAATAAACCGCAGTATTGGACACAAGTGACCATGCGCATGACTCCCGTTCATCAGGAGGTGATTCGCTTCCTTGTACTTTATAATTTACATGATGTACTAGTGCTTGGTCTGCCATGGTTACAAACTCATAATCCTGTCCTGGACTGGAAAACAATGTCTGTGTTAAGCTGGGGATGTCAGGGGGTTCATGATGATGCACCTCCGATTTCAATCGCTTCATCTACTCCTTCTGAGATCCCTGCGTTTTTGTCTGACTATAGGGATGTTTTTGAGGAGCCTAAGCTCAATTCGCTCCCTCCGCATAGAGATTGTGACTGTGCTATAGAATTGATTCCTGGCAGTAAGTTCCCTAAGGGTCGTTTATTTAATCTGTCACTGCCAGAGCATACTGCTATGCGGAATTATATTAAGGAGTCCTTGGAAAAGGGACATATTCGTCCATCTTCGTCCCCTCTGGGAGCAGGGTTTTTTTTTGTTGCAAAAAAAGATGGTTCCCTGAGGCCTTGTATAGATTATCGCCTTCTGAATAAGATTACAGTCAAGTATCAGTATCCATTGCCATTATTGACTGATTTGTTTGCTCGCATTAAGGGGGCTAGGTGGTTCACTAAGATAGATCTTCGCGGTGCGTATAATCTGGTGTGGATAAAACAGGGTGATGAGTGGAAAACCGCATTTAATACGCCTGAGGGCCATTTTGAGTATTTGGTAATGCCTTTTGGACTCTCCAATGCTCCGTCAGTCTTTCAGTCCTTTATGCACAATATTTTCCGTGAATATCTGGATAAGTTTATGATTGTGTATTTGGATGATATTTTGGTGTTTTCTGATGACTGGGAGTCTCATGTTCTACAGGTCAGGAAGGTGTTTCAGGTTCTGCGGGCCAATTCTCTGTTTGTGAAGGGCTCAAAGTGTCTCTTCGGAGTCCAGAAGATTTCTTTTTGGGGTACATTTTTTCTCCTTCTACTATTGAGATGGATCCCGTCAAGGTTCAGGCGATTTGTGACTGGACACAACCTACATCTGTTAAGAGCCTTCAGAAGTTCTTGGGGTTTGCTAATTTTTATCGTCGGTTCATTGCTAATTTTTCCAGTATTGTCAAACCTTTGACTGATTTGACTAAAAAGGGTGCTGATGTTGCTGATTGGTCTCCTGCGGCCGTGGAGGCCTTTCAGGAACTTAAGCGCCGGTTTTCTTCTGCTCCTGTGTTGTGTCAACCAGATGTTTCACTTCCTTTTCAGGTTGAGGTTGATGCTTCCGAGATTGGAGCGGGGGCGGTTTTGTCACAGAGAAGTTCTAATGGCTTGGTGATGAAGCCATGTGCATTCTTCTCTAGAAAATTCTCGCCCGCCGAGCGCAATTATGATGTGGGTAATCGGGAGCTTTTGGCCATGAAGTGGGCATTTGAGGAGTGGCGTCATTGGCTTGAGGGTGCTAAACATCGTGTGGTGGTCTTGACTGATCACAAGAATCTCATTTACCTTGAGTCTGCCAGGCGTTTGAATCCTAGACAGGCTCGTTGGTCGTTATTTTTTTCTCGTTTCAATTTCGTGGTTTCATACCTGCCAGGTTCAAAGAATGTGAAGGCAGATGCTCTTTCCAGGAGTTTTGTGCCTGACTCTCCTGGAGACTCTGGGCCTACTGGTATCCTTAGGGATGGGGTAATATTGTCCGCCGTATCCCCAGACTTGCGACGTGCATTGCAGGAGTTTCAGGTGGATAAACCGGATCGTTGTCCACCAGAAAGACTGTTTGTTCCGGATGATTGGACCAGTAGAGTCATCTCCGAGGTCCATTCTTCTGTGTTGGCTGGTCATCCTGGAATATTTGGTACTAGAGACTTGGTGGCCAGGTCTTTTTGGTGGCCTTCCTTGTCTAGGGATGTGCGTACCTTTGTGCAGTCTTGTGAAGTGTGTGCTCGAGCTAAGCCTTGCTGTTCTCGGGCCAGTGGGTTGTTGTTATCCTTGCCCATCCCGAAGAGGCCTTGGACGCACATTTCCATGGATTTTATTTCTGATCTCCCGGTTTCACAGAAAATGTCCGTTATCTGGGTTGTGTGTGACCGCTTTTCTAAGATGGTTCATTTGGTGCCCTTGCCTAAGTTGCCTTCCTCCTCTGAGTTGGTCCCTTTATTTTTTCAGAACGTGGTTCGTTTGCATGGGATTCCGGAGAATATCGTTTCTGACAGGGGATCCCAGTTTGTGTCTAGATTTTGGCGGACGTTTTGTGCCAAGATGGGCATTGATTTGTCTTTCTCGTCTGCATTCCATCCTCAGACGAATGGCCAGACGGAGCGAACTAATCAGACCTTGGAAACTTATTTGAGGTGTTTTGTTTCTGCTGATCAAGATGACTGGGTTGCTTTTTTGCCACTGGCCGAATTTGCTCTTAATAATCGGGCTAGTTCGGCCACGTTGGTCTCTCCTTTTTTTTGTAATTCGGGGTTTCATCCTCGTTTTTCCTCTGGTCAGGTGGAGCCTTCGGATTGTCCTGGAGTGGACGTGGTGGTGGACAGGCTACATCAGATTTGGAATCAGGTGGTGGACAATTTGAAGTTATCTCAGGAGAAGACTCAGCAGTTTGCTAATCGCCGCGTGGGTCCCCGACTTCTTGTTGGGGATTTGGTGTGGTTGTCTTCTCGTTTTGTCCCTATGAAGGTCTCTTCTCCTAATTTCAAGCCTCGGTTCATCGGTCCTTATAGGATCTCGGAGATTCTTAACCCTGTATCTTTTCGTTTGGATCTCCCAGCATCGTTTGCTATTCATAATGTGTTCCATCGGTCGTTGTTGCGGAGGTATGAGGTGCCCGTTGTTCCTTCGGTTGAGCCTCCTGCTCCGGTGCTGGTGGAGGGAGAATTGGAGTATGTTGTTGAGAAGATCTTGGATTCTCGTGTTTCCAGACGCAAACTCCAGTATTTGGTTAAGTGGAAGGGTTATGGTCAGGAGGATAATTCCTGCGTGGTCGCCTCCGATGTTCATGCGACTGATTTGGTCCGCGCCTTCCATAGAGCTCACCCTGATCGCCCTGGGGGTTCTCGTGAGGGTTCGGTGACCCCTCCTCAAGGGGGGGGTACTGTTGTGGATTCTGTTTGTGGGCTCCCTCTGGTGGTTACTGCTGGTACTGGGTGACTTTGGTGGGTTGCGGCCTTTGGTTTCCACCTGTCCATCAGTGGCTGGGTGTTTCCTATTTTACCTGGCCTTTCTGTCATTTCCCTTGCCGGCTATCAATGTATTCAGATGTGCTCTGTTTGGTTCCTGCCTACCTGCTCCCAGATCTTTCAGGATAAGCTAAGTGCTGATTTTCAGTTGTTTGGTTTTTTGTCCAGCTTGCTTATTATGTCTCTATGCTAGCTGGTAGCTCTAGTGGACTGAGGTTCTCCCCATGTGCCATGAGTTGGCACATGGGTTCTTGTAATCTCAGGATGGTTTTTTTGATTAGGGTTTTTTGCTGACCGCTCAGTCCCCTTTTGTATCGTTCTGCTTTCTAGTTTACAGTGGGCCTCAATTTGCTAAAACTATATATATCATCTCTATGTGTGTGCCTTCCTCTCATTTCACCGTCAATACATGTAGGGGGCAACTATATCTTTTGGGGTTCATTCCGCTGGAGGCAAGTGAGGTCTTTATTTTCTCTGCAGTGCTAGTTAGCTCTTAGGCTGGTGCGTGGCGTCTAGAACCAACGTAGGCACGCTCCCTGGCTATCTCTAGTTGCGTTTGTCAGGCGTAGGGCAGCGGTCAGCCCAGGTTCCATCACCCTAGAGCTCGTCCGTAATATATTTGTACTTTGCTTGTCCTGTGCTATCCCTAGCCATTGGGATTCATGACAGTCCAGGCAGCCTGGAAACTAATTGAACCCCCTTTGTCAGGTCTGATTGGGAGCCTTCCACTATGTCCCTTGTTGCCTGCGGCTTCCCGACAAGGTCCTCTTTCTCTCCTGTCCTGGGATAGTACATGCATGGCAACTCGGGCAGTTTCCTTGGGGTCTCTTTCCACAGTGACTCCGGGCTCTGGATGTTGCTGTACCTCAGGTGCAATGTGGACAAGTCACTTCCAATTTCCTGACATCCTGTTCTGCCTTGGGACTTGTAGTTCTACACAGCCTCGGGCTCCCGATGCCCGGTTTCTGCGCTCTAGCTTAGAGGGAGCCCTCTCGCAGCTCTCCTCTAGCTCTTGACTTCTCCTGTGCTCCTCTGTTCTTTGTCTGCACCAGACTAACTAACTCCTCCTCCAGACCAGAATGTATATAGGGAAGCTCCCCAGAAACCAGGTTCAGAGCTCCCCCTTCTGGCCAGAAAGTCAGAAAGTGTTGCAAGTAAAATTACCTGTCAAAGGGATCATCCTCGTTTCCAAGCATGGCATTACCCTCCCCGAGAGGAAGGCAATACCACTGTGGTACCTGAACTCCTGGGGTGCCACAAATACATCACCTGAACAACAATAGGTACAAGAATTCATGACCAGAACCAACAATGCTTGAATAAAAGAACCAAGCTTAGTACATCAATCAATGATGACTGTTAGTAATCAATTATGAGAATTAGTCAGTACTACAAATAAGTATTTATATCCAGGTACCTTATATATTACATCATCTTTGGAGTCATCTCTTTCTTTTTATCTCAATCTTGTCTAGATGCCATGATGACTTTTCACATCCACAGCTGCTTTCTGCAAAACTCCCTCTTCTCCGGTCTTTTGCAGCACATCCCCACACAGAGCCCTTAAAAATAAGAGTGTTATTAAAATGCCCTCTGCATAAACATATCTGTCCATATTATGCCACTAAATAAGCCTATAATTGTACATGACCTCCAGACTCTCTACCATTATCACCTATAACCACCACACTATCCGCCCTTATGAACCACGACCTACACCATAGGTGTCACATCTCTAATTATCCATTACTCTTTCTATATCTCCACACTGTCCCCCTGCCATGTAACCTTTCTCCATAGTGCCTCCATTTCTTGATGTACCCTCTCCATATCCAATCCATGCCCCTTTTCACACTATGCCCTCATACTGCCCACCACGCTGACCTCTTCAAACTGTAACCACTCCGCACACTGTCCTCCTACACAGTATGATGGTCACTAGGGTTGAGCGACTTTTGCTTTTTTAGGATCGAGTTGGGTTTTGTGAAACCCGACCTTCTCGAAAGTCGGATCGCGTGAAATCGGCCGATTCTACTGTAAAGTCGGGTTCCGGACCGGAACACGAAACCCAATGCAAGTCAATGTGGATTATATTTTTTTCTCTCTCTCTCTCTCTCTCTCTCTCGCTCTCTCTCTCCCTCTCCCCTCCGTGCAAAGCATATGTTGTGTTTGACTGCGGAAATCACTGCAGCCCAAACGGTAATATGGCTCTATGACGCCGCAGAAACCAGACCGGAACCTATGTCATCACGCTGCCCACACTCCTTAATTGGCTGAAAAAATGGCGGGGAAGGCGTCATACAAAACGCGACTTTGGCGCCAAGATCGCCGACCACGTGGCCGATCCCATGCCGATCCACTTTATTGATCCCAAAGGAAATTATGGTATTACAGCACAGCAGCGTTAGGCTGGGTTCACATTGCGTTAATGCAGTCCGTTAGACAAACTGCGTTACACTGTGGCATAACACGGTGTAACGCAGTCCTTTAATGCTGCCATTAACCCCTATTATTGGGCGCATCGCCAATGCATGCCATAATCGGCATGCGTTAGCGATGTGCTGTCATTCAGTGACGGAGCCTCGGACGCGGGCTGAAGCATCTGAGGCTCCGTCACCGCTAGCACAGATGAATCATCTGCGCTAGTGGTATAGCATAACTCGATGGCATGTATGCTATAGCGTTAACACAGCAGAGATGACTGCTCCTATGCTTCTGTCCTGGGCGACGCACACAGCAATTGTATCCATGTCATTTGCATCTAGTAGATGCGAATGCAATTGAAAGCAGGGAGGGAACGATGGCCAGGATGCAGGTAGAAAGAGGTTTGAGCGGTGTCAGTGACTAATGTCGCTCTTTTCCATGCCTGTGGCCTAGCCGTCACAAAGATATCCGGCAACCATGAACATTCAGCAATTTTTTTCCAAAAGTGTTCCCCCCATAGGTAGGCATACGGTAGCGCCCTAGGCATGTGACTACCCTGCCTACCCCTTGTCCCAGTACTGGTAAACATGACCAACAATGAAGAAACTATATGGCTAGTTAATTTTACCTATAGGAAGCAAGGATTTACATTTAATCCTATAGACTCAACTGTACTTCAACTCTGACTCGGTTTTCAAGACCACAATTATCATTTTTATATCCTTAGGTAGATCAGATATGTTTATTTTCCTGACCTTAAAATTGAGGCATAAGGTGTCGTACATAGACCACATAAAAACAAATAAGGAATACTGCTCCTTTATCTATGCAAATGTCATCTGGCATCTGTATTGAGTGCAAGCCAAGGAACAAATTATATTGCATGCAGACAGGATTGTGTGGATGTGGCTTTATGAGCAAACAGACTGAAATAACACAAAGGAAGGAATTCCTTGTCTGAAGTTACTTTGTCATTTGTGAAGAACTTTTACCATAGTGTAAGGATATATGAGCAAGGAAAGAGAGAACGTTTTATGTATCAGGAGAATCAGCTCTGAAACATTTACATACTGAGGTACAATTGTACAATACTTGGGCTGGGCTTGCGCAAAACTATTTAGATCAAAGTAGAATTTATAATTAGAGTAGAGTGAACTTTTCAAGGTTCGATTTAGCTATGTTTGCCAAACTTCACGGTGTTCCCAAACATGTTTGCTGGATAGTTCACAAACATGGCCAAACATCATTCAGTTCAATGGGAGACAAAACCAAAACGCATAGACAACACCTTCAGGGTGTGTGAGGGGGGGGCAAAATTTGCCAAAACAGCTCAAATTAGGGGCAGATACCAAGTTTGGTGATTTATTCCTGTACTGATGGTGATTCCGATGCTGTATCTATGTACTGATGATGGTTCTGGTGCTGTCTTCCTGTACTGATTGTGGTTCTCATGCTTTTTGCATGTACTGATGATGATTCTGAGGTTATATTCTTTTTATGATCGTCATTCACGTGATGTATTCATGTACTGATGGTGGTTCTGATCCTTAGTAATGTATATATAGTAATCCTTAATTTGTCAGACTTCACAATAGAGTCAGTGTGCTGTCTGTTGCACACATGGATAGCACAAAAATATTTTTATTGCATGAACTCTTAGTAGAGCTAGCCCACAAACCACTTTTTGGCAACAATTGGCACACTGTAAGGTTTCTCTTACTGAGAGTGTTGGGGGACACTCACTTGACCGCGATATTCAAGCACACGGGCACGGGTTTATAAAACAAAGCAGTCCATGCGGTTTATTAAGCCTCATAAACCGGGTTATGCACAGTTCATAACATGAAACACAACAGGCACCAACTGGTGATATTTACTTGCAGCTTCAAACACTTCAGTGTACGGCTTTGCCTCACGGACACTAACACGCTGGTCCTCCCTTAACCAGTTCCCAAGGGAGACCACACAGTTCATAGAACTTCACAAGCACTACCGGCCTGTACGATACCTGACGGGAGCTCCGGCGCCACCTGCTGACTCCTCGCCAGTCCACCTCCGGGTAAGCTGCCTTACAGGGATCACCAACTTGCCTGGCCGGCACGCACTAGTCAGTCCAGACCTCACCGAAGGACTCCAGCTTCCCCAGACTCCGTTAACACTCTTCTGGGTAAGCTGCCTAACAGGGATCCCCGACTTGCCTGTCCGGCATACAGTAGTCAGTCCAGACCTCACCGAAGGATTGTAGCTTCCCCAGTTCCACTGTGCACTGCTCCGGGATCCGGTCCTCCTCCTAGGACCTCCCACGCCAGCAGGTGCTTTCCAGGAAGCCTCCTCCCAGGCTTCCAACACAGGAACACACCGAGCCCTCAGGAACTCCCTCAGGGATTTTGCACTTGGACCCTTCAGGTCCAAACACTGGAACCACACAGGAACATGTGACCCACACTCTGGTCACGTTATGTACCTGTAACCACACCCACAGTAATGGATCACATGGACTGGTCACGTGATCCTGACATCACTGCAGGTCAATTCTCACGGCCTCAATACAACTCCGTGCAGATCCCGGGGAGACCATGCAGCGCCCCCTATCTGTTACAGGGGTTACTGCATCACATATATCACAACACCAAATGGGGACTGTCAAGGTGCAACCTTGCGATCTTTCTTTGGGTCATGGCTGTGTTTTAAAATCATCAACCCTGGCAATGCCATTGCTGGGATGGTGATTGGAATAAAAATAGAAGCTCATCTTTTCATCAACAATGCAACTGAGTATACCTTTGTACAATAGCTAATCAGTTTCAGTAAGTTAACTGCTTTTTCTTGCTACAAAAGGAAGCGTGACCTGGGGGATCCCAAGCAGTGCTACAGAGGAGCAGCAGCAGATCTGTAGGTGAGTATTAATTTTACTTTTATATTTAGATGATGGTGGATCCTGTGTTACAGCAAAAGTCTGGGTAACCCTTTTAAATTCTTGTAAATGAAACACATTTTTATTCATTTAGATTTCATTAAATGTTATTTAAAAATAGGTTTTCTTAACCTGACACCCATTAAATGGATTTTCAGCAGGATTTCACCCCTCAAGCTAATTATTTGCTATATGTAAATAGCAACTCCAATAAAAGCAATACCTTAACATGGCCATCCTCCATTGCTGAGAAATGAGTGTTTTAATCGATATGCAAATGAGGCTGAATAGCTATGGTAGATCTGAAGCCTCTTTCACTTCAGCTCTAGTCCCTGAATAGCGCCGCCTCCTCCTGCTTGACTGAGAGCCTCTATGCTGTGTGATTTTAGGCAAAGGAGCCACCAGTTAAGCAATAGGAGGTGATGCTGCTTGAGGAAAAGAGCTGGAATGACAGATGCTTTACATCTACAGCCTCACTTGTATATAAGTTCAAACACTGATTTCTCAGTAACAGAGAAAGGGACTAACCATGTAAATGTATTATTCGACTTGCAAATTGGAAGCAGAGATTTCATAGAGCGAGCTCAAAAAGTTCTCTGCAATACACAATGTTGCACAATATAATTTTATTACTGCAGATAAATCAAAACACAAGTGTAACGCCATGTAGCAATGTAAGTCATCCAGCCTGTTACCTCTTTCCCACATGTTGTATTGCTGACCCTACTGTCAAGCATACTTTGATGAGAAGATGTGAGACGTTACATATTATTCCCCCCTGTGTATTAAATCAAACTAAAACATAACTTAACTGAAGAAAGGATGAGCAGCCATGTGTACAACTGCTGTTACTAGACTATATGTTGCTTGAGAACAAAATACTTTTATGCAAAGTGTTAAATGGGCTTTCCCCTTTAAGAAAACTTTTCTTTACAAGCAATTTATTGTAAAATAACAAACTGCTTTACTTACTCTTCCAGGGTCCGACATTGTGTTTCTACTGCTGCCTTGGTTTCCATCTTTTGGCTTCAGTTGGAACATCATGTCAACAGCGCTGTAACCAGTCACTGTGCTCAGCGGCTCATGTTGTCTTCAAGCATATAACCGCTGAGTTTAATGCAATGTCAAAATGACATCACTGCTACAGCCAAATAATGGAAACGGGTCTCTAACGGCGACACAGCACTGGACCCTTAGTAGACTTCAGGGGAGGAGTCCTGAGGAGAGAATTTGCATATTCCCAGTCCATTCTGGGATAAGTGAATAGTCTCCGCGAACTCAAAGAACACTGGATTTTGGCCATTGCAGTTGAAAGGAGGACATCGGTAATTTTGAAACGTTTTTCACCGCTTTAATATCTCTTTAACAGTAAGAAGATGGAAGAGGCCAGGAGCCATTTGGTGAGCTGCAATTCTTGCTACATGTTCACAGACGTACCAGTGGAAAAGCCAAACTTCACATGACAGAAATGCAAGCTTGTGTCCCTCTTGGAGAAAAAGTTGCAAAATCTAGAAGAGAGATTAGTATATTGAAAACCATTAAGGAAGGTGAAGCGTTCTCAGACAGAGCAGAATTATCTCTTCATGTTACAGAAAGAGAAGAAATTCGAAGTGCACCTGAAGAAACAGAGAAATGGAAGCGTGTGACCCAGAGAAGGAGGATCGGGAGGCAGTCAGCACCCATACTGCTCAGGAACCAGTACCAGGCTCTCACGCAGGAGAACAATGAAGATATACATCAAGATAAGACTTTACCCACAAAGAACAACCTTGTACGCCCTCAGAGGCCTCCTGGATAGAGAAAGAAAAATGTTGTGAAGAAGAAACGGAGAGTTGTTGCCATGGGGGATTCCCTGTTGAGAGGAACAGAGGCCGCTATCTGCAGACCGGATATAACCTCAAGAGAAATGTGCTGTCTCCCAGGTGCAAAAATTAAAGATGTGTCTGACAGGATATCAGGACGACCAGCCATTCCTGCTAATGCATATGGGGACAAATTACACCACAAGAAAGGTCCTGGAAACCATCTGCAGTGACTTTGAAAACTTAGGTAAGAAAGTGAAAGAACTGGGAGCGCAGGTGGTCTTCTCTTCCATCCTCCCAGTGGATGGCCATGGAGCAAGGAGGTGGAATAAGATTCTGCAGGTGAACAACTGGCTACGTCGATGGTGCCATCAGCAAGGATTTGGATTTCTAGATCACTGAGTGAATTACCTATACGATGGACTGCTTGCTAGAGATGGGGTGCACCTTACGAAGACTGGAAAACGTATTTGGAAGTCACCTTGCTACACTCATCAGGAGGGCTTTAAACTAGAACAATGTGGGAAGGGAAGCAAAAGGCCAGAAAAAGCCATACACCTGACAAATACTATTGAGAACTCTGCTATTAGAAGTGGAAAGGAAGAACAAAGACAAAAAAAACTAAATAATAAAAATATTGGAGGAAGAGAAACCAATAACAAACTAAAATGTTTCTATGCAAATGCACAAAGCATGGGCAACAAACAAGGAGAATTGGAACTACTAACACAGGAGAAGAAATATGATGTCATTGGAATCACTGAAACTTGGTGGGACGATACACATGATTGGAATACAAGACTAGGAGGATACAACTTATTTGCAAGAAACAGACTTGATAAACGAGGAGGAGGTGTCGCATTCTATGTTAGAAAAGCGTATATCTGTACAGAGATTGAAGCTTAAGAGACTGGGAGTTCTGTGGAAACTGTTTGGGTAAGAATACAATGAGAGAACAACGGAAAGGACACCATTGTAGGCATTTACTACAGGCCGCCTGTGCAAGCTGAAGATATGGATGAACTCGTTATGCATCAAATGGCCAAGTTCTCCAAAAAATATGATATAGTGGTCATGGGAGATTTCAATTATCCAGGCATTTGTTGGGAATCTCTCTCAGGTAAAACTAACAGGTCAAGCAAATTCTTATCCTCTCTTGCTGACAACTTTATCTTCCAAAAGGTAGAGGAGAAAACAAAAAACAAGGGGATCTGCTACCTTGGATCTAATCCTTATAAACAGGGAGGAAATGGTTGAGGAGGTAAGAGTTGCTGGGACCCTAGGGGGTAGTGACCATGCTATTTTAGAATTTTGGATAACTAGAGGAGGAAGACCTGTGAAGACTCAGACTTAAAGGGAACCTGTCACCCCGTTTTTTCAAGATGAGATAAAAATAGCGTTAAACAGGGGCAGAGCTGTGCTTTACATTAGTGTATTTTTTGTGCCTTTATTCCCCACCTATGCTGCCAAAATACCTTTGTAAAGTCGCCATTTTGGGCTGTCACTCACGCTGGTCTGGTCATATGGGCGTGGTGACATCGCTGTTTCTCCCCCAGATCTTGCTCAGCTTTCCGTTGGTGGCGTAGTGGTGTGCGCATGCCCAACAGGCGAATCCACTGCGCAGCTGAAGGAAAAGAGCGCGATCTGCGCTATTCAGCGGTTTATTGGTGGGCGCGGCCATCTTCCTGAGGCCGCGCGTGCGCAGATGGTAGTGCTCGGCTTCCCGGGGCTTCAGAAAAATGGCCGCCGCGATCTCCATCTGCGCACGTGCGGCATCCCGCGGCCATTTTCCTGAAGCCCCGGGAAGCCGAGCACTACCATCTGCGCACGCGCAGCCTCAGGAAGATGGCCGCGCCCACTGATAAACCGCTGAATAGCGCAGATCGCGCTCTTTTCCTTCAGCTGCGCAGTGGATTCGCCTGTTGGGCATGCGCACACCACTACGCCAGCAACAGAAAGCTGAGCAAGATCTGGGGGAGAAACAGCGATGTCACCACGCCCATATGACCAGACCAGCGTGAGTGACAGCCCAAAATGGCAACTTTACAAAGGTATTTCGGCAGCATAGGTGGGGAATAAAGGTACAAAAAATACACTAATGTAAAGCACAGCTCTGCCCCTATTTAACGCTATTTTTATCTCATCTTGAAAAAACGGGGTGACAGGTTCCCTTTAAAGGTTAGATTTCAGAAAGGCAAATTTTAAGGGACTCAGAAAGAGAATTGGAGGGATCCAATGGCTGGATATCCTTAAGGACAAAAATGTCCAGGAAGGTTGGGAAATCTTGAAAAATGAGATTCTCAAAGTACAATCGTTAACAATTTCAAAAAGAGGGAAGAATGCAAAGCATTTAAGGAAGCCAGGATTGATGAACACAGAACTTAAACACATGCTAAAAAGGAAGAAAAAAATGTTTATTAAATAGAAAGAGGGAGGCATATCTAAAGAAGAATATAATGCTGTCTGCAGAACCTGCAGGGCATGAATCAGATTACTATAGCTGACAATGAATTAAGGCTTGCAAGAGACGTCAAAAGCAGTAAAAAAGGATTTGGGGTATATGTCAAAAGTAAAAGAAAAGTCAAAGATGCTACAGGATTTTTACAGGATGAAAATGATGAAATGGTAACAAAGGATGTTGAGAAGGCCGAACTTTTAAATTCCTATTTTGCATCTGTTTTCTCTCAGAAAGGAAATGTAGCATCAACTGATCTCCACTGTCTTATTAAAGGAGTAGAAGAATCCAGGATATCTATAAACAGAACTATAGAGAGGAAACATTTAGCTAACATAAATGAATTCAAGTCTCCAGGTCCAGATGAATTACACCCCAGAATACTGAAGGATATAGCAGAAGAAATTTTTGAACCACTCTCCATAATCTTTGAAAATTCTTGGAGAACAGGAGAAGTCCCAGAAGACTGGAGAAGAGCAAATGTCATTCCTATGTTCAAAAAAGGGAAGAAGGTGGACCCAGGGAACTATAGGCCGCTGAGTCTGACTTCCATACCAGGAAAGATCTTTGAACAAATTATTAAACAACATATACGTAAGTACCTGGATAAGAATGAAGTGATTAACCAGAGTCAGCATGGGTTTGTAACTAATAAGTCATGTCAGACTAACTTAATTTCCTTCTATGACAGAATCACTGACTGGTTGGATCAGGGAAATACTGTAGATATAGTATATCTTGACTTCAGCAAAGCAGTTGACAAAGTATCTCATACCATCCTTATTGAAAAAATGACTAAGTATGGAATGGACAAGGCAACTGTTAGGTGGATTCATAACTGGCTTAGTGATCGGACCCAAAGAGTGGTCGTAAATGGCTGCACATCCAGTTGGAAGAATGTCTCAAGTGGGCTACCACAGGCTTCTGTCCTGGGCCCTGTATTGTTCAACATCTTTATCAATGATTTAGATGAAGAAATTGAGGGTACACTATTTAAATTTGCTGATGACACAAAGCTAGGAGGGATAGCTAATACTACAGAAGAGAGCGAGGATTCAAAAAGATATAAATAAACTGGAGCAGTGGGCAGCAACTAACAGAATGGTTTTTAACAAGGAAAAATGCTAAGTACTACATCTGGGCAATAAAAATGAAAAAAGCATTTACAGACTGGGAGGCATAGGGCTAAGCAACAGCACATGTGAAAAAGACTTGGGTACATTAATAGATCATAAACTGAACATGAGTCAACAGTGTGATGCAGCAGCAAGAAAGGCAAATGCAATTTTGGGATGTATTAACAGTAGCATACAGTCTAGATCACGCGAAGTCATTATTGCCCTCTACTCCTCTTGGGTCAGACCTCACCTGGAATACTGTGTCCAGTTTTGGGCACCACATTTTAAAAAAGACATCAACAAACTGGAGCAAGTTCACAGAAGAGCGACCAGAATGGTGACATGTCTGCAAACCATGTCCTATGAGGAATGGTTGCAGGATTTGGAAATGTTTAGCTTGCAGAAAAGAAGACTGAGAGGAGACTTAATAGCTGTCTACAAATATCTCAAAGGCTGTCACACTGTAGAAGGATCATCTTTATTCTCATTTGCACAAGGAAAGACTAGAAGCAATGGGATGAAACTGAATGGGAAGAGACATAGATTAGATATTAGAAAAAACTTTTTGACAGTGAGGGTGATCAATGAGTGGAGCAGGCTGCCACGAGGGGTGGTGAGTTCTCCTTCCATGGAAGTTTTCAAACAGAGGCTGGACAGACATCTGTCTGCGATAATTTAGTGAATCCTGCTTTGAGCAGGGGGCTGGACCAGATGACCCAGGAGGTCCCTTCCAACTCTATTATTCTATGATTCTATGATTCTAATACACAGTTTGTTTTTTTTAGCAACAAACTGTATGTATAGGGAACATTTTTCTGAAAGGGAACAAATCCTTTAAGGAAATGATAAAGAAAACGTGTCATCACCAAATAACTTTTTGGCTTGATTACATTTTTTAGGTATATAAATTTTTAGGAATTTTCATATGAGTAACATGTCTGTCGATACTGTGATTTCCTTACCTCCACAACTTTTCCTTCCTGGTGTTGCAATTTCAATGTTGAGTGTATCATAGCATGATACGGTATTGCTAAATACTACTATTTTAAGTTTTTTACTTTTCCATTAATCCCATAGCTCTTTACATACATTATCATTACTGTCCCCATTGGGGCTCACAATTTAAATTCCCTATCAATATGTCTTTGGAGTGTAGGAGGAAACCCACGCAAACACGGGGAGAACATACAAACTCCTTGCAGATGTTGTCCTTTTTTGGGATTTGAACCCAGGACCCCAGTGCTGCAAAGCAACAGTGCTGACCACTGAGCCAACATGTTGCCACAATACATAGATCTGTCAAATTTGTAATTCATATTTAATAAATATACAATATACTGTTAATCTCCTTTGCTGTATCACCAGCATAATCTCATACATCATTTGTACCATTATCAGGTATCGTCCATACTGTACCTTCCCCTTCTATTCTGTTAGTTGACGGCCAGTCCAGCTATAGCCAAACACTCAATCCATACTGTACTTGGGGGCGTCTCTATTTCTTCTTCTATTCATTCCTTATTGTTTGGAGTCAGCAAACATTTACATCAATAATGCAACACTTACAATGGAAGCAGTTGTGCATGTAGCCATGGACAAAGCTTATTTTGACATTGAAGTTATATCACTTCAACACATTGACAGTTTGTCTCCATATTTCATGTATCAAGTTATTTTTCCCAGATTTACAAAGGAAACCAGTGTAAAATGATCTTTCAGTGATTTAGGCATCATAAAATACCTTGGAGACAGAACCAGTACACTAGTACAGATACTATACGCACTCTATGACATTGATATTTAGTGATATAGGACATGAAGGACATTTATTGCACTCAAGGTAAGAAACTTTGTTACTACCATTGTGAAAAATATTTAGGCTTAGGCTCTGTACACATCTGTCAGAAGATGTAATCAGTAGGGTTGAGCGACTTTTATTTTTATAGGATCGGGTCGGGTTTCACGAAACCCGACTTTCTCAAAAGTCGGGTCGAGTGAAATCGGCCGATCCTATAAAAAAGTCGGGGTCGGGGTCGGCCGAAACACGAAACCCAATGCAGTGCAATGGGATGCTATGGTTCCCAGGGTCTGAAGGAGAGGAAACTCTCCTTCTGGCCCTGTGATCCATATTTAAGTGTAAAATAAAGAATTAAAATAAAAAATATTGATATACTCAGCCTCTGACGCGCCCTGGTAGTAATTGGCATCTTCCGTTCCTAAGAATGGCGCTTGAAAGACCTTTCGATGATGTCACGGCTTGTGATTGGTCGCGGCGGCCCACGTGACCACTCAGCGACCAATCACAAGCCGTGACGTAATTCTCATGTCCTAAATTCCTAGAATGAGGAATTTAAGGACCTGAGAATTACGTCACGGCTTGTGATTGGTCGCTGAGCGGTCACGTGGGCCGCCACGACCAATCACAAGCCGTGACGTCATCGAAAGGTCTTTCAAGTGCCATTCTTAGGAACGGAAGATGCCGGTTACCAGCGGCGATGTCCAGGCTGCGTCGGAGAGGTGAGTATATCAATATTTTTTATTTTAATTCTTTATTTTACACTTAAATGTGGATTCCGATACCGATTTCCGATATCGCAAACATATCGGAACTCGGTATCGGAATTCCGATACCAGATTCAGAAGATCGCCGACCTCATGGCCGACCCCACACAGGGGTCGGGTCGGGTTTCATGAAACCCGACTTTGCCAAAAGTCGGCGACTTCTGAAAATGGCCGACCCGTTTCGCTCAACCCTAGTAATCAGTCTCCACTGCAGTTTCCATCAGGTTTGACAGTTAATTATTCTCCCTGTTAAAACTATGGAAACCACAATAATTCCATTGTTAGTCAACAAGGGTCTATTTCATTCCATTGTGTGATAAATATGTATTATGGTTTACTTTGCATGAACCATTATAGAAACCATGATGCAAGTGTGAAGAGAGGTTAATTGCTTAAACTATGGTGATAAAATAGTGGGTCCTGCAAACTCAAGACATGGAGAAGTACTGTAGCTGTGTTACCTTCTCTAAGAAAATAAACCCAAAGCTTCAAAGGGTTTGTACAAAGTTTAAATGTTATCACCTATCCAAGTGATAGGTAATAACCTGCTAATCAAAAGGTGGTCTCAATGGCCATTGGGTTTTAGAGTGTTTAGCTTGTAGATCCAGAAGATTTATTTTCTGTTCAGATGTTGAATGACAAAAGTTGAGAAGCCCAAAATGTTTGTTTTAGGCTAAGTGCACACGTAGCAGAATTGCCGCGGAAATTTCCGCGGCAATTCTGCGCCTCCTGCCGCGGGTATATCGCATGCAGAATTTGCATGCATATACCCGCAGAAAACTAGCGTTTTGCAAGCATAATTAGCTTGCAGAATGCTAGCGTTTCCCAAGCGATCTGTAGCATCGCTTGGAAAACTGACTGACAGGTTGGTGACACTTGTCAAACATAGTGTTTGACAAGTGTGACCAACTTTTTACTATAGATGCAGCCTATCTATAGTAAAAGGTAGAATGTTTAAAAATAATAAAAAAAATAAAAAACATGGTTATACTCACCTGCAGACCTCAGCGGCGTCCGTTCCTATAGCTGTGTGTTCAGGACCTTCCATTGACGTAGCGGTCACGTGACCCGCGGTCATGTGACCGTGACGTCATCGCAGGTCCTTCACACACACCTCGGAAGCCGCTGAGAAGGTCGGGCCGCCTGAGGGTGAGTATATTGCTATTTTTTATTTTAATTCTTTTTTTTTTACCACTTATATGGTGCCCAGTCCGTGGAGGAGAGTCTCCTCTCCTCCACCCTGGGTACCAACCGCACTTGATCTGCTTACTTCCCGCATGGTGGGCACAGCCCCGTGCGGGAAGTAAGCAGATCAATGCACTCCTATGTGTGCAGAATCGCCGCGATTCCGCAATTTTAATGAACATGCTGCGTTTTTTTCTGGATTGCGATTCCGCTCAGGAAAAAAATGCAGCATGTGCACAAAAAATGCGGATTGCATTCTGTTACATAGGATGTTTAATGTTAGCGTTTTTTTCGCGGTTTTATAGCGTTTTTATAGCGAAAAACCGCGAAAAAAACGCAAAAAATCTGCTACGTGTGCACACAGCCTTAAAGGGAACCTGTCACCCCCCCCCAGTCGTTTCAAACTAAAAGAGCCACCTTGTGCAGCAGTAATGCTGCATTCTGACAAGGTGGCACTTTTAGTTCTGGGAGCTGTAACTACCGAAATAATCAGTTTTATTATTTGTCCGAAAAACCTGCTCCTCAGTCAAGTGGGCCGGCGTTTCCCCCCTGCTTCATACAGCACACAGCCGTCACTCAAATCTTCTCGGCGCCGGGCGCCGCCTCCTCCTCACCGCTGTTTTCAAGAGTAGCCGGCGCCTGCGCTCTTATCCCCTGCCTGGTGCAGGCGCAGTGAACGCTGGCCGTCTTTCCTCATATGCAGCCCAGCTGACTGCCCTGCCTGTGAATCCCAGCCCCGCAATGTGAATAAATCATAAGTCACTGCGGGGCTGGGAATCACAAGCAGGGCGGCCACATGGACATTCAATTATATAGATGACAAAATTAGTTAGACAGGTCAGATGTTATTTGATCAGGAAGGTAGAGTTCAGACTAGGGTTGAGCGAAACGGATCGGACAAATTAAAAAATCGCCGACTTTCGGCAAAGTCGGGTTTCATGAAACCAGACCCAATCCTAGTGTGGGATCGGCCATGAGGTCGGCGATCTGCGCGCAAAAGTTGCATTTCGTATGACGCTTTCAGCACCATTTTTCAGCCAATGAAGGAGGACGCAGAGTGTGGGCAGCGTGATGACATAGGTCTCGGTCCCCACCATCTTAGAGAAGGGCATGACAGTGATTGGCTTGCTTTCTGCGGCGTCACAGGGGCTATAAAGAGGTGTGCATGCCGACCGTCATCTTACTTCTGCCGATCTTAGCATAGGGAGAGGTTGCTGCAGCTTTATCAGAAGAAGGGATATAGTTAGGGAGGGAAGATTAACCCCCAAACTGCTTGTGCTGTAGCGATTTCCACTGTCCAACACCACCTTTTTTTTGCAGGGACAGTGGAGGCTATATCTTTGTGCATCAGCTCTGTAGCTTATTAGGCTGCCTTATAAGGCTCCCTGATAGCTGCATTGCTGTTTGCACCGCTGCTGTGCAAACCAACTGCTTTTTTAAAAGCAAAAATCATGTTGCTCCTTTCTGCACAGTTATCTTGTTTATTTGTCCACACTTTTGTGTGCAGCAGTCCTTTTTATTGATGCCATACTTGTCCTGAGATCACTGTAGGGATATTGAAATTGTACTACAGTCCTTGTATTTTTTCGTATATCTTCCAGCCACTTTCTGCCACGTACATTGTGTTGTTTTATACACTGGGCCTGAGTTTTGGTTCAGTCTCCAAAAAAAAAGTGAGATTCAAATTCTCACAAAGTGGATATACTTCAGTCCTGTTAGTTTGTCATATATCAGCCAGCCACTTTCTGCCACGTACATTGTGTTGTTTTATACACTGGGCCTGAGTTTTGGTTCAGTCTCCCCCCAAAAAAAGTGAGATTCAAATTTTCACAAAGTGGATATACTTCAGTCCTGTTAGTTTGTCATATATCAGCCAGCCACTTTCTGCCACGTACATTGTGTTGTTTTATACACTGGGCCTGAGTTTTGGTTCAGTCTCCCCCCAAAAATAGTGAGATTCAAATTCTCACAAAGTGGATATACTTCAGTCCTGTTAGTTTGTCATATATCAGCCAGCCACTTTCTGCCACGTACATTGTGTTGTTTTATACACTGGGCCTGAGTTTTGGTTCAGTCTCCCCCCAAAAAAGAGATTCAAATTCTCACAAAGTGGATATACTTCAGTCCTGTTAGTTTGTCATATATCAGCCAGCCACTTTCTGCCACGTACATTGTGTTGTTTTATACACTGGGCCTGAGTTTTGGTTCAGTCTCCCCCCCAAAAAAGTGAGATTCAAATTCTCACAAAGTGGATATACTTCAGTCCTGTTAGTTTGTCATATATCAGCCAGCCACTTTCTGCCACGTACATTGTGTTGTTTTATACACTGGGCCTGAGTTTTGGTTCAGTCTCCCCCCAAAAAAAGTGAGATTCAAATTCTCACAAAGTGGATATACTTCAGTCCTGTTAGTTTGTCATATATCAGCCAGCCACTTTCTGCCACGTACATTGTGTTGTTTTATACACTGGGCCTGAGTTTTGGTTCAGTCTCCCCCCAAAAAAGAGATTCAAATTCTCACAAAGTGGATATACTTCAGTCCTGTTAGTTTGTCATATATCAGCCAGCCACTTTCTGCCACGTACATTGTGTTGTTTTATACACTGGGCCTGAGTTTTGGTTCAGTCTCCCCCCAAAAAAAGGGAGATTCAAATTCTCACAAAGTGGATATACTTCAGTCCTGTTAGTTTGTTGTATATCAGCCAGCCACTTTCTGCCACGTACATTGTGTTGTTTTATACACTGGGCCTGAGTTTTGGTTTAGTCTCCCAAAAAAAGGGAGATTTAAATTACAACAAAATGGATATACTTCAGTCCTGTTAGTGTGTCATATATCTTCCAGCCACTTTCTGCCACTTACATTGTGTTGTTTTATACACTGGGCCTGAGTTTTGGTTCAGTCTCCAAAAAAAAAAGGGAGATTCAAATTCTCACAAAGTGGATATACTTCAGTCCTGTTAGTTTGTCGTATATCAGCCAGCCACTTTCTGCCACGTACATTGTGTTGTTTTATACACTGGGCCTGAGTTTTGGTTCAGTCTCCAAAAAAAAAGGGAGATTCAAATTCTCACAAAGTGGATATACTTCAGTCCTGTTAGTTTGTCGTATATCAGCCAGCCACTTTCTGCCACGTACATTGTGTTGTTTTATACACTGGGCCTGAGTTTTGGTTCAGTCTCCCCAAAAAAAGGGAGATTTAAATTCTCAACAAGTTTATATACACCTTCTACCTTGTTTTACAGTACCATATAACGGTTATTATTTTGGTTAGATTTTCCAAAAAATGAGGAAGTCTGGTGGAAGAGCCCGTGGGCGGTGGTTGCCAGCTGGTACTGATGGTGGTGGTGGTGCATCTGGTAGTAGTGGCAAAAGCACAATAGCACCTAAGGCTGGAGGTGTTGAGACAGATTTCAAATTATTTTGCCCCACCTTCCCCTGCTAACACGTAGCTTGCCTGAAAAATGTCTTGCTTTTGGCCTCCTCTTACTGACTTCTCCAATTCGTCCATTTGCAGCTGCTGAATGTCCACCATAGGCCATTTTTATACCTCCCTAAATGGGCTGACTCCCCCCACAGGGCCGTGGTCACCACCTGGCGCAAGCACCTGTGCGAGTGCCGTTTGCCTGGACAGGTGGGTGGGCCCCCACTCTTGGGCACTGGCACAGGGTCCCTCATAGTACAATGAAGTGTCTCTGACGGTGGTGATGCACAACCAACGTCAGACACACCATCGTAATATGAGGGGTCCTGTGCCAGTACCACTGCTCACGAGAGAGTGTTCCCCCCCAGCTCGAACAGTGCTCTACCACTTGCAATACTTACCTCTCCCTGCTCCACCACTGTGTAGTCTGTGCTGTTAAATTTTTTCACAGCTTATACGTAAATATATCAGAGGGATTACTCGTACTTAACTCACAGATATCCCCCCTTTTTAAAAAAAATTTAACTCTTTATTTAGTCTTAATAAAAACCTTGATAAATAATTGACATCATACCAACATCACAAGAAGAAAACAACCAGGGGGGTGCCTTACCCTAAACTGGCCTATCTCGACCTACCTGTCAGCGGAGGTTGGCACCCTAAACCTGCGCAGTGGCGCCCCCGCTCCTCGATGGCTCTCCCTGCTCACCCTGCCGGGCCCTATAGTGGCAGGGAGTGAGGAAGATGGTGAATAGGTAGGTGAGAAAGAGGAGGGGTGTGTGTGCAGTATTATAGATCTAACTTTTGTAAAGGCAGCTGGAACAGTTCTCTTTAGCTTGTTGCCTAAACGAATACTCTGAAAATACTAACAAAGGCTGTGATGAAAACTGCCCTAAGTTGAATTAGATATTAATTTTATTAAGACTAAATAAAGAGTTAAATTTGAAAAAGGGGGGATATCTGTGCTGTTAAATCCTTCAATGGCACTGCCAATACAAATTTGTTGAAATGATAGATGATAGTTAAAATATACAGGGGCCCTGGCCTCCATTTAGACCAGTTAATACTTTGCGCCTACTGCCACTGTCTGCTACTCAGCAGAGGAGCCCACCCCTGTACCTAGCTATGCCACCTCTTTATTTATGAACAATTTTTTGGCAGACATTTAGCCCACTTTATTATTTAGGCCTACTAACTGTGTCTGCCGCTCATTACAGTTTTCCTCCACTGAACAAAGCAATGCCGCCTGTTTAGTCCTGTTACCACATTTGAACTGCATTTAGCCTACTTTATTTTTTGGGCCTACTAACTGTGTCTGCCGCTCATTACAGTTTTCCTCCACTGAACAAAGCAATGCTGCCTGTTTAGTCCTGTTACCAATTTTGAACTGCATTTAGCCTACTATATTATTTGGGCCTACTAACTGTGTTTACCACTCATTATAGTTTTCCTCCACTGAACAAAGCAATGCCGCCTGTTTAGTCCTGTTACCAATTTTGAACTGCATTTAGCCTACTTTATTATTTGGGCCTACTAACTGTGTCTACCACTCATTACAGTTTTCCTCCACTGAACAAAGCAATGCCGCCTGTTTAGTCCTGTTACCACATTTGAACTGCATTTAGCCTACTTTATTATTTGGGCCTGCTAACTGTGTCTGCCACTCATTACAGTTTTCCTCCACTGAACAAAGCAATGCCACCTGTTTAGTCCTGTTACCAATTTTGAACTGCATTTAGCCTACTTTATTATTTGGGCCTATATCTGTGTTTCCTCCTCATCCTGCCCATTGCCCAGCCCACTGCTAGATGAGTCTGCTGGTACATTGACCCAGACCACTACATTCCCCTTGCACTCTACACAGCCAGAATCTGACCCTGCTGAAAGTCAGGTTCCCCTTCCCGCATACTATACCATCTTACACGGGGACAAAGAGGAAGATGCAGATGAAAGTGCAGGTTCCTTCATCAGGTGGGGGGGCATACTCATTGGTGACATCACTGGCACAGGGCCCCTCATAGTACGCAAAAGTGTCTCTGCCAGTGGGAGGCGCCACCCGCCATCAAACACACCGCCGTACTATGAGGGGCCCTGTGCCAGTGCCAACGAGTGGGCCCCCCGCTTGCTCAGGATCACAGCACTTGCAAAGTTGAAATACTTACCTCTCCCTGCTCCACCGCCGTGACGTATTCCGCGTTTCCTGGGCCCACGAAAATCTTGAGCCAGCCCTACCCCCCCACAACTTTAGCCAAATGACCCCCAGTTTTCAATGCCTAACTATTATTATAAAGTAAATTAAGATTGACAAGCTTAAGTAATAATAATTGATGTTTTTGGCATTAAAATGGGCACTGTAGGTGTTTTCCTGTCCTCCACTCACTGCCAACTTTGATTCCCCATTGACTTGCATTGGGTTTCGTGTTTCAGTCGGCCCCCGACTTTTCGCGATAATCGGCCGATTTGACCCGACCCGACTTTTGACAAAGTCGGGTTTCGCGAAACCCGACTCGATCCGAAAAAAGTAAAAGTCGCTCAACTCTAGCTCAGACTATTGGAAGTAATCAATGAAGATCCATGGCAGATAGATGAGCAGTACAGACAGTTTTTAGTGCTGCACTTGAAAATCCCACATGTTAAGGAATTAGGATCCAAAGTATTGCTGGTGAAAGATTGTAACCTACTTGGGTCTTGGGACTTCTAAACATGAGAGCTAGATTTTTTTTATATTTATTCACTAAGAATGGGGTTGCAGCGCCCCAGAGTCCTGGTCGTTGCAGTACTGATGCTCCGCCACTAAGGGGGCTATGGTACGTCTGATGGCACTGAAGGAGTTCACCTGACCAGGTATCACAGACACCAATACACTTCACAGTCTGGCCTCTAGGGGGAGCTAAGGGTGCTATGTATTAGGCCACTCCTCACAATCTGGTAAAACTGGGGGTTAGATAGGAAGTTAGGGAGAAGCTGACTGGGTTGGAACCAGGCAACATCCTGTGGCAGAGGGTGTTGCAGGGGAAGATTCAGGGGGGTCCCTGTCAGGGGTGGGATCCTGACAGAGGCCTAGCGAACAGAAAGAACGTTACGGGACCGCGCCTGCACTTCATCGCGGCGGTACCCCAAGAAAGGACAAGAAGCGAGGTTTATTGTGCTGAGTGAGAAACGAGATCAACGCAACAAGGAGAAACACCAGTAGGAGTCGTGCTGTAAGACGAGGCAACATCCTACTGAGGCGCGTAGTCGGTGGCCGGAAACGCCGAGGAAGTATTGAGCTCCAGGCCTTACTTCAAACCTACGGCAGGACAGTCAGTTCTAGGTGGGCTGTCTCACCCAAAATCACCTAAGCAGACACAGGGGGCAACATCGGGAGAGGGGCGACTCTAGGGTCCCGGAAGAACTCCATGCCCACCCGTCATACGGGTGCGTCCTAGCCATATCATCTGGGGGGACGAAGAAGAACATCATAATCGAGTTGTGAGGGAACTTCAGAAACAGACACAACAGATGTGAGGACTATCCCGTAAGCACAGCAGGGAAGGACTACAACACACAAGCGCTAGAAGGTAGGCACAGATTTCCACCTGCAAAGGGAACTCTGGAGGTGCCATCGGACCGGCCGGACTCAGGTAGCCCGGTTAACCGTATTCTGGACTGAGGATCCTGAAGCCTTCAGTAAAGAGGTAAAGAGACTGCAACCTGGTGTCCTCGTTATTCACCGCGACCTACACCGCACCACAACATCATCACATTCTCAACTTTCACTGGACGCCCCTCAGCAGGGTCACGGACCGGGCCTAGCCACCGTGACAACCCCAGAACTGAGACGCAGAGGCCCGGTACCGGGTGGCCCTCAGCCCTGCGGCAGTGGGGGCGCTCCAACTTGGCGTCACGAACAGGATCTACGTAAGCCTGAACAATCAGGTCATGTGTGCCTTGGAACTGTGATTTTTTGTGCTTGGACTGTGACTTATTGCAAAGACTGCGCATTGCCACTTGCCGCCAAAAGTTCCCGCCAAAACCGCCGCCATTGCGGCACCATGTGGTGTGCTGGAAGAGCGGGGCGTGTCGTCGTGGGAGTAGCTTGGAAGAATGGCGCGAAAGTTGAGCCAGCCCCCCACAAGTACTACTATGTTCGGGAGATATGCCCTTCAACGAGGGAGGTCCGCCTCCTAGTCTGGGACGGCGGTGGGAAGAGGAATCGCCCTCCAGATGAGGGAAGGCCGGAAGCCCTGGACGACGTGGCGCAGAGCCAGATTGGCAAGATGACGAGCGAAGGTAGCCCAGAAGAGGGGGAGAAGGCCCGCACCAGTCCCAGCCAATGGGAGCTGAGCAAACTTTCACCAGGCTGCGAGGACCGGGAAATTCTCGGGGCGGAAGTGGAGGAGCTATGCCGTCAGCTTCGGAGTCTGTGTCGGCGAAAAGCCGCTACCAGTGAGGAGCCGCGCCACCCCCAAGCGCTGGCACCGCAAGCTGAGGAGAAGAGGGCTGACGTCGGGGATACCGCGGAGGCGGATGGCGCCATTAACCCGGCCCGGGCGGCCGAAGAGCCCCTGCTTGTGGACATAGACTCCCCCCCACCCAGACCACACGGACGGGTGTGTAGCCGCCTTGAATGCGAGCGGCTGTGGGAGACGCTAAAGACCGCCGATGTCCCCTTACGGCCCACTGCACAGCCCGTGAACCTCCAGGGTGAGTGGATGACCTTCAAGTGGACCCGCGCTACCACCAACTTGATCGGGTTCCCTGGAGAGGCTCAGCCCGAGGGGAGAGCATCGAGGTTATCCACCAACGGGAATATCGCCAGCAGCTATGCCGACAGGAGGAAGAGTGGGCCCGTAAGAAGGAACTCCGCCGACGGGCCGAGCGGGAAAAGGACCTCCAGGCCAAAATCCAGGTTAGGCGGGCGGCTGAGGAGGCCTGGGGCCCGCAGCGCTATGGAGTCATCAGCACTTTCCGGATGCAGGGAGGATGGGGCTTCATCAAAGAGCCCGGTCTCGCCTTGGAGGTATTCGTGAACCGGCGGGATGTGGAGGCGCACCTCATCGAGGGACACCCAGGCCGGGATCTTTACCCGGGGGACCTCGTTCGGTACACCCGCCACTGGGGAGACAAAGGGTGGCATGCTTTGCACGTGCGCAAGTACAAGCCAGAAGTGACTGTGCCACCTTCCTATGATTCCCTGGGACCGGCGGTCATTGCTCCAATCTCCTTGTGTGCCAAATGCCTGCAGACCATCACCCCGAGGAGAACCGTGAGTACACAGACCCTCGTTAAGGGTGCGGATGCACTCTATGTGGTAGCCGGTGGTGGGCAGTACCCACGGAAGCCACCCCCAGGCTTAGAGGGATAAACCTCGATACCACGGAAATGTATATAGTTGATTGTTTATCTTTTTGTTCTGCTGCTACAACCTGACTAGGGTTAACTCTTAAAGGGATTCCTTAGTTTACCCGGGATCCCTACTTTTGCTTTTGTTTTTGTTTCTTGTTCATCATTGTTGAAAAGAACTGCTGGATCATGAACACTGCATGATTACAAACTTATTGTAAATAGTTCGCACCTTCTTAAAGGTGCCCTCTACTGGTTTTACAAAGAAAAGGACTCTTTGCGAAGAAACTGTTCTTGGAAACAGCACCGGAGTCCTTGCTGTATACGAACTTGCAGCTTGAGAAGTTGCACTACCTCCGAGAGACTTGGTCCCCTCTTAAAGGGGACGTTCACCAATAGCACTTAAAGTCGAATAATGCTTACATGTCGAAGTTATATGTAGTTAGCTAGTTAATTGTAAGAAATGTTTAATAATGTGTTAGAGAATGAGGACAGGAAGTGAACCCGTACGGGGTTAGTCGGTGAGTCCTCCTAGGAGCCGTACAGAGATGGCTCCGTGATCCTAAACTGAGAGAAGGTTGATAAGTTCTATACTGTGTATAGTAGCAGAAAGGCAGTAGGCCCGGATGAGGAATGGGGCGGTCCTGCAACAGAGCGAGAGGCAGTAGGCCTGGGGCAGATAGACAGGCGGTCCTGCAGATGTAAAGGTGGAAAATGAAAAAAAGTTGATTACCCTTATAGTGTTTTATAAGAAGGTCTTTAGTGGATTCAGCTCATACATCCTTAAAGGCAATGTTAAATTATTGTTCAGAAATTGCACTAAGTAGAATACCCGGTTGGGTAAGAGAAGTTATTTATAGTATGTTATTTAAAATATTTAACCATGTTTGTAACGTTCAAGTGTCCTCACCTCCCATAAAGGGAAGCTCTGTTCAAATTTACTTGTTATTGCATTTCAAAAATTGTATGTCTTTTTGCTGACATGTATTGTTGTTTTCTTCCCAGTCCAGGAGTACTGGATTTAACCGGGGGGGAGTGCAGCGCCCCAGAGTCCTGGTCGTTGCAGTACTGATGCTCCGCCGCTAAGGGGGCTATGGTACGTCTGATGGCACTGAAGGAGTTCACCTGACCAGGTATCACAGACACCAATACACTTCACAGTCTGGCCTCCAGGGGGAGCTAAGGGTGCTATGTATTAGGCCACTCCTCACAATCTGGTAAAACTGGGGGTTAGATAGGAAGTTAGGGAGAAGCTGACTGGGTTGGAACCAGGCAACATCCTGTGGCAGAGGGTGTTGCAGGGGAAGATTCAGGGGGGTCCCTGTCAGGGGTGGGAACCTGACAGAGGCCTAGCGAACAGAAAGAACGTTACAGGACCGCGCCTGCACTTCATCGCGGCGGGACCCCAAGAAAGGACAAGAAGCGAGGTTTATTGTGCTGAGTGAGAAACGAGATCAACGCAACAAGGAGAAACACCAGTAGGAGTCGTGCTGTAAGACGAGGCAACATCCTACTGAGGCGCGTAGCCGGTGGCCGGAAACGCCGAGGAAGTATTGAGCTCCAGGCCTTACTTCAAACCTACGGCAGGACAGTCAGTTCTAGGCGGGCTGTCTCACCCCAAATCACCTAAGCAGACACAGGGGGCAACATCGGGAGAGGGGCGACTCTAGGGTCCCGGAAGAACTCCAAGCCCACCCGTCATACGGGTGCGTCCTAGCCATATCATCTGGGGGGACGAAGAAGAACATCATAATCGAGTTGTGAGGGAACTTCAGAAACAGACACAACAGTTGTGAGGACTATCCCGTAAGTACAGCAGGGAAGGACTACAACACACAAGCGCTAGAAGGTAGGCACAGCTTTCCACCTGCAAAGGGAACTCTGGAGGTGCCATTGGACCGGCCGGACTCAGGTAGCCCGGTTAACCGTATTCCGGACTGAGGATCCTGAAGCCTTCAGTAAAGAGGTAAAGAGACTGCAACCTGGTGTCCTCTTTATTCACCGCGACCTACACCGCACCACAACATCATCACATTCTCAACTTTCACTGGATGCCCCTCAGCAGGGTCACGGACCAGGCCTAGCCACCGTGACAACCCCAGAACTGAGACGCAGAGGCCCGGTACCGGGTGCCCCTCTGCCCTGCGGCAGTGGGGGCGCTCCTGGGTCATTCAGCAAAATGTGCCAATGGTCACTCAAAATCTTCCTTATTTATTTGTGGTGCGTTCTATAGGTTGTGAAGAAATTGAGTTCATAATAATTATTCTGCTAAGAATCATTCTTACGAGCTTCAATTAGAGTTTTTGATCATATTTCTTGCTGTTGAGGAAAGCCTGTTAAATTAGTTTATTATGATATTTTTATTGCTCAAATCTTTCTTTTAAAATCAGGGCTTCTACATTAAAGTCAAAATTTAGTGAACAATTCTTTCTAATCCTTCTAAACTGAATTTGTGGAATATTGTCCAGCCATTTATTATAGTGACTAGTGTTGAGCATTCCGATACCGCAAGTATCGGGTATCGGCCGATACTTGCGGTATCGGAATTCCGATACCGAGTTCCGATACTTTTGTGGTATCGGGAATCGGTATCGGATCCATATTAATGTGTAAAATAAAGAATTAAAATAAAAATATTGATATACTCACCTCTCCGGAGGCCCCTGCACCTTACCGCTGTTAACCGGCAGCCTTCTTTGCTTAAAATGAGCCCGTTTAGGGCCTTCCATGACGTCACGGCTTCTGATTGGTCGCGTGCCGCTCATGTGACCGCCACGCGACCAATCACAAGCCGTGACGTCATTCTCAGGTCCTAAATTCCTAATTCTAGGAATTTAGGACCTGAGAATGACGTTACGGCTTGTGATTGGTCGCGTGGCGGTCACATGAGCGGCACGTGACCAATCAGAAGCCGTGACGTCATGGAAGGCCCTAAACGCGCTCATTTTAAGCAAAGAAGGCTGCCGGTTAACAGCGGTAAGGTGCAGGGGCCTCCGGAGAGGTGAGTATATCAATATTTTTTATTTTAATTCTTTATTTTACACATTAATATGGATCCCAGGGCCTGAAGGAGGCCTTCAGACCCTGGGAACCATCAGGATACCTTCCGATACTTGGTGTCCCATTGACTTGTATTGGTATCGGGTATCGGTATCGGCGATATCCGATACTTTTCGGGTATCGGCCGATACTATCCGATACCGATACTTTCCAGTATCGGACGGTATCGCTCAACACTAATAGTGACCACTATTGTAATGGATGTGACTTTTAGAATGGACTTTTTGAAGAAGGTTTTGGTTTGAATGCAGTCAATTGATATAAAGAGTGTAATGTCCAAGAAATCTATACATTGTGCGTTGATGGTGGGAGAAAACGAGAGACCTCAATTGTTGCTATTAATTTCATGGAGAAAAAAATGGATGCCTGTTTTAGAAACATCCCAAATAATGAAGAGCTCATCAAGATATCTTTTGTACATGATGATATTGTCCTTAAGGTTGCTTTTATTTCTACTATATAATTGTCTAAGGGTCACTTCCGTCTATCTGTCTGTCCCGGAAATCCCGCATCGCTGATTGGCCTGGCGGCCGCGACCAATCAGCGACGGCACAGTCCGGCCCAGAATTAGTCCCTCCCTACTCCCCAGCCGTCAGTGCCCGCTCCATACTCCCCTCCAGTCAGCGCTCACACAGGGTTAATGGCAGCGTTAACTTACCGCGTTATGCCACGGTGTAATGCAGTCCATTAACGCTGCTATTAACTCTGTGTGACCAACTTTTTACTATTGATGCTGCCTATGGAGAATCAATAGTAAAAAGATCTAATGTTAAAAATAATAATAATAATAAAAAAATAGTTATATACTCACCGTCCGTCGGCCCCCCGGATCCAGAACAGGCCTTTCCCGCTCCTCGCGACGCTCCGGTGACCGCTCCATGCATTGCAATCTCGCAAGATGATGACGTAGCGGTCTCGCGAGACCGCTAAGTCATCATCTCACGAGACCGCAATGCACTCTTGGGACCGGAGCATCGCGAGGAGCATCGGTAAACGCCTCGCCTGGATCTGAGGGGCAGACGGAGGGTGAGTATATAACTATTTCTTATTTTAATTCTTTTTTTTAACAGGGATATGATCCCCAAATTGCTATATACTACGTGGGCTGTGCTATATACTGCGTGGCTGTGCTATATACTACGTGGACTGTGCAATATACTACGTGGCTGTGCAACAAACTACGTGGCTGTGCAATATACTACGTGGGCTGTGCAATATACTACGTGGCTGTGTAATGTACTACGTGGGCTGTGCAATATACTACGTGGGCTGTGCAATATACTACGTGGGCTGTGCAATACACTATGTGGCTGTGCAATACACTATGTGGCTGTGCAATATACTACGTGGCTGTGCAATATACTACGTGGCTGTGTTATATACTATGTGGGCTGTGTTATATACTACGTGGCTGTGCAATATACTATGTGGCTGTGCTATATACTATGTGGGCTGTTTTATACACTACGTGGGCTGTGTTATACACTACGTGGGCTGTGTTATATACTGCGTGTGTGGGCTGTTATATACTACGTGAGTTGTGTTATATGCTACGTGGGCTGTTATAAACTACGTGGCTGTGTTATATGCTATGTGGGCTGTTGTACACTCCGTGGGCTGTGCTATATACTACGTGGCTGAGCTATATACCCAGTGGGCTGTGCAATATACTATGTGGCTGTGCTATATACTACGTGGCCGGCCATGAACAATCAGCAACAGGCGCAGGCCGGCCGCGAATTGGCGCGGGATTTGAACCACGCTTTGCTAATTGGTCGCTCCCAGTCGGCCGAATCCTGTGTATTCAATGTATTATTCTAAAATCTTCATAAATAAACTACATACATATTCTAGAATACCTGTTGCGTTAGAATCGGGCTACCATCTAGTTTATATATATAATTCCTCAAGATAGCCCATTAAGCGATTTGAGTATGTGGATGCAACTTTAGACCTCATCACAGTACCCCATACTTGATGGTATGTTAAACCTTGGAATGTGAAGAAATTGTTACTAAGAATAAAAGAAAGACCATCATATATGAACCATTTTCGATCTGAAGGGAGTCTAGTGTCATTCTCAAAATATTTTACGAAGCATAGGAGACCAATGTCATGCATGATATTTGAATATAAAGAGGCCACATCGAGGGTTACAAAAATACAAGAAGGTTTCCTGCAGACAAATTAAATGGGTGGAATTCCTAAGATAACTTGTGAGGTTGGGAACGTGAAACGGCATAATCATATATCTATACTGTATATGCTGAGAGATTATATGAGAGATGCTATACCGGGAATTATAGGTCTCCCGGGTGGATCTATCAGGCTTTTGTGTATCTTAGGTAGATAGTAGAAAAAAGGGGGTGTTGGGATTTTTACTGATAGAAATTTTTTCTCGTGGGAATTCAATATATTATTTGCAGTAGTGTTATAAATTAATGTGTTACAAGTAGCAATCACCATTTTAATTGGATAAGACCCTATGGCGCTTTTCTCTCTTCCATAGTACCTAATCCAGGATCCTGACTCATCCACCTACAAAGCGCTGATGCACGCACAAGACGTCAGAGTCTCAACACGTCGTGATTACGTCCCCACTGGGACTCTGATGATCTCTGCCTGCATCGGCACCTCGGCCACTGCATCACCCTGCCATTTTGTAGATCAAAGATCTACAGAACGGAGAGCGGAAGTACAGCGAGATCACTGCAGCGCCCCAGGGTCCTGGTAGTTGCAGTAATATCATTCTCCTCTAGGGGGAGTGATGTTACATTTGAAGGCAATAAAGGAGATCTCTTTACCAGGTATCACAAACATACAACACATTTCATACTCCAGTCCACCAGGGGGAGCTATGCTCCTATTTATTAGGGCACTCTTCACACTTAGGTAAGACTGGTGTCCTGGAGAGGAAGCTAAGCAGACGCTGTCTGAGCTTTGCTTAGGTAGTTGGTCCCTGACAGGGGTGGAAGCCTGTCAGTGGTCCAGATGGAAGGTCACAGAACTGCGCCTCCCCTACGTGCGGCAGTTCCTAAGAAACGACACGAAAGCAAACTGTATTGTAGAGAGGGTGAGAAAAGAAGTCATAGCAAAAGGAGTGGATACCAGAAGGAGTTCTGCCCTGCACAGGCTGCCTCCTTCTCAGGCGCAGGATCCGGTAGCCGGAACACCGAGGGAGCAACAGTCCTTTATGCCTTGCTCCAGAGACCGGCAGGACAGCTAATTTCACGTTACTGATCCGCCACACACCCAGGAGGCAAAGTGGCACCAACAAGAGGCCGGGGCATGATAGAGTCCCTGTAAAAAGCCTCAAGCCACTGGTCATACGGGTTGTCCTATCCATCTGGGGGACAAAGAGAGAGACATAACATCTAGAGCATCTACAACATCTGTGAGGACCTTATGAGAGGCTCAGCAATAAGGTACTACAACACCAAGGCGCTAGAGGAAGGCTACTGATTTCCACCTGGAAAAGGGGACTCTGGATTTGCCTCCAAACCGGCCGGACTCTGCCTGCCCTGTGATCTGGTGCTCTGGACTGTGGACGCTGAAGCCTTCAGTAAAAAAGGTAAAGAGACTGCAACTTTGTGTCCTCGTTCTTCACTGCGCCTTTCACCATCCACCATCTACACACTGGGAAGCCCTGGGGATACACTTCACCTGTGGGAAGGTATACCATCTAGCTGCCATAACATCACCCCAGCGGACTCCTTAAAGCAGCATCGGTCACCCTGACCGAATACCACAGGTGGCATCACGAACACTTTCCCTTTAAGGACCTTTCCCCCATTTACACGGATATCCCTAGGGCCATGGACCGGGTCAGCCACCGTGACATCCCCCTGAGAACCAAAGGACCCTTTACCGAGTACCCCACTGCCCTACTGGGGGCGCTCCATCTTTTGGCATCACGAACAGGATCTAATTAAGCCTGAAAAATTGGGTCATGTGCGCCTAAGAACTGTGCCAGAATTGTGCTTGAACTGTGATTTGCTGAAAGACTGTGTATTGCCATTTGCCACCAAAATTCCCACCAAAACCGCCGCCATTACAGCGCCACGAGGAGCGCTGGAGAAGAAGGGCGTGCGATCGTGGGCGTGAACTACCTGAGAGCGCGAAAAATAATGACCGCCCAGTCCAAATACCTCTGTACCTTGAGGACGTGTCCATCAGCAGCAGAGATCCGCCTCCTGATCCTCAATGGAGGGAGGGGACAAAGAAAAAGAAACCGCCCCCGGAGGAGAGAGCGGGAAAAGGATGAGGAAGGAGCAAGCCACGTGGAAGACGCCATGGCCAGCCGTCCGGATCCAGACCGTGGGGTAGAGGCCGAGGACTCCCCCAGCCACCTGGAGGGACGCCGTTGCCAAGCATCACCTGTTGGCCCTGACTTCCTGCAGGCCGGCGTGGAGTTGTTAATAGACCAGCTCCTGCAGATGCGACTGAGCACCAAGGCCACATGCCGGACGACGCCCGCGGAGGATCCACCAACATTGCCTCCAGCACCGCTCCCTGCTTCACTTCCAGAGCCGCTGCCAACACTGCTGCAGACGCCACCGCCAGTGGAACCTACCAGCACTGAAGACGCCGCTGCGGCAGGTAAGGACGTCAACCCTGCCCCGGTGACTGAAGAGCTAGTGATAGGCCCGGTAGCAGCCCCACCCCCCCGCGGATCCAGCCGGCTTCAACACTTCACGCCCTGGGACCAGGCCACGGGGATGGAGCAGTTTCTAAAGGCCCCTATCCAGCCAGCCAGCCTGCCCAGCGAGATCCATGCGGAGAAAGTTGTTTACCACTGGGTGAATCCCGGACCAGACTTTATGGGGTTCCCTGGGACCACTAAACAGAAAGGAGAGACTGCAGAAGTTCTAAGTTGGGAGGACTACCAGGCCCAGCTTGCCCGCAAGTGGGAAGAGAAGGAGGACAAACACCAGGCCCAGCGCCAAGCCTTTGACAAGCGGGATCTACAGGTTAAAGTGCAGGCCCGCAAGGACCGCACCGTCAACCAGGCCCCGCGTAAGCAGGGCACAGTGGTCACCTTCAAGCTACAAGGAGGCTGGGGCTTTTTAAAAGAACCGGGACTCTATGCGGAGATCTTTGTTAACAGGAGGGATGTGGAATCTCATCTCTGGGAAGGACACCCGGAAAGGGACCTGTATCCAGGAGACTGTGTCACCTACACTAGGCACTTTGGTGAGAAAAGGGATGGTTTGCTCTAAATGTTCACAAGCGCAGAGATCCCATGACATCCAGCTCTAAAGCACCACCTATGCCTTCTCCTGTCACAACAGCGCCACCTTGTGCCAAAACTGTGGCCACTCTTACTACGCATACAGTGACCCCTACCTGCACCCTTACAAGGACCAACGTATGCACTGTTACTACCACAGAAACTGTTGTGGCTAAAGAACCAACAGCCATATGCACCAAAGCCATTGTAGTGGAGCAAAACTCAGTGGGCACTCAGACCCTTGTCTGGAGCGAAGGAGCCCCATATGTAGCACCTGGTAGCTGCCGGTACCCAAAAGGACTACCTCCACCAGTGCTACCTCCAGAACTGCAATTGAACCTACCGCAAACAGGAACACTGATTGCAAATAGTTCTTAAACTTTCTTTTGCTTTAAACCCATCCAGGGTTATTTTTTTAAAGGGGTCCCATGTTAAAGGGATCCTCAATTTGCACAAGTTCATTGTTGCCTTAAAGAACTGCAGAATCATGAACTGCGCATGATCAAAGACTTGTTTGTAAATAGTTTGCACCTTCTTAACCCCTTCGCGACATGCGCCGTACATGTACTGCGCATGTCGCATCCCCTGCTTTGATGTGCGCTCCGGCGGTGAGCGCACATCAAAGTCGCGACATGTCAGCTGTTTTGAACAGCTGACATGTGCGCGCAATAGCGGCGGGTGAAATCGCTATTCACCCGCCGCTATTAACCTGTTAAATGCCGCTGTCAAACTCAGACAGCGGCATTTAACTACCGCATCCGGCCGGGCGGCCGGATATGACGTCATCGCCGACCCCCGTCACATGATCGGGGGTCGGCGATGAGTCAGGAAGGTAACCATAGAGGTCCTTGAGACCTCTATGGTTACTGATCGCCGGTGGCTGTGAGCGCCCCCCTGTGGTCGGCGCTCACAGCACACCTGCATTTGAGCTACATAACAGCGATCTGATGATCGCTGTTATGTAGCAGAGCCGATCGGGCTGTGCCTGCTTCTAGCCTCCCATGGAGGCTATAGAAGCATGGCAAAAGTGGGAAAAAAAAGTTTTTAAAAATGTGAAAAAAATATTAAAAATATAAAAGTTTAAATCACCCCCCTTTCGCCCCATCCTAAATAAAACAATAAAAAAAAAACAAAACCTACACATATTTGGTATAGCCGCGTTCAGAATCGCCCGATCTATCAATTAAAAAAAAGCATTAACCTGATCGCTAAACAGCGTAGCGAGAAAAAAATCCGAAACGCCAGAATTACGTTTTTTTGGTCGCCGCGACATTGCGTTAAAATGCAATAACGGGCGATCAAAAGAACATATCTGCGCCAAAATGGTATCATTAAAAACGCCAGCTCAGCACGCAAAAAATAAGCCCTCACCCGACCCCAGATCACGAAAAATGGAGACGTTACGGGTATTGGAAAATGGCACTTTTTTTTTTTTTTTTTTTTAAGCAAAGTTTGGAATTTTTTTTCACCACTTGGATAAAAAATAACCTGGTCATGTTAGGTGTCTATGAACTCGTAATGACCTAGAGAATCATAATGGCAGGTCAGTTTTAGCATTTAGTGAACCTAGCAAAATAGCCAAGCAAAAAACCAGTGTGGGATTGCACTTTTTTTGCAATTTCACCGCACTTGGAATTTTTTTCCCGTTTTCTAGTACACGACATGCTAAAACCAATGATGTCGTTCAAAAGTACAACTCGTCCCGCAAAAAATAAGCCCTCACATGGCCATATTGACAGAAAAATAAAAAAGTTATGGCTCTGGGAAGGAGGGGAGCGAAAAACGAAAACACAAAAACGAAAAAGGGCCGCGACTTGAAGGGGTTAAAAGTGCTTTCTACTGGTTTTACAATGGAGGCTTTTACAGCGACTGCCTCCAACAGAGACTGCTATTAATCTTGTTGTAAGAATTGCTTTGTTTTTCAGACCTGAAGAAAAACCCGTTGGTGTGGCAGAATTCCGGGTCAGGATACACGTCTTGTAGCCCGCCCAAACCAACGTTGGGGGTTCGTAATGGGTCCCTCGTATCACGTCACTTTTGCTGCTAAACTGACTTGAGAGTTGATGTGATTGATACTTTGTACTACCTCAAAAGAGGTTTGAGTTACCCCTTAAAGGGAATGTTGAATTGCTGCACTTTTGCCAGAGAGTTAATATATTACAGAGTTAATATAGCAGATAAGGTTAAGAAATTTGAATTTAGTTAAAACTGTCATTCTATATAAGCAGCTAGAGAGTTAATGTACTTTGAATAAACTAAATAAAATTAAGGAAAAATGCAGTAAGCCCGTGGGGGATTGATAGACTGTTCTGCAGTTAAATAAAGTAGACCCGTGGGGGTTGGTTAACAGTTTGCACTTAGAGAAGAATGACAATAATAAAATGTTTGCCTTTGCACTTAATAGCTAGTATACCTTTAGGGGTAATTGCCTTTCATAGTTAGCTAAAGTACTGTTTTACTAAATTGTTCCTACAATGTAAATATGTTTTTGTTTGCAACGTTCAAGAGTCCTCACCTCCCATAAAGGGAAGCATCAGTTAAATTAACTTGTTCTATAGCCTTTCAAAATTTGTATGTCTTTTTGCTAACCTGTAACTTGTTGTTTTCTTTTCCCAGTCCCGGAGTGCTGGATTTAACGGTGGGAGTACAGCGCCCCAGGATCCTGGTCATTGCAGTAATATCATTCTCCTCTAGGGGGGAGTGATGTTATGTTTGAAGGCAATAAAGGAGATCTCTTTACCAGGTATCACAAACATACAACACATTTCATACTCCAGTCCACCAGGGGGAGCTATGCTCCTATTTATTAGGGCACTCTTCACACTTAGGTAGGACTGGTGGCCTGGCAGATGCTTTCTGAGCTTTGCTTAGGTAGTTGGTCCCTGACAGGGGTGGGAGCCTGTCAGTGGCCCAGACGGAAGGTCACGGAGCTGCGCCTGCCCAACGTGCGGCAGTTCCTAAGAAAGGACACGAAAGCAAACTGTATTGTGGAGAGGGTGAGAAAAGAAGTCATAGCAAAAGGAGTGGATACCAGAAGGAGTTATGCCCTGCACAGGCTGCCTCCTTCTCAGGCGCAGGATCCGGTAGCCGGAACACCGAGGGAGCAACAGTTCTTTATGCCTTGCTCCAGAGACCGGCAGGACAGCTAATTTCACGTTACTTATCCGCCCTATACCCAGGAGGCAAGGTGGCACCCACGAGAGGCCGGGGCATGATAGAGTCCCTGTAAAAAGCCTCAAGCCACTGGTCATACGGGTTGTCCTATCCATCTGGGGGACAGAGAGAGAGACATAACATCTAGAGAATCTACAACATCTGTGAGGACCTTATGAGAGGCTCAGCAATAAGGTACTACAACACCAAGGCGCTAGAGGAAGGCTACTGATTTCCACCTGGATAAGGGGACTCTGGATTTGCCTCCAAACCGGCCGGACTCTGCCTGCCCTGTGATCTGGTGCTCTGGACTGTGGACGCTGAAGCCTTCAGTAAAAAGGTAAAGAGGCTGCAACTTTGTGTCCTCGTTCTTCACTGCGCCTTTCACCATCCACCATCTACACACTGGGAAGCCCTGGGGATACACTTCACCTGTGGGAAGGTATACCATCTAGCTGCCATAACATCACCCCAGCGGACCCCTTAAAGCAGCGTCGGTCACCCTGACCGAATACCACAGGTGGCGTCACGAACACTTTCCCTTTAAAGACCTTTCCCCATTTACACGGATGTCCCTAGGGCCACGGACCGGGTCAGCCACAGTGACATCCCCCCTGAGAACCGAAGGACCCTTTACCGAGTACCCCACTGCCCTACTGGGGTCGCTCCATCACATCTCTCCACTCTATGGCACAGCTTAACTCGCATGCCGTTACAGTTAAGGGTAGCTGTAGCTCCAGGTGGGTCCCTCTGAGCTCATGGCCTGGGGCAACCATCTCCTTTGCCCCCACAGTAGCAGCACTACTAGATTGATAGATAGATAGATAGATAGATAGATAGATAGATAGACAGACAGATAGATAGATGCCCATAAATTGTAGGCTAAACCCTGGAGAGACATGAGTGTTCATTTAACTGTAGGTTGATAGCCCGAGAGTGGCATATACAGTAGAACAGGGACCCATCAGAGGGAGGTCACATTGCTGTGGTGGATGGGCACACATGAATTGGCCAATTTATTCGCTAAGAACCTTCATTTTTATTCATTTTTGTAAGTACATTATTTGAGTAGTAAAATCTGGATTCAATGTTTTTCAATGTTTTTCTCATGGCCTAAACTTATACATAGTGCTGCTGTGTTATCTTTTTCTATATAATGCAGTCTCGCAGCTTGCACATGTTCACACTTAGGAGATGCTGATCAGATTTTTTCTGTATAGATAGATAGATAGACATAGAGAGACAGACAGATTGGTTTATAGAAATATCTTCAACCAGTTTTATTCTTGCACTCAGTGGTGTACTGAGCACACTTTTATCAATGCCAGCTACTGGGAGCGTCAGGCAGAACAACTGGATGAAGAAGAGACAATACTGTAGATTGATTGGATTTATTTACTTGTCACCGCCTGGGGTAAAGAAATCATCAACTCCACGTGATGATTTATACACGTATCTAAAATGAAAACACACTACTAGACTTAGGCAATATAAATCAATTAAGTAGTGAAAATTGGCAGAGGGTTCCACATACAAAAGACACCAAGAAAGTTGTGATGAGAATAATCTGTGCTGTGAAGCTTCAGCTACAGCACTTCTCAGGGTATACTGCAGTCTGCCTATATGATGACACACTTCTGCAGTTGATCTTTACAAAGGTGATGATAAGCATTGCTCACCATGTTGTTCTACACCACTGAGACGAAGGAACACAACTTAAACTGGAAATATAATGAATAGGGATCCTGTGCATTTAACATAAAGGATTCTTAAAGGGGTTTTATCATGCAATGCCATCAATTTCTGATCAGTAGGGGTCCAACTTCTGAGTCCCCCACAAATCCTGAGGATTTAGGGAACACATGATCATTTCAGGGAAATGTCCTCTTATCATGTGTCCCTGAAGTGCCTCACTTGAGGGCAGATATACAGGGGCAAGACAATTAAATGGGTCTCAGTGCTACAGCTGAACTGCAAGCCCTTCATTCTGAGGTCTGGGGAGAGTCTAAAATATATTATCTATACCTTAACTTTAACATATTGGAAAACCCGTATCATTTCCAGAGCATGGAGGATTTTATAAGTTCATCTAACAAATGTGAGATCTCATGAGTCCAAGCGTATTCAATCTCTATACACCCAGGTTAATTGACAGCTGCAGCTTGTAATGAACCAGTGTGAGATTTCAGGCACCACAGGGAGGAGGAACACTGAGGAACCGCAGGGAGGAGGAACACTGAGGAATGGTCAATCAGACTAGGGGCACAAACATTGAGTTTAATGTTTTAAAAAGGATTGTACAGAAACTATGAGATGTTTAATAATTTATGCAATTTACATAGTGAAATATGATGACAGATTTGCTTTAACCAGGACTGTGATGTCGAAGTCGGAGTCGTGGAGTCGAAGCCCATTTTGGTGGAGTTGGAGTTGGAGTCGGGGTCATGGAAGTTGAGGAGTTGGAGTCGGAGGTTTGGCTTACCGACTCCACAGCCCTGGTATGAGGGAGATGGAGTTGGAGTCGGTGTCATAGAAATTGAAGAGTCGGAGTCGGAGTTTTGGCTTACCGACTCCACAGCCCTTGCTTTAACTGATTTAATAATTTGCAACATCCCAAAAACGTACTGCTTGGAAGATATTAACAGAGAATGGGACCTGTGCAAATACAGTATAATCCTATGTGCAAATTTGATGATAATGGGGTGCTATCCATCAATGAACGTATTTATGCCTCTCCAAAAATTCCCTTACTGCTGTCCCAAGTTTGTTTATGCCTTTAAATTTGTCCTTATAGGAAAACTGCGTCTACTGGTATTTTTTCAAGTAGCAATGCCCCACTTGCTGCAGGGCCCCTGTACAGCTGCACATATATTTGACCAAAAATCCACATGCACGTTAGACATTAAAGAAGGAGAGGATATTGACAGATTTGGGCCCCTGTGCAAGAAGAGTGTCTGGGTCCCTATGTTTTTATGGCGACAATGCTACAGATTATATATATTGTATGTAAATGTCTATAAATACTTATGGGAGAAGTCTCATCATCTTTGAGTCATTTTTTATTATTTCTTCTCCATCTGGTCAGACCTTCGTGTTGATGTCTGCCAGCCACCTCTTATCACACTGATCAGCTCAAACCTGAAAATAATAAGGTCACATAAATTGTATACATGCATTTGTCTTCTGAACAAAAAATCCCCCACAGTTCACCCCTGAACACAACTATGGACCCCAACGATATACAATCTGCCACATACCATTCATAATATACATTGATAAGCAGCGCTGTGTCCCCAACAGCTATAATGAGCCATTTTTCAACCACCCAATAAATAAATGTACATTAGCCACTGTGACTCTCCCTCAAAATTCATTACAAATCCCTGTCCTGTGTCCTTTCTCTCAACCCCCAGTAGTAAGTCTCTCTCCTGTGTCCCAGGGCATGTATTGTGGCATGTACACAGAACAGAAATTATGCCCCTAATGAAGCCCCTTTGCATTTTCACCCACAATATCCCTTTGGTATAGTGCTGCCAAACATGTCCACACAGAGTGTATGTTATTACAGTGAATCCCCCCCCCACACACAGCGTATGTTATTACAGTGAATCCCCCTCACACACACACAATTTTACCCTATAGCCCCTCCATACGAACATTACGATGACTCCATAGTGCCTCTAGCAAAGTATAAAACTCATCAGAATGAACTCATGAAAGTATAAGACCAGTATAATACCCAAACAGCATAATCCCCTAAAGTTCCCCCAAACAGTATAATGTGCTTATAGTCCCCCCACACATTATGGTGGCCCTACTCAGTGTGATGGCGCCCACAAATCAACCAACAAACCAACACTCAGTGTGATGGCCACACACAGTAGAATTAAAAATTGGATAGCACACGTCCAACTTTACGCATGTCTGGGTCATTCAGAAGTCCACGCAAATCGGACCGATCATGGACTGCAATGCATGGACTGGTCACGGCTATCCCGGCCTGAGCATGACAGCTTCATAGAAATATATGAAGCTGTCATGCTACAGTTATGAGACTTTTGGACAGTCAGTACATTGCAGTCCATGATCAGTCCGGTTTGCATGGAGTTCTGAATGAACCCTTAGGGCTCATTTAGATGAGGGTATGCAGCGCCCCAGAGATCTGGTCATTGCAGTAACATCGCTCTACCGCTAAGGGGAGTGATGGTACGTCTGATGGCACTGAAGGAGTTCACCTGACCAGGTATCACAGGCACCAATACAATTCACAGTCTGGCCTCCAGGGGGAGCTAAGGGTGCTATGTATTAGGCCACTCCTCACAATCTGGTAAAACTGGGGGTTAGATAGAAAGTTAGGAAGAAAGCTGACTGGGTTGGAACCGAGCAACATCCTGTGGCAGAGGGTGTTGCAGGGGAAGATTCAGGGGGGTCCCTGTCAGGGGTGGGATCCTGACAGAGGCCTAGCGAACAGAAAAGAATGTTAAGGAACCGCGCCGGCACTACATCGCGGCGGTATCTCAAGAAAGGACAAGAAGCGAGGTTTATTGTGAAGCAGTGAGAAACGAGATCGCAGCAATAAGGAGATAACACCAATAGGAGTCGTGCTGTAAGATCGAGGCAACATCCTATTGAGGCGTGTAGCCGGTGGCCAGAACGCCGAGGAAGTATTGGGCTCCAAGGATTACTTCAAACAGAGGCAAGACAGTTGATTTTAGGTTGGCTGTCTCACCAAAATCACCTAAGAAGACATAGGGGGCAACTGTGGGAGAGGGGCGACACTAGGGTCCCGGAAGAACTCCAGGCCTTCCCGTCATACGGGTGCGTCCTATCCATATCATCTGGGGATGGAGAAGAACATCAGATCAGACATAAGTTGTGGGAAAGAACATCAGAAACAGACACAACAATTGTGCGGACTATCCCGTGGTGCTCAGCAGGGAAGTACTACAACACACAGGCGCTAGAAGGTAGGCACAGATTTCCACCTGCAAAGAGAACTCTGGAGGTGCCATCGGACTGGCCGGTCTCTTGCAGCCCTGTTAACCGTACTCTGGATTGAGGACCTTGAAGCCTTCAGTAAAGAGGTAAAGAGACTGCAACCCTGTGTCCTCGTTACTCATCGCGACCTGCACCACGCACCACCACCTACACCTTTCATTGGACGCCCCTTAGCAGGATTACGGACCGGGTCTAGCCACCGTGACAACCCCAGAACTGAGAAAGAGAGGCCCGGTGCCGAGTGTCCCGCGGCCCTGCGTCTGGGGGCGCTCCAGGTACAAATTGGACGTGTGGTACCCTAATTTAAATCGGACTCTGACCCATGCAATTCAAAAGTGCTTTTTAGATTTTTTTCTTGGTCTGAACCTTATTTTTATTCATTCAAGTCTATGGGGATGTAAAAAAAACAGGTCTGACATAGAAGATCAGCGTTGCTTATGATTTTTACAGATACATATCTATTATGAACCTAGGAAACTGTATTTGATCTTGTACATTTTTAATGCAGTTGTATGAAAACGGATTGCACACGGATAGGTCATGGATGTAAAAAACGAACACACAGATGACATATGGATGAAAATTTGAAAAAATAAATCATCCCTATTTCTGGATGAAGCTTGGACAATTTTCCAAACACAGATAGCTGCATATGATGCAAAGATGTTTCTTGAGGGAACCTATACTTCGAAGAAACAATTGCAAAATGTACAGTTGATATTCCATCCTGAAAGCACAACTGCCTCTCTATCTACTACGTGGCGGAGATTTTCTTCATAAACGTTCAGTATCTCTGTAGGTGGCAGTGAAAGAACAAAAACAAATACTTGAGCCTCCTGTCTGGAGACTGGATATGTGTGTGTGTGTTTTTCGCTCCATCTGTTTTGCTTTGCTAGGGTGGAGTCATTTGGATACATAGTGATCCTACGAGTTTATAGTTGAAAGATTGGTCTGGGTGCATTTTTTGAATTTGAACTCCGCTGCAGGGTGGGTAAAGATCTTCTTGCAAGGTTTTTTTTTTTAATGTGTAGCTTGCTTTATATAGACAGAGTGGATTCTATATTTCTTTTTTTTTTCTCCACACCCATCTTACGTGTGATCTCATAATCCAGGCATAGGAGAGAAGGGGAGGGAACTGGTGTGGTGCGAGGGAGAGGTTCAAAACAAGCTCCAGATTCATACAAACTAGCAGCTGTACTTTACTTCTAGAGCTGCCTGTGCTGCAATAACTGCAAGGACTTATCTCCTGGAGGTTCCTTCTAAAAGTACAGGTGAGTAAAACTCCATTTTAGCATAGAAAGCAGCAGCAAAAGCCGCTTATGTACTGAGTGAAGTCTGACTGAACATCTGCTTGTTTGCTCCTGGTAGAATGTTTGCTTAGGCTGTAAGTAAAGTTGAAGAACAAGATTACCATGGGGACCTTTCTTTTTCTTGTCACATTGTCCTACACGTATTACATTGTGATTTATTTTACTTTTATAGGTATTGTGTTACATAGTTGAGAATAAAAGACACATTAAAATATTTTAGTGTAAGTTTAAAGTTGGTTGCAAGACACCGGTATGTCCTGTGTTCTACAAGTAACTGATTATACAGGGTTAGTAAACAAAAATACACTGTTCTGTGTAAGGTATGAGATGCAGGCAGGGTCCGGTAAAGTAAGCTCACATGTTAAGCTCTGGGGGTCTTTTTTTGTCTTTCCTCCCTTTGCACGTTTAGAGATCACCTTCAGTAGTTTACTGTTGTTGAAGTACACTTAATGATCTATCTCCTCCGATGCCTCAGGGGCTCAGGGCGGGGTGATTGCCTAATGAGGAATGTGCCTCAGGATGGATATGGTCACTTCATTTTAAAAAGTGAAGTCAAATCCTTTTAACTCTTCAAGGTGCGAGTTTAAAAGCAACACGTCAGGGACAGCAAGACACTGCAGACAAAACCTGAAAGAGAAAATCAATCGTTTTTATATCTAACGCTCGTCTCGATTATTTTTTAAAAATGTCCCAAGCTCCCTCCATCTCCGTCATATAGGTGTGGCTGTTCTCTCTCACTATTTTTTCCCCCTTTTTATTTTAAATTGAGGAAAATGTTCCACCTAGTGGTGCAATGCTTTACCCATTGGTTACCAAATATTGAAATCTAAGCTAAATACTGGGTAAGTTAAAAGAAGAAAAATATAAAATTCTACTCAGACCCATGGAATGTTAAGGTGTAAAATTAATGTATTATTTAGAGAAACTGAAATGAGTTCATACCGTTTCCCTTAAACTAGGGCTATGCGTATACGTTTAGTCACACTTCAAAAATAAAAAAAATTGCAGTAATATCGCTATCCTTAGCAATGCACTAAGTAGCTTGGAAATCTCTTCAAGATCACTGCAATAGTAATTGAATTTTTTTTTTATCTACACTTGCAATTTAAAAAAAATAATATTTTTTTCATTTAAGAAGTATAACAAAAATTGCTTCAAAACCTCTTGCAATTTGCTCATAAATCCCTAGTTAGGCCGGGGTCACACTTGCGAGTGCAATGCGAGAAACTCGCGCCTCAGTACAAGGCAGCAGAAATACATGCAGCCGCACGCTCCGGTCCCGAGTGCCGGCGGCAGTTCCGGGTATTGAGGCGAGAGACTCGAGCGAGTTTCTCGCATTACACTCGCAAATGTGACCCCGGCCTTAGATTGTAGATATTTTGCTATGAAAAGTCCTAGTGTAATGTTGACATTGTTCATGACTATACCTGTGATTTCCAAGCATGGTTCTCTACAACCTTGGGTTCTTAAAACCTAGTCAGTGTTTCCCCATAAGAAAACAGTAATAATAACAATCTTTATATAGCGCTAACATATTCCTTAGCACAGAATTATCATCACTGTTCCCGATGGGGCTCACAATCTAAATTCTCTATCTTGGACTATGGGAGGAAACCCACAGAAAGAACATACAAACTCTTTGCAGATGTTGTCCTTGGTGGGATTTGAACCCAGGACTCCAGCACTGCAAGGCTGCAGTGCTAACCACTAAGCCACCATGCTGCCCCAGTAACCACAGCAGTCACATGTAAACCAGAGATGGAAAATTCAGCCTGTTCGTGGATTGTTGCTGTGGGCATGGACATGTATGATCTACCAAGAGGTTCTGCACAAACACGTTTCCTATATTGCCAGGTCATAGATACAATGACACATTTCAGACCTATATGTCCCAAATGTGATGTGAGAACCTATTCAATCTACTTTTTTTTTAAAATAAATAGAAAAATGTGCCTTAGAGGGAATGTAGATCAAAAGTAACGCCTTGCTACAAAGTTTCCAAATGGACATTTCCTACTGGGCATGGTCATGCAAACCTTGGAGCCAGGAAGCAATTTGTGTTCTCATTGTAAAAATTCCTTTTTTTTTTTTTTTTTTTAAACCAAACTTGTGAGCAGGTTTAAGCACATGAGTAACACGACTCCTCGGATTTGCAGGCTACAGAATTGTTGATTCGGCACAAGAGATTGAAAGGATCTTTGATAATGTGAGACACATCCTAGTGACCTGACACCTTGTGCGTGTTTTCCAGCTGGAGGTGGCCCTATCCATGTCTCATGTAATAAATTGTAATAAATATATTAGGACAGTTGTTTACCAGGTAATAAAAACACTAAACACTTGTTTCTTCCAGTTGAACAAGGTTGATTGAAGTCAGACATTTCCCAACACACTGGTTGTGTTGGGTAGATGTATGCTAGGTTTACCTGTACCGACAAGTTTGGAAATACTTGGAGGTGGAGGAGAGGTTTGCCATTCTCTTATATATTCGCTGCGTGAATGCATCTGCTCGACATGACGCATCATGTTTCCGATGATTGTCTTGCTAAATGACTCCGTAAACTGTAGCTGTTTGTTTGGGATTTGGGCTTTGTCGAGAACTGTGACATCACATTTAAGTATATGGACATGTCTAAAGTACAGCAACAGCACATTGAGATTGCAGAGGTTGTATTATCACAAACCCCTTTCATATGATATCTGCTGCAGTGATCAGTTGATGGCTGCAGGTTCGGTTGCTATCAGTAGCTGGTTTCCACATGCAGCAGTCAACCGGATGGTGGCCACATCAAACACAAGCAGATTTAGTTTACCAAGCAACATCTGCTGCTTGTTAGCGGCACCCAGCTCTGCATGAAAGAGGGAAGTCCAGTAGGAAGCTCCCCGTTCCACCCCCCAATGATGCCTATATACTTTTTAGTCTGGAGCCAAGAAGAAGGGTTGTTAAGATAACAGACTGTACCCAATTTATATGGTGGAGTTTGTTAGTTTTCCTTTTGGACAGTGGTTCATGGTTAGCATGTCTTCCATGGGTTTACGTCCTATAGATACAGTGTAGACAGATATGAGACTGCGAAAAAAGGAGGACTTAAGTTGGACATATCTGTCTTCCCCATGAGCTCATTCCCAATAGTGCGCCAATATCCGGGAGTTTGTATAGTGTGCCATATTATCTGTGTAACTTTATCTATAACCAAGTCACAATGTCCTTTACCTTAGCTCCAATATATAACTGTAGATCTAGAATAACAAATTCCCTTTAAAATGAGTGAATGGTGCGCTGCATATCCCTAATATTCATATTGGTATATCTACTATGAAGAAAATCATTGGACACTGCTTCAGGGTCAGACTGGCCCACCAGAGTACATGATCTGCTTAGATGTGTGGTGGGCCACCAGAAGCATTTTCCTTTGTGGGCTCAATGAACCCCTCTGTGATGCTTCCACAATATTCCCATTCAGTCCAAAGTAATGTACATATATATTAGTAGCTAATACAGAAAGTGAGTGGACATTGTAGAAACATCATCTTTGTCTTTACCCTGGTCATCTTACCAAATGAGGTCTACTATTACAGCTCTTAAACTTCCAAGGTCAAAGGTCATTGGAATAGAAAATTGTTTTTCTGTTGATGCCACCAGGTATTAGAAAGTACTTGACTGGGTGGCACTTAATTGATCTATTAACTCTTGAAAGCAACAGGAGAAAGTATCTATAATTGCTCATGGCTTCTACAGAGCGGCTTTAATATTTTTAATCAGATTAGCTCCAATTTTACTAGGATTTATACTGGTTCTTTAAATCAGTTTTGATGATATTCTTAGTAATATGCGTATATCTGGTCATCAAATGCATTATGGGTGTATTACAACTCTTTACAGGCTCCTTATTGTATGGAGTGTCATTATGGAAGTCATAGAAGTCTACTTGACCATAATGTACCTCTGTATTTTTCTGAATTTATACACAATGTAAATGCCATAAATGACATAAAGATAGATTCTAGGAGAAAGTCTCTCAATATTATCATGCCATACTCGGGTACAATATAGAGGCACAGAGTGCTTAAGAATCTCTAAAAGCTGCATGGTTCCTTAAGGCTCCTATACATATATATTAGATTCAAGTTGTCCGCATTCACCGATATCGGATCAGCCCACCATCTAATGTTTATGGAGGTCTCCTAACTCTTTCCCAGCAGATTATGTCAGTAGAGTTAAAAGAGGTTTTCCACCTTAAATTTTCTACCCTCTATTGGCCTCTGCTGTGTGAAAATACTAAAATCAGATGGTTCTCACCATCCCTGGGACCAGCGCTGACTCTCTGCTACTGGTTGGGTTTATGTTTATTGACATCACAACGATTGACTGCAGCTGTGCACTGAGCTCTGCTGATGCAGACAGTATGAGTCGCTGCGCTCAGTGATTGACTGCAGTGGTGTTGTGTGTTGTTATCATGATATCAGTGCTGCAGTCAATACATACAGACTGAAACAGCAGCGGAGAGCAAGTGCTGGACCCGGGGAGGCAAATAGATTTGGAAAACCTGTTGGTAAAAACAAGTTATTAGGTATTTTGAATGCAAGTGTCGTATCTTTTTGTTTTCTTGGCAGAAGAGCCATTGTCAGACATGTCTGGCAGCCAACTTTTACTCTCTCCTCCATTGAAAACACATAAAAGCTCGTAGCAGCCCTGTGTTCATGCGTAGAGGGGAGTTGGATGAGATAACAGACGGCCGACATCTATCTAAGGTGTATTGCACTCTTAGGCCAGGGTCACATGAGCGTATAGTCTCTCATCACAGAGCATCGGGTTGATTATGATAATCACACTCTGATCAAACTCTAATCAGAGTGTAATCATACTGTGATCTGATTCTCCCGAATGAGGAGTAGAAGGAGAAAAAATGTCTCCATCTTCTCCATTCTGCCAGTCCGTGGAAATCGGGCTGCACTGACATGTCATCCAAGTGCAGTACGATGGTTTCCATGGAATCATTGACTTACATGGCAGAGTGCGATACAAAAATCGGATCAAACTGCATGCTGCAATGTGATATTTTTTTTCAATATAATTAACAGCAAAGCGACAAAAAGAGTAATTAGAATTTCCCCCAAAATTCAAAAATTAACACAGCAAAAAAGGGTTGCAGAAAATCCATTTAGTAAAAATGGTCGGCAACACCGGTACAAAATACTGATGAGACCACTCACAGCCTACCAATTTATGGCGGGGGTAATTAAAACTGCACTACAAAAAAGGCTTGTATAGTGCGCTGGTCACATACAGGTAATGCACAGCCTATTAGTGACGCCCATACTATTAGGTCAGGCGGGCTGCTCAGCACTATATAAGTGCACCCCATGAGAACAGACACTCTAGTTTACAAGGCCAACATTGATGGGCCCGGCTGTACCCCAAACACAAACAACGTGCAAAAAATATATACAATATACTGTATATGAGATATTGGTCAGTATTTTAGCCAAAATGCCAGCTCGCAACGTGGGTCAAGGATCCTCACACCTGCCAGTCCCTACACTAAAATTAAAAGCAAAGCTACAAAAAGAGGAATTAGAATTCCTCCATTTTTTTTCCAGACATGTGCGCGGGACCATAGAAAAACATTGGTCCAATTGCGATCCAGTGTTTTGTCGGATCACACGTGTGTGAGCCCTTAGACTGATTTTAAATGGATCCTATAACGGGTTCAAGTTGACAAAATTGTGCAAAACAGGCTGCATTACTCCTAATGAAACTGACTCTTAAATATAAAGAAAAAGAGAAAAAAATATATAGAAAAACAGAATAAATCCCTTATTGAAATGGTTATATTGATATGTTGTGATGCTTCATACTTTTCAGCATGCTTTTGCTGATCTACACATGTAACTTGTAGTAGTGAGTCACAGCAGTGTAGGGGAAGTTATGAATGAACAGTCATGAGAGTGATTAGCCGTAGATTTCCCCCTTGGCTTAGCAATGAACGTGGGTATATCCTTAGAGGTTAGTGGAATTTTATCACAATTCCTCTTGGCATCTATTCAAGTATGAGTGATGAATCCCAGGCTCATTCATCTCTACATTTTTTCCCTTGTGCTCAGATTTCCTCAAGCATGTAGATGTACCTTGAAGGATTTAGAAAAATCCTAGAAAGATGATATTCAGCCTCCTACTACTGCTGCTTATTATTTCTGCTTTGTTTAATGTGTCAAATTACATGAGGAAATTCAGTTCCTTGAAACTTTACAGATGTATCCTTCCTTATCTTTCCTCTCGTCTCAACATATCCTGAGATGAGTGTTGAGAGGTGACCACGCTTGGATAAAAACTAAACTTAATGTTGTGTCGTGTGGCCATTCAGTGGTTGTGATGTAAGATGTGGCTAGACTATGTGCGGCACAAAACAGCTTCTAATCTGTAATCTTGTTTTTTGCTCCCCTTCTTGCCAGAGCCATAACTTTTATATTTTTCCATCAAGATGACCAAGTGAGGGCTTGTGTTTTGCAGGACAAGTTGTACTTTTGAACGACATCATTGGTTTTACCATATAGTGTACTGGAAAAGGGGGGAAAAATATTCCAAGTTGGGCGACATTTCAAAAAAAGTGCAATTCCACAATTGTTGGTTGTTGTTGTTTTTTACCATGTTCTCCAAATGCTAAAACTGACCTGCCAATATGATTCTCCAGGTCATTATAAGCGTGCAGATACCAAACATATGTAGCTATTTTTTATTTAAGTGATCAAAAAAAATCCAAAATTTATTTAAAAAAACAAACAAATGCCATTTTTCAAGACCTGTAGCGTCTCCATTTTTCATGAACTGGGGCTGGGTGAGGGCTCATTTTGTGTGTGTTGAGCTGTCGTTTCTATCAATACCATCTTGGCATAGATTCAATGTTTTGAACGCCTATTATTGCATTTTATTGTAATGCTGTAGCTACCAAAAAAAAACGTAATTCTGGTGTTTGTTTTTTTCTCTCGTTATGTTGCCTACCGCTCTGATTAATTCTTTTTATATATTGATAGATCGGGTGGTTCTGAACCTCGCAATATCAAATATGTGTATTTTTGATTTTTTGTTTTGTTTTGTTTTAATTTGAATGGGCCAAAAGGGGGTGATTTGAACTTTTATATTTTTTTTAATTTGTTTTGTATTTTTCAAAACTTTTTTTCACTTTTCATTTTGCTTCAGTAGCCTCCATGGGAGCCTTGAAGCTGCGATTACTCTGTGTAGCAGAAATGCTCATCTGCTATGAACGCCAGCCACTGGGCGGCCCTCATAGCAGATTGACTATGATAACCACAGGGGTCTTAAGCAGTGCCCGTGTTGTCATGCCAACCCATCGGCGCCCCGCTATCATGTGACAGGGGTACTAATAGGCGTGGTTTGTGACGCGCTTCCAGGACGATGCGCTGCCGAGAATGAGGACCTTTTGTGCAAACCATAAAGGACCTTTTACCCGACGAATGAACCATTTGCCCATACGCCAGGTATTAGTGCCCTGTCTAGATTGTACGATTATCATGTAACGAGCGTTCCTAGGATAATCGTGCAGTGTGAATGGACCTTTACTAACACATTGCAATAATGTACTGATTTTGTATTGTGATTGTGGAAAATGAGATGTTCTAATTAGAGATGAATGGCTACTTTTACCCAGCCCTATTCAGGTCAGTAATCTCTGGTCATAGAGAGGAGCTGTGGGAATTTCCTTACCCTTCAACATCCCAAGCTCTACATATGAGTAACCAGGCTAGTGTGATGACATCTGTGCACTGCACGTCACACACATGATGTCACAGCAGGACAGCGAATCAAATAGAACATGGAAGCTCAGGAAATTTGTGCAGTTCCTGTGCGTAGGCAGAAAGCACTGACCTGGACCATGGACCAGGGTTGCACTAAGCAATCTGCTCATCTACTGTTCAAATTTATGTCATGGTATGAGAAGTGTGATCCTAGTGATGATTATTTTGTAATGTGCAGTGCAAGGCCTGATTGGGCAGTCGATGATACTGAGATTCTTTCTGTGGCACACGCTACCCCCTCAGTCCCTGCACTGGGCATAACACTGTGGACACTGACTTGGAGGTTTGGGGTTAAAAACTATGATTTGAGGACCACTAACTAACAGCAGCTCTTTTTTTAAAGTGTTTATTGTCATTCACATGAGCAGCAATATTTAGGGCTCATGCAGACGAATGTATAAGGCCGGGGTCACACTTGCGAGTGCAATGCCTGAAACTCGCCTGAGTCTCTCGCATCAATTCTCGACACTGCTGCCGACACTCAAGACCGGAGCGTTCAGCTGCATAGAAATACAATTGCTATCCATCGTTTTGACGGATAGCACTGATCACCATGTTACGTATTCTATGGCACATGTCCGAATCTTTTCCTCAGATTGAGTCAGTCTGAGGAAAAATCGACGCATGCAAAATTTCACTTCCAAATAATTGGATGGCACTCGCCCAGTCGTGTCTATGGGTTCACAGAAAACATTGGCCTGCACTTGGATGACATTATAGAGGAGTTGGAGAAACTTTTTCTTTCCCCCATTGAGAAAATCGGATCACACTCTGATCAAGCTCAGATCAAACTCTCATCAGAATCTGATCAGAGCATGATTAGCATGATTGGACCCATTTTCTCTGATGTTGAGAAAATGGTCATGTAACCCTAGCCTTACCGAAAGTTTTTCTAGGTTATAACCAGGAGTGTAACTACAACAGGTGCAGGGGTTGCAATCGCACCCGGGCCCTGAAGCCTAGGGGGCCCTAAAAGTCCCTTTTGCCTTTAGAAAAAGACTATTGCTATTAAAGATTTACAATATTTGGGGGCCCCGTGGGCGCTTTCACATCGGGGCCCGTGAGTTTCAAGTTACGCCACTGGTTATAACCCTAATGGTCCACCTCTGTTGTACATTCCGTATATTATATTAGTTTTTTCTACTTTTCTATCCTTTCATTACCTTGAAGCCAATATGTTTCTTACCATTATTATTAGAAATTTATTTTTGGTGAATTTTGGGGGTAAATGAGTAAAAAAATTCTGATTTATTTCCCTTTGTATAACTAAAATGTTATGACAGCATCCAGGGTTTCTTTGGAAAGGTTGTAGCAAAATATAAAAAAAGTGTTAGAAATTGTACAATTCCCTGACTAAATATGTGGTCCTTGTCAAGTTTTTCAAATATCTGATCGTTTTGAAAAATACCCGATGTAGTCACAACTTTTTAGTTTTCCAACTGAGTAACCCTTTTGGATTCATGCATTTCATCAAACTTGCATCCAACTGGTTTCTATGTTGGCAAACAATTGCTATCTTTGCAAATATGGTTGATAGACAAGATGATGGAAATCAGGAAACCAAAGTCATGAATGCTGTGCAAAACGTTGGTCAGTTCAAAATGGAAGTCAACTTGACCTTCTTTGCTCAGATTTATCCTTTAGGTTCAGGATTGTTTCTCTAGTGTTATGTAACACAAGGAAATGTTTATAAAAGTACTGCAAAGTAATGGAAGGTTATGACGGTTTTAGTTATTCTTGGAAGCTGGCTGTTAAAATTTCCATTATGGGTTTGTGTTTTGATTTACGGCTTCTTCAAACTTTAATGCTTTCCGCATATTGTTCTGATTGGTTTGTTCACTTTCACTCCACAGGAAGGAAATATGGTGAACACTTATTGTGGATAGATTTGTTTAGGTTAAATGAAATTTGCCATATCCTGCTCTTTTAATCTTGTAAGAAAAAATCAGAGCTCAGCTTATATGCCTCTTGAAGGGTCATTTTAAATAACAAACTTCACCTGTGAAAATAATGCTCCACTTGAGAATGATGGCAGCTATGAGTGTCTAGAACAGTCTGGAAAAGGAAAATATAATTACTATGTCTATTATCTTCTCACATTGGTTGGAAAATGAATATTGGTGTTTAGAATACATGTCGAGGCCAGTGCATAACAAACTTTGAAGATGCTTGACATTGAGGATAATATTTATGGATTCGTCTACTACAATTTTGAGTTTTGAAGTTTAATGTTGGGTTAACCTATAATTTTTCAGATGTTTTCATCATTTTGTTTTAACCTGTCATCCATTGACCCACATTAATAAAGAATATGGGGAAATTGAATACATTGCCAATTTTATATGTTGTTTGGACACATGATTGCAATGACCAATCAGCGGCTGCTAAAGTGAACTCGAAAAGTTAGTGCTGTGCTCTCAATTAGCTGTCATATTCATATGTCGGGACATCACATCATCCATTCAGCTGTGCAAATAATAATCTTCTAATGGACTGGAGACCTTAAATATGATTTGGGGAAGTATATAATGTTACAATAAGAGACCTACAGGTGCTTCTCACAGAATTAGAATACCATCAAATAGCTAATTTATTTCAGTTCTTCAATACAAAAAGTGAAACTCATAAATTATATAGAGTCATTACAAACAGAGTGCTCTATTTCAAGTGTTTATTTTGGTTTACGTCAATGATTATGGCTTACAGCCAATGAAAACCCAAAAGTCATTATCTCAGTAAATTAAAATACTTTATAACACCAACTTGAAAAATAATTTTAAAATCTGAAATGTTGGCCTACTGAAATGTATGTTCAGTAAATGCACTCAATACTTGGTCGGGGCTCCTTTTGCATCAATTACTGCATCAATGCGGCGTGGCATGGAGGTGATCAGCAGGTGGGACTGCTGAGGTGTTATGGAAGCCCAGGTTGCTTTGATAGCAGCCTTCAGCTCAGCTGCATTGTTGGGTCTGGTGTCTCTCATCTTCCTCTTGACAATACCCCATAGATTCTATATGGGCTTAAGGTCAGGCGAGTTTGCTGGCCAATCAAGCACAGTGATACTGTTGTTTTTAAACCAGGTATTGGTACTTTTGGCAGTGTGGACAGGTGCCAAGTCCTGCTGGAAAATGAAATTTCCATCTCCATTAAATTTTTGAATGCCCTATTCATAACAATCTTTTCAAGGCTGCGGTTATCCCAGTTGCTTATGCACCTTTTTCTACCACACTTTTTCCTTCCACTCAACTTAACATGCTTGGATACAGCACTCTGTGAACAGCCAGCTTCTTTAGCAATGACCTTTTGTGACTTACCCTCCTTGTGGAGTGTGTCAATGACTGCCTTCTGGACATCTGTCAAGTCAGCAGTCTTTCCCTTGATTGTGGAGCCTACTGAAACAGACTAAGGGACCTTTTTAAACACTTAGGAAGCCTTTGCAGGTGTTTTTTGTTAATTATTCTAATTTACTGAGATAATGACATCTAGGTTTTCATTGGCTCTAAGTCATTATCATCAACATTAACTAAGTCATAATCATCAACATTAACAGAAATATACACTTGAAATAGATCCCTTAATTTGTAATGGCTCTATATAATATATGAGTTTCACTTGTATTGAAGAACTGAAATAAATTAACTTTTTGAGGATATTCTAATTTTGTGAAAAGCACCTGTATTTAAAATGGTTGTCCACCACTCTTCAACCTCACATCCCAGACTGGCACTGGTCCTTTGATGTCATAATTATGGATGTCCTCTTCAAAATTTGCTTTGCACTTATAATACTAACTCACCAGCCATAATCTAGTAGTGTAATTTTCTTCCTCTGAGTATTTTTACATGCATACATTTTGTACTTTTTTTGTTATGGACAGCTGTGTTATACCAGTTTGGCCAACAGTTTGATACTTGTTTTCCAGTGGAGCAAGGAGTTTAGTGACTTCCTGTGAATTACAGGATGACATAATTTACCAAATCCCTCCTGGTAGCTTTCCAGCCTTCCACCTCCCCACTAACCTCTTTTTCATCTGTATGTCCTCTCTCTGTATGTCCTCTGATTACTATTAAACTCCTCTGACATACTGGCTGTCTACACTATCTTTGAGTGCTGTGTGCAAAATCTCCAGTTTATTCTATGAAATGAAGAACAACTTCACACTGTTCTTCTCTGCCTCCTGCTTGTAAGGGCTTGCAGGGAGAAGCTTATCACAAGCAGGAGACAGGAAAGACAAGCTGAAATTTCAGGAACAGCAGGAACAGGGCATGTATTGGGTATAACTTGAAAAGGAGGTGAGGTCTATCAAATGGAGTTATGTTTGTGCCAAAAGAAAACAGTTGACAAGTTTGTTTAAGGTTTTGCTGCCAAAATAATTAAGTAAATGCTAATGGACTATTACTGTCCACTTCGTGTCACCTGTGCTGAAAAGCTTTTTTAGTGTTCACATTTCTTTGCCTACTTGCACGTTATTTACATTGTAGCAGTGGTGGTGGGTATTGCAACCTTGTCCTCTTCACTTCAAAGCTGGCATTCCACCAGTCTGATATTGATGGCCTATAGACAGCAGTTGGGCTGGTTATAACATGGTAAATTCCTTCAACCATTCCTAAAATCCATAAAACAACATCCCTGCTGTATGGTTTCTTGCAGTCTCATTAGTTTTAAATGTTACATGTCATTTCCTTCCATCTTAATTGCATTTGCAGAGGTGTGGCGATGACATCTTTTGTACAGAAGTTCTAATTAGTACATAAAACACTTAGCATGCTAAGACATACATTTTTTTTAATTTTATTTCATAAACTTTCTTCAAATGTGGGTGTGACTGTTTCACACTATCCCCAGTGGCCCACTGACCACAAGGCTTGTTTTGTTTCTTGTGATTCAATATAGCACAGCTGGAATCTGTATAAATGAACAGAGATGTCTGTTAAACACATGAACTTAATCTGTTTCTCAGATGTCTGGAGTTAGAAACCAAAGGCGGGTAGGAAACACAATCACTGCTTTTGTGATTTAACTATAAAGTATAGAACTTTCTCAGAGAATTTGTGCTTTGTGAGAAAATACTTTTTGCATAATTTACTGCTCCAGGGAACAGTATCACAGGCCAATCTCTTCAGAGATATACAGTATTTACTGCCAAACTAATAAAGCATATGTTTAAATTATTTTGTATTATTATTAGACAGAATTATTCAAAAATATGTATTTTATACATTTTCACTATAATCTGTTTTGACATAATATGAATATTTATTAAAGAAAAGCAATACATACTGTATACTGATAGCATAAGAAAATCCATTAATGGTGTCTGTGCACATACATTCTTGCCCAAAAATGTTGGCCCCCTTGAAATTGTTAAGAAAAAATGAAGTATTTCTCACAAAAAAAATTATTACACACGTTTTGTTATAGACTTGTTTATTTCCTTTGTGTGTATTGGAACAACACAAAAAAAAAACAGAAAAAAGGCAAATTGGACAAAATTTCACACAAAATCCCAAAAATGAGCTGGACAAAATTGTTGGCACCTTCAACTTAATATTTGGTTGCACACTCTTGGGATTAAATAACTACAATCAATGACTTCCTATAATAACCAACAAGCTTCTGTGATGCAGTGACCCCTGCTACAGCTAGGTGGCGCTGCATGTGCTCCTCAGGATATGCATGGAGGCATATCTGTAGTTGTAATGGTTGAACTAGCCACACACACATCCCACCTATGGGAGTGGCTACAAGTATATAATGTGACCATGTGTGTCACATGAAAAAAAGATGGATGGACCTGAGTGATCTGTGTGCCAGGTCCTGGAGGGCCTCTGTGTTGGGAAGTCCTGGGAGTAGGACTAAATCCCTGAAGAGCACATGGGGGAGGCCTTGGACCTGGGGCCTGTGTGTTGGATGGTCCCAGATGGGGATGGACGTCCTGAATAGCGCACAGAGAGGACGCGTGTGCAGAGTGATGATGGCACTGCGTTTGGGGAAGCTACAGCCCGTCTGAGGTTCTGGACTGTTAGGTGGCCTGGTGAGCAAGGCATTGCCCGGGACGGTGATCCCAGTTCGGTAACTTCCCTGAGAGAGAGAGTACTGACAGGAGTCAGCGTATGGAGCAGGAGCTCCTGGAAGGTAACCCAGCGTATGGGGTGCTGTGCAGTCACCCATGGTAACTGGACACAGAGGTTCGGCGTGTTTATTGACCGCATTTCAAAGCCGTATACTATGATGTGAAGATTGATGTAAAGACTGTTTGCTTTTCATTCATATTTCTGTGGCTTATGACTCCATAATAAACCACATGGATTGTTAAAGTGAAAACCTGTGCCTGACTACGTTAATCCGCTGCCAAATGAGTGTCCCCCAATACACTCAGTAAGTGCAATCTTACACTTCTTACACCTCTCAACTGGAATTTTTAGCCACTTTTCTTTAGCAAACTGCTCCAGGTCTTTCATATTTGAAGGATGCCTTCTCCCAGCAGCAATTTTAAGCCCTCTCCACAGGTGAGATGGGATTTAGTTCCGGACTCATTGCTGGCCACTTCACTACTCTGCAGCGCTTTTTTCAATCCTTTTCTGTGTGCTTCTAGAAGAATGTTTGGAGTAATTGTCCCATAATCTAGTACGCAAACCCAGCTTTCTGACACTGGGCACTACATTGAGTCCAAAAATCCTTCGGCAATCATCAGATTTCATGAAGCCTTGCACACAGTCAAGACATTTTTGAATCTCCACCATATTTGACTGTAGGTACTGTTCTTTTCTTTGTAGGGTTCTTTCCATTTTTGATAAACAGTACTGTAAAATGATATGCTTTGCCAAAAAGCTCTATCTTGGTCTCATCTGTCCACAAGATGCTTTCCCAGAAAGATTTTGGATATTCATGTACATTTTTGCATACTGCTGTTTAGCTTTTTTTATGTCTTTGTGTCAACAGTGGGGTCCTTCTGGGTTTCCTGCCATAGAAATTCATTTCATTCAAATGTCTACAGATAGTTTGCGATAACACTGATGGCACCCTAAGCCTGCAGGACAGCTTCAATACCTTAGGAACTTGATTGGGGCTTATCCATCATGCAGAATATCCTGTGTTGCAACTTTTATCAATTTTTCTCTGTCATCCACGTTCACAGAAATTAGTTGCAGTGCCATGGGTTGTAAACTTCTTGATTATGTTGCGCATCTCTGGAGATGGACTTGTAACCTTAAGATTGTTGCTATTTTTCCACAACTTTGGTTCTTAAGTCCTTAGATAGTTCACTTCTCCTTTTTCTCTTCTCCATGCTTAGTGTGGCAAACACAAACACATAATGCAAAGATTGAGTCAAATTCTCCCCTTTTTATCTGGTTTCAGGTTTGATTTTCATATTGCTCATACCTGTTACTTGCCACAGGTGAGTTTGATTGAGCATTAGATGCTTGAAACAAAGTGGTTTACCCACAATTTTGGAAAGATTATGACAATTTTCTTTGTGCCATTTTTGTGGTTTTATGTGAAATTATGTCCAGTTTGCCAGTTTTTTCTCTTCTTTTGCTTTGTTCTAAAAGTCACAAAGTAAATAAACATGTGTATTACAAACCATGTGCAATTGAAATACATTTTCTGGGAGAAATACTTAAATTATGGACAACTTCAAGGGTGCCAACACTTTCGGCCATGACTGTATGTATATATGTAAATCCGTCCCTATAGCTTTTATATGTATCACATGCACTTGCAAGGCAAAAAACTGCACCTCAACATTTTCAATTTATGGTAAGCTTTCTGCACACTAACACTACACATATAGGCATGCTAAACATCTGCTGGTCAAAATAATGACTAATAAAGGGTATACAAACCAATGGAGCCCATTATCAGCTAGCATTGGTCCTTATGAATAGTGTGAGCCTATGCAACAAATACTGTATAACAAAGTTGGGTCCGTAAAAGTAGCAGAGATCAGATTTAGGAACTGGTCCCAATTCTCTTTTAGGCTATGTGCATACAGCGTGTTTTACAGCTAGATTCCGACAGAAAAAGTGTTGCAAAACTGTAGAGACCGCAGGTAAAGAAGGATGCAGGGACAAATAGGAGCCAGAAAGCAAATAGCGTTTTTAACTTTCTTTTTAACTTCCAACCAAAAAGATAACAAACGTTTTCCACGCAGGGAACTTATATACAAGAACACAATCTCGCAGTAAATCCCAATTATTATATGGCCGCCCTGAACTACACCCGTAGAACGCGGCAGCGCCTCACTAGTGACTCCCTACTAAGATAAAGTCAACAACGGTCACTTATCAGTGCTGGTTCAGCGATGTAGTCCTGACGGGGAGGCTCCGACAACGCCGTAGTCCTGATGGCGGAGGAAGGAGGTGTCTTCTGGCGACGGGCCCAGGCGTAGAGTCGAGTCCAGAATGTCTTTTGCGGTGCTGCGTTCCCTCCTGCAGGCGGACGTTGATCCGAGGTAACAGCCTCCCAGTCCAGAGAAGAGTCTTTTTGAGGAGGATTAGGAGAATAATCAGTATCAGTCACAGCTGAGACGAAACCATGCGAGTCTGTAGCACTCTCTGGCAAGGTGTTCTCAGGGAGCGCGGTAATACTGTCCCTGAGCTGGTCAGCACTACCCCTCTGCCTGGGGGGTCGCTGACGACGAATGCGTCTCTTTTTGGGGGCTCCAGTAATTGCCCGCAGTGTCTGTTGCACGTTTTCCCCCTGCTTCCTGCAAGTCTCACTGCGGCCTGCACACTCACAGCAACTGCGCTGCAGTTTCCTCTCCTCAGAGATTTCCCGCGCTTCTCTGCCCCTGCTTTCGCGCGTTTTGCTTTTTATCCTCTCCTCTCCCTGCGTCACTCTGCCTCCTGTCACATGAGCCTGGCTTCCCATGCACCCCTCAAATCCGTCCCCCGGAACCCCGACTCCCGGCAACAATGGTTCCACCCGTCTGCACAGCTCACCAGGTCCCTGTCCCCTACATTCCCCCACCCTGTATGCTCACCAGTCCCTGGGCGAGGCCTTCGCACTGACAGGTCGCCCACCTGACGGATTGTTCCACACTTGGGTCTGTCTAGTGTGTAAGTCAGGACTGTAGCGAGTTGGGGGTCTACCGGCAGTAGAACGTTCAGAACGTCGTGGCTCGGGTCCTTGTGTAGGGGGTGTTGGGGGAATGTCGTCAGCGGAAGGGTGACTGGTCAGGGGTAGTGTAGTAGTCGAGATAGGGGGAGTATTTTGACGCCGTTCTTCTTCTTCATCATCTTCTTCATCCCACCAATGGTTGTTGGGGGACTCAGTCGTAGGTGGCTCTTCCCTGATTGCGGATTCCGGGGTGTCCGAGTCAACAGAGCGACACAACCGGAGCATGTTGCGATGAAGAATGCGAGTACCTGTACTTCCGAGGGCCTCAGACTGCACTTCATATACAGGTCCATGCGGGTCTATACGGCGAAGCACCCGATAGGGTGTTTTTTCCCAACGATGGTCTAACTTGTTTTGCGGTCTTTGCTCTCGAACGAGTACTCGATCACCTGGCCGGAACTCTGGGGGTTTTGCTGTAGGGGTGCTCCGATGCTCCACTTCCCAAATTCGAGTGTGTACCAGTCGGTGTAAGGTCTGCAGCCGATGCCGATGATCACGCACCCACGAAGCCATCCCTGTTCGGGGGCCTTCTTCCTCCGAAGACAGTTCCAGATCTGTCATGCCTTTTCCTGGGCGCCCAAAGACCACTTCATACGGGGTGCGTCCTGTGACTTGATGAACTCTATTGTTGTAGACCCACACTAGGTCAGACACGTACTCCGGCCAGCGGGCCTTCTGATCTTGTTCTAGCGCACGCAGCATTTGAAGCAAAGTCCGGTTAAACCGCTCACAAGCCCCATTTCCCTGGGGATGATACGGTGTGGTGCGTGACTTATCAATGCCGTAGAGGCGATGCAGCTCTTCCATGACCTTGCCCAAGAAACAGGCGCCTTGATCCGAATGTATTCGCCTCGGACAGCCGTAAACTTGAATAAAGTTCTTACAGATAGCGCTCGCCGCCGACTCAGCTGTCTGATCACGGGTAGGGATGACTACCGCGAATTTTGAAAAATGATCTACCATAACGAGGCAGTGTTCGTAGCCTTGATGCGCTGCTCCAATGGTAATGTAGTCAATCATTAATACTTCAAAAGGGGCAGACGTCGTGATGCTCTGCACAGGCGCCCTTTCCTCCGGTGACTTGGTTAGCTCACATTGTCGACATTGTCTACAGGCAGTTTGTACTTCCGCAAGCAGCCGAGGATGATAGAACCGAGTTTGCAGCCACTTAAACGTCCTCTTCACTCCGAAGTGTGCCCCGGACTCATGAGCTTCTTTAGCAACTGCGGCCACCACAGGCCCTGGTAAGACCATCTGCCAGGTCGGCTCAGAATCTGCCAGAGCCATGGTTAAGTGGCATAAGAGCCCGTCCTGAAGAGTTAGGCGCTCCCACTGCCGCAGAAGAAGGTTCAGATCTGACGGGAGAATTTGTCCAGGGGTTCTCACGGGCAATAGACCATTCGTTATCCACTGTCGCAATGGAGCTAGTTCCTGGTCTTCCTGTTGTAGCCGTATCCATTCGTCCCGACTCTGAACCAACAGTCCTGCAGCCGTTCCGTTCCCGGTCTGTTCCCGGCTCACAGCCGTCTGAGCAGCGCCCCCGATGGCGTAGGGGATTTCTTCTCCCTCCAGCTCCTCATCTCAGTTAGTTCTTGGGGGATTTTTCCGCAGACGAGATAATGCGTCAGCATGAACATTCTCCGCTCCTCGCTTGTAAAGGATACGGTATCTGTACTTGGCCATCCGGGCTACCCAGCGCTGTTCTAGGGCACCCAATTTCGCATTTTCCAGATGTGCCAATGGGTTGTTATCCGTGCGTATCAGCACCTCGGAACCGGCCAGGTACTCAGCGAACCGCTCCGTCATAGCCCACACCACGGCCAGCAGCTCCACCTTGAAAGAACTGTAATTGTCTGGGTTCAACTCAGAGTCATGAAGAGACCGACTCGCATAGGCGATCACTCTCTCCCGCCCATCCTGAACCTGAGACAACACAGCCCCCAATCCCTGAGAGCTGCCGTCGGTGTGTAGGATGAACGGTTGCGAAAAGTCCGCATAAGCCAACACCGGCGGCTCCATGAGAGCTGTCTTCAAGTCCCGGAACACTGCTTCTTGTGGCTCCTGCCATTGTATCTTCTTTCCCCGTTCCTTGGGGGAGCTTCCTTTCAGCAGGACTTGTAGATTGTGAGAACGGCGAGCAAAATTTTTCACGAAGCGCCGGTAGTACCCAGCGAGGCCCAAGAACGCCCGTACATCTTTAGCGGTCTCCGGTGTGGGCCACTCCTGGATTGCAGCAATCTTCTCCTGCGATGGCCGGACTCCTTCGGCGGACACCACATGCCCCAGGTACTCGATCTGTTCCCGGAACAAGTGACACTTCTGGGGCTTCACCTTAAGCCCGTATTTCAGCAACCGGTCTAGTACCTGTTCCAGTCGGCACAGATGTTCCTCGAATGTTGGGGCGTAGATGATGATGTCATCCAGATAAATGAGAGTGGCCTCGAAGTTCAAATCCCCCAGACACCGCTCCATTAATCGTTGGAAGGTGCCTGGAGCGTTGGCCAGCCCAAACGGCATTCGATTGAACTCAAATAGTCCCATGGGAAGGATGAACGCTGTCTTAGGACGATCTGCTTCTGTCATCGGGACCTGCCAGTATCCGCTGGCTAGGTCTAAGGTGGAAAAATATTTGGCCCGACCCAGCACGGAGAGAGACTCCTCGATACGGGGAAGTGGATAAGAGTCTCGGACGGTGCATGCATTTAGCTTACGATAGTCCACACAGAACCGGAGCGTGCCGTCCTTTTTCCGCACCAGCACGATCGGGGCAGCCCACGGGCTCTGACTCTCGCGGATCACTCCCTTTTGTAGCATCTGGCCTAACAACGTCTTTACTTCCTGGTACATCTGCGGGGGAATCTGTCTGTACCACTCCCTGATGGGCACTGTATCTCCGGTCGGAATTCCATGTTCGATGGCCGTGGTACAGCCAAAATCATCTTCATGTTGCGCAAACACTTCAGCATAGTGTCCAAGGAGCCGCTGCACTCGCGAGACTTGTGATGGATCCAGACCCGGCAATTCTGCTCGCATATGTTCCAGAATAGTTTGACCTTTTCGTAACGCTATCAGCTCAGGATCCTGTGTAGACCGGACACTGACCATCCAGGGATCAGGGGAATCCACCTTTAACTGTAAAGTATCTGGAGGAGGCATTACTTCTAACGGTCGTAACACTTTGGCCATCTCACTTCGGACCCGTAGCACGACATCGTGTTCGTCCACATTCACACATCGCACTGGTACGGCCCCATTTTTAACAGTAGCCAGAGATCGGGCCACCAGCAGTCCTGTGGGCAAAGGGGACGTAAAGGTGGGCTCAACCTGCACTTGCACTCCTTCCAGAGGGATGCGAGCTCGGATGGGCAGGGATATAACAGTCTGTCCTGGGGGAAACGTCACTTCTGCTGTCGGGGAGGTGATTACTTTCCCTAGTATGTCTCCCTCCTGAAAGGTCTCTTGCACACGGACTTCCCTCACTAACTGTCTGAACACGGAGCCTTGAGGTGTACTGGTCCCCCACTGATTGAGTGTCTCTTGTGTGGTCTCCCCTAACAGCAAACTGCCAAAGTCCTTCAATACATTCATCCCCAAAGTCACGATATGTTGTGGGCTGGGATCCCCCCGTGTCAACACAACCCCCCGGCGGCCCAGGTCTTTCCCACATAAAGATATTTGCATCCAGGTGACCCCTTCCACTGGGATGGGCAGCTGATTGGCGGCCTGCAACCGGATTACGGGGCCCCATTGGGGTCTGACTGACACAGGGAAGTGTTTTCTAAAATAGGCCTCGGGCATAGTCGTGACTTGAGATCCGGTGTCCACCAGACAACGTACAGCCCGCCCTTCAAACTCTGCCCAAACCAGGGGGCAGCTGGCAACCAAATTTTCGGGACTTTCCCCACCCATCCACGGGGATTCTGACTCCGAGCGTCGTCCCCTTAGCTCGGAGTCCTCTAGTTTAACGCCCGCCGTGACGAGGCCCTCCCTCTCCGGGGGCACTCCCGTGCGAAATGTCCTGCCTCCCCGCAACCATAGCAAGCACCGGAGACCGGATAATATCCTGAACGAGCGCCACGAGCTGGACTCCCAGACCCTTGCCCCCGGGGTAGCTCCCTTGGGCTTCGCGCATTTTTTTTTACTTCGGCCAGTTCGTCTCGGATTTGTTTGAGCTCCTGCCGCATCTCCTGAACCCACGACGGCTCACCCCCTCCTGGTGCAGCGGTCTGGATAACCCGAGCCTCTCCTGTCAGGACCGTCACCCCCCTCTCTTGCTCCCGGGTGCGGGCCTCATTGCCTATGTCGGAGAAAGTCAGGCGCGGGTCGACCCGCACTCGTTCACGTAGAGCCTGTTTGGTCAACTCATCCCGCAGTCCCGTCACCAGTTGGTCGCGCAGGGTCACGTCGACATGTCCCATCCCCATACCATCTTTCCGCACGATTGCAATGTTTAGCTCTTGCAGAGCATTCATGTACTGAGTGACAGTCTCGCCCTCTTTTTGTCGCCGTCCAAACAACCGAGCCCGCAGCTCTCCCACGTCGGTGGGATCCCCGTGCGTCCCCTCTAACACATGTAACACCCCGGTAAAAGTATTCCGCTCTGTGGGGGGTCTCAACATCACTGAATCTCGGGCCTCTCCGTCTAATGCCATAATGGCTACCTCAGCTTCCAGGGCCGGGGTCATAGGATGCATTCTCAACAGCCCCCTCATCCTCTCAGTCCAGCTCCACAACAACATGTTGCTCCCATTAAACTTGGGCAAATTGTTTAACATGGCCCCCAATGAGAGAGAAGCTCTAGGCCCAGCCCCATCCTCCGTATCTTCTGGCTCCTTCTTTGGATCCTGCATCCTGCCGACTACGCCAAATGTAGAGACCGCAGGTAAAGAAGGATGCAGGGACAAATAGGAGCCAGAAAGCAAATAGCGTTTTTAACTTTCTTTTTAACTTCCAACCAAAAAGATAACAAACGTTTTCCACGCAGGGAACTTATATACAAGAACACAATCTCACAGTAAATCCCAATTATTATATGGCCGCCCTGAACTACACCCGTAGAACGCGGCAGCGCCTCACTAGTGACTCCCTACTAAGATAAAGTCAACAACGGTCACTTATCAGTGCTGGTTCAGCGATGTAGTCCTGACGGGGAGGCTCCGACAACGCCGTAGTCCTGATGGCGGAGGAAGGAGGTGTCTTCTGGCGACGGGCCCAGGCGTAGAGTCGAGTCCAGAATGTCTTTTGCGGTGCTGCGTTCCCTCCTGCAGGCGGACGTTGATCCGAGGTAACAGCCTCCCAGTCCAGAGAAGAGTCTTTTTGAGGAGGATTAGGAGAATAATCAGTATCAGTCACAGCTGAGACGAAACCATGCGAGTCTGTAGCACTCTCTGGCAAGTTGTTCTCAGGGAGCACGGTAATACTGTCCCTGAGCTGGTCAGCACTACCCCTCTGCCTGGGGGGTCGCTGACGACGAATGCGTCTCTTTTTGGGGGCTCCAGTAATTGCCCGCAGTGTCTGTTGCACGTTTTCCCCCTGCTTCCTGCAAGTCTCACTGCGGCCTGCACACTCACAACAACTGCGCTGCAGTTTCCTCTCCTCAGAGATTTCCCGCGCTTCTCTGCCCCTGCTTTCGCGCGTTTTGCTTTTTATCCTCTCCTCTCCCTGCGTCACTCTGCCTCCTGTCACATGAGCCTGGCTTCCCATGCACCCCTCAAATCCGTCCCCCGGAACCCCGACTCCCGGCAACAATGGTTCCACCCGTCTGCACAGCTCACCAGGTCCCTGTCCCCTACAAAACCATCACAAAAAATGAACATAATGCACAGCAAAGTAAAAACGACATTGCTGTGCATATGTTCAGTCTTCCATGACTTCTATTTTAGCTGCTTCGGAGTCTGGTATCCTTGAATTGATTTAAAAGAAGTGACTTATTTATTCTCTGGATGGTTTGAGATAGCTGCACACTGGCGGTAGAGCTCCCGCAAAAAAAATCCATCAAAACTGCCAATGAAGAGAAAGGAGAAAGACTACTCACTTTTCCCTGAAGCGAAAATCATTGGCGGGTCCACCAGCATCTTAAAAATGTCACGAGCATACACCGTTATAAGGAATAGGTATAGATAATGTTTTCTATCCTTACAAGACATTGCAGTTCTGTAAACCCGCACCAGGAGTTAGGTCTGATTGTTCTCTGACTGATAGCACATCTTCAGTGACTATACAATATGGGGAGTGGCATTGCTATAGTTTGATGTTTTTTTGTTCACTATGTCAAATTCATCAGATTGAAATTAGGGCACCATGTGAAGTAGTCCTTTAGTGATTACCCCTTGCTGATAAAACAGTGATTTTTTCATAACTAGAGCAAGCAGCCCAGTAAGTGACACATCGCTGTAATCAGGGTCTCTGTCTCTACATTATGCTGCTCTCAGATTAGGTGGCAAAAGTCTGCTGATAGATTCCCTTTAAGAAATGAAGGAAGCGTGACACTATGTTCTTCTGATAGAGGAAGCGTTATATGAAGGTTTCGTACATATCATAGCTCCATGTAACTGTTATATGAGAGTATACCTGAGCCCAAAAGTTGTAAGCTGTAGATACCAGCTAAAATAGGAGACAATGTTCAGTTGATCACAATGTGAAGATGATCTGCAGTAAAATTTGTTCCATGGAAGTGAAATGCGTTGTGTAATGAGCTTTCTGTTCTGTTTATAAAGGTCCATGACGCAGCAACTAATAAAGGTGAGCAATAAATGCTGCCACTACACAAGGCTTCAATTATGCATTTATCTTGTGGTTACACAGTTATTTGTCCTGGTTACTCGCCGACAGGTTGCAGTTCATGGTGTAGGAATTAATCCCATCTGGAAAAGAGAGGTTGTGATCGGTGTGTTTCTTGACCAGAACATTTTCGCTTAGGGAGGATTACACATCTCAGGTCTACTTACAACAGATCCGGCTATAGAGATGATAGGAAGGCTGACACTAGCGGCTGGCATAAGTAACACAACAAAAATTAACATGGATCTGACAAACTAAAAGACGTCTTTTATACAGGCAAAATGCTTCTTAAAATGTCAAGGGCAGAAATACAAGAATGTGTTCAAGTGGCTCTTTTCGTAAATGTTTCTGACATTCCAGGCCTGGCATTTCCATTTCATTGTGTGAATTAGAAACAACGCGATTTAAGAATGTCATACAAGTAGAATCACATAAAACTCCTAGTCTTCAGAAGCAATGTGGAGGTCTGTGTCCGCAGAAGATATGTATGCATAAACGAATAATAAAATAATACTATAAATATGGATGGATGCAGGAGCTTAATATCTACTATCTTAAAGACATGCAATCAATATAGAAGTCCTCGAGAACTCCTTCAAATTTACATTGGGACCCAATATAGATATACACACGTGGTCAAAATTGTTGGTACCCCTCGGTTAATGACAGAAAAACCCACAATGGTCACAGTAATAACTTGTATCTGACAAAAGTAAGAATAAATTAAAAAATCTGTGAAAATGAACAAATGAAAGTCAGACATTGCTTTTCAACCATGCTTCCACAGAATTAAAAAAAAACCATAAAACTCATGAAATAGGCCTGGACAGAAATGATGGTACCTTAACTTAATATTTTGTTGTACAACCTTTTGAGGCAATCACTGCAATCAAACGATTCCTGTAACTGTCAGTGAGACTTCTGCACTTCTTGACAGGTATTTTGGCCCACTCCTCAAGAGCAAACTGCTCCAGTTGTCTCGTGTTTGAAGGCTGCCTTTTCCAGACAGCATGTTTCAGCTCTTTCCAAAGATGCTCAATAAGGTTTAGGTCATGGCTCATAGAAGGCCACTTCAGAATAGTCCAATGTTTTCCTCTTAGCCATCCTTGGGTGTTTTTAGCTGTGTGTCTTGGGTCATTATCCTGTTGCATGACCCATGACCTGCGACTGAGACCAAGCTTTCTGACACTGGGCAGCACATTTCTCTCTAGAATCCCTTGATAGTCTTGAGATTTCATTGTACCCTGCACAGATTCTAGGCACCCTGTGCCAGATGCAGCGAAGCAGCCCCAGAACATAACAGAGCCTCCTCCATGTTTCACAGTAGGGACAGTATTCTTTTCTTGATATGCTTTATTTTTCCGTCTGTGAACATAGAGCTGATGTGCTTTGCCAAAAAGTTCAATTTTTGCTTCATCTGTCAATAGGACATTCTCCCAGAAGCTTTGTGGCTTGTCAACATGTAGTTTGGCAAATTCCAGTCTGGCTTTTTTATGATTTTTTTTTAACAATGGTGTCCTCCTTGGTCGTCTCCCATGAAATCCACTTTGGCTCATACAACGATGGATTGTGCAATCTGACACTGATGTTCATTGAGCTTGAAGTTCACCTTTAATCTGTTTAGAAGTTTTTCTGGGCTCTTTTGTTAGGGTACCGTCTCACATTGGCACTTTGATCGCTACGACGGTACGATCCGTGACGTTCCAACGATATCCATACGATATCGCTGTGTCTGACACGCAGCGGCGATCAGGGACCCCGCTGAGAATCGTACGTCATAGCAGATCGTTTGAAACTTTATTTCGTCGCTGGATCTCCCGCTGTCATCGCTGGATCGGTGTGTGTGACACCGATCCAGCGATGCGTTCGATTGTAACCAGGGTAAACATCGGGTTACTAAGTGCAGGGTCGCGCTTAGTAACCCGATGTTTACCCTGGTTACCATCGTAAATGTAAAAAGAAACAAACAGTACATACTTACATTCCGGTGTCCGTCAGGTCCCTGGCCGTCTGCTTCCCTGCACTGACTGTGAGCGCCGGCCGTAAAGTGAAAGCAGATCACAGTGGTGACGTCACCGCTCTGCTTTGGCCGGCGCTTACACAGGATGCAGGAGGAGTGCAGGGAAGCGGACGCCGGGCACCGGAATGTGAGTATGTGTTTTTTTTATTTTACGTTTACGCTGGTAACCAGGGTAAACACCGGGTTACTAAGCGTGGCCCTGCGCTTAGTAACCCGATGTTTACCCTGGTTACCCGGGGACTTCGGCATCGTTGGTCGCTGGAGAGCTGTCTGTGTGACAGCTCCCCAGCGACCACACATTGACTTACCAACGATCACGGCCAGGTCGTATCGCTGGTCGTGATCGTTGGTAAATCGTTTTGTGTAACGGTACCCTTACCATTCATATTATCTGTCTCTTTGATTAGTCATCAGTTTTCCTCCTGCGGCCACGTCCAGGGAGGTTGGCTACAGTCCCATGGATCTTAAATTTCTCAATAATATGTGCAACTGTAGTCACAGGAACATCAGGCTGCTTGGAGATTGTCTTATAACTTTTACCTTTAACATGTTTGTCTATAATTTTCTTTCTAATCTCCTGAGACAACTCTTTCCTTTGCTTCCTCTGGTCCATGTTTAGTGTGATACACGCCATGTCACCAAACAGCACAGTGAGTATCTGTAGCCCTATATACAGGCCCACTCACTGATTCCAAGATTGTAGACACCTGTGATGCTAGTTAGTGGACACACCTTGATTTAACATGTCCCTTTCATCACATTATTTTCAGGGGGACCATCATTTCTGTCCAGGCCTATTTCATGAGTTTTATTTATTTTTTTTAAATTCTGTGGAAGCATGGCTGAATAGCAATGTCTGACTTTCATTTGTTCATTTTCATAAATTTTTATTTATTATTACGTTTGTCAGATTCAAGTTATTTCTGTGACCATTGTGGGTTTTTCTGTCATTAAACGAGGGGTACCAACAATTTTGACCACGTGTGTACAATGCAGTGTGAAAATCGAGGGCATTTAATGGCATTGTTTGGTCACGGACATGATATTGTCCATAGCTCAACAATTTCACTCCATGCTCAATAATGCCTAACTGAGGTGACAACTTTTGATTTTGGAAGCTTAATACTATAGATGGCAGTGGTTCTTATTAAAACAGTAATTGAGGGGGTTAGAAAACTAAAGTTCATGTTAAATAAATACCTAGGATAATTAAACTTTTATTTTTTTTATAATTTTGTCCAGCATGGAAAGTTATGAATCTTTGAAAATTATTTTTATTAGGAGATATGTCTTCATTCCTGTAAAAAAAAAAACCTGTGCATAAGTGACTTCTAAACCTTTGGTTTTCTCAAGTTTATTTTATGTTGATACAACATGCTCATTTGGAGCAAAGATGATAGCAGCAATAGGTTAGCACTGATATCCTCCTCTGAGCATCCTGCTTATTATGAAAATCTTCTTCAGCAGCTCATACCCAGAGTTAGTGAGACACAGGTGCTGAGCCAAGCCATCATTGCTATTATCTGTACTCCAAATGAGCATGTTCTGATATTAATGCAGCTGGAAGCAGGAAAATAGACTGGGGAAAAGCAGGGGCTTGAAAGTCACATACATGATTTTTTAAATTACAAAATTAAGACAAATTTCCTAATAAAGTGATTTGCAAAGTTTCATAACTTCCCATGCAGGACAAAGATTTAAAAAAACAAAAAGAAATGTTTACTTACTCTTATTTTTTACGTATTCTATGTATTCGCCCATTTGGGATTTGGGATATATTTTAGGTTGGGTTTCCATGTACGGTAATTATGCCATCTGTATCAATTTACTTGTACCTCAAATGATGTCAAATCTACATCAGTTGTCATCAGGCTTTTTCATCAGCTTATAATGTAAAAGTAAGTAGCTGCAAAAGTAGTCACAACTCTAATTCTAAGACTGTGCAAACCGAGACTAGACAGTCTTAAAATGTGTCAAATTACAGTAATCAATGAAGTTCATGCTGTTTGTTAAATCTGTCTAATTTTAAGACTGTCTAGTCTGTTTATACCATCTATTGTGGCGGAAATGTGACACAATTTTGGTGCTTTTTTTGGCACATTCTGTTGCATGTTAAGCCATGCCTCTTTTCGGATGAGCCTTGTTTTTTTGGTGAGGCCATGTCCCCTGGTTGGGTTGGACAAGCCATAAAAAGCATCTAAAACAAAAAAATAAATACGGAGCAAATAATGAAAGACAGGGTTTTTTTGGTGAAGTTTGGCTGAATAAATATGTCTACTGGAATTTTCTGACCCGACTCTTTGGAAACTATAGAATTAGTTCTTACATCAGTTTCCCTTCAGCAAGTCAATGCTACACCATAGGGAAAAAGTCAGATAAGTGGAAACAAGGTCTTAAAAGTGCTGTCATACATCATGATGGCTACAAACACTGCACTAATCTAGCCAATAATTGACCACTGAATTGTACCGGTGTATGTTCAAGATATTGATGACCCATCCTTAGGACAGGTCATCGATACCAGATTGGTGGGGGTGCAGCACGTGGCATCCCCATTGTGCCGCGGCGGCCAGATATAAACCTTCAATGTGTAGCAGCTGTTGTCGTGTACTGCAGACTAGCTAGACACTATATTCTATACAACAGGATAGCAGCAGTTCTGCAGTAAACGTCAGCCACTGCTATACATTGAATGAAGCTGTGCAGTGCAGTTCCATTCAATCTATTTGTATCCAGTCACCACTGGAGAAAAGAAGCTAATCGGTGGAGGTTCCTGGTGTCTTTCACCCACCAATCTGCAATTCATGAACTATCCTGTGGATAAATCATCTCTTTTATGACCGGACAACCCCTTTAAGCAATAGCAAGCCCAATTTTTGAAAGCTATCTTGTTATCATCTCTGAGAAGTCTATTGATGAGCTTTTTGGGAAATTCAGTTCAGCAAAATTGACATTTAGCGGTACCTTGAAATTAAGGTAACGGCATAACATGTCCCCAGATGGAATCATAACCTACGGCCGTAGCATAACCAGAGATGAACAATACCTGAAGAATACAGGATAAAGTTACTTCCATTCCCCAGAATGTTCCATACAGCTAGAAATTGTCATGTTACTAACTCTAGGCCATCACCTTTCCAAATGGACTTTAGATCAGACATTGTTGGTTGCCCTGTTATTGACCCATGACATGTTTTATTGTATCAACTCTAATTCAGAAGTAATTATTGCCTAAGAATATATAAAAGTCAAACTTAACAATCTTTGTAAACTGACTGGACAAAATCCAAATTACTAATGCAGGAAAAACCAAAATGTAAAAAAAACCCCTTAAAATGGAATTTCTATGCTTACTGTCAGTGGCCATTACATATTTTTCACTTTACCAGTCTAACCACATATGAGTAATGAATACAGGTCCCCACCCTTTTACTCATTGTGGAGGTTGCTTATTTCCTTAGGGCAGTATGCAGTATTGATGCTTTTTTTTCTTAAAGAATCCTTCCCATCTATATTTTTTTTTTAATAAATGTGTGTATATGTGCACGTAATGTAGTGTAGTTCACATTTTAGTTTTTTGCTCCCCTTCTTCCCAGAGCTATAACTTTTTTTATTTTTCGGTGAATATGGCCATGTGAGGGCTTGTTTTTTTGCGGGACAAGTTGTACTTTTGAACGACACCATTGGTTTTAACATATCGTGTACTGGAAAAAAATTCAAAGTGCGGTGAAATTGCAAAAAAGTGCAATACCACAATTGTTTTTTTGTTTTGCTTTTTTAATATGTTCACTAAATGCTAAAACTGACCAGCCATTATGATTCTCCAGGTCATTACGAGGTCATAGACACCAAACTTGTCTAGGTTCTTTATCTAAGTGGTGAAAAAAAATTCCAAACTTTGTTCAAATCAAAAATTGTGCCATTTTCCGATACCTGTAGCGTCTCCATTTTTCGTGATCTCGGGTTGGGTGAGGGCTTATTTTTTGCGTGCCGAGCTGACGTTTTTAACGATACCATTTTGGTGCAGATACGATCTTTTGATCACCCGTTATTGCATTTTAATGCAATGTTGTGGCGAGCAAGAAAACTTAATTTTGGCGTTTTTGACTTTTTTTCTCATTACCCCGTTTAGCGATCAGGTTAATCCTTTTTTTTATGGATAGATCAGGTGATTATGAAAGTAGTGATACCAAATATGTGTATGTTTGATTTTTTTAATTTTATTTTGAATGGAGCAAAAGGGTGTGATTTAAAATGTTATATATTAATTTTTTTTATATTTTTAAAACTTTTTTTTTACTTTTGGCATGCTTCAATAGTCTCCATGGGAGACTAGAAGCTGCCATAACCCGATTACCTCTGCTACATACAGGTGATGATCAGATTGCCTGTATGTAGCAGAATTGCTGACTAGCTATGAGCGCCGACCAATGGGCAGCACTTATAGCATTCCGGCAGTGACAACCATAGAGGTCTGCTGGAGACCTCTGGTTGTCATGCCAACCCATTAGCGACCCGCGGTCATGTGACACGGGCACCGATTGGCAAGATTTCCAACGCGCTTGCCGTCAGAGTTTAACTGCAGCATTTAACGGGATTCATCCTGCGGCTATTAGCGGCACATGTCAGCTGTTCAAAACAAAAGGGTTTATGCCAAGTCCTAACTTAAGTTGATATTACCTCTTGATAGGATAGGTGATAACTTGCTGATCCCTGCAGGTTCTGAATCCCTACTGAACCCAATAGCACTGCTCATTTTAATATTGTGGCATTTGAGCAAGTGCACCACCTCTACATTTATAGGGACTGCAGAAAATAGGTGAGCATTCTACTTGCAGTAATGATACAATTAATGAAGCCCATGCTCAACTGCCACCCTGTTCTCTGGATCTATGGGAGCCCAATAGTGGGATCACCCAGGAGGACTACATACCAATTAATATTGATAGGTTCTTCCTAGTCTATTGAAACAGTGAGGCTGAATTTATACTATAGTTTTATGGAAATCCGACTTGTGATTTTATTCTGCACTAGAGTTGAGAACAAACTCTAAACACTTTGGGACATTTATTCTCAGAAATAATTTCTAGAGATGTTAAGAATGAATCAAAGGAGATTAACTTTTTACAGAACAAACGATCGATCCTCATTTTTGGTTCCTCTAATTGGGGATAGTCTGGATGATCTATAGACCTTACATTGTTTGAACCCCCCCCTTCCGAATTGTCTAGTTTTGAAGACTTAAATTTGATGTGTATGAGAAATGTAACTCACTAAAGGTGTCTGATGATGAATAATTGACCGATTTGTTTTCTAGTGGCTTTTGTATGAAATCAGTATATGGGGCCATACCGTGCTCTATGACGTAATTGCAGTATTATGGCTCTGGTACATTTGATACGCTGTGTTTGGACATAATAAGGCAGTTTGCAGAAGGGAAATGACTCAGTTAAAAATGACCATTTCCCCCAATACTTGCTCTGTCTTCAAGTCATTTTTTTTACAAATCTGCATTTTTTATATTTCTATTCAGCCCATATTCACACACTGTTTTTCAACTATAGTTGTGTTTAATGTCAATCTGTTTGATGACCCAGTCCTTGGTGCTGAGCAGCTTAATGTCCTATCCCTGTAGTCCAGCTTAAAAAGGTTCTCAAGCCTTAGGCTACAAGTCTGCAATCACTCTGTGTGACTGCAGACTTGTGAATCCTCACATCTCGCAGACTGCACACTGTGAGGATTCTCCCATGCAGGCCTAAAACCAGGCAATACCTTTAAGCTCTTAAGTTAGTATCTTTGATGCACAAATCCCTGGTGTCCACTGGTACGATCCTCAGCAGAGATTTAACTAGAAACTCATAAAAAGAATTTGTAACAAGGGTGTCCGAAGTAATACATGCTGTTTATTGAACTCCTGTCCAGTTATGTAACATTGCAATTCTAGATCCACTTAGGCAGTGCACCCAAGAGCACACCCTCTGCAACTTGTGTCCATGGTGCAAATTCTTTGTCATCCAGAAGTTTCCTACCCAAGTCTCTGCCTGGTATTCTGCCATGTAATATTACATTACATATATTGTCATAGAGAAAAAATAAAAATCCATGCAGACTTCTCCAGAAGGGGACATATCACCCTCACATTGAACATATGGGATTAATTATAGCTGGGGAAGAGAGAAACTAATTATAACTGGGGAAGTGAGATATGACATGTCAACCTCCATTGAAGTAGGGGCCTCCTGCAGTTAGCAGATATTTACCACCGGAGATTTGCTCTAAGAGCCAAACACTAAGACTGGGATCTGTTTACACAGAGGTGGGGAAAGTACATGTCCCAGGTTAGAGTTTCCTCTGAGAAAAGGATTTTGATTTTTCTGAGACATTTTGTAGCTAATGGTCAGTGATGAATATTGGGGTTTGCATCTATCCAGTATTTATGGGAGATATATTTTCGGCATCGTAGTGAAAGGATGAAAATAACACAATCAGTCACATCACTGTAAGGCCATTCAAATGCCTCCAACTTAATAACAGTCTGATGGATGATGCAATCCAGGCCATGTTTCATCTCTATATAAAGGTAAAATCGTAATAGGAAACATAACATTAAATATCTACTGCATGGGACCTCCAGGGGAAAAGATATCCTGCAAGTTGGGGATCTTATAAAATTCTGAAAGACCCAGTACTTCCCATTACTAGTCCTGCATGTGAGCTCACTAAGGGTAGGTTTGTGGGCATAACCTTGATCTAATAAAAGCAGAATTTGGGATTGGTCATTTGTCATCTCTGGAAGGTACAGCTTGCTGCGGGTTCTGTCCATTTTCCTAAGGAGTACCTCACTCCACTAAGCTCTAAGCCATTTCCATTACATCAGGTTTAGTAATTCTCTCTTGTTATTCCTTTTTATCCTATGTGATTGTATATGCCATAGTGTTTGTTCCCATTATGTAGCATCTTTGTAATTTTTTTAATAAAATCTGCCTACCTTTTCTGAATAAATATTTACATTTTAATAGCTCTGTTCCTTTTGCTCTGTAAACCGCACCCCTGAAGTCACATGCTACCTTGTAATGGTGTGCAATCAGCCTGTATAAACAATTGGTGGCAGTTAGTGGTTTCTTTTTGTTATTGCGGAGTTGGCAGTTACCGTACAGGGGTATATATATATTCCCTGTGTTGGAATCAGAGGTGTATATACCATACACTCACCGTGAGTTCCCCAATAACCGGCCTATCAGTGGAAGCAGCCACGGCCACATCCATCATTCGTCAGTCAATAGTGTAATTTTCCTGACAATTGGAGACAGCGGAGTTCTGTTCCCTTGACAAATTGGTGTCAGCAGTGGGATTTGTGTGACCCCCCCAGCTGTTATCCTTGACATAGATAATTAAAATAACTACCAGTGACACTTTACCTTATAGCATCAGTAAACTGAACAGTCAAGGTCAGCTATTGTTTCTCAGGCAGGGAGCAGTTAAGTATATTTGACATGAATATATCTTCCAATGTTTGCAAAGCAGGCGTAACTGACACAAAAACGTCCGTACGATCCTCCATATTAAGTGATTCATCTGAAGTCCCAGTTCTGAAGTTCTTTGTATATTCATGTATTTGTGAGAAAAGACTCAAGGTGAATTACATAGTAAAGGTGAAAGGTGGAAATCCTAAAAAAGTGAAACTGTTGGAATGTATTACCGCCATTGGCACCGTATCCACTCTTATATTCTTGTATAGTAATGGTGAAAAAATGCAAGGGAGAAATATTTGGGATTGTTGTCTGTAGCTACTGGAACGAGCATAAATTTTTATTATTAAGTTTAAGGAACAAAATCTGAACTGTGATTGGTTGCTATCAGCAGCAAGGTAAATTTGTATCCAATTTTTTTTTTTTTTACATGAATTGCTTTATGTGTATGCTAAGGACTGCAACACGAGGCTGGCTTCAGAAGTGGAGATTTAGTTCTTACTGCCCAGGCAAGAATGCAAAATTCATATACATATCCTCACTCACTAAAGGAAGGAATACCATGCTGCACCTAATGCACCAGAACCAATGAATTTGAGTATAAAGGAAAATGTAAGGTTCAGGTTGTCTATTATTTAGGCTTAGCTATATTTTTCTTTGAACCCCTTTAAAGCACCAGTGCAGAATTTTTTTGTTATGGTGCTACTAACACAAGATCCCCATGTCCGTATAACTGTTTTTTTCAAGGTGTCTTCTATTATTAGAGTAAAATAAATAAACAACATACATAAAAACAAATAATATTAATAAATATATCAAAATGGATAATAATCTAATAGAGTCAGCAAATCTTCTCTTATTAAACCTGCCTCTAGCTCGTCCCTCCTTCACCTCCCATTTCCAAAGAAATTTGGCAGTTGACAGTTGTTATTGATATTTTATGGCCTATAAAAAGTCTCATTACCAAGGTTTCAAAACCAGTGATCTGTCTCAAGACCTTCGCAATCTTATTGTTGCAAAACATACTGATGGCATTGGTTACAGAAGATTTTCGAAACTCCTGAAGGTTCCAGTGAGCATTGTTGGAGCTGTAATCCGAAAGTTAAAAGAGCAGCAGTTACCGATAGATTTCAGCTGGTGTCATGACTTTCCATGGCTTTTTACACCTCTCTTTCTTCATTTGTCCAATACTTTTTCCAGTGTCATTTCTAATTATTACACATAACTTAATGTATGTGGGTCACCCACCAGGGCCTGGGGTACTCGGCACCGGGTCCGGTCGCTTTTAAAGGGAATGTCACGGTGGCTGCGACCAGGTCCGTGCCCTGGGTGCCCAATTAAAGGGGAACGGTCTTTTAAGGGGAATTGTGAAAGTCTATTTTCGTGATGCCACCTGTGGTTCTCAGTCAGTAAGGCCGCCGCCGCTTAAAGGGGTCCTCTGGGGTGATGGTATGGCGGCTAGATGGTGATGCTTCCCACAGGTGAAGCGGGGTCCCCAGGGCTCCCAAGGTGTATGGCAGGGATGATGTGTTGTCGGTAAATAACAGTGGACTCAGGGTTGCAGTCTTTACCTGGTTTACTGTTGGTAGCAGGCCACAGTCCAAGGTTCCGGCAACAGGTACAGAAGAAGTCCAGGCAGCCTGGAAACAAGTGGAAATCCCCTTGGCAGGTCAGGTTGGGAGCCTTCTACATTGCGCTCACTATTAGTCTCTTGCTACCTGAAGTGTCCTAACAAGGTCCTCATTCTTCCCTGTCCTGGGACAGTGCGTGTATGGAAGGCAGCTTGAGCCGTTCCTACTGGTGTCTCTGCATGGTGACTCCAGGCTTCAGAATGCTGCTGTACCACAGGTGTTGTATGGGCAGTTTACGTATAGTCCTATGCCCTAGCTGTCTGTCACGTGACTTATAGTCTCCCACGACCTCGGGCTCCCGGTTACCGGTTTCTGCGCTCTGGCTCACAGGAGGCCACTCACAGCCTCCCTGAGCTCCTAATCTCTCCTCTCTCCTCTGCTCCTTTCCCTTCAGTCTCTGCTCCAGACTAAACTCACTCCTCCTCCAGACCAGGATCTTTATTCATGGAAGCTGCCCTGAAACCGGGTTTAGAGCTCCCCCTCCTGGCCTGGATTCAGAAGGTGTTGTGTGTGTGGTTACCTGCCAAAGAAATCACTCTTGTTTCCAGGCATAGCACTACCCTCCCCGAGAGGAAGGTAACACTATTGTGGTACCCGAACTCCTGGGGTGCCACAATCGTACATCTATGGTCTGATTTTTTTTTTTTCCTGTGTGGATTGGACAGGTTGTTATTTCACCCTCTGTGTGTAATATATATATATATATATATATATATATATATATATATATATATATATATATATATATATATATATATAATATAAAAGATGAAAATATTTTTTCTTTTTTGGCTAAAGTATAAAGGAAATGTGTCATCTTTAACTTTATCCCTTTTAGGCTACGTTCACATTTGCGTTGTGCGCCGCAGCGTCGGCTCCGCAACGCACAACGCAAACAAAAACGCAGCAAAACGCATGCACAACGCTGCGTTTTGCGCCGCATGCGTCCTTTTTTTCATTGATTTTGGACGCAGCAAAAATGCAACTTGCTGCGTCCTCTGCGCCCGGACACGGGCGCCGCAGGGACGCATGCGGCGCAAAACGCAAGTGCGACGCATGTCCATGCTCCCCCATGTTAAATATAGGGGCGCATGATGCATGCGGCGACGCTGCGCCGCCCGACGCTGCGGCGCCGACCGCAAATGTGAACGCAGCCTTAGAGATCATTTCATCTTCAGCTTGCTTATCTGTTCAAAATAATAGTAATTTTGAACAGGGGTGACTAAACTTTACATGCCACTATTTATACGTGGGCACCCCTGTTAAAAATTACTAATATTGTGAACAGTTAAGCAAGCTGAAGATGAAATGATCTCTAAAAGGGCTAAAGTTAAAGATGACACGTTTCCTTTATATTTTGGGCATCCATTGACATTATATATATATATATATATATATATATATATATATATATATATATATGTATATACATATACACACATAGTGTGTATTGATATATATTATATAGTGACCGTAGCTTTTTATACAAAGGCCCGGCCTGTAGTTAAATAGTCCTTCAGTAATCTCTAACTGCTTGTTGCCAAACATAAATATTTTTGGTGCTTCTAGGTATTTTTAATTTTGTGAGGTACATTCTAAATAAAGCTGAGGTTTGCAGCCCACAGTGACCCATCTATAATGGGAACAGTATTAGCACAGTAAATATTATGATGCTTGGAACCCAGTTTAGAAACGAATATGCTAGGTGATATAGTAAAAAGGCTACATTAGAAAACAGAAGTTTTATACTAGTCTAGGAATGTTTACCTTTTTTCATTTGATTTCAATAAAATATTTGTCAGTTTACACAGATTGGAAATTGACTGATTTTTTTTTTGTTATTGAAAATCTGTACATGTCAGGGAACGCATAGTCACTTTAGTGGCCACTGGCTTCACGCAGTTTTGAGCTGCATTGGGTTTTGGTTTGGAAGATTGTTTTTTCTATGTCAGTTCCTGATCAACAGTTACTGTAGTTCTTCCATTTGAAAACTGACAGATCTTTAATCAAGGATGTAAAGGAAGTTTATGTGCATAAGGCAAAGGATCTCTGCAATGTTATAGTAACAGACAACAGATTGATAATCCAGATTGATAATGCTTTTGGCTTGTAGGCTGGAACTAGTGACATCACCATACCAGCCAAGTGATGCCCATGGTGTGTAATATGAACCTGTTGACAGATTCACTTGTAACTATAGGGGTGCAGAGATTACCAACATGCATCTACCCAAGTGTCTGTATCTGAGGAGATCTAATTGCTTCTTCCAACAACACTTATATAAATATTATGTAATAGTTTTTTGCAGTTTTTGGATTAGAGGCCAAGTCATTCCTTTGGTGAGGTATGTGATGAAGAAGAGTGATCTGCAGTTTCACAGTGAATTGACTAAAAGGTATGTACATCCTTTCACAGTTGAGCAATTGCTTTGCTCTATCCAACCTACATGGCATCTCCTGCTCTGTTTTTGAGCATGTGGGAAGTCACTATCGACAAAGCCAAAGATCCTGGAACCAAGGCACCAGATGCTCTCCTCTTGTTTAACAATTTATTAGTAACTTATGGCTTAAAAAAGGCCCTGGGTGACACGAAACGTTGCATGCAGTTTTAATCTGTGCATACTGTTACTACTAAACTATTCAACTGGACGAGAGCATCTATTGTCTTGGATCCTGAATCTTTGAATATGCTGACAACACTGTAGAGGGTTGTACCAAGTTTGCATGGACTACAGAGTAGTGAACAGGAATACATCATTTTCACATGTCCAGAGAATCACAAATGGGCTCGTTTGAATTAACAGAAAATATAGATGTTCCTTGTCCTCCCAGTACAAAAAAATATGCAAAGTCCCTGACCAGCTTCCCTGCCACTGCTGAAGAAGAGAATCTCCACAGCATGATATTGCCACCACCTTGATTGACTGTGGGGATGGTATTTTCAGGGTGATGTGCAGTGTTCATGTTCCGCTGCACATAGCACTTTGCATTTAGCACAAAAAAGTTCTACTTTCGTCTCATTTGACCAGAGCACCTTCTTCCACATGCCATGTAGGGGACATAGATAACTTGTCGAAGAAGCTGTGCTCTCTCTGTTTGGGGTGACATCTATGTCTATAAATCTAAGAACATTTTTGGTAATAATTGTGCACTTTCACTGGGTCACAGTAATGCTTCGTACCGGTGATAAATGATTATTCATGTGTCCTGTATGTTCAGTAGTAATTTTCGAGTAGGAGATTCCTGTGTGTGGGCTTGGCTTTTTGCATGGAGTTGGTAATTAAGTTTGGGGCTTGGCTCTGAATTTCTGGAGGCTTGTGAGCTGAAGATCCTTGTGTGATTGGATTTGTCATGACCTGTAATATGTGTAAGGGGCCTGAGGGACTGCACATTTGACTTTACATGTGCATTGTGGAGACACTTAAGGCACAAGTCTACTAAAAGGATTGTCATTGTCATTGTTTCCGAAAATATCTAGTGAGCAGATCTTTAGTTTATTGTGGGAGGAAAGTAATTACGCTGCGAACACCTATATTTTGGAGGGTGCTTCCATTTAAGAAGCATACAAGCTATAGCATTGCTATGACACCTTATACTTAAATCCGTCTAGGGCTGTAACTTTTATGCTTCAATTTACCTGTGCACACGTTAGGTGGAAATAATTTAAGCAGGTCGCCACTTAGTAGGGTTCCATGATTTATATATACATGTTGTTGACTGCATCTTGCTGCCCGATACCATTTCCACTTGGCTTTTGTTGCTGCTCCTGGCTATATGTAAACATAGACATTTCCCTTGCTGAATGTTATTTGTTTTTTATTGTTGAAGGATTTAACCCTGAGAGGTTAACATTCCCAGAATAGTCCAGCAAGGCCCATCCTGTGATGAGCACCTCACTGTCTATGGACTTTGCACATACAGCGCCTGGTGTGGGAAGGGTAAGCTGTGCTGTGGGTGGGGTTAGCTTTCTCAGCTCTGCTTCATTCTATATTTAAAAGCTCTGATTGAGTCAGAACGGCTGTACCCTGTAAACAAAATGATACATCATTAGATTCAGCTTCTCTTTACCTATATCATGCTGCTCTCAGATGAGGTAGTAAGAACCTGCTGACAGATTCCCTTTAAGGTCCCCATTCAGCCATTTAGGTAGGAAGATCTAATGTATATTGAGGTCTCCCCATTCTCCCCTGACAGATGAGGACAGGGTAGAGAAGGATCATCATCAGTTGGAATGCTCAATTCTTTTTTTCCCAGACGAAACAAGCCGCCAGCAGAGGAGTCTGACACCAGCTTTATTTCTTGGAAACACATTACCTCAGGCAAGCCAAGCACTCATTTGTATGTGGAAATCAGGAAAGATAATTGTTTGCCAAATGAACGTTCATCGTGGGTTATCCCATGTGTATGGCCAGCTTTAGAGTGAACATGTGTATGGTCAGCTTTTATTTATAGACCTTTTTCAATTTAGATAACATGATTAACAAGAACTTTTTTGCAAGGAAAAAACATGTTTAATAAGTATGTATATCTCAAGGTCCCCAGGCAACTTCCCCTTACTGGTAAGCACCTTTAGGCCGGTGTCACACGTGCGAGTGCAATGGGAGAAACTCGCATGAGTCTCTGGCCTCTATACCCGGCACTGCTGTCAGCACTCGGGACTGGAGCGTGTGGCTGCATGTATTTCTAGGCAGCCACACACTTCGGTCCCGAGTGCCGGCAGCATTGCCGGGTATTGATGCGAGTTTCTCACACTGCACTTGTAAGTGTGACACCGGCCTTAAGGACATGTGATCTGTTGCATGCCTGGAAGAAATGTAGCTGAGTTGTGTGTGTGTTGCAGCTGAGCTGTGTGTGCAGATGTAGCTGCTCTGTGCATGTACTGTGCATGCAGCTGTGTTGTGTATAAGTGTGATCTTCAGAGAGGTTAAAATCTAATCTTAAGAGGAATTACTAGCTAATATAGGGGAGTCTGAAAAGCCCAGCATATCTGTGAGCTTACAGCTTCAAGGGAGCCTGTCATAGTCCCCAAATGCTATGAACGTGCAGATATAGGCTTAATCTTCATGTAAATAGAATCCCAATGCTTCCCGGCTGCCATACTGAATGAAGTTATTCCTTCTTGTAGCCGCCGGCTTTCAGTCATAGAGACAGTGCTGTATTCATGGCCCTGGCACTTTGACAGCTCCTTTTGCACAGATGCACTGCAGAGTGAGCTGTCCGCGTTCTGGAGCATGCTTACACTCACACTTACTGTGTACTGAGCGGTGACTGCAGCTGCTCTGGCACTCCTCTATGACTGAAAGTCGGCAGTTTCTGGGAAGAGTAAAGCTAATTTTTTTCCACTACCTGCACATTCTATAAGGCACCCAGACAGCATTGTAATGCTACTAGTCTGCAGATTACCCGTATATCTACAGAGTAATAGCTTTTGGGAACATGACAGGCTCCCTTTAAAGCTTTGTTTTCAGTGGAAACGTTGTAATGCTTTATGTGTCCTGTTTTGGCCCTGGAGGAAAGCCAAACGCTTATTGCCAGATTCCTTCATGAAGGGTCACCACAACTTTCCTGGGTGCCTCAATGTATTTTAACAGCCCTAGATGTGTAATTTCTTATATACCTTCCATTTTCAAAGTAAGGCCTTGTCGAAACTCCTGTTACGTCTTGTGAGAACACGTCAGATCTCCCTGTGGGGGCTCTGGACTCTGACTAGACGTAACAAACACCTGACCTTTTCTGTGTTGGCTAGTGGTGCTCTAGCTTCTGTCACCACTTCTAAGCATGCATAATACAAAAAAACTTTTTGTGTCGAATGTTCAGAAGCCAAAAAATGCATCTCCACTAACCCTGAACCCTCAATCTTTGTTATATGCATGCGCCATCACACTCGGTGTGAATGGAGGGGAAGCCAAAGTAACCACTACAGAGAAGATGGAAAAACCTAAAACAGCAATGGAGTAGGTAGCGGGGGTGATCATGGGAATAACCGAAAGGCGTTTGCGATTCCATCAGTATTTTTTGCTGTTAATAAGGAGGGGAATATTGTCATTGGGTTAAAAATAGAATAAGTCACACATTATCAAAAGCAGAACTTGCATAAGTTGTGTCTTGTGTTTTTACCTTGGCTTATGCCTATATTGAAAAGAAAAGGAAGGCCCTCGTCCTCTCTTCCAACTTTTTAGCTACCTATAGAATGCTTTTCCAATCTCTACTGAGTTTCCATACATATGGTTTGGGTCACGCGCCTGTGGAGGTGACTGCGTTGTCTTACGTAACATTAAACACTCCTTCCATCTTTGTCAGATGGCTCTTATACCGCCCGGAGCAGTGTTTTGGGTTATGTCCTGCTGAAGTTAATTGGCAGCTAAGTGAAAACCAGACAAGGCAGTTAGTTGCTGCAGAATATTGTAGGAGGTATGGTGGCAACATGTACTTCAATTATAATAACGCAGGCACATGCTATAAATTCTCTGAGGGATTTATTATTATTTTTGGCACTCAATTGGACACACTGTATATGAGCCAAAGATGCATCGTAGTTAATGCAATACTGAATGAAACACCAGGTTTAGTAATTCTCTTCATTGGCTATTGCTTCATACTTTCCTCGTCTCATAAGGTTACAACAATTCTAACCAAAAATCGTAAATTTGGACTCATCCGACCAATAAAAAAGTGGTGTCTGATTTTCACTGCCAGTGATTGTCGTGTGAATTGCCGTCACAGACAGCAATGTATTGGAGTCTATTCCTAATCCAATGAATTACACAGGTCAAAAGCTGTTTGATTATTTTCATCTAATTTCCATGTATTTTGGTGTGCTGAAAACGAAAAAAAAATATTGACAAAAATCCTGGATGTCAGGATTTGCCACAAAATGCAAAATTCTCTTCAAATTTAGTATGTTTTTCTCAATTTTTTTTTTTTTTATCTTAGGGTTTTGAAAGTCAAAATTACTATTAATTAATTCACATCAATGCATTAAAGATATACAAGACCCTGACTACAAAAAAATCATCGGACGAATGCTGAAAGCATTTCAAGCTTTAGGTTGCCTGATGAGTTTGAAAGTGCATTTCCTCCATTCCCATAGTTACTTAAATTGTCAGAAAACGTGATGTCCTATGACAAAACGGAGGTCATTTTCGGATTCAGCGCACTTAAAAACATAAAGATTATGTGGAATAACCAAAACAGCTCTTGAAGTAAATTTTTTTGCAGACCTGTGTTATAAGAGAAATATAAAGTTTAAAATAAAGTCCCCTTAAATAAAAAATATATAAAATGTTTTCTTTTAAAACACTTAATTTGTTATACTTGTATAATTATATACTAATATACTTGAAATTACTCAGCATTTTGGCTGCATTTTGCTTTTTAATTATGTTGCATGGTTTTAGTAATAATTACATGATGTCTCAGTACGTCCTGGGCTTGGGATCCAAGGTTTTTGGGTCATGGTACACAGCAGTGAAATCTTGTTCCATCGCACTGGATGATCACAAGCATGTTGGTTTTGCAGTTGTCAGCTAACAGGAGGAGGGGCCAGCATTAATAACTGCCCAGGAGGAGCTGTCCCTGTCTTGGGTACATTACTGAACTGATAAGAGGGGTAAGAAGAGTGAATACAAGGGAGTTGCTTTGCAGAAAAAGACACAGGCCCCAATTCATCAAAGCTTTTACTTAAAAAAACTGTAATAAAAAACTTTGAAAAGTGGCAAAATTTTGTTTGTTGTGAGGCTGCGTTCTGGGGTAGGTAAGCTTTGGGAAGTCTATGTGGGCTGTGAATAATGGCAGCCTTGTTGGGAGCCAAGAAGCCTTAGGTTACAATAGACTTCATGAATGTGGGAAGATTTAATGAGATCAGGCAGTTATGTGTCACCTAAGGCAACTTTCACACTAGCGTCGTACGACGCACGTCGCAATGCGACGTTGCGACGTACCGACGCATACTGTGCAAGCGCCGCACAATGGGGGCAGCGGATGCTGTTTTTCAACGCATCCGCTGCCCCATTGTGAGGTGCGGGGAGGCGGGGGCGGAGTTCCGGCCGCACATGCGCGGTCGGAAATGCTGGACACGACGCACCAAAAAACGTTACATGCAACATTTTTTGGTGGCGACGGACCGACGCAACACGACGCAACTGTCGCACGACGGTTGCGACGTGTGGCAATCCGTCGCGATCCGTCGCTAATACAAGTCTATGGAGAAAAAATGCATCCTGCAAGCACTTTTGCAGGATGCGTTTTTTCTACAAAACGACGCATAGCGACGTGCAGTGCACGACGCTAGTGTGAAAGTAGTAGGAACCAGTGACTAGTGTCTCTAGGAATGTTGAATGCCATGTGAATGCCATGTTCAGAGCCATTAATTTACCAAAGGGAGTGGTAGAAGGGATTGTCATAAGGGTATACTCTTGATACATGGAGCAGGTATGTGGGTAAATCCTCATCCTGGAAAGTTGAATTGGTGACAGTGCACACAGCACCGAACCGTGTTCTTTAAACATTGACCAGTGTCTAAGTCATATTTCCTAGTCGAGATTGAAAGTCGAGTTGAGTAAAATCAAGCTGAAATTGCATTACAAAGTATTTGTTTCTTACCACCCAGAGTGGTCGGCAACCATCAAGCATACTATGCCTTTCTTTGTGATCTATAACCACTAAGCGTCCTGGACTCTGCACAAAGTAAAGATGTTTATTCTACTAACACACTCTGCAAGTGTTACTCTGAAAACAAATGTTTAACCGACTTGTACAAATGTTCACATAACTACTAGGTGGGGCAGAGATCTGAGTACCAAAGGGTATTTGCCCCCTGGGTCCAAAAATAGAAAACCAGCCTAGTTTGTGGGGCTTATAATCCAAATATTTTGCATATTTTCATTGTTTTCTCATACTAGCAGTCTACATCTTTGTGCTCTTGGCAATCTTTCGCGTTTCCTTACAGTAGTCGCTGCAATGTGCAGAATTTGATTTGAAGAACTAGATTGACAAGATAATTGTTTGGTGCAGCCTAGAGTTTACCTCTAAGGTAAAGAATAGAAGATGTAAAACCCTTTTTGACATGGCAGCCTCTAGACAAGGCTTACCTAAGCATTATTTTACCCATGGTATTTGAAAAAAAATACGTCTTTTCTCTTCCAATCCCACATCTTCCCCAGAAGCAGAATTGCAAATTGAGGTTTGTTCGTCAATATATTTTAAGTTTTACCTCTTTTTTTTCCAAATCCTAACCCTCTGCCATTTTTTTTGAAAGTTGACTGGACTTCATTTGTATCAGTGGCCCTTCAGCAGGATGCACCCACCCAACCAACCACTCCAAAGACTCAGTTCACCCATTGCAAAATATATGTCAGCCCTCTCTTCCCCCATATCATATGTAATTTACAATATTGATGCATTTTTGCATCCATTATGTCAAGGGTTCACAACTCCAGTCCTCAAGGGCCACCAGCAGATTATGTTTTCAGGATTTCTTCAGTATTGAACAGGTGATAATTTAATCACCTGCAGAGGTGATGATTCCAACATCTTGGGCAATGCTAAGGAAATCCTGAAACCATGCACTGTTGGTGGCCCTTGAGAACTGTAGTTGTGCATCTCTGTTCCTGGTGAGTGATCTGACACCAGACCAAATAGGGGTCACGGGATATCCTGTGCAACGATCGGAAGGGGCCCCATCAGTGTACAGGCAATAAGTTTTGATTCTGGGAACACACTGGCTACTATATCCATCCATATGCAATAGCATCCCACCTAGAAACAGAATTTTACCCCTTAACTTTGGCTATACAGAGAATTTGGAGCCATTTATCCGGTTCGTTGATATTGGGTGAATCTGTCTAAATTTAGTGGGTGTTCATAAAAAAATTTTTCATACAGTGCCTAAATGATGTGATACAGTATATGCAGGGTGGGCCATTTATATGGATACACCTGGGTGGGCCATTTATAAAGTTGCATCCAAAATTGCTGACTACAAAATGGCCGCCATGGTCACCACCTATCTTGAAAAGTTTTCCCCCCTCCCATATACTAATGTGCCACAAACAGGAAGTTTATATCACCAACTATTCCCATTTTATTTAGGTGTATCCATATACATGGCCAACCCAGGTGTATCCATACATGGCCCACTCTGTACATCAAAATATGCAGGCAATATAGCACGTACAAGAAATGCTGCCGAATCAGCCTCAGGACACATTTTTCTAGACAAACAAGTTTGTTCATAGCTCTGTATGTAGTGGTCTGACGGAAATAAATTACATATGAGATAGTGTAAGGTTGTTTTGAGGTTGCATTACATCTCTGGTGGTCTAGGGTCAATTAGGGGTTTGAAATTAATATTTTTGGTGGTCTGGAAGATGAAAGGGTAAGACATAAATGTCATTGCTCAGACCAATAAATTTGTATCTATGTAGATAACATGAAAAAACATGAAGCTGTTTTTACAGTGCAGTTGATCAGCCCTTCTGATGACTCACTCAGCAAGCAGCGCTGCCGGCCGCCTCCATAGTCAGTCTTCTGGTAGAACCCACAAGAACGTCCCAGGGGAGACTGATAATGCATTGAAGATTTTGGATGAGTTTTAATGATCTTGAGTCACATTGTCCACATTGTCCCTCATTTGTTTTCAGGCCATGGGCAGAGGAGAATAGTTGATAATACCACAGTACACAACTAGTAGAGTTTTAATATTAGTTTCTTTAACCCTTAGTGACCAAACCCAATTGTTCAAACATCTACAATATTTCAGTAAACCCCAGTGATTCTGCGCTTCTGTTTTTCCTGATACATTGTACTTTATGTTAATGGTAAATTTAGGTTGACCCGTTTTCCATTTATTAAAATATGAGAAATTTTATGAAAATTTTGAAAGCAAATTTTTCAACTTTATATTTTTAATCCAGATAATCATATCACACAAAAAAGCGAATAAAGAACATTTCCCATATGTCTATTTTAAATGAATAGCATTATTTATTGGCCCTTACATTTTGTTAGTATGTTAGAAAGGTTAAAACTTTAGTCACAATTTTTTATTTAATCAAGGACATTTATATATTTTTTTAAAGAACATAGGAAGTGAATTAAGGGTGTCTATTTACTGGAATATACCCAAAAGTGATACCATTTTAAAAATCGCACATCTCAAAGTATTCAAAACTGGTATCAGGAAGTATGTTTGCCTTTTGGTCCTTCCTTTCACAAGAATTAAAGAAGTTATAAGGGATTATTTAATTTTTTCTCACGGGTAGTTGCTGCCCAGAGCTGATTTTTGCCGGCTCAGAGCGGTCACGAACCACTACTGCCATTTATTCTGCGACTTGATGTCATGTTGACAGAGCAGTGGCTTCTCATCCACTTTGCTTTACTGGCTGTGCGTGACTGGTGATGTCATGCTGATTGACAGCCGACTCCTCTGTCAATCAGCATGATGTCGACAGGGCAGTCCGGAAGAGGTGCCGATCAGAACACGCAGGTAGTAATCTACCAACTGCCTGTCAGTTCTTAGCTCAATAGGAAAGAATTACAATAGTCCCAGAAAACCCTTTAACACAAAGTAGAATGAAAAATTGTAAAATTATTTATTTACTGCTCGTAACAGGCCACCATAGCTGGCTGACCCAAAAGTCATTACCTGGCTTTGGGTTACCATGATGACAATCGAAACCACGCAAGCGTACTCTCAAGGTGCCATTAGGATTAACCTTGGAAAGATGCCGCTTTTGCTATTGCCAGCAGCACTTAGGCAGCTAAATGACCACAATTGATGCTAACGGTGGTCGTGGTCGGGTTTCAGCCATAGTATACAGCTGACACTTGTTGCATTTTCATTCATCAATGGGTCATTATTCTATTGTTCCTCAGGTCAGTAAAAAGATGTATTGGCAGTCTGTGGTGAATGCTAGGATTATTTCTGTATTATTTTAACCAGTTACAGTATATATGGACTTCAGGGTGACTTGACACCTTAGTGAAATTAATCAGCAATATATTTTGGGCCTCGAAACAAAATTATATTCATAGTTGTAGGTACATCTTAATAATTTTAACTGAGAACTCAAAAACTCTTTGAACGACACCTACTTTGACTGTTATCAATGTGCAGTGTCATGATGGAGATCACGTAGATTTATTGTCCCCATGATAATCCTAACAGATCAGAAAGGTAGTGACACAGTGTTTCCCCAGCATAGAGTTCGAATCACACTATTGTATGGCATCCTACGCGAGAGAATCGGATTCGAAATGCTAATGACCCTCGGCTCCCGCTCTGCTGCAAGCGTGAGCCGAGTGTCATGCACTGATCCTCTCTCATGAGAAAATCGCAGCACAGGTGCGGAGGAGATGGAGAAAGTAATTTCTCCATCTCCTCCATTGTCTGTCTTGGCGTATATCAGACTGCACTGGGATGACATCTGACTGCAGTCCGACTGTGTAGACTTGTATGGGTGCGTGTGACCCAAGTCTCACTGCCCTTTGCAGCATGCTGGAATTGTTATCTCATGCCGAAAAAATAATGAGAAAATGATGGCAGATCTGAGCTGCCCCATAGAGTAACACTGGGCCGAGTGCTAGGCGATGTTTTATCCCATTGCACTCGGCCGTGTTATACGGTAGTGTGACTCCGGCCTAACAGTAATGAATAAAAAATGATATTTGAAATGTGCACTAAGGGTTTTTCATAAATGTTTCTTATAGTCCCGTAGACTAAAAAAAAATAACCGGTCCATCAACTTCAACCTTTCAAGCAAGATATCCAGTTTTAAATTATTCAGGAATTTGTTATCTTTGGTGTGTAAAGTTTCTACGTTGTTTCATCAGTGTTACTTTGTTACAACATGCAAATAGTCATGCAAGTGATATATTAATGCAAAGGAGGTGTGCTAATAACAATTTATCCATGATGTGGTGGGCAGCAAGTTTTGCAAAGCAACCAATTGCCCTGAAAACACGTGTGTAAGACTCTGAGGTCTCCTAGGACTGTATTAAACATTTTAATGTTCACTAGTAATGTCCAAATGACCTCAACATAATTGGCTATGGGTAAATGGATGTTAGCTGTTTTCACTGCTGTCCTGTCAAACACTTTCTGTAATGTTTATTCAGTGTTTTAAAGCTTTCCCTCCTTGTCTCTGCTGCTAAGCTGTGCACTGTAATTTTCTCTCACTATCCAGAGTCACTACAAAAGCAGCTTCTGCATTCCCTGCCTCAGCTTTTATACAAGAAGAGATAATCCCTCCTGATTGGCTTTGCTATTCCATGTGATGCACTAACTGCAAGGCATTGTGGGAAAATCCATATTGCTTTGCCTGGGGTCATGCAAGCCTTCACTGGCTTCAATCCTTTGCTTTGTGTAAAATCGAAATTGTCACTTTTTGGTGATTCATGCAAATTGATTTCCAAATTGTTAAAATTCGCCTGGTCAAGTGAATTCCCTAAAATTTGACATAAATTCTATTAGCATAGAATTGATTTGCGCATTTCTAATATTAATTCATTTTTGTTACTTTTTGGCTACTGCATTAGTATGTAGAGTGAACTACGTGTTTCTGCATCAGGTCTGGTAATTGACTCCAGTGTGTGAATAAGCAGCAAGCAGATAAGACATATTGTGAAAGTCAGCCATTCTGTAATATGTTATTATCAGACCTGCTCCATTAATGTGATTGGTTGCAAGTATTATCAAATGCTTTAGATTTGCCCTACAATACAAGAGCAGATTGATGGCTGATTAGTGCCGGATTGACAAAATGCACGTAATTCTTTTTCAAAATCAGGACTGAATCTTCGAGAGAGGAAACGTATAGGCTAAAGGACCCCATGCACGAGAGATAAAGTTCAGCAGAGTGTTCATGTGAATTGTCATTGAGACCCCCCATATGCTGCTCCAGTAGCAGTACTCATTTGCGGGGTGTTTTTAGTACTCTACTCTCACCTTCTACTTAACAACAGATTACAGATGATTATAGAGATTCCTATGACCCTGGTCTAGTGGCCAATTCAGTAGTCCATAGCTGCGCGACTACAGACATACAAGCCTACTACTACCTTCCTCACTGACGTACTCATGATGTGGTGCCAGTCCAACTAACCAGAAGAGGAGATGGGGATTAGTGGAGATAGGAAGCAGATCGCTGGATACCAGGTTTATTGGTCATGGACCGTTATTGTGGCTGCTGATGGTGGTGAACCTTCTGCAGATCTGTCTTATACACTCACTGGCCACTTTATTAGGTACACCTGTCCAACTTCTTGTTAACACTTAATTTCTAATCAGCCAATCACATGGCGGCAACTCAGTGCATTTAGGCATGTAGACATGGTCAAGACAATCTCCTGCAGTTCAAACCGAGCATCAGTATGGGGAAGAAAGGTGATTTGAGTGCCTTTGAACGTGGCATGGTTGTTGGTGCCAGAAGGGCTGGTCTGAGTATTTCAGAAACTGCTGATCTACTGGGATTTTCACGCACAACCATCTCTAGGGTTTACAGAGAATGGTCCGAAAAAGAAAAAAAATCCAGTGAGCGGCAGTTCTGTGGGCGGAAATGCCTTGTTGATGCCAGAGGTCAGAGGAGAATGGGCAGACTGGTTCGAGCTGATAGAAAGGCAACAGTGACTCAAATCGCCACCCGTTACAACCAAGGTAGGCCTAAGAGCATCTCTGAACGCACAGTGCGTCGAACTTTGAGGCAGATGGGCTACAGCAGCAGAAGACCACACCGGGTACCAGTCCTTTCAGCTAAGAACAGGAAACTGAGGCTACAATTTGTACAAGCTCATCGAAATTGGACAGTAGAAGATTGGAAAAACGTTGCTTGGTCTGATGAGTCTCGATTTCTGCTGCGACATTCGGATGGTAGGGTCAGAATTTGGCGTAAACAACATGAAAGCATGGATCCATCCTGCCTTGTATGGAGCATCTTTGGGATGTTCAGCCGACAAATCTGCGGCAACTGTGTGATGCCATCATGTCAATATGGACCAAAATCTCTGAGGAATGCTTCCAGCACCTTGTTGAATCTATGCCACGAAGAATTGAGGCAGTTCTGAAGGCAAAAAGGGGTCCAACCCGTTACTAGCATGGTGTACCTAATAAAGTGGCCGGTGAGTGTATGTAGCCTGCTGTAAGTTATGCTTTCCAGAGTAATAACCTTATTATCCTGGCAGTGTCTACATTGTATTCATACTTATTCAAGTCTGGGATTTTAATCTAAAAAGAAACAAAGAACTAATCAGCGCCTGCTAACAGAATGAAGCAAGTGTGAACAGGTGCAAGCTGCTGTGACTGCATAATATACCGTATTTTTCAGACTATAAGACGCACTTTTTCCCCAAAAATTTTGGAGGAAAATGGTGGTGCATCTTATAGTCTGGATGTACTTACCAGGAGTCTCATCCCAGGCTGATGCGCGGCATTTTTACAGATGCTTGGTGGTGCGGGGGCTCCTCTGACATTTTGTGAAAGCCCGGAGCCACCCACCGCACTTCCATTGCTGTAATGCTGTCTCCAGGAAAATGGCCACCGGAGGCGATGCATATATAGACTGAGATCTCGGGAGATGAGATCGCAGAGCCCCCGCATCACCGAACCAGCCGCACCAGCCTGGAATGAGTCAGATCATCGCCAGACCACCGACACCTCCTGTGACCCCGCTCCACCAGCGCTCCCGATCACACCCTACCCCCTGGTAAGCTGAATAATTCATAATGTAAGGCAGACCCTCATTTGATGCATTAATTTTTTTCCCTATTTTTCTACTAAAAATTTGGGGTGCGTCTTATGGTCCAGTGCGTCTTATAGTTCGAAAAATGTGGTACAAACCAAACGATACAGCAGCATGCTGGGTACGCTAAGATATATGCAAATATAGAATCTGTGAAATATGAACTGCATTACTGCTATATAGAAAAAACTAATTTATTAAGTACAAAAATTGACCAAATCCTGTGTGCCCACCAGCCACATCAAGGTGACCTTTCTCTGTTGGGATCCTTGCCATTTCTATCACACATGTCTTTCCCAGGAAAAAAGCTTACAAATGTAAAGGTTTCTTTGTAGTATAGCATTGGAAGTGGTGGAAGTGGTATAGTATTGGAAGTGAATGCTTTGTTTTGTGTGACAATTTAATTTAACCTGTCTCTTTACTTCACATCCTTCTCATTTCCGGGCTAGCTTTTTCTGATGAGGCACACTGTCTGTGGGATACTGTATCCCCAGCAACGCTTACAGTTTAGTCATATTTAATAAATGTTTGTTTGGAGAAAGCATAAGTCTGTTTTATTGCCCTGGAATAAGGCACAGGAAAGGAGTGGCTGCCATGCAGAGGTTTGGACAGGAAAATACATTTTCTGTTTTGCAATTGATTCTTTTGTGAATTTTGTGAACATTGCTGTAGCCTTTATTCACGGAGACGGTCGTAAAATAAAATAAAGCATATTTTTCTTATCTACAGTGTAAATCTAGTCACAGCCTGTTGTTTCATGCCGAATATATGTAGACGTCATAAATGGGTGGATCATTCACAATTTTGGATGTCGTTATAGCTGTAGCTCATTGTTTGCTCAAGATTTTGGATAAATGCCTCCGAGTCCCATTATGCACACTCACCGCCACCCTCCTAGATCAAAGGGTTACTAAAGGGACCTGGTTAGCTCCCAAGTCCCAAGGTACTGCGTGACAGTCAATCAGAGCTTGTTAACTGGCCGTCTTATCCAGGCTGGTGGGAGCTAACATTTAGGCTACTTTCATACTAGCGTTGTTTGCTGTACATCGCAATGCGTCGTTTAGGAGAAAAAACGCATCCTGCAAAGTTGTCCGCAGGATGCGTTTTTTTCCCATAGATTTACATTAGCGACGCATTGCGACGTATGGCCACACGTCGCAACCGTCGTGCAACGGTTGCGTTGTGTTTTGGCGGACAACCTCCTATGGGAGGTGGAGCCGCATATTCATCACTGTAATGAGCGGTACCACATGATCGCTCACAAAGGACAAGCTGCCGGCGCTGAGAGGAAGCATCGCGGGAGCTGGGAGAGTATTTTAATGCAAGCGGGCGGGCGCACAGGGGGTGGGAGGCGGAAGGTGACCAGGAACTTTATTTTAAACAAAAAAAAGAAAAAAACCTTGATTTTTCATTCCTTCTCTCCAGCGAACGCTGCTGGGGAGAAGGAATGAATGCCGGCTTCAGCACCACACGCAGGGGGGACAGCACTTAACTCTAGCGCTGTCTCCTGCACGGTCCATGCGGTCCTCAGTCGGCACACAGACAGCACACAGACGGCACACGGATGGCATCCGTGTGCGGTACGTGTTGACACGCACCCATTGACTTTAATGGGTCCGTGTGATCCTTGCGCTCCTACGAACACTGACATGTCTCCGTGTTTTGCACACGGACACACGGTCCACGAAAAATCACTGATATCTGCAGAGACACATTGATTTTAATGTGTCTATGTGTGTCAGTGTCTCCGGCACGTGAGAAAACTCACCACATGTACCGGAGCCACTGACGTGTGAAACAGGCCTGAGCAACAGGATGTCTGAGAGCTCCACATGGATTTAAGGCCACGTTCATACGTTCAGTATTTGGTCAGTATTTTACGTTAGTATTTGTAAGCCAAAACCAGGAGTGGGTGATCAATACAGAAGTGGTGACGTGTTTCTATTAGAGCATGACGATCATACATTCAGTATTTGGTCAGTATTTTACCTCAGTATTTGTAGCTAAAACCAGGAGAGGAACAATCAGAGGAAAAAGTATAATAGAAACACGTCACCACTTCTGTATTTATCACCCATTCCTGGTTTTGCCTTACAAACACTGAGGTAAAATACTGACCAAATACTGAGCGTGTGATTGTGGTCTAATAGAAACACGTCACCACTTCTGTATTTATCACCCACTCCTGGTTTTGCATTACAAATACTGAGGTAAAATACTGACCAAATACTGAGCGTGTGATTGTGGTCTAATAGAAACACGTCACCACTTCTGTATTTTTCATCCACTCCTGATTTTGCATTACAAATACTGAGGTAAAAGACTGACCAAATACTGAATGTGTGAACGTGGCCTAAAGGTTTTCCAAACTTATAGTGACTTTGTATAGTATGAGGGAATTTCACAGTACAGTATGTTATCCTAAACTTTGGCAGCTAAAAGTGCCACTCCGTGCTAAGGAAGGATCAGGGATAGGCTACTTTCACACCAGCGTCATACTCGGCCCGTCGCTGTGTGTCGGGCCGACATACTGACGCTAGCAGTGAATGCGCCGCACAACGGGGGCAGTGGATGCTGTTTTTCCACGCATCCGCGGCCCCATTGTGAGGTGCGGGGAGGTGGGGGCGGAGTTCCGGCCGCGCATGCGCGGTCGGAAATGGCGGACCGTCGGCACCAAAAAAGTTACATGTAACGTTTTTTGCTGCCGGCGGTCCGCTAAAACACGACGCAACCGTCGCACGATGGTTGCAACGTGTGTGCATACGTCGCAATGCGTCGCCAATGTAAATCTATGGGGAAAAAACGCATCCTGCAGACAACTTTGCAGGATGTGTTTTTTTCGCCAAAACGACGCATTGTGACGTATGCAAAAAAACGCTAGTGTGAAAGTAGCCATAGTGTGCATGCTAGTATAAACTAACCCTGTACCTTCCTCTGCTGTAGACCTCCAAAGTAAAATTTTACGTTGGTGGGCTCTACAACATATCTAAGGCTACTTTCACACTAGCGTCGGGCTCGGCCCGTCGCTGTGTGTCGGGCCGACGTTCCCGACGCTAGAGTTGTCTCCGCCGCACAACGGGGGGCAGCGGATGCATTTTTCCAGCGCATCCGCTGCCCCATTGTGAGGTGCGGGGAAGTGCGGGGAGGTGGGGGCGGAGTTCCGGCCGCGCATGCGCGGTCAGAAAAGACGTTTACGACGGAGCAAAAAACGTTGCAAGCAACGTTTTTTGCTCCCGACGGTCCGCCACTGTACGACGCATCCGTCGCACGACGGGTGCGACGTGTGGCAATCCGTCACAATGCGTCGCTTCATGTTAATCAATGGTGAAAAAACGCATCCTGCAAACACTTTTGCAGGATGCGTTTTTTCGGCAAAACGACGCATTGTGACGGAATGCAGTTAATGCTAGTGTGAAAGTAGCCTTATTCAATAGAGATTTTCACTAGGAACATATTTCTAAATCATATCCAACCTAAATAATTCTCATTCTATACTGAATGCCTTTCCCTCTTTGCTGTTAGCCATGACCAAAAGAAATTGTATATAGAGCTCTGCTGCCACCTAGTGGTAGTTATCAGTAATGCACAAAGTCATGCACAGTGCAGATTATACTAGGGCCTGAAAACGCGACAACATTTGTGTGCAACATTACTGTATACGGACTTGCATACCATATGGTCAATTCAGATACATTCCAGGCCCGATTAATTATTTCATTTGCACCTTATTTTTTTTTCTTCTTCTAGTTTTTAATGTTCTATACCTGTTTTTTCATTTACTACATTTTTGCATTTTTAGGTCACTTTTGTATGTTTTTTTGGGAGGGTTGGGGGATGTTCCAGATGTTTTTAATCTGGATTATCATTTACGACTTTTTGCAATCAGCTACAGTGATTTTGTGTACGCAGGTCATTCTGGCGACTTTTTTTGCAAAAAAAAAAAAGTGCACATTTTTGCACTAAAAAGGTGCAAAAATGGTTTAGGACTGAGAAAAACAGTCCATTTTTGATTTTGCACAACCTTCATGAATCACATGTGGCATTCTGAAACTTGAGCAAAAAAAAAAAAAAGTCAGTGAGTACGACAAGCCAAAAATGAAAAGTGACTTAAAAATAATTTCAAATGCTGAATCGGGTCCTTAGTGTTTTTAATGAGTTTTCTGACAAAAAATACCTTCGAGTGTGCTAAAGCTTTTGCACAACTTGAAGTTACGTTCCAATTTTACAACTTTTGCTATTTCTACGCCAGTCCTGGCCAACGACATGGAGTGGAGTATCATTTCTGCACCTTTTAATATATTAGACGCCGTTCACACCTGTGTTGATCCTATATCATTTTATACCTAATTTTAACCTTGATGGATAAAGTGAAAGAGAGTCTGTCACTGGGTTTTTGCCATGTAATCTGAGAGCAGCATGATGGAGGGGCAGAGACCCTGATCCCAGCGATGTGTCACTTACTGGGCTGAGCTCTTTATATCTCCACCCACACCACTGATTGGCAACTTTCTGTGTACATAGGTAGAAAGCTGCCAATCAGTGCTGGAGGCGAGGTTACATAGAGCTCATGAATATGGAGGACTATATGGCAGTAGGCTTACTAGTCCTCTAGTAATAATCTCCTGCTGATAAAATTGTGATATTATCAAACCACAACTCAGTAAATGACACATCGCTGGAATCAGCGTCTCTTGCCCTGCATTACGCTGCTTTCAGATCAGGGAGCAAAAACTTGGTGACAGATTCTCTTTAAGTCTTAAGGGAGTATTTCTGCATTGTTGGACTTTTTCTTCATTTGGGATTAAAACATCTGTGGAGCCTGGCAGATATTTATGCAACCTGAGAGTCCTCAAAACACCTGGGGGGGATCGGATCTTCAGTACATATTCAAGCCATGTCATCATTGTGCTCAACTTGTAAAATTGTAATTAAATAATTTAAAAAAATATATATTTTTTAGAACTAATATTTATTTATTTATTATTTCTTTTTTCATCCTGGTTTGAGACTTCCTATGAAATGCACATACATTTACAAGTCTTTCAATAATTATAAATAATATAAAGACACCAGAAGCATAAAAAACACAAGACGGGGAGGTGGTGAGTGCAAAAAGATCTTGTGTCGAGGCCCATGAACATCTAGTGTTATTGCCTAAACACTTAAAGGGAATCTGTCAGCAGGTTCTTGCTATGTAATCTGAGGGCATCATAATGTAGGGGCTGAGACTCTGATTTCAGGGATTTGTCACTTATTAGGCTGTGTGCTGTTGTTTTCATACAATGAACGTTTTATCCCCAGGAGGTTATCACTGCCCAGACTAGCACTCTGTGCCAAGTGTTCCAACCACGCCCTCTCCTCTGATAAGCAGCTCACTGTCTATAGACAATGTCCATACAAAGCCTGGTATGGACGGGGTTAGCTTTCGGAGCTCTGAACATGCTACATCTAAAAACTCTATATCAGAACTGCTGCACATATCATACATCTTTGGAATTAGGGTCTCTTTTCCTCTCAGATGAGGTAGCAAAAACCTGCTGACAGATTCCCTTTTAAAAGTTTTTGGCCGTTAACACCTTTTGTTACAAGAATACAAGGGAACTGTACTAACAATGAGCAAGTGAGAGCGAGAGTGAGATTATCCCTCTGGTGCTTAGGGGACATTTGTTTGGGTGCTGGATATATAAATCTATGTAACATGTCCATGGTGTAATCCTCAATGTTTCCAGGTAATACACTAGACCAGCTACCGTGCGTCTATACGCTTGGACGTAGTTATTGCCACATGACTAATCCATCGAACACATTTTGTCTTTCAGTTTCCTTTTGATCTAGAAGCGGAGAAGAGTGAAGATGTTGGTCGTGTTGGCTTTTATTATCATTTTCCACATAACCTCCATGGCATTGCTATTCATCTCTACAATAGACAATGTGAGTCACTCGCCGCGCTGCAGCCCCCTCATACTGTACAATTGCTTTGCCGTGACGGATCCCATTGTTGTGTAGACAGTACGCCATATGCACACCGCAGCGATGGGAACACGCTCACTAAAGACGGTACTACAGCTGAGCGCAGGGCTCTGAGGTGCCTGCTTTGCCTAATACACGCGCCTCAGAAAGCGAAATATTCTATAGACGTAATTGTACAGCAGCAAACCATCCTGCTAGCACTAAACACAAATCCTTTCGTTAATTCATTCTTTCATTTTCAGACTCCTGATATGCATTTTGCTGACTGATTCAAGTTTTAGATTTTTTTTTTCTTGTGTGACTGCTCCCTCCTAGTTGGTCGATTTGAGATCTGTGTGTATCCTGGGTGCTGCTGTCTTCACTTGATTCCATGAATCAGCACATTTAAAATATTGTATTCCCCTTCCCTCCACATGCCTTCCTCCCTCTCTATAGCCTGTTTCCAGTACACTACTATTTTCTCCATTGGTAAATTTGAATAAAAACAAAACATTCCCAGCTCTATAGATGATGATAATAATAATAATGATAATATATATATATATATATATATATATATATACATACAGTACAGACCAAAAGTTTGGACACACCTTCTCATTTAAAGATTTTTCTGTATTTTCATGACTATGAGAATTGTAAATTCACACTGAAGGCATCAAACTATGAATTAACACATGTGGAATTATGTACTTAACAAAAAAGTGTGAAACAACTGAAAATATGTCTTATATTCTAGGTTCTTCAAAGTAGCCACCTTTTGCTTTGATGACTGCTTTGCACACTCTTGGCATTCTCTTGATGAGCTTCAAGAGGTAGTCACCGGGAATGGTCTTCCAACAATCTTGAAGGCGTTCCCAGAGATGCTTAGCACTTGTTGGCCCTTTTGTCTTCACTCTGTGGTCCAGCTCACCCCAAACCATCTCGATTGGGTTCAGGTCTGGTGACTGTGGAGGCCAGGTCATCTGGCGTAGCACCCCACCACTCTCCTTCTTGGTCAAATAGCCCTTACACAGCCTGGAGGTGTTTGGGGTCATTGTCCTGTTGAAAAATAAATGATGGTCTAACTAAACGCAAATCGGATGGAATAGCATGCCGCTGCACGATGCTGTGGTAGCCATGCTGGTTCAGTATGCCTTCAATTTTGAATAAATCCCCAACAGTGTCACCAGCAAAGCACCCCCACACCATCACACCTCTTCCTCCATGCTTCACGGTGGGAACCAGGCATGTAGAGTCCATCCGTTCACCTTTTCTGCATTGCACAAAGACATGGTGGTTGGAACCAAAGATCTCAAATTTGGACTCAGACCAAAGCACAGATTTCCACTGGTCTAATGTCCATTCCGTGTGATCTTTAGCCCAAACAAGTCTCTTCTGCTTGTTGCCTGTCCTTAGCAGTGGTTTCCTAGCAGCTATTTTACCATGAAGGCCTGCTGCACAAAGTCTCCTCTTAACAGTTGTTGTAGAGATGTGTCAGCTGCTAGAACTCTGTGTGGCATTGACCTGGTCTCTAATCTGAGCTGCTGTTAACCTGCGATTTCTGAGGCTGGTGACTCGGATATACTTATCCTCAGAAGCAGAGGTGACTCTTGGTCTTCCTTTCCTGGGGCGGTCCTCATGTGAGCCAGTTTCTTTGTAGCGCTTGATGGTTTTCGCCACTGCACTTGGGGACACTTGCAAAGTTTTCCCAATTTTTCGGACTGACTGACCTTCATTTCTTAAAGTAATGATGGCCACTCGTTTTTCTTTACTTAGCTGCTTTTTTCTTGCCATAATTCAAATTCTAACAGTCTATTCAGTAGGACTATCAGCTGTGTATCCACCAGACTTCTGCACAACACAACTGATGGTCCCAACCCCATTTATAAGGCAAGAAATCCCACTTATTAAACCTGACAGGGCACACCTGTGAAGTGAAAACTATTTCCGGTGACCACCTCTTGAAGCTCATCAAGAGAATGCCAAGAGTGTGCAAAGCAGTCATCAAAGCAAAAGGTGGCTTCTTTAAATATAGAATATAAGACATATTTTCAGTTGTTTCACACCTTTTTTGTTAAGTATATAATTCCACATGTGTCAATTCATAGTTTTGATGCCTTCAGTGTGAATACACAATTTTCATAGTCATGAAAATACAGAATAATCTTTAAATGAGAAGGTGTGTCCAAACTTTTGCTCTGTACTGTATATATATATATATATATATATATATATATATATATATATATATATATATATATGTTTTTGTTCAATTTTACCAATGAACGTTTTTTAAACTTTTTTATCAAATAAAAAACACAGCCAGATATCCCTACCTTTTTCCAGTGTAGATCTTCCACCCTATGTTCAAGACCTCATCAGGCGTCATTTTAGTTGTGTGAAATAAAACTGACTAATTTTCATCAGCGTACTTTGATCATATTTTCATCATTTTGCTTAGCTTTTACCATCAGTCTTTCAGCAGTTTTTCTCGTATGCAGAGGTTTTGCATGCTTCTCCTATCAAATGCATGCTTCTACTATTCAAGTGCTACCCAATATTTTCAAGGACCCATAGACTTGCATTGGTGACTTTGATGAGCGATTCGGATCAATACCAGAAAGATCTCCACGTTTTAGTACAGACAACTTGATTTGCAAATATACAGTCATAAGAAGAGCTCCATTGACTATAAGAAGTATGAGTTCTATCCATGAAAACCACAGATAGAACTCATGTGAAAAACTGATTGAGCCCCAACACTGAGAGAAGGGAAGGGGAGAGCCAGAACCTGGAGCAGGAGCTCTGATGGGTTTGTAACATATTTTCAGATCACTCAGCTGGATAAAAGATTTGAAACAATCTGCAGCAGCAAAATTATATACATTTTTTAATGACAGCAATTAAGAAAGTTGCTTAACTTTGCATATAGGAAGCAAATGTCAGCAACAAAAATTCTGTGCAAAGGTCTACCCAGACTTTAATCAGTTCAAGACCAGACCATTTATCCTGATCTATTTTTTTTTTAATTCATTCGGTTGAAAGAGCTGTAAAAAAAAGTTTGCATCATTTTTTTCATGACACTTGAGGCATTATTTTTGTTATTTTCATTATCTTTTATCTCTTTTTTTGCTGATATCAGTGGGAAAATAAAGAAAATATGTGTCTGTTTTTCAAATTTTTTGGTTAACATTTTAATGACCCCATAAAGGACCACTAAAATACATTTTAAAATTTGTTCCCTTTGCCATAGGAATTATTTCCTTATATCGGACACACAATTTTTTTTCCGACGAGACTGAGGCTATTAACTGCGATTTGGATTGGCAGCGGCTTTTTTTCCCAATTCCTTTTATTTACTTACTTATTTTTGCATTTTTTTCACATTGTTCCCATCACCATAAGGTTATAATTGACCTTTTGTAATATTTCAACATTTAAATACTTTGTTAATTTTATTTCTCCTTTAACTTGGGCTGATGTATTATCCCTCAGTTACAATGGAAATGCAGTCTCCTGGCTGCATAGCAGAGCAGGCTGGTTCTCCTAGGACCCAGTAGCTCCTGCTCCCTCCCTAAATCCAGTGATTACATAGCTGCTAGGTCTGGAGGAAGAAGCTGTCAGTGCCTCCGAAGCTGTGTACACAGCACTCGTCTAGCGCTGTATGTACATCAATAGGGAAGGCAAGGATGGTAATAAACCACCTCTGCCTTCTCTATGGGGAATTTGGCTGTTGTTTGGAAACCGGCTCTCGCTCCTGTAGCTTCATGATGTTGTGTAGCTGCTAAACTATGCAGTGATGCTTCACAATGTCACTGCAAAATATAACGCGGACTACATGGACGTTTAAAGTCTATGGCCACGATTCATCAAAGCAGGTTTGCCAAATTTCTGGTGTGTATTGTTTCGAAAAGTTGTAAAGCTTTAAATTTTGCTGCGTTTACTGTTTTCACGCAGTTTCTCCTAGCTGCGCCCGGACAGGACAAGGGCACGGCCAGGGCGCAACGCTGCAACTCATTTATTTAATGATGAGCTGTGTGGCGTACCCTTTGCCAGAAATCTTACATTTCTGATGTAGCGCATGGAGGTGCACACCACTCGTCCGACACTCCAGATTCATGAAGAAAGATCTAACTTTTCATGAATCAGGAGTGTTTAACTCCATCGTGCCCCCTCATCAAGACCAATGAGAAAATCAACAGTCTTGATGAATCGGGGCCTATGGGCTGTCCAGAAGCAGTTAAAGTGTACCTCCTGTTAGGCCTCATTCACAGGGAGCCAAAACGAGAAGTGAAAGATTAATGGAAATATCTGTATGTCTTCGATGGTGTGTACGTACAGTGATTACAATCACAACTGTTTGATGTAATTTCTGTTCTTATCTTCTGAGGAAACAAAAGATCAGGTCATTTATTCTCTGATCTTTCGCCAGTGGATGCATGTAGGTCCTGGTCCGTTTGCCAGTTTCAGTCAAATGCATTGTGTATGGTGGGCTTTTAAGGTTCTGAAGGTCTATCAATGGACTCTAGTGATATGCCATAACATTGTGATGGCAAGATGCCCAATTGGTGGGCTCATTTATTGTATGTATGCAGAAGGACTACACAAGAGATGACCACATTCCTCTCAGGTTACCGAAAATGTAGATTGTTTGTTTAGACATAAAATGTTTTGAAAAATAAGTAAATTAGTGACTAGTGATGAGCGAATATACTCGTTACTCGAGATTTCCCGAGCACGCTCGGGTGTCCTCCGAGTATTTTTTAGTGCTCGGAGATTTAGTTTTCATCGCCGCAGCTGAATGATTTACATCTGTTAGCCAGCATAAGTACATGTAGGGGTTGCCTGGTTGCTAGGGAATCCCCACATGTAATCACGCTGGCTAACAGATGTAAATCATTCAGCTGAGGTGAGGAAAACTAAATCTCTGAGCACTAAAAAATACTCGGAGGACACCCGAGCGTGCTCGGGAAATCTCGAGTAACGAGTATATTCGCTCATCACTATTAGTGACTTACGGCTAAGTGACATTGAAAGAAAAAAAAATTCAAACGTGTGATCGAAGCTTCTACCATCATTTCCATCCTTAGGCCTGGTGGGTTGGAGAAAACTATTATGTGGACATCTGGAGGACCTGTCTGAACTCTACTACAAACACAGTCTGTACAGAGACTACAAACAACAACAATTGTAAGTTCTGGCACTTCTATAAGATTATTGCCCCTCCCCCACCCCCCCGCAACAAAAAAAGAGAAAAAGGTTCAGACGAGGTAGACAAAGTACTTCGCTGGGGTATGAATTGATGAGCATGTTAATAATCAGATATCTTAACTTTCAGCCTTTCAGGCTATCCAGACCATTCAGGCGACCATGATCCTGGCCACCATTCTGTGCTGCATCGGACTCTTGAGCTTTGTTTTCCAACTGTTCCGGCTTAAACAAGGAGAGCGATTTGTGTTGACTGCTATTATCCAGATGCTGTCATGTGAGTAGCGCAATTATGTTAGGTATTTTATATGTCAGTCAATGCTTGAGTAGTTCTCTACTTTTATTACGCCTATCGTGTAATTATCGTAACATATGGTACATATCAGTGGTCTGTACTGTTTTTGTATTCAAAAGGAATTCAAGTAGAGGTCTTTATAAATATGGTAAATATTGGGGTCAAGCAAGGTGGTGAACCCAAACTACAAGGCGATCTTATCCCCTGATCCACTATGATTGGAATACCACCTCTCACGTTTTTACAACACATGGCTCTGCTATTCTGAAAAGTCATCAATCTCCTTAATTAGATCTTTTAATTGTTCATTATTGTAACTTCACAATGAAATAAATGATTTCATTTAGTGACGATTATGAAACTATTAATTTTCTGGGTCACAGTTTTGTTTTTTTTAAATATTAATCCATTTGTTATATTAATTGAGGCCGCCTTGTAAGGCCTAATTAACGAGATAAATTAAACCTTTGCTTATTTCTGTTTGTTTTCATCTTTATAGTAGATTATATTTTTTATCTACATTTTGTAAAGAAAAAATAGATATATTTCTAATATGTAGAAACTGAGGACATCTAGGTGCTGACAGGCGCCCAAACTGGCATTTAATGAGCATGCTTCCTCTGTGCAGCTGCAAGGAAGCGGTGCGATGAAATGGTGATTGGTTGTGGACCCTGCGGTTTTGATTTACTTTACTCCCCTTCCATCGTGAAACAGCACTAGTCTAGTCCATTGCCTATGCCTCGTATTGCAACTCATATCTATTTACGGTAATTGATTAGGTCTAATATGAGGTATCAAACACAGCCTAAAACCGACCATACACATTAGATGACTGTCGGCCAATCATTTGGCCGACAGCCATCTTGGTAGTCTCTCCTATACATAGGAGCCCTATGCCCTGTGTTCTCTATAAGACAGCCACTGAAAGACATGCTATCTCCAGGAGAACAAAAGGATTGACAGTCCGATATGGGACATGCTCAAAAGACATAAGTTACAATTTTTTTGGGAGATTAAATTAAACAAAGTCATCAGCAACGTCATTAATTAAAAAAAAATACGGTAAATAAAAAATGCAACTGCAGATCGAGGGTAATAATTATGATCAGTGGCAAAGTCGAAATTCTTCAAGCCGTTTCCTACATAATTTGGAGTTGTAGGGACCCAGCGTGTTGCCGCACCAAGTCCTTGCAAACCTCACTGGGGCGTAAAATTTAACCAAGCTTTTGTAAGAACTTGCCGTTATATGGAGGTAACGAGGTGCTTCATTGCCTGCTTTGGGTGCTGTATTCTGGGTCTGCACAATTCAGGAGTCTTCAGTAAAGCCAACCGTCAATCCATTTAAGTATCTTGCAATAGAATTCTACAGTTTATCCATCCAACTAAGCAAACGGTAATAATACTATCCCGTTTCTTGGTAATGTTACATCACCACTTTTTTTTTCGTTCACTTACTTAGTTTGTCTTTACGGATTAAGGAAAAGGTTAGACATGCAGAAAATGAGCACCATCCCAGCATCTGCTGCCTTCCGGCACAGGTTCCTGTGCTTAATTACACATGTAGATCCATAGATATACATGTTGATTTTTATATATTTTTTTCCATTTCATCTTCTAGGTTTGTGTGTTATGATCGCTGCCGCAATCTACGCTTCCATGCATGAAGACTTCCATGCGAATTTAGGACTAAAGGACGGCACATACGGATACTCCTTCATTCTAGCTTGGATTGCCTTTGCCTTCACCTTCATTAACAGCATCATGTACTTGATACTAAGAAAGCGTAAATAAGCCGTAACATCAGCGAGATGACTTCTCTCCCTACACAAACCCAAATGCAGATAACCATTTTGTATATAATCATTTTGAAGTGGTTGTGTAGTAAATGGTAATGTTTTCCTAAAGACGTACTGTTTTCTTAGCAGTGTTAACGCTAAGAATATGACGCATTATACATGTATCCTGGAACATTGACCCTTTGGTTAATGGGAAAGAATTAGAATAATTACAATACATGTATAATGTTTGACAACTTGAACTTTTTTTGTTTTATTTTATATAAATATATATATATATTTTTGGGGAGGTTAGTAGATGTAGATTAAACAAGTTCAATATTGTCCGGGGAAAAGGGAGGGAGGATTGGGTGGTTCTGAAATAACTAGCTTTCATAAAACATCTCAGTCATGATCTAAAAAAAATATATTCTCACCCTAAAATTGGTAAAGGTATAGGCTAATGTTTTATAAAGCACATGAAAGTCAGAGCACTATAAAAGATTATGTTTTTGTATTTGTTTTCATGACTTATTTTTCTTGGTGTAGTCAGAGTCTCCCCCAACCACTCCCATTTTTAGAGTGTAGTGAAATGTTCCATAAAGATAACAGCTTTGGAACAGACCATTAAACACAAACAATAGGGATTCTGACTACGTTACAGTGATTCAGTTACGCTGTAAGCACATTGGAGTTCTGAATTTTGCATTTTTGTTGTCATAGAAGCAGAAAAAAAGACATTTAAGCTGTGAAGGATCTGATGGCTCGTGTTTGGACCACATTGACTTAAAAAGGGGTTCATTAAATTCAGGCATTCTGTGGGAAAAAAATAGCAGAGCCTCAAATGCAGGTGTGAAAAGAGACCTACGAGGATTTCTTTCCTTGCTATAAAGTACCAAGCAACAATAGCTAAAAACATATTACAAAATGCTTACTTTTATATTTCTCTGAATAGATGAACTTACAATAATGGGAGTCTGTTACCTCCAAATCGCTAACTAAACCATCTATATAGTACGTATGGGACTTAAGCTAAAATCTTTTGAGGTTAAGTATAGATTTTAGCTTAACTTAAATTTTTATATTATATGCAATTCAGGTGACTTTTTGGGACCCTTGGCATGGCCAAAGTTTCTTTGCACCAATATGCCCTTTAAAGTTGCATACTGGGCACAGTCATGTCTTGACTGACAGTGAGCTCAGTAGCTGTGCTCACATAGGGTTATTGCTGACTCTGGTCCTCAATACAGTAACAAGAGGTGGTGGCAGACAAGAGTCAGTAACAAGAGGGGAGCGGTGTCAGTGCGGAGGTGCAAAGCTGATGATTGACAGCTCTTGATTAACAGTGCTGAACTCCATCAGCAGGTGTGCACCTCCACTAGGACAGTGTAGCCAAGCTCAGTGTCATGGCCGGCTCTGATCCCTGGCTCCTGTTGCGGCTGCATCGACACTATGCTGCAGACAGGAGTCGTCAATAACACTATGTGAGCGCGGCTGTAAAGTGCACTGTCAATCAAAATATGACAGTGCTCAGTATGCAAATTGAGTAGAGTGTGACAGTGCACCTGATGCCCCCTCATTTGCATACAATAGGTTTTTTTTGCCAACTAAACCACTTAAGCCCCCCTTAATATCTGTATAAGGCTACGTTCACATTTGCGTTGTGCGCCGCAGCGTCGGCGCCGCAGCGCACAACGCAAACAAAAACGCAGCAAAACGCATGCACAACGCTGCGTTTTGCGCCGCATGCGTCGTTTTTTTCATTGAATTTGGACGCAGCAAAAATGCAACTTGCTGCGTCCTCTGCGCCCCGACGCGGGCGCCGCAGCGACGCATGCGGCGCAAAACGCAAGTGCGCCGCATGTCCATGCGCCCCCATGTTAAATATAGGGGCGCATGACGCATGCGGCGCCGCTGCGGCGCCCGACGCTGCGGCGCTGGCCGCAAATGTGAACGTAGCCTAAGTGGTTTATTTGGTGTTTTGGGGGGGTGACAGACTCCCTTAGAAACCTATTAATGTTTACCAATAATCCACAGTAAAATTCATACAGCAGCAGGAATGATTTATATTTCCCATAATGCAAAGGAGGAAAACTAAAAAAAAAAAATGAACTAGTCGTGCTACAATTCATTGGACTTTCTAGAATTTAAACCTTGTCTTGCAATTTACAGATATGTATTGTTGCTTTATCATTATTATTGGAAGTTTTGCTTTGTTATAGTCAGATTTTACCCCTACAACCTTGAACGGTGTCTGTACATATATACAAAAATGCAGATTTGTTCCTAGATCTGTTTTGCATGTAATTTTAAAATCTAGGTATGGAAATTGGTCATTTTATTGTTACGAAAGAAAAATATTGCTTTAAAACTGAATGTGTCCTGTGTTTTATTCTTTTATGCATCAATAAAATATTTATACAGGCAATTTATTTACAGGGGTTGTCCAGGATTAGACAAAAGTTTTACTTTACCAAAGAATGCCATTTACAGGGAATCTGTCAGCAGGATCTATCTATATAATCTGAGTAAGGGCTCATTTCCACATGCGAGATAAACGTCCGAGTCTCGCAGGTTAAAACCCTCTTTTGGCGCCGGCACTTGGGAGCGGAGCGTGCAGCTCCATGTGTTGCTGTGCAGCCGCACGCTCCGCTCTGGAGTGCCGGCGCCAGAAGAGGGTTTTAACCTGCGGGACACGGACGAATGTCTCGCATGTGGAAATGAGCCCTAAGGCATAACATAGGGCTATAAAGCCTGATTTCAGCGATGTATCACTTCCTGGGCTGTTTGGTGTGGGTTTGATAACTGTACTACATCAAACAAACAAGGATGCTAAGACTTCTGCTCTGTGTACACTGGGAGTAGGCTGCTAATCAGAAGTGGGGCAGGGTTACACAGATTAGCTGGACTGCCTGGCACATGAGGTGTAGTCTTGTAGTGTTATTATTCTGCTGATAGAATACTGATTGAATTGAAATTACAGCACATAGCCTAGTAAGTGATACATCCCTGGAATCAGGCTCGTGTCCCATATTATGCTGCTGTCAGATTAAATTGTAAAAACCTGCTGGCAGATTCCCTTTAAGAAGTTTTCCCACTAAATACCTTATAGCTTTATTCAGTCTGCATAGGTTATATTTATGCATGTGCACCATACTGCTCTATTCATACAGATAACTAAGGGATCTCTGTCCTGTTCTCGTGCCAGTTGTTGATACCCCCAGGAATTGCATTTTATTATCTTTCCTGTGGATAGGTGATAAACAAATTTTGTGGGAAAATCCTCTTATGCCTCAACTCTACTGTTGGCTGCAATCAGCCCTGTTTTCAAAAGGGTTGTCAAAAAATGAAATGACTCACCTGATGAATCACTGCACCGCTAGTAATTCCGCCGGCCTGTTAATTGTACTGCAGTTGTGATGTCCCCATCACGTGCAACCAAGTACCCTTTTATCGGTCTTGTGCCCTACATGCAGGCATCACCACTGAGGATAGTGATGGGCTGTCTGTGACCATTTCATGACTGGTACGTTATCACTGCAGGGTCTGCGCTCAACGCCCTCTGATACACCAAGAGGAACCTATCCTTGCAAAACCTACACTCACATAATGACCACAGATCGGAAACAAATCAGATTTTGTATTATTCTCTGCTTGATGAAGAGAACGGAGTAGTCTCAAAAGCTCACAATATGTTACCATCTTTTCAACTAGCCCTTAAAAGGTATCAACCACTGAGGAAGCTTAAATCTAAATATTTTTCTACAAAATCTGAAGAATCTGCTTCAGAGACAATAGGGGCATCAGGTCTGGGAGCATAAAACTTTCACATCACTTATCTAAGCTAATGAAGGATTCATTCTCTGATACCATGCCTGATGAAGAGACCAAAGCTTTGTGACGTCATTTATTTTATTTTTGTTAGCTATTAAAAGATATAACAAGATTATTATTTTGTTTCTCCCACTGAGATCAATCTTTTTCAACTGACTAACAAGGTATCAAAAACTTTTTTTTTGTTATGAGAAAATGAAGAAACAAATTAAGCTCAGACAACTAGAGGCTTACAATGAAAAGTTTACATACAAGAAAAAAGTGGATTTTTCTGGAATTAGACCTCTGTCCGCCAATATCAAGGTATCATTGTATTCAGCTTCCTAGGACCTACGTTCCAATATAGACGGCTTATGAGGGTTGATCCGACTGACAGATTCCCTTTAAAAATGTAATAGAAATGGTGCAAACATGTTCAAGTTGATAAATATAGGTAGGGGGACAAGCTGATTCATAAATATGTAATTTTTTATGTGGTCTACATGATGCTGAACTCCTGATAGAAAGATGTTAAAGCAAATAAAAAAATATTCCTGATATCTGACCATGTCTACTCTGTGTGCAAATCTTGTCGTTAACTAAAGAAATGGGATAATCAACTAATTTCTGTGGACGTCTTCACTAGGATCCAGGGCTGTGGAGTCGGTAAGCCAAACCTCCGACTCCACCAAAATGGGCTCCGACTCCACAGCCCTGCTAGGATCAACCTTCCTCTCCCTTGGCTAATACAACTAGATTTACCTACAAGGAAGAGATGGCTATACCTCAGGAACAGACTGGCTCAAGAACAAAGCAACAACGTCAGATTCATGAGAACAGCGGCACCGAGATCAGATAAAACAATGGCATATTATTTGCAAGTGACAGCTCCTCTTTACATCACTTGTTGAAGAAAAATGTACAGTATATTTAAGACATCATTCACACCATCCACATCTGAACAGGAGTAATTTATAATTCCCTTGTAACATAACATAGTAACATAGTTATTAGGCTACTTTCACACTAGCGTCGGGAACAACCCGTCGCTGCGCGTCGGGCCGACGTTCCCGACGCTAGTGTGGTCTCCGCCGCACAACGGGGGCAGCGGATGCATATTTTCCACGCATCCGCTGCCCCATTGTGAGGTGCGGGGATGTGCGGGGAGGTGGGGGCGGAGTTCCGACTGCGCATGCGCAGTCGGAAAAAGCGGACCGTCGGGAGCAAAAAACGTTACATGTAGCGTTTTGTTTTCCCGACGGACCGCTACCATACGCCCAAACGCCGCCAAACGCATTCACCGTTTGGAAATGCGTCGCAAATGCGTCGCAAATGCGTCGCTAATGTTACTCTATGACGAAACAACGTATCCAGCAAAAACTTTTGCTGGATGCGGCGTTTCGCAAAAACGACGCATTTGCGACGTATTGCAGTTAACGCTAGTGTGAAAGTAGCCTGAGGCTACTTTCACACTAGCGTCGGGAACAACCCGTCGCTGCGCGTCGGGCCGACGTTCCCGACGCTAGTGTGGTCTCCGCCGCACAACGGGGGCAGCGGATGCATATTTTCCACGCATCCGCTGCCCCATTGTGAGGTGCGGGGATGTGCGGGGAGGTGGGGGCGGAGTTCCGACTGCGCATGCGCAGTCGGAAAAAGCGGACCGTCGGGAGCAAAAAACGTTACATGTAGCGTTTTGTTTTCCCGACGGACCGCTACCATACGCCCAAACGCCGCCAAACGCATTCACCGTTTGGAAATGCGTCGCAAATGCGTCGCAAATGCGTCGCTAATGTTACTCTATGACGAAACAACGTATCCAGCAAAAACTTTTGCTGGATGCGGCGTTTCGCAAAAACGACGCATTTGCGACGTATTGCAGTTAACGCTAGTGTGAAAGTAGCCTTAAGGTTGAAGGAAGACTTTAAGTCCATCTAGTTCAACCCATAGCCTAAGGCTACTTTCACACTAGCGTCGGGAACAACCCGTCGCTGCGCGTCGGGCCGACGTTCCCGACGCTAGTGTGGTCTCCGCCGCACAACGGGGGCAGCGGATGCATATTTTCCACGCATCCGCTGCCCCATTGTGAGGTGCGGGGATGTGCGGGGAGGTGGGGGCGGAGTTCCGACTGCGCATGCGCAGTCGGAAAAAGCGGACCGTCGGGAGCAAAAAACGTTACATGTAGCGTTTTGTTTTCCCGACGGACCGCTACCATACGCCCAAACGCCGCCAAACGCATTCACCGTTTGGAAATGCGTCGCAAATGCGTCGCAAATGCGTCGCTAATGTTACTCTATGACGAAACAACGTATCCAGCAAAAACTTTTGCTGGATGCGGCGTTTCGCAAAAACGACGCATTTGCGACGTATTGCAGTTAACGCTAGTGTGAAAGTAGCCTAACCTAACATGCCCTAACATGTTGATCCAGAGGAAGGCAAAAAAAAACCATATGGCAAATAGTAAGCTCCACTTTGGGGAAAACAGTTCCTTCCCGACTCCACATACGGCAGTCAGACTAGTTCCCTGGATCAACACCCTAACAAGGAATCTAGTGTATATACCCTGTAATATTATACTTTTCCAGAAAGGCATCCAGTCACCTCTTAAATTTAAGTAATGAATCACTCATTACAACATCATACGGCAGAGAGTTCCATAGTCTCACTGCTCTTACAGTAAAGAATCCGCGTCTGTTATTATGCTTAAACCTTCTTTCCTCCAGACGTAGAGGATGCCCCCTTGTCCCTGTCTTAGGTCTACGAGCAAAAAGATCATCAGAAAGGTCTTTGTACTGTCCCCTCATATATTTATACATTAAAATAAGATCACCCCTTAGTCTTCGTTTTTCCAAACTAAATAGCCCCAAGTGTAATAACCTATCTTGGTATTTTAGACCCCCCCAGTCCTCTAATAACCTTGGTCGCTCTTCTCTGCACCCGCTCTAGTTCAGCTATGTCTTTCTTATACACCGGAGACCAGAACTGTGCACAGTATTCTAAGTGTGGTCGAACTAGTGACTTGTATGCCTGACACTGGCCACTGAATATTATTATTATTTATTGTTATAGCGCCATTTATTCCATGGCGCTTTACATGTAAGGAGGGGTATACTTAATAAAAACAAGTACAATAATCTTAAACAATACAAGTCGTAACTGGCACAGGAGGAGAGAGGACCCTGCCTGCTCTCACAATCTACAAGGGATGGGTGAGAATACAGTAGGTGAGGATAGAGCTGGTCATGCAGCGGTTTGGTCGATCGGTGGTTACTGCAGGTTGTAGGCTTGTCGGAAGAAGTGGGTCTTCAGGCTCTTTTTGAAGGTTTCGATGGTAGGCGAGAGGCTGATATGTTGGGGTAGAGTTCCAGAGTAGGGGTGATACGCGAGAGAAATCTTGTATACGATTGTGGGAAGAGGAGATAAGAGGGGAGTAGAGAAGGAGATCTAGTGAGGACCGGAGGTTGTGTGTAGGTAAGTACCGGGAGACGAGGTCACAAATGTATGCAGGAGACAGGTTGTGGATGGCTTTGTAAGTCATGGTTAGGGTTTTGTACTGGAGTCTCTGGGCAATGGGGAGCCAGTGAAGGGATTGACAGAGGGGAGAGGCAGGGGAATAGCGGGGGGACAGGTGGATTAGTCGGGCAGCAGAGTTTAGAATAGATTGGAGGGGGCGAGTGTTAGAGGGGAGGCCACAGAGCAGGAGGTTGAAGTAGTCAAGGCGAGAGATTGATGAGGGCATGGACTAGAGTTTTTGCAGATTCTTGGTTGAGGAATGTACGGATTCGTGAAATATTTTTGAGTTGAAGTCGGCAGGAAGTGGAAAGGGCTTGGATACGTGGTTTGAAGGAGAGATCAGCGTCAAGTAATATGAGTTTGTCATCCACCCATACACCCAGGTCTTTTTCATTGACGGTTTTGCCCAGTTTTAGAATTAAGCACATAGTTATTCATCTTATTACTTCTACCCAAGTGCATGACCTTACATTTATCCCCATTAAAGCTCATTTGCCATTTATCAGCCCAAGCTTCTAGTTTACATAAATCATCCTGTAATATAAAATTGTCCTCTGTAAATATTGAAATTCTGCTCTGAATGCCCCCTACAAGTTCATTAATATGTTAAAAAAAAGAGGGCCCAATACTAACCCCTGTGGTACCCCACTGCTAACCGTGACCCAGTCCGAGTGTGCTCCATTAATAACCACCCTTTGTTTCCTATCCCTGAGCCAGCTCTTAACCCACTTACACATATTTTCCCCTATCCCCATTATTCTCATTTTATGTATCAACCTTTTGTGTGGCACCGTATCAAAAGCTTTGGAAAAGTCCATATACACTACATCTACTGGGTTCCCTTGGTCCAGTCCGGAACTTACCTCTTCATAGAAGCTGGTCAAATTTGTCTGACATGAACGGTCCCTAGTAAACCCGTGCTGATACTGGGTCATGAGGTTATTCCTCTTCAGATACTCCAGCATAGCATCCCTTAGAATGCCCTCCAGGATTTTACCCACAGTAGAGGTTAAGCTTACTGGCCTATAATTACAGAGTTCAGTTTTTGTCCCCTTTTTGAATATTGGCACCACATTTCCTATACGCCAGTCCTGTGGTACAGACCCTGTTATTATGGACTCTTTAAAGATTAAAAATAATGGTCTATCAATGACTGTACTTAATTCCTGCAGTACTCGGGGGTGTATCCCATCCGGGCCCGGAGATTTGTCAATTTTAGTGATTTTTAGATGCCGCCGTACTTCCTGCTGGGTTAAGCAGGTGACATTTAATGGGGAATTTTTATCACTAGTGATTTTTTTGTCTGCCATGGGATTTTCTTGTGTAAATACTTCATGAAAAAAAGTCATTTAGCATATTGGCTTTTTCCTCATCCACCATTTCACCCAGACTATTTTTAAGGGGGCCAACTCTATCATTTTTTAGTTTCTTACTATTTATGTAGTTAAAGAATATTTTGGGATTATTTTTACTCTCTCTGGCAATGAGTCTCTCTGTCTCAATCTTTGCTGCCTTGATTTACTTTTTACAGAATTTATTTAATTTTCTGTATTTATTTAATGCCTCCTCACTACCTACTTCCTTTAATTCTCTAAATGCTTTCTTTTTGTCCCTTATTGCGCCCCTTACAGCTCTATTTAGCCATATTGGTTTCCTCCTATTTCTAGTATGTTTATTCCCATACGGTATATACTGTGCACAGGTCCTATCCAGGATGCTAATAAACGTCTCCCATTTTCTTTGTGTATTTTTGTGTCTCAGGATATCATCCCAGTTAATTGCACCAAGATCATCTCTCATCCGTTGGAAATTTGCCCTCCTGAAGTTTAGTGTCCTTGTCACCACTCTACTACACATCTTATTAAAGGTTACATGAAAACTTATTATTTTGTGATCACTATTCCCCAAGTGACCCCCAACCCTTATATTTGATATGCGGTCTGGCCTGTTGGTTAATATTAGGTCTAGCAGTGCCCCCCTTCTAGTTGGGTCCTGAACCAGTTGTGAAAGGTAATTGTCTCTCATAGTTGTCAAAAACCGATTACCTTTGCTGGAACTGCAGGTTTCTGTTCCCCAACCTATTTCAGGGTAGTTGAAGTCCCCCATAATAATGACTTCTCCTTGAGTCGCAGCTTCATCTATTTGCTTTACGAGGATATTCTCCATTGCTTCCATTATTTTTGGAGATTTATAACAAACCCCTATCAGTAATTTATTATTTTTTCCCCCTCCCCTTATCTCCACCCACAGGGACTCTACATTTTCATTAGATTCACCTATATTATCACGCCGGATGGGTTTTAAGGATTATTTTACATATAGACACACCCCTCCCCCTCGCCTATCCATTCGGTCATTTCTGAGCAGACTATAACCCTGCAAGCTAACAGCCCAGTCATGGCTCTCATCCAGCCATGTCTCAGATATCCCCACCATGTCATAATTATGCTCCAACAACATTAATTCTAATTCCTCCATTTTGTTGGCGAGGTTTCTGGCATTAGTATACATGCACTTGATGTTCCTCTCTGTACCTCTATTTTTTCTTAAATTATTAACTGTTCTAACCCCACCCCCCATGCCACCGCCACCCCCAACTTCCTTATTTGTGCCAAAGTCTCTATCTGCACTATCTTCCCCTCCTATAAAATGAATACCCTCCCCCCAATCCCTAGTTTAAACACTCCTCCAACCTTCTAACCATTTTCTCCCCCAGCACAGCTGCACCTTCCCCATTGAGGTGCAGCCCGTCCCTAGCGTAGAGCCTGTAGCCAACTGAGAAGTCGGCCCAGTTCTGCAGGAACCCAAACCCCTCCTTCCTACACCAATTCTTGAGCCACTTATTAACCTCCCTAATCTCCCGTTGCCTCTCTAGGGTGGCACATGGTACAGGCAGCATTTTGGAAAATACCACGTTGGTCCTTGCTTTCAGCTTGCAGCCTAATTCCCTGAAATCATATTTAAGGACCTTCCACCTACCTCTAACATTGTCATTTGTGCCAATGTGCACCATGACCGCTGGGTCCTCACCAGCCCCTCCCAGTAATCTGTCCATCCGATCAGCGATGTGTCGGACTCGAGCGCCAGGTAGGCAGCACACTGTCCGACGATCCCTGTGACTGATTGCCCTATCTGTTCCCCTAATAATTGAGTCCCCCACTACCAGCACCTGTCTGGCCTGCCCTGCTCTCCTATTTCCCTCCTTACTGGAGCAGTCACTCCTCCGGCTTTCAGAGGACATGCCTGGCTGCAGCAGTGCTACCCCTGTACTGGCACCCCCCTCATCTGCCAATTTAGCAAACTTATTGGGGTGTGCCAGATCAGGACTAGCCTCCCTGGCACTCTTCCCTCTACCCGGCCTTCTAACAGTCACCCAGCTTGCTACTTCACTGTCCTGCAGCTCCATCCTACCATCCCCCACCTCATCTATCCCATTGAGCGTCTGCTCAGTGAGCAGAAGACTCCCCTCCATATTGTCAATGGATCTCAGTGTTGCCAGCTGCACATTTAGATTCAGAATCTGGGCTTCCAAATGCACAACGTGCTCACATCTCGCACAGCAGTATGCACCCTCGACCGGATGCTCAAGGACTGCATACATGTGGCAAGATGTGCACTTGATGGCATTAGCAATAGTGGAGCACATTTCCTAATGGGGATTTCACCAGACAGAAGCGTTAAATTAAAATAAATGCAAAGTATTAATAAAACACAGACAGCAATTCAGTAATTCCTCCCTTGGACACTCCCTGATTCCTAAGTCACTGAATCACAAGTCACACACCGCCGTTCACACTTACGCTCAGGTCACACTCAGCTCGTTCACACTCGCTAAGCTGAAGATTTATATATTTTTTTCTTTTTCCCCTCAGCAGCAATCCACCTTGCTGTTCAATGCACTTCCAAAAATTATTTAGCTGTGTATAACCCCCCTCACCCTTGATTGACAGCTTCCTGTGTACACTGAGCATTGCTAGCAACTGCCATAGTGGAAGGGATGGGGTTAAACCGATTAGCTGGATCTTGTGGCACAGGACACATAGTCCTCTAGTGATAATCTCCTGCTGATAAAACATTGATTTGTAGTGAACCTACAGCGAGCTGCTGAGCAAGTGACATTTCCCTGGAATCAGTCTCTCTGCCACTACAACATGCAACTATCAGATCACACAGCAAAAGCCTGATAAATTTCCTTTAAAGGGTATCACAACTGAGGATTTCTAGCATACAGTGGCTTATAAATGTATTTACTGCTTTTTTGAGGGTTTGCATCAGTTGATATAACGAATATGCCTAAAACTGTGAACATTTGTTTTCTCTTTTTTTGTGTGAAGCAAACCACATAAAGGACAAAATAACAAAACTTTACTGTGCATAACTATTCACTCCCCTAAAGTCAGTACTTTGTAGAACCTCCTTTTACGTCATTTACAGCTGCAAGTCACTTTGGATAAGTCTCTATGATCTTTCCACTGGGATTGTTGCCCATTCCTCAAGGCAAAACTGCTCCAGCTCCTTAAAGTTAGATGGTTTCCTCTGGTGAACCTCAATCTGACCAGAGATTCTCAATTGAACTGGGCTTTGGCTAGGCCACTCCAAAACATTTACACGTTTCCCTTAAAACCACTCAAGTGTTGATTTAGCAGTATGCTTTGGGTCATTGTCTTGTTGGAAGGTGAACCTCCATCCCAGTCTCAAATCACTGACAGACTGAAACAGGGTTTGCTCAACAATATCCCTGCATTCCATACCATTCATCTTCCCCTCAACTTGGTCCATGTTCCCTGTCCCTGCTGCTGAAAAACAACCCCACAGCATGATGCTGCTACTACCACCATGTTTCACTGTGGTGATGGTGTTCTTGGGGTGATGATCTGTGTTGGGTTGACGCCAGACATAGCGTTCACCATGGTGGCCAAAAGCTCAATTTTGTTCTACTCTGACCACAACGCCTTCCTCCATACATTTGGGGAGTCTTCTACATGTCTCTTGACAAACTCAAAAGGAGCCTTAGAAACAAATATTGTAAGTAAAAGCTTTTTACTGCCCATTATTCCATTAAAGCCACCTCTATGGAGTATACTGCTTATTGTGATCATATGGACAGATACTCCAGTCTCTGCTTGGGAACTCTGCAGCTCCTTCAGGGTTACCTTTGGTCTCTGTGCTGCCTCTTTGATTAATGACCTCCTTGCCCGGGTGGAGAGTTTTGGTGAGTGACCCTCTCTTTGCAAGTTTGTTGTGGCACCAAGTTCTTTCCATTTGAAAATGGATTTGATGGTGCTCCAGGGATCGTCAGAGATTGGGATATTGTGTCATCATGACCCCACCCTGACTTGTATTTCTCAAAAACGTTGTCCCTGACTTGTTTGGAGATCTCCTTAGTCTACATGGTGTTAGGTTAGTGGTGCCTCTTGCTTACTAGTGTTGCTGCCTTTGTGGCCTTTCAGAAAAGGTAAAGTATATACTGATCGACCATGTGACACATAGATTGCACACATTTGACTTATGAAGGTAACTGCTTGCACCAGAAATTATGGACATGACAATTTTTAGCAATTTGATCCCATAAATGCCTATATTTTTCTCACTTCATCAAATAGACTATTTAGTGCTGATGCGTCACACACAAATCGGAATAAAAATATTTAAACAGTTCATGTAACAAAATAGGTAAAAAGTCAAGGGGGGGAATACTTTCACAAGCCACTGTATTGACTAGCTGCAGTTTCAGGCTACACCCACACAAGATGTAAAATTAAAGGGGTATTCTGTGAAAATAATGTATTTCAATCAACATTTGGCTAAAACTATACTGGCTCATATCCCTCTTCCTGCCCCTATATGTAGCTCCATGTGATTTTACTACTGCGGTTTGTCCTCCCTTCTTTATGTTAGAGATGAGAGGGCATGGCTTGCGTTTGTGCTGTGCATAAAGTAGCCCCTTGACCACGGCTCATCACAGCCCATGTGCAGGTTCGATATCCTCCCCATGCCCCTTACTCTCATTTTGGCACTGCTTGCCTGCACCTTCATAGCTTGCCATCCAGAAAATAAGCGTTTAGTGTTAGGTAGTGATGAGCGAGTGTACTCGTTGCTGGGGTTTTCCCGAGCACGCTCGGGTGGTCTCTGAGTATTTGTGACTGCTCGGAGATTTAGTTTTTGTTGACGAAGCTGCATGATTTACAGCTGCTAGCCAGCCTGAGTACATGTGGGGGTTGCCTGGTTGCTAGGGAATCCCCACATGTAATCAAGTAGTCTTAACAGTCGCAAATCATGCAGCTGCGGCAAGGAAAACTAAATCTCCGAGCAGTCACAAATACTCGGAGACCACCCGAGCAACGAGTATATTCGCTCATCACTAGTGTTAGGGCATCTTTTCTTGGAAAGAACATTCTCAGAAGAGCATAGGTTCCATTTCATCATTTGCGTTTTATTGGAGTAACTTTTCTTTTGTCTTGCGATATTCAGTTGTTTTGGGCCAAATTTTCCAAAATGGCACACGGAAAGATACTTAGTCTAAAGTATTTTGCCAGCATCCATACCTTGAGTATGGTCAGTCAAAACCACAAGCAATAGCTTCTGTCAGAGTTAGCAGATCAAGTATAAAAAATAAACCTTTTCACCATCACCAGGTTTATCTAGCTTTTAATAAACATATACACATACTTTACTATAAAAGGTATTTTACATATTCGGGAGGTTTTTCCGGTCATTACATGATGTTAAACAAATGCACGTGAACAAGAAAGCTTCCAAACATGAAAAAAATGGGACAAACGTAATACTTTTCACAGCTGAGTGTTTGTTACACTCACATTCAGTGTAGGCAATGCTCCCATCAGATAAAAAAAATATATCAGTGTGGGCTCCAATACATGTGATAAAGAAGATTTTCATTCACCAACAGCTGACATGATAATTGAACTGAAAAAAGGCAAGAAAAGCAATTTAAAAAACAAGCTAAAGCAACATAAGTAATCTTGCAGTTTTCACACTGGCCACTAGGGCATTATGTTAGACTCACACTTCCAGTGTTTTCAGGAAGTTTACAGGAGTTTTTTTTACCATCACAGGCAGGTTTACAATGACCGGTAGCACCTCTAAGCACAGCAGATAACTCAGGATCCACCAATCACAATAGTTGATGTCACAGATGACCCTGCTTCTCCCCCTTCACAAAGGCCTTTGCACACGCTCAGTAGATGCTTCAATACAAAAGATAAATGCTAAAACTGACCTGCCACTGTGATTCTCCAAGTCATTCCGAGTTCATAGACACCAAACACATCTAGGTTATTTTTTTATCTCAGTGGTGAAAAAAAATTCGAAACTTTGCTAAAAAAAAAGAAAAATTGTGCAATTTCCCGATACCCGGTAGCGTCTTCATTTTTCGTGATCTGGGGTCGGGTGAGGGTGTATTTTTTGCGTGCCGAGTTGACGTTTTTAATTATACCATTTAGGTGCCGATACATTCTATTGATCGCCCGTCAATGCAATGTTGCTGCGACCAAAAGAACGTAATTTTGGCGTTTTGAATTTTTTTCTGGCTACTGTTTAGTGATCAGGTTAATCCTTTTTTTTTATTGATAAATCGGGCGATTCTAAACTCGGCGATACCAAATATGTGTGGGTTTGATTTTATTTTTATTGTTTTATTTTGAATGGGGCGAAAGGGGGGTGATTTAAACTATATATTTTTTAAAAACATTTTTTTTTACTTTTGCCATGCTTCAATAGTCTCCATTGGAGGCTAGAAGCTGGCATAGCCTGATCGCTTCTGCTACATAGGAGCGATGCTCAGATCGCCCCTATGTAGCTGAATTACAGGCTTGCTATGAGCGCCGACCACAGGGTGGCCCTCACAGCAAGCCGGCATCAGCAACCATAGAGGTCTCAAGGAGACCTCTGGTTACTATGCCGACGCATCGCTGACCCCCGATCATGTGACGGGGGTCGGCGATGAGCGCATTTCCGGCCGAGCGGCCAGAAGCGGTAGTTAAATGCCGCTGTCAGCGTTTGACAGCGGCATTTAACTAGTTAATAGCAGTGGGTGGATCGCGATTCCACTCGCCGCTATTGCGGGCACATGTCAGCTGTTCAAAACAGCTGACGTGTCGCAGCTTTGATGTGGGCTCACCGCCGGAGCCCACATCAAAGCGGGAGGTTCTGACCTCGGATGTACTATCCCGTCCGAGGTCAGAAAGGGGTTAAAATTTTCAGCCATTCTTGAGATATTTACACTTTTCTTTTGTTTACTGATGATTAGTGATGATCGAATAGCATTGTTGTTCAGGTCTCAATGAGCATGCGCAGGGAGACCCGAGCAACAATGCTATTCGCTCATCACTACTGATGATCGTTGCTTTGTAACCGACCCCACTGCTAGACAGCTGAACATTCACAATGCTTACAAGCTGATTTCTAGCTCTTTTTTCCACACTATTGTACGTAGACTGTGTCTGTACTCTTAACATACTCAGGCTGATAACTGGTTCATGCAGCATTAAATCAACACCTGATTAATTACATTATGGCTGGTCCGAACAACGAAAGCAATTTTTACCATCCACCTCTCATGTCTCCCCTTTTTCCTCAGATTGTAAGCTTGTGAGCAAGGCCCTCATTCCTCTTGGTATGTGTTTTCATCTGTGGTTATTGTTATTCTGTAATGTCTTTTATTGTCTGTACAAGTCCCCCCTAAAATGTGAAGTGCTGCGGAATATGTTGGCGCTATAGAAATAAAATTATTATTATTAATAGCAACAGTTGGGGTTAATAGTTGGGACAAGCCCAGAGAGGGAGGGGATAAAGTGAAGGGACAGTTTCTTATCAGGCAATCAGATAGGGCTGAGCCTGCAGTGGAAGCAGACCTAAAGGCCCCGTCACACACAGCGACACTGCAGCGATACAGACAACGATGCTGATCGCTGCAGCGTCGCTGTTTTGTCGCTGTGTGGTCGCTGGGGAGCGGTCACACAGACCGCTCTCTCCAGCGACCAACGATCAGGGGAACGACTTCGGCATCGTTGAAACTGTCATCAACGATGCCGAAGTCCCCCTGCAGCACCCGGGTAACCAGGGTAAACATCGGGTTACTAAGCGCAGGGCCGCGCTTAGTAACCCGATGTTTACCCTGGTTACCAAAAAAAACAAACACTACATACTCACCATCTGATGTCCGTCAGGTCCCTTGCCGTCTGCTTCCTGCTCTGACTGCGATCCGGCCGTACAGTGAGAGCAGAGCGCAGCGGTGACGTCACTGCTGTGACCTGCTCTCACTGTACGGCGGCACTGTCAGAGCAGGAAGCAGACGGCAAGGGACCTGACAGACATCAGATGGTATGTACTGTTTTTTTTTTTTTTTACATTTACGCTGGTAACCAGGGTAAACATCGGGTTACTAAGCGCGGCCCTGTGCTTAGTAACCCGATGTTTACCCTGGTTACCAGTGAAGACATCGCTGGATCGGTGTCACACACACCGATTCAGCGATGTCAGCGGGACCTCAACGACCAAAAAAAGTCCAGGCCATTCCGACACGACCAGCGATCTCGCAGCAGGGGCCTGGTCGCTGGTACGTGTCACACATAGCGAGATCGCTACTGAGGTCGCTGTTGCGTCACAAAACTTGTGAGTCAGCAGCGATCTCGCTATGTGTGACGGGGCCTTAAGGTCTAACTATACGGACCTTCCTCAGAGCAATTTAGTTAATCTGGAGTAATGAAACAATATTTATGGTCTGACTGAATATCCTTCTAATGAATTATGCGGTCGCCAAAAGTATGCGGTAAGGGAGAATATTGGCTATGGGTGTGTTGGTGCCGCTTTGGGATGCGGTCTGCCTTCACTGTGCACGGTGAGAAGCTCCAGCGCTGGTGGCGTCCTAAGTCGCTTGGGAGTATGCGCATACTCCGAGGATATTCAGTCAGACCATACATATTGTTTCATTACTCCAGATTAACTAAATTGCTCTGAGGAAGGTCCGTATAGGTCCGAAAACGTTCAGCAATTGATCTGTTTGTCAGGATGTGAAATAAATAGACTTATCCCTCTTCAGAAACTATCGAGTGCCGAGTTTTTCCACATATTTGTTGACGCGGGTTGGAGACCCTACTTGAGCACCTACTTCCATCTTTCGCAGAGTGCCGTGTATTTTTCTTATACTAAGGTCTAACTAGTCGTCAGAGCCACATGACGTGGGTCTCCCTGACGAGAGTGAAGACAGAGGGAATGAATAGCAGGATCCAGAGTAGAGAAGAGTAAAAGTGCCAGAAAGACAGGGATGCACTGGAAACAGGTCCTGGGCCAAGACACCTAGCAGTACGGCCCTGAGTTTGCAACTCGGAGAGGTAATGGGCCAGGATGGAACAGTAAACGTGAGATGAAGACAGTGCCCCGGGCAGTAGTCCCAAGGAGTCAGCAAGCAGAGAAACTAAGCAATGGCCATAGTAGCAAACTAGTTACCCTAGGGAGGGAGAAAGGACGTGTGACCGCGAGTTGAGGGCAGGACTCGCACTTACTGGGCTGTAGTACTGTGCTGGGTTTTGGTGAAGGCAGATGAACTTGGGAGATAGAAGTAATGCTGGAAGATGCTGCGCTTTCGTGAAGTTATGCACCCGCCATCTATTATACATAATTCCCACCAAGTTACTGTTCAGTAAAAAAATGTTTATTGATGTCTGGTGGGCTGCTTGGTCTGTTTTTTTTGCCAAGATTAGCATAGTCTGCATGGGTCTCTATTCTTGTTGAATCCAAGTGTTTGGGACCCGTCAGGAATTGGTAGTAAACGGACCCGTCTGAAAACAGTGGCAGCCACAATGTGAGCAGAACAGACCAAGGTGCACACCGAGGTCATGCTGCTACCCCATCCTAATACTTTTGGATGTATGAATAGTACCCCTTTCAATTAATCTCTGCTCCATTAACGTTTATTTTTCCATCTATCGATTTTATTACACATATTTACAAGAAGAAAAAAAAATAAAAAATCACATCTGTGTAGACAGCCCAGAAATACCAACAGAGACGGCGTGTTGAGAAGTTACAGACGGTCATTTTTACCTTTTAAAAGTAATAATAATAAAAAAACAAACAAACTTAAGATCAACCTGCAGCCACTGCATACAAAATTTGCTGTAAAACGTGAGCCCAATGTGCCATGCTAAAAAAGTGACGTTAAAGGGGTAACGTTTCCCCTTGTGGATAACACCAAGCTGACGTGTAAGGAGACTTACAGGCCATGCAGTGTTCTGAATATTGTCTCTTGAGGTCACACTGAAGTTCAAGTCGTCTTCCTCTCTGAAGATACAATTTGCATACAAAAAAAGGTGGGGAAAAAAACCCCCACACCCATGAGTGTCCTCTTCACATGTCCACATGGATGAATCACCAAGCCATGGCTATTGCCTCAGCTCTGAACTTTTGCAAGGTCCTCCCTTTACGCAGTAATTTATTAAGATCCTTGCTTGATGTAATGGCATCTGCCTTTTCGACATCAAAGAAAACGAACATAGAAATAGAAAAAAAGGTCTAAACGGTAATAACCACCTTTAATAACTACATAAAGTCCTGTAAAATATAGCCTCCGGCATTGCACACGTCAAGTGCAAAAATGTGACATTTTACAAGAAAATTATTATACGCCAAAACAATTATAAAATATGCTGAGCTCAAAAGTTTTCAATAGGAAGGCAATAAGGAAAGAATGAGGTATGGAGTAGGTGTAGTAAGGTGGGCTGTGTTTTAAAGGGGCTGTCTGGGATTAAAAAAAAAGGATCTGCTTTATTTTCCCCACACCATTCTCGTCCACGAGCCTTGTTTAGTGCTGAATTTCATCCATAGATATAAAAAAAAGTAATTGTGATAATAGATCTTACTATAGAAATCTGCTTCTTTCTCCACCAGGACTGATCGATCTCAAAATTCACAATGAACAGGTAAAATCTGTCTTCAGTGTATACAGATTTTCCATTACTAAGACAGGAGAAAGCAGATGCTACTGATAAGATGCTATGGAGAACTGCAACTGTTGTCTCAGGAGAACTGCAACTGTTGTCTCAGGAGAACGGCAACTGTTGTCTCAGGAGAACTTGCAGCAACAAGTCCTTTCTCCCTCCATATGTTAAATGGACCAATTGCCATCTCCCATCTCAGCAAATATAGGGTTTTTCCCAGCTCCAAGTTCCTATCCCAATATGTAGTAGGTGTAATAATATTAACAAATACCTGCAATTAGAAATATAGTATAGTTCTTCTGATTCGCTATGTCGCTTACCCCTTGTACAGGGCATTGCAGTAGCTTGGCTATCCATGGTTACGACCACTAACAACTAACTGTCACTATATGAGTAGTCGTAACCATGAATACCTATACTGCGGAAATGACCTAACATAGCGAATCAGAAGAACTATACTATTTCTAATTGGAGGTATTTGCTAGTTTTATTACACCTACTTGGAGACCCCTTTAAATCTGTCACAGCTTACAGATTTTACCCATGAAAAGTTCAATCCAGGAGGAGAAAGCAGCAGATTTTGTTTTTATTACAAAATTGCATATTTTTATCGGTAGTATTGAATTATGAAATAAAAATTAAAACGGCGGTCACATTTTAACTCTCATGATCAGGCGATTTTGCGGTTTGTTTTTTTTTCCTCCCCTTCTTCCAAAAGCCATAACAACCATTTTATTTTTCCATCCCCATTGTCGTATGAGGCTTGTTTTCGGGATATGTGGCTGTGTGAGGATCTATTTTTTTTGGTCCCGATCTGACGTTTTACTGACACCCTTTTGGGTTAGATACAACGTTTTGATCACCTGTTACTGCATTATTACAGCATCCAAAAAAAAACAAAAACCCAATGCTGGCATTTTTATGTTACATTTTTTACTGGTCGGATTACTTTATTTTATATTTTGATAGATCGGACTTTTACAAATGCTGTGATACCAAATAAAGTGCTTTTTTTTTGTTTTATTTTTAATGGGGCAAAAGTTGGGCGATTTGAACTTTTGTATTTTATTTTTCATATTTTTAAAAACATTTTCTGTTGTACAGAATAGTCCCCTTAGGGGACTTGGTGCTGCGATCATCCGATCGCTTGTAAGCATGTATAGATCAACAAAACAAAAAGCCGTGTCTAGTTTTGATTCACTTGAACGTAGCGGACTTGCTGTTCCAGCCGCAGCACCACGTATGGATAACCTGTTACGGTCTTTGAGATCCTAAAGACAGGCCAGCAATGGTTTAAATCCCTTTTAATAATATTTGTGGATTTTTTAATTTATTATAAAAGCACACCATGCAAACAGAGAGAGAGAGAAAAAAAAACACAAAAGAAAAATACCCTGTGTCTGGATGGCATAACTCATAGGTACAGCTCAAAAGCAACAGGAAAACAATAACTACAAACAAAAACGGCTTAAAATGGGAGAAACATAAAAGAAAACAACGTTGCACGACTCAATATGAGTGAAAGCTATAGGTGTATTTTAGCTAATAGAGGTAAAATAGACGAGCTATGATTTCTTGGAGGAGCTTGCAGGCTTTAGCGTAGTAGACTGGATATCGCACAGTGGTCCGAAGCGGCCGTCGGCATCTTTAGCTCTCATGGCAAAAGAATACGTGGTGTCGTCAACAAACTGCGTGAGAGTACAAGCCATGGGTAACGGTAAGGCCTTGATCTCACCAATTTTTTTCCACAGCTTTTTGGGGTTGTTTGGATCTCCCTGGTGCACGTACAGACAGTAGACTTTAGCAGGGGCGCAGCTGAGATCAACACTGGCGACATTCCACGACAGGGCAATGCCTTTGGGATTTTGGACTTGAGCAAGTCGCAGGTGAGGCTTTTGTGGCGGCTTTAGACCGGATGGCTCAGGGGTTGATGAGGTTTGTTGTGCGGTCACAGCCTCTGGTGGCTTCTGAGGAAAAATAAAAATGGAGAAACAGTGATAAAAAAACAAACAAAACTTACGAACAATGATGTAATGGAGACAAAAAAAAAATGGTGCAAAAGGGCCATAGTGTGGGCAAGGAGAAAAAATATAAAATAAAAATCAATTGGTATCTTTTGGACATAGTCTTGATAAAGAAGCTCTCCCATGAAGATTTTTTTAAAATAAATCTGTGCATATGTCTATGTAGTGTGGCGTGTACGGTATGTCAATATACTCACCTATCATCGCCATCTCCGGGGATCCAGGGCCGTTCTGCTCCTCTTCTCAGTCACATCACAACTCTGCAGACTTTCCTGGTCACGCTGTGATCTGTGAACCGGAAAGTGGCTTTTGCGAACCGTGAAGTGGCTTTTGCAATGTAAGTCTATGGAATATCAGAACAAGGTTCCAAAGACTTACACTGTAAAAGAGACTTATGGATCATTCATAGAGTGATCTGTAGAGTCTGAAGAGAGTCAACATCACTGAGAAGAGGAGCAGAATGGCGCTTAGAATAATAGAGTTGGAAGGGACCTCCATGGTCATCATGTCCAACCCCCTGCTCAATCCAGAAGTCACGGAACCATCTCAGACAAATGTCAGTTTGAAAACTTCCATTGAAGGAGAACTCACCATTTCTCATGGCAGCATATATATTAGGTTTATATAGGCGAGTATATTAATACACTCTACACGCACACATTTATTAAAACAAATCTTTAGGGGAGGTGTAGTGAAATATGTGTATGTATGGATGTATGACCAGCAGTAAATTAACATCTGTCCTTAGACTGCAGCTCTCACAAAGGTCTTGACCTATGTTATCCTGAGCAGGCAGTCTTCTGGTCTCCAGTCAACCCAGGGATTTCCTGAGAAGACACTAGTGGAAACATTTCACACCTTCTGACTCTTGAAGAGAGACGCCAATTGCAGCCCCACACTATTTACTATGAGAAAGGTCACACAAATAGTGTTCACAGAAAAATAATGTATTCATTGGTAAAATAGCCAGGATCCAGTCACAAACCAAGGATTAGAAAATTAACCTGAGAGGCTGGTCTAGAAATCTGACCTCCAGGTTAACTCTATAAATTAGGCCTTTACAATTTGAAACCTGTTCACAGATTGAGGGGCAGCCAAGCTGATGTGATCCATTTCATACTCATCCCCCCTCAGGGAGCAGAATGCCGGACTGCAAAGTTTAGATATTTCTGAACGTTTTCTCCCTTTTATTTTTATAGCGGTTTTGCATATTTGCATGTCACTTTTTATTTCCATATTCTTTTTATATCCTTTTATTGTAAGCACTGTCCCTTTTCTATTAAAGCTTAAAACTTTAATAAGTTTGTACCTTGTATGCTCTAACAGAATCCATAGCCTTAGGGTGTGTGATCTTGGCGATTGGCAGACAGTAGTAGTAATATTTCCGGGACTCATCGCCCGTGTGTTTGGTGAGTGGTGGCAGTGTATGTGAGCGGGCTGCATGGTCTGTGTCGGGGTGTGATTTATGCTCCCATTGCAGTATAGGACAGAGGCTGAATGATGTACTGAGAGAGAGGAGATACATTAACCCTTGCAGGCGCAACCCCCAAGTCATGTGCTGAGTAGCGGGAGGGCTTCTTAAAATTGACAAATATCTACTACACTTGTCACATTCTGCACTCTCAAAAAGGACATCAGCAAACTGCATATTACTCTGGCATCGTACTCCTTCAGGCAACTGAACATTTATAATAATCTCGTATCTAGCCAAGAGGAATCGATTTCCAGCAACTGCAAAGAAATATTTTTAAATTTGGAATTTATTAACTTGCTCTTAAAAATATAAAAGTTAATGCATTTAAAATTCTCTAACGATGGTATAGAACCCCGGAACGATTGCTCCACCTCTCTGTTGGAGGTGCTCAAACTCTGGGTTTCCGAGCTCATATTTTCTGTCAGTGTCCAAATATCTCAAAATATAAACTATCTTCGCCGTTTACACCTAGTTAAGCGAGATTTAACACCCCAAGAAATATTGCTCTATTTTAATAGTCCTACTGTCCATCACCTAATGCGACCAGTTGATCCTGTACGGATCTACGGTGCTGGGCTTACAGTGTTTCTTTTGTCTGTACCTGAATATTGTTATTGTTAACTTGTCTGGCATATATTCTGCATTTTTCTCAACAGTAGTTCCTGCAGTTATTTTTTCGTATGGTAACATCTTTTGTTAATGGAGCTCTATAATATGTTCTTCTTCAGTCTTTATTTTGAGATTTGCAGATGTAAGTCTTTTCTCTTGTGGATGTTAAAATTAAATAAAGAATTACAAAAAAAATATATAAATGATAATAAAAAAAATAAATACACTTTTCATATGCGTTTTGACAACTAAAGGTCTTAATCATAGCTATGTTTTCATAACTATGATTAAGCGCTTTAGAGCTCGAGACGCGCAGGTAAGTATCTATATAAATATTTCCTGGTGGTTGATGGAAATCTATTCCTCTACAGAAGTGTTTCCCAAACTCCAGGGTCTCACAGCCCCCAACAGGTCAGGTTTTCAGGATTTCCTTACTATTGCACAGGTGATCGAAGTATCATCAAGCCACCAAGAATTCTCTCCCCGATGCAATATTATGGAAATCCTGAAAACATGACCTGTTGGGGACTGTGAGGGCTGGAGTTTGGGAAATGTTGCTCTGCACAATTGTTCCTGAATGGGAAGCGGCCCACGTTCTTTTCTGTTTACCGCATCCTACAAGAGTAATTCCGTTACCAGATATGGTGAGCTGATCTGACCACCGTTATTGTATCTAGCTAAGCTGTTTGACTGGTTGTTGTGGAACAGCTATATGACAAAATCGTGCCTACTTGTGTAAAATAATGTTATTCCAAGGCATCAGGGTGTTCAGCATGCAGATTTATCCTTTTAAACATGTCCATTCAATTTTGAGTGACTACTCTCCAATTTGGCGGTGTTAGAGCAGAAGTTTCTGAAATCCCACGCATGCCCTTTTAGGATCCAGGCCCTGAAGGCTTCTTGTCATGCACAGTGAGCCCAGGTATTATAGCGTAGTCTCACCAAGGTTAAAGATCAGGAGCAGCGTGCTCAGGCACAGTAAGTTTAGTGAGGCGGAGCTGTGTACACCATGAATCACTGCATTAGCAGAGGTGTTCCGAGCCCAGACTAAGGGCCCCTTCACACTGTGCAATCAAAGTCTGAACGAGCGTTCGATTTGTGACGTTTATCCGTCCTCGTTCCGAGGTTGCAAAGTGTGACATGGCGTTACGATTTGCGACGCAGCCCAGCATCGTACGATGTGAAAGAAAGAGCAGAACTTTCTTTCGTCGTAAATGTCTCGCTGTGGCGGTCGAAATCGTAGTATGTGACGGCGGTCATACGAGCTCGTAATGCGACTACGTGGGTTGGGCTTCCGCATACCTGTCTCCTGATTGGGCGTGACGTTTTAGCACGCCCATGCTGGTAATACGTCACGCTCGGAGTCGTAGGACTATGGCGGTGTGAAGGGTAGCGTACGATTGCGACGCGTGACGTTCACATCGCAACTACGTCAGAAAAAGCGTTAACATCGTAGAGTGTGACCGCTGGCTACGAGCTCGTACTGCGATGTCGAATATGACGCAAATGCGTCGTAATCGTAGCAGAATCGACCAGTGTGAAGGGGCCCTAAGAGAATGCGCTCAATCGCCTACAGGAGCATGGGGTCTATTTAATATGCAATCTGCTGATGTAAGGTTCTCTTTAAAAGGGCTTTCCGGGGTTAGAATATGACTATTCTACTCTCAGGATAAGTCATCATTATCAGATCTGTGGAGGCTCTGATGATCAGCTCCCATCCACCACCAAATAGACTGCAAGGAGGTAAACAAGACAATGTAAATGTCACACAAGAACTATGGCACCACACACATCTGATCATTCGGGTGATGGGAGCTGGACTCTCCACTAATTTAATACTACATACACCTTAACCATTATATTTTACTTTTCCAATGCATCTAAAATGAAACTTTTTAAATAGCCTCCATTAAAAAAACAGGTTACTTTTCTGTGTCTACAGCTCTTATGAAGTTTGTTGTCTCCATGGAAACAGACTACAAACAAATCCTTCGTAGTCTGACCCGGCAGTCGTACATTTACCCATTTTCTCTCCTACTTTTTGCTAACTTATATGTGGTAAATAATAATAAATTGGAGAGAAGATGGGATAAAGTATGACTGCAAAATCAGATTATACAAGGGGTATAATTAAAATGCATTACCATGGAGATGTGTAGCTCTGCCCACTTACAGCAGAAGTTTAATCTGCGGATTTGCTGGTCACTTGTACATGTGCTTCTAGAAGTTGCAGGTCATTAAAATAAACTAGTCCTAATAACTAGCTGGTCTCCTACCTTTGACTTAGAAGAGTCGGGGATGGTGGCAGACTGTCTGTCTTCAGTCACATCAGAACTTGACGCTTCATTACGATTACTCGATGGAGGGCCTTTCTCGACAGAATATTTATCAAAAATGTTCTCAACACTACTCTCCTTAGACGATGTCGCGGAGGGATGGCTTTTATGCTATTTTTGATCAAAAACAGTATTACTAAGAACCCTGTGTTATTTAAATGCACTTTTGCTTTTTACTTATTTAGTTACAGCAGGGTTTTTGCTCATTTTGTTTCTTGTAGGTTATGTATGTTACATGCGTTTATGTGTTGCATGTATACCAACTCAAACCAAGCTCAATTTTGGGGGTTTTTACATGCACCTTAGCCATTATATTTTACTTTTCCAATGCATCTAAAATAAAACTTTTTAAATAGCCTCCATAAAAAAACAGATTACTTTTTTGTGTCTACAGCTCTTATGAAGTTTGTTGTTTCCATGGAAACAGACTACAAACAAATCCTTCGTAGTCTGATCCGGCAGTCGTACGTTTACCCATTTTCTCTCATACTTTTTGCTAACTTATATGTGGCAAATAATAATGAATTGGGGAGAAGATGGGATAAAGTTTCATTGCAGAATCAGATTATATAAGGGGTGTATTTTAAATGCATTACCATGGAGATGCGCAGCTCTGCCCACTTACGGCAGAAGTTTAATCTGCAGATTTGCAGGTCACTTGTACATGTGCTTCTAGAAGTTGCAGGTCATTAATAAAAAAAAGTAACCTTAATAACTAGCTGGTCTCTTACCTTTGACTTAGAAGAGTCGGGGATGGTGGCAGACTGTCTGTCTTCAGTCACATCAGAACCTGATGCTTCATTACGATTACTCGATGGAGGGCCTTTGTCGACAGAATATTTATTAAAAACGTTCTCAACACTACTCTCCTTAGACGATGTCGCCGACGCAGCCAGATCACCATTTGGGATACAAGGTTCGCTAACCAATGTGGAGTCTGGGGAAAAAAAGTGTTTATATTTCTAAAAATTTTGGGCAAATATTTCAAGGACACCTTTGGATATTTAACTGAAATCTAGAAAACGTTCTATTTTTTTTTTATATCAGACGTCATGTAAAATTAGTAGTTCTCAGCAGTCAGGTAATTCTATAAAAAAAAAAAAAAAAAAAAATGTAATAAAACAGTTCTTCCCAGGAGTGGTGGGGTTCATAGAACTCAGGTCCCAGCATCACTTTATATTAGCCGTTTACGTCAAGATTTTGGTAACAGCCAAACGAATATCACTAGAATTAATATGATCAAAGGGGATCAGGGTCTGGGAATGTTAGCCAACAGCTCGGTATTTATTCTCTATAAAAAAAGCAGAATAAGTGATGACATCTGTCCTGAGAGGATGAAGGATCGGGCCTGTCGTATTTCAACATGTGCTATCGGGAAGAGTCCAGGCACTATACACAAGAGACGGCGCTTCAATCCCACCAAAACAAGTTTGGCTGACATTCGTCTATCGTGGGGGTTGAAACAAATTTAATGTGCATGGGACTTTAAGAGACGCTCTCTGTAATCACTCTGCACACTAGTCAAGAAATGAGTCTCCTGAACAGAGGACCCCGCACGGAAGGACCCCGCACGGAAGGTTTTGTTCACTAGACAACCCAATTATTACACGTGGATTTTGGATGCTATCGGAGGCTCACAGTTGTGAGGAACTGAAACAATCTATCATCAGTTGATGGTACCTTTATCACTTTTTTGCCCCTCGTCGTCCGTCAGATCAATTACTGCTTTGACCGGTTTATTCTGTTGATACAGGAAAGCATATTATTAGGATTGTTCTAGTAGTAATTAATGATGGCTATCATACAGCACAATGAAAGCAGATACACAGACTGTGTAGAGCACAAACTGGTAACTTCAACATTAACTTCTAATAAAGACAAACAGTAAAAGGATCCTTACTGCTCGTGAAGAATGCGCCTTCTTTCTATGCTCCTTGATGGATTCCATAATTTTTTGCATAGCTAATAAAAAAAAATATATACAAATATACCTTAGAAATATAAACGAAGAAGCTACATAATCTATAGCAGTGTCCCAAACCTTGGCTTATTCTGCCCCTAGATCAATGTACATAGAGGTAAATGCACCCCATTCATAGCACCCAATATGGCGGTGATGGTGTGATTTACCTGTGTGACCACCTCCTCGGCTGCATGCAGACAATGGCTAAAAGTGATAACTGAAGAAGGGTATGCAGCCGGGGTAAATAATGTAACCACAGCCGTAACACAGGCAATTTTAGAAAAGTGAAAGCAATGTGACCAGCCCCTTTAAATAATCACATGCGTTATCCTGAATTTTGATAAGGCTGGCCTATATCAATATCATATAGGTGGGAGTCAGACACCCGACACGGCCACAATCAGAGTCTTGAGCTAAATGGTTTATAAAGGCAGCTCTGTACACTGCGGCGGCCGTCCTCATTATCTGAGCTGCACTACCTGAGAATGGCCACTACATGGCGTACAGAGCTGTGGTGACTCAGGCTGCCATGGCAACCTGGTAATCAGCATACACAGATATTAACCATTACTATACCCAATAAAGCAATAAGGACACTGTAGGAGGCCTTTAAAATTTTAAAATTACGACAAACATATTGAGCAGTATACTTTATTTTTTATTTTTTAACAGGACCCTACGGATGAGGGCTGCCAGTAATAAACACAAATAAGTCCTGAGCTTTTATAGGGAACTTTGAAACCACGGGCAGCATCCTTTTCAACCAAATACGTTAAAAAGCCTCAGAAATAGCAAAGTGAATCTGGTATTGCTTGGTAAGGCTGCATTAGTTTTATACTACAACAAAAGAGGCTATTTATTCACCATCATTGTACTACACAATGTCATCTGACAGCACAGACGTTAGCTGGACCTCTATCATGTCCCTAGAAAACACATAGAGACCAGTGAACACTTATGTTGAGGGGCTTCATACCTGCGGGGTCCACTTTTTTTGAAGAGCTTTTTCGTTGTTCTTTTTGTGATTGCTTTGGATTGCTGAAAAAGAAAACACTTGCTAGAAAAGACAATGCTCCTAATATCCAGGTGTCACCATTCTGTTTTAAAAGGGGTTGTCCAGGCTTGGGATTAAAGTCGGTACACTTCTGAATCCTGACTGCGTGTGCTAGTTAGTCACAATGTGAGAATTCTCCGCTGTTGCTGGTGAACTGGGCCGCATGTATGAGATTTACATACTTGCAGTCAAGTGTCCACTAGACGTGCTCATCCTCTGTCCACAGAAGTGCATTGTGAGAGACCAAACAAGTCTAGTTGGAATGCGGCAAGAAGTGTGCAAACCGCATCCTGGCGGTCACGTTGCCCAAATTGCCTCACAGACAATATCAGAGAATCCTGACAGTGCGCACACTGTCAGGATCCATCCCAAGCCTGGCCAACCCTATTAAACAAAAGATTGAATGCCCCTAACATACATAGGTATGTCAGGAAATTCTACCGAAGTGCTCAACACAAAAGGTCCATGAAATATAATGGCCTTGCTTTTAGCAAAGAAGAAACCTTGTAGCTTCTATTCTGCAATATACATTTCTGGTCCTGAACACACTTTTCATTATCAGAGTATCCTGCAAGAAGCATGTCTACCACACTTACTACGCGAGTCAGTGGCCAAGGCATGGAAATGTACGGCAGACTGGAGGAAACACACCTAAATATTACACGCAGGTTATATGTCCAAAGCTGTGTGTGGTTTTTAGGTCTAATGGAAAATCCGACTGTCAAACATGTTTTACTCAGTTTTAAAACTGTCACTATAGGCATTGGGACAATCTAAAATGGTGCCCAAACGAATACATATGTCCATGCCACCGTTCATTCCTTCCAAGATACATTTAGGAAAAAAAAGTTACAATATATTCACATTTGTTTATTTTATTCATTGCAGGAGTTTTCCTCAAGATTAAATAAATAAACTTACTGATCACTGAGATCCTCAACAATCCTGACAGTGGGGATTCTGTACGAATGGCGCAGGACTGAGCATGCCAACCTCCAGTGTATTCATTGTCCAGGAGATCAGTGAAAACAGTAGAGTCCTGCTCCCGGATACTTGGATCACTCCCATAGACAATGAGCAGACCGTTGTTGGGCATGCTCGACCCTTACTCCATTCAGACAAGGCTCTGCAGAATTACCAGGGGCCCTGTTTTCTGATGCCCATCAATCAGTATGCTACTAATTGTAGGAAACCACTGTTATGGTTTTCACTTAGAAAATCATGCAAGTTAACAAAAGGTGCCAAATGTTGTGCATATGACTATTATCCAGTAGAAGGGAAGAATAAACTAAAGGCTGTTGTCCTTTGTCTCATTTCAGAAAAGTTTTCTCTATATCCATAGTTTGTTGTTTAAAAACAAACTGATCTCTACTTACCCTCCCTGGGTCCTGTGGTGTCTTTTCCATTGTCCCCTGTCTCCGTCGTTTGGCTGCAGTGGCGAGGTCACACCGACAACGCTGGATTCAACCACCAAGCTCAGCGGCTCGTCCTGTCCACATTGGCAGAACAGCTGGGCTCAGTGATTAGCTGCAGCACCGTCGATGTTAAGTCATCACTGTGGTCAAGCAATGGACACCGGGTGAAGCGGCAGAGTCACTGAGCAGGACCAAGGGAGGGTAAGTACAACATACTGTCCATAAAAGGGAAGGAGACAACCCCTTTAATTCTGTAGGAATAAGTGTATTACTATTTCAAGAGTTGTGCTGGCATTGCAGTAGAGTCTCACCTCGGCTCCTCCGACTCATTATCACTAAGTACAACAAGTTCGGCGCTGCTTGCGGTTGGATCTTGCGCAGGCGATGTTCTCGGAAGGGACTCTGCAACTTCTGGCGGTGGAAGAACTGTAGAAGCACTGGGTGCCTCAACTGTGCTGCAAAGCTGGAAAGAGAACTGCTGCAAATTTACCTGCCCACAGTGTGTCTCCAACATTAGATTTTAAAAAATAAATGTAAAAATTAATTTTGCCCCCAATCACTGCCATATAAATCCACGTCCATCGCTCACTGCAGCTATAACCCAAATCCCACTGCAACAGGCTGGGCATACGACAGACGACTACAGAGTCCGGCCTGCTGGGCATAGATGGGAATGTCAATAGCTTGTACAGTAAGGGCATGGTGAACGCCTCCCACCGGGAAAGCCCAATCTTCATACCGCTGTGGGTACCTGAGCTGGTAAATGCATGATCCAAGTAGTAACACAGTCACGTGAACAAGCCCATTTACTTGCATTGGCCTATGTGCATGAAGTCTGCTTGGCGCATGGCCAGTATATGGACTAAAAATATGTTTGGTCTGAATGAACCCTTAAATGCTGTTGTTCACAGGATAGGTGACAACTGCTACATCGGTGGGGTTCCTCCTTTTGTGACCCCCACAGATTGCCGAAAAAGTGCACTTTTATCTGTTATTCTCTATGGCTCTTTCTTCGGAAGCCCCATAGGAAGTGAACCATGCACATGCACCTGACTGCTCCATACTAACAGGGATAAAAGTGCCCCACTCTGGCCAATAGTTGGACCCCACCTATCTAGAAGCTATATACTTTAGATAGTTGATAAAGGGGTATTCCAGTTGAAAAGTGTTTTTCCCCCAATTTACCCATAATCCTCACCTTTAATACACTTCTTCTTAAATTCTGAACTACACAACCCTAGTTGGTCTGGTAGCATTCTGCCAGGTACACAGATGATGAATGCTATCTATGTATTACCTCCTCAGATGAAGAGCTGATGGGAGTCACTTTAGTTGAGCCGCTGCTTATTTGTTTCTGAAAGTTTACGGCATACTTCAGGTGTCTTTCCAGTCTTCTAATGCTTCTCTATCGCACACAATTAAAAAAACAAAAAACAAAACACAACAATTAGTTTTTATTTCCAATAGACCTCTAAACATTTTTCGCTTATCTAACATATCGTGCTGCCCTAGGCCACTGCAGACTTTCCAATATTTCCCTGCACAATCACTTAAAAGGGTTATTTCCAAATGAACCCCAAAATATTCCTTATACATAGGATAAAGGATCATTTGATGACCACTTGAAAAAGGTCTTCACACCAAAACGTCGTCACAGGAGGCAGAATAAAACGTAAGACTTGCTTTTCACCATTGTTTGAGGAGCTGTCATTTGACTTATGATGATGAAATATACTCTGGGATGGACTCCCTGGTTATGACGTGCGCCTCTTTGTCTTAATAGACTTGGAAATTATTTCGGGGTGCGGTTTAACCCTTCATATTTTGATATCCGCTAGAGTCTGACCGTTAGGACCCCAAGCAATCCCAAGATTGGACTTCAGAACCCTGAGAATGGGGCTCTATAGCCTGAGCTGAATGGAGAAGAGGTGCGCATGCAAGGCCTCTGCTCCATTTATTGTCTCTGGGACTGCTGAGTGCAGTGCTCGGACCCACAGTGATCAGAAAGTCATCATCTAGCCATTACTTATTTGTTTGGAATAATCCTTTAAAAGAGAATCTGGCAAGGTCGTGTCCTGGCGGCCATGTAAGACGGACATGTAGAGCTGACATCATCCTGGTAATACACCACCATTGGCCCAGAGCACAGCGTGCATAGAAGACCCCAGAGCAGTGGGAAGGTGTCCGGTGCAGAAGGAGCAGAGTCCGGTGGCGTTTGGCGGTAGGGATGATGCTCAATAAGCCTCAGAAGGTGAAGGATCACGACAGCGCGGCATCCAAGTTGGCACCTACTCACAACAGCCCTGACATTGTCAGGATGGCAAAGAACTGAATAGAATCGCCAAGCTGGTGGACGTCTCCCCGGCTCACCTTACACAGCAGCTCAGGAACCGGAGGTCTTGGACGGTGAGGAGGGCATTATGGAGTTACAGCAGGAGGTAACAGCACCACTTCCTAAGCGGCAGTTGAGGGAGAGACCGATCCCAAGAGAGGGGGCCCATGTTTGCAGACATGGGTTTGACACTCCCTCTCAGAGAAATTACACTCCTATTGGCGGCTGCAGCTCCACTATAGATGGTCTCAGAATACAAGTTGGTGAAAATATAGAGGACATCAATCATTTCAGATAGGACATGCATAAATTCAATGACAGCATGGAGGAAGTGGAGAAAAAGGGGTGCCTGAAAAGGCAGAGGGCCAAGACCCAGTCATTTCCTTATAATCCTGGCTTGCAGACACGTTTGGCAAGAGAGTGGTGTCCCCTTCTTTGCCATGGAGAGCGCTCACAGTGTCCCTGCACAACCAGGCCCACCTGGAGCACCACCTCACCCTACTATAATGAAACTCCTTCATTTTCGCAAAACAGGCATGCTCCTATACAAAGCAAGAGATCACAAAGCTTTAACCATCAACGGAGTTGGTGTGTCCATATATCTGGAGGTTAAGCCTCCATTAATCAATGAATTAATAAATAAAATAAATGATAACATAGTTGTTGGGGGTATATAGAAAGAGAAAAGCAATAAAGAAATGTGGAAATATATGGGGACCCTGGATGAAAGGTCCAGGTCTGCCCTCTTGTGCATTGATAGGCTATGGAAGGTTATGGCCGTTAATCATTCCAGGTTAGAAGGTGACAGTATCCCAGAGTAACCGTCAGAGGGATTGTGAAGGTCATGAAGTTCAGGGCCGACTCTTCAATGTCTGTCAATTCAGGATATACGTGGATTATTGAAACACGTACAGTTTGTTCTAGAATGTTATCTGGTGAAAGGGGGAATTGGGGAGAGAGATTGGGTTATATTTTTTATAACAATTAACCCCTTAATGATCTAGGATGTGTGACTACAGACTTGTACCATAAGACACAGCCCCTTTAAGTAAATGGTTTTTGGCCACATTATATATATATATTTTTTTTATTTTTTTTTTGCTTTTTAGGCATGTCCTGCAAACTTCAGCACAGTGTTTCTGGTCTGTAATTTTGTCACACAGATGAAAAATGTGCTTTAATTACTTTATCAAATATCAAAAAGTGTAGCACTAGTAGTAAACTACAAAGGAAAATCTGAAGCTGAAAACCTACCAGATGCCTAGTTATATCATCAGTGTGATTCATATTTCTTCGGATCAGATCGGCTTGACGCGTTAAAGCTTGCATTCGTTGGTCAAAAGCATCCTCAAATATTTTATTTACCCGGCTGTCAATTAGACACTGAATCTGTTGAAAAAAAAACCAATGTATTGTTACAAGAAGAGCCTTTCTATTTCACTAGAATAAGCAAAACAATGAAAAAAATAACAGCCATCGTCTGCTCCATGAGATGACAGCAAGGACAGCGCTGACTGCAGTAAAGACAGGATTCAGAGGGGGAGTTTTTGCATCTTGGTTTGATGACGGTTCGGTTCCCTCTCTCATTCAGTAACCTGTCGATGTCTGGTGCAGGACCGTCAATCCTACAGGTCATGTCAGAAGGTTGACTGTCTACGAACAGGGGTTGCTTACTCCATATATGTGATATCCAGGTACTTTGAAAATGTTCTGAAAGCACGATGGAGGAAGGTATCCATGACAAGATCAAACTCCATCCCTCCCAGTAAAGGTCCACTTCTGAGGACTTTTTTTTTGCTGTATTACTTAAGTCCCTGCACTCCATGCAGCCTCCGCTGCTGAGCCTGCATGTTTTCCAGCACGTGTCAGCTGATTTTAATCAGCTGACATGTGCCGCCAACAGTCGAAGGTGGAGTCGCGATCCACACAGGGCTGTTAACTTGTTAAATGCCACAGTCAATCTCAAACAGCGGCATTTAACATGGCCGCGCTGGAAGCGTGTCACAAACCCTGCTTATCGGCACCCGTGTCACATGACAGTGGGGCGACGATGAGTTGGCATGACAACCCGGGGTCTGCAGGAGACTCCTGTGGTTGTCATTGCCAGATTGCAATGAGCGCCACCCAGTGGCCGGCGCTTATAGCAGATTAGCCATTTTAGCTACACATAGCAGGGCTGCAGCCCTGCCATGTGTAGTACAGGTAATTGGATGATCGCAGCTTCTAGTCTGCCATGAAGACTATTGAAGAAAGTGAAAAGTAAAAAAAAAAAAAAAAAAGTTTGAAAATATTTAAAAAAATATTTAAAAAATTAGAATGTAAACGTTCAATCACCCCCCATTTGCCACATGAAAAAAAAAAAGCCAGCATATTTGGTATCTCCACGTTCAGAAACGCCTGATCAAAAAATATGAAAAGAATTAATCCAATCGGTAATAAAAAAAAAAAAAAAAATCAAAATCCCAGAATTACATTTTTTTATTGCCGCAACATTGCAATTAAATGCAATAACTATATCGTATCTACACCAAAATGAAAATTAAAGCATCAATTCAGCACACAGAAGATAAGCCCTCACCCAGCCCCAGATCATGAAAACGGGTCTCAAAAAATTTCGGTATCACATACTTGCGTACCTCATCTAAAGTATTAGCAGACGTTTTCGCTCGCTTTGAGTCAGGAACGTGACTGCTTTCTGAACAAGTCCGTTTCTTTTGACAGCCACCTTAATAAAGAAGAAAAGGGAATTGACATTATAATAGACACCCAATGATGAGATCCTCAACAATTCCTTCCAGAAGTCTAAGGAAGCATTCACATTTCCGTGCAAATCGGTCCGAGATCGGACTGCAATGCATGGACTGGCAGCGGGTCTAGAAGTATAAGAAGCTGTCCCGCTCGGATCACGAGACCAGCGGCCAGTCCGTACATTGCGGTCCAATCTCCACGATTTGCATGGACGTATCAGTGCTCTCTATGGGCGATTTCCAATACTGCAGAAATGTATCCGAATAGGGTGGTTTCTGATGAATGGGACAGAACTTTCAGCAACTATATAGGCAGCAAATAAGCAATATGTACCGTATTTTTCCGACTATAAGACGCACTCTTTCCCCCCCCCCCCCCCCAAAAGGGGGGAAAATGGGGGGTGCGTCTTATAGTTGGAATACAGGCTTACCGGCAGTGGTGTGGCGGCAGCAGAGGTGCGGGGATGGAGGCGGCGCAGTGAGCGGTATGGCGTGAGCGGGGTCCTTTTCACAGGTGAGGTGATGCAGCAGCCTGGTAAGCAGCAGAACCAGGTGAATCATGTTGTTATCGGTGGTGGTGGCCATCTTCCTGAGGCCGCGTGTGCGCAGATGGAGTGCTCTGCTTCCCGGGGCTTCAGTTTAATGGCCACGGGAGGCCGCGCGTGCGCAGATGGAGATCGCGTTGGCCATTTTCCTGAAGCCGAGTTCACAGATTTAGATCTCGGCTTCAGGAAAATGGCCGCCGCGATCTCCATCTGTGCACGCGCAGCCTCCCGCGGCCATTTTCCTGAAGCCCCGGGAAGCAGAGCACTCCATCTGCGCACACGTGGCCTCAGGAAGATGGCCGCCACCACCGATAACAACATGATTCACCCGGCTCTGCTGCTTACCGGGCTGCTGCATCACCTCACCTGTGAAAAGGACCCCGCTCACGCCATACCGCTCACTGCGCCTCCTCATCCCCGCACCTCTGCCGCCGCCACACCACTGCCGGTAAGGGAAGGGACCCTGCTCAGGTGCACGCCGTACCGCATCACCCCACCTCTGCTGACACCATGCCTCCTGTGACCCTGCTCTGCCACCGCCAGTCCTCAGGTAAGATACTGTAAATTCGGACAATAAGACAGACCCCCATCTTATAAAAAATCTTTTTTTCTGCAATTTTCACCCCAAACTTGGGTTGCGTCTTATGGTCCGGTGCGTCTTATAGTCCGAAAAATACGGTATATATGGGTGCAATACCAGTACAATCACAGATGATGAGGTCAATAACTCAGTGTGGTGAAAAAATGAATAAAAGATGTCCATATGGTGTAGGTGCTATAATATGGGACAAAGACATAACCAGTAAGTCTCCATAAATGATGCGGAGTTGGGAAGCCGCCATACAAATTAGATGGCCGATAGTCAACATTATGGTCCAGATTCATTACTGAATTTTTTCCAGATTTCTGCATGAACAACTCTCAATAGGTGACTTTTTGATTTGCGATAAATTCATCAAACGATTTGCTCCCTTTCTTAAACTTGTCTTTTGTGGTTTAGTTAATTTTCTGGATTTTTACAACAACGTAGTTGTCCAGATTAGACTGATTCATCAAATGCAACTTTGTCAAAAGTTACTAAATGTTTGTGTAATTAAATCTCCTTAGGCTATGTGCACACGTAAGAAAAGAGGTGCAGAATTTTCTGCACAAAATCTGCATCTGCTGGCAGAATCCGCAGCTGCGTTTTTTATGCGTTTTTAGTGCAGATTTTATTTCTATAACAGAGGGGTGCAGAAACGCTGCAGAACTGCACAAAAGTAGTGACATGCACTTCTTTGAAATCTGCAGCGTTTCTGCGCAGATTTTTCTGCACCATGTGCACAGCTTATTTTTTTTTTTCACATAGATTTACATTGTACTGTAAATCTGCTGCAGTTCTGCACCAATTCTGCACTAAATCTGCATTGTGTGCACATATCCTCAGAATGATTTTATGTATGCCTGAAATAATTGTGAAATTTTGTTTTGAGCTTAAAAAGGAAAAAAAAAAGAAAGATGATTTTTGACTCTGCAAAAAACAAACAAATCCCGTGTGCCATTTTTAAGAATTTAATTAAAAAATAAATAAATAAATAACACGGAAACAAATACACCAAGATAAAAAAAGAAAAATAAAAGTATACAGAAAAAAAGGAGATCGTACAGATTTGCAAATCTGCAAGTCGCCCTATATTTTTGCAGATTTCTGGTGAAACGTTGCAAAACTAGCCCAGGGATAACTTCAAGACAAATTTGCAACAAAAACAGATAACAATAATGACAAAAATAGATAATATTTGTATCAAAAATCTGGTTGGAAAATTCCCACTTCCCCTCCATACACATTAAAAGAAAGTTGTTCGAAGCCATCAGTTTTGGAGGGAGCCCCCCTGCCCTGACAGATGATCTGGGGAAGAAAATAATTTTGTGTGTACATACCCTCCAACCCAGAGTCATCGGCAGCGACATCAGATCCGGGCATGGGCTGGTCAGAATCAGAAACTGCATCGAAGGTCGATGGAGGAGTCAATGCTCTAGAACCACCAGCAGTGGAATTAGAGGGATCAAGCTCCTTTTCGGGAACTGAAGAACTGTCTGGATCTGGGGGTTCTGCTGGTGTCACATCAATGGACGATGTCGTCTTAAGGCTCTTGTCTTCATCAATTATTTGTACCGTTATGGATGCATTCAGATTCTCAGAAATGGCGCTGCATGTAGAGTTTGTCTGTTCACCCTCGGTCTTCACATCCTCATCGAACCCCTGAGTTTCGGTGTTTGTGGAGGCAGTGACTTGCTGTATGGCAGTAATATGATTTTCAGGGGCATCGGTATTGAAATCATGAACTAGGAAATGCGCTGTGTGAGAAAAAGGGACATCTTCAGATTCTTTGGAGACCCCTTCCCAGGTTTCATTATAAGAACACCCGATGTTAATCCCAGAGTCCACTTGCGACACCTCTATAGAAACCTTCAGTCCGTTATGGAAGACTCCCTGGCTTTTATTGATTCCTGGTGCAGGGTTATCCTGTGCAGTAAAGTTCGTCTCACAGATTATTTCTGGCTGCTGCACTGTTTTTACAGGGGTTTCTTCTGTAAGGGTGCTCTCACTTTTATTGGTGGTCTCACTGTTGGAAGAGTTTTTCAGTTTGAGTGTGGCCAGTTGCTGCCGACAGCTCGCCGTCATAGTTTTTCTGGCTCGGAATTTTTTTCGTGCTGGCCCATTTGAAGGTGAAACCAGGAAAGCCTAGTAGAAAGAAAAGAAATATCTGAATAGGTTTCAGAGTCAAAATCAACATATTTAGAGCTCAGTTTCATAACGTCAGAGCACAATTTAAAGGGACTGACCAACCCTTAACATTTTTAAAAATTGCAGCCAATGGGTTAAAATAACAAAAGGAGTAATAGTCACCCTACGTCATCTCCTTCTCCCGATGCTTTGCCATGGTCTCAAGGATGAAGTGGCGAGTCATCCCCACACATTTCATGTCACCACATCGCGGCTTTAGCCATAGACTGGATGGGGAAAGGGGAACCATTGGCACAAGATTGGAAGAGGATGGCTCAGGTTAATTTTGCTAATTTTATTATTTTAGACAACTGGCTGCTGTCTGAAAAATATAATAAAAAATAATGGTTAAAACTTAAAGGGTATTCAGAAACTACAATAGGCCATACGTCATGACCTGTGGGGGTCTTACACTTCAGAAGGTTCTCTGCTCTGGTCCAATGCACCCAGTGTGTGTACAGCGCCAGCAATGACCATCCAGATCTATACATACTTATATCTTACTACGGAAGATGACAGGTGCCATGAGATCAATAATTAGATTTCACAGACTGCAAAACAGGCCATATAGCATCACGAGCAATTGATATACGACAACACATATGGGAATGGTCAGCAAACTGCAACATGCCCGAGAAGAAAGGCTACCCAGGACCAGCAAGGTTTATATTATTCAATCACGTAGGGCTGACATACTCCGCAGTGTCGTACAGACTGTTATCATTCCCATCGGTCCCTGTAGGGAGAATGTGCAAAGATTATGCCGGTGTTATCCATGGACGAATTAGAACCGAGGACCCCAGCAAAGTAATGGCCACTAAACCGCTGAAGCTCGAACTAAATAGTTGGCGCAAATCAGTTCACAAGTCTCATTCCATTTGCCATGACAATGGTCTGTGGCCACTGGAATGGTCATCTGTGGTTCATACGTTGATTAGCTGACCTGGCAGAACTTTAGGCTAGTTAATCATAAGAAGCCGCGGACGCCGTCAGTTAAGAGACAGTAGACCCTCTCCCATTCCAGCAGCCATAGACCAATGAATGGGAAGGAATGGGATACGAGAATAAATTTGCATCAAGTCTAATTCTGATGATGACAACAAGTTATGCTGAAGACTAGCGTTGGGTCAAATCGATAAACACGTCCCAATCAATCTGCCATGAAAATGGTCTGTGGTCGCTGGACAGGACCAGGTGTACTGTTACCTGACGGTGCCCATGGCTCTTTTGATTAACCGGCTTGGCATGACTTCAAATGTACATCACGCCACAACGATGATGTTACACCAGGCCGGCCGGTGTAAGCCATAATCATCAACATTAACAGAAATAAACACTTGAAATAGATCACTCTGTTTGTAATGACTATATAATATATGAGTTTCACTTTTTTTTTACTGAAGAACTGAAATAAACTAACTTTTTGATGAAATTCTAATATTGTGAGAAGCACCTGTATATGTTACTTATATTTTGGTCAGAATTTAAATAATCTCAGAACTTAGTTAGAACCACAAAAAAAAAGTTTTGGCTTAGTGGTGCCACTTTCTGTCTGAAACTCGGAAGTTTATTTTTACTTCTGTGATGGAGGAATTGTTTTTTTTTTTTTTTTGCGTGGCGAGTTGTTGTTCTTCACACTTAGCTAGTTGAGCTACGTCCATCGACTATTGTTAAAGAGGTTGTCCACTACTTTTACACTGATGACCTATCTGTAGGATAGGTCATCAATGTCTGATTAGCCGGGGTCCGAAACCCAACACCCCCGCTAATCAGCTGTTATCAGTGTAGGCAACGATGGCTGCTGGACAGGAGTACTTATTTGCGGACCTGGCAGTCTACTTGTAGTGGGATTACTTCAGGCCGATATCAGCTGATAGGCGGGGGTGCCAGATATCGGACACAGGCCGATCAGATATTGATGACCTATACTAATGATAGACCATCGATGTAAAAGTAAAGGTACCTTCACACTAAACGATATCGCTAGCGATCCGTGACGTTGCAGCGTCCTGGCTAGCGATATCGTTTAGTTTGACACGCAGCAGCGATCAGGATCCTGCTGTGATATCGCTGGTCGTTGAACAAAGTTCAGAACTTTATTTGGTCGTCAGACCGGCGTGTATCGTCGTGTTTGACACCAAAAGCAACGATACCAGCGATGTTTTACACTGGTAACCAGGGTAAACATTGGGTTACTAAGCGCAGGGCCGCGCTTAGTAACCCGATGTTTACCCTGGTTACCAGTGTAAAATGTAAAAAAACCAAACAGTACATACTCACCTTCGCGTCCCCCGGCGTCCGCTTCCCGCACTGACTGACTGCCGGCCGTAAAGTGAAACCACAGCACAGCGGTGACGTCACCGCTCTGCTGTTAGGGCCGGCGCTCAGTCAGTGCAGGAAGCGGACGCCGGGGGACGCGAAGGTAAGTATGTAGTGTTTGTTTTTTTTACATTTTACGCTGGTAACCAGGGTAAACATCCGGTTACTAAGCGCGGCCCTGAGCTTAGTAACTCGATGTTTACCCTGGTTACCCGGGGCCTTCGGCATCGTTGGTCGCTGGAGAGCCGTCTGTGTGACAGCTCTCCTGCGATCAAACAGCGACGCTGCAGCGATCGGCATCGTTGTCGCTATCGCTGCAGCGTCGCTTAATGTGAAGGTACCTTAATGGACACCCTCTAATGATGGATCCAGGCGTTATCTGTCATGGTAAGTGTGCCTGTGATGATAGTGAGCTGAAAAGTGATCTGGACAGAGCAGATAGATAGCATCAGTCTATCATGACTCTCAGAAGCCAGAAAACTACATTTTTTAAATATGCATAATAAATATGCATAATATATTTATAGGTATAATATATAAATATAACACCCAATCTTATAGAAATATATTTAACATCTTTAAAAAAAATCCTAAAAAATAAATAAAATCAAAAAGGACAGAGTAGTAAATAAAAAGAGAATTATGATGAAGGAGAGCCGATGACATAACTGTCAGAACTCTAGAATGAAATTTACGTCTGAAGGCTTCTCCATGGCTAATGTCATGAAGGGTTATCAACGTACCTGACAAGAGATATAGGCGCCTATTGTGAATGCACATGATATTACACACAAATTGAGCCGATGTGGCAATTTACAGCTTCATGCAAGCAGAAACCCTGATAGAAGCTTCATCAAATCCACTTCCCCATTCTCAAAAGCAAGAATCTACAAAAGGCTTTTTATTCCAGTCTTACGGCCTATAGCTCATACAACGCCATTGTGTGCAATGATCACAATGACAGCACCAAAGCTGAGTCATCAATTCACTCATTTCCCTGCACATTTATCCATTGCGGAAAGCTCACTGATGTATATACCAAGTGACCCCTATAATATGATGGGACACTTAAAAAGAACCTGTCAGCAGGATTTAGCCCTATAAACTAAAGCCGCGGTGGCCATATTGGCTCTGTGATGCTGATTAATATACCTGAAGTGAAGGGATTCGCTCAGTGGTTGCTGAATATTCAGCTTATGAAGTTACCGTATGTCTTGTGTGCTTCAGGGCAGGACGTAGGGGTTGGGTTATCTCATTCTTCGCCCCTCGCCCGCTTCCTCTGTTTCTTGTGCAGGTCACTCATTATTCAATAACCTTTCACATTTTTAAAATTCTGCACTGCTGCCATTATCCCCGAACCCTAATGAATTCAATGGGAGGCAAAACTGAACACATACGCAACACCTTAAGGGGGGAGACAAAAAGCCTCCCAAACAGCTCAAATTAGGGGCAGACACCAGGAAAAATGGCATCAATTGACCCAGAGTACAAATACTATAATTGTGCAGCATGGATGCATGAGACAGGGCCTGGGACAGGGTTTGGACCAGCATGTCTAGCTGAAATATTGATGAGTAACAGGATGACTGACAGGTGTAGGCCTGGTGCTTGGAGAGCCCTGCCAAATTCAGGCTACACACATGAAGGAGACCCAACTTGGGAGTACAAAAACCTTCCCAAAGGAAGGAAAACTGGCATCAATTGACCCACAGTAGAAATTTGATAATGGCACAGCAGCAGTCAGCCATGGGCCATGCATTGGGTATCGGGGTCTGGTCCAACATTTACAGCTTTGAGTTTAAGTTTAAATTAAGACCAGAGTTGAGCGAATTTGGTCGGGTCCCTGCTTATTTGGCAAGCTATAGCGCTTACCGAATAAGCTGCAGCAGGAAACCAGCTTTCTGGATTGCTCCGGCTGATCAGCTGTTCAGCTCTGCAGCTGCATGTGTTGCGGCTGTGTGACAGTCACGACACATGCATGGACAGCCCAATAAACAGGCTGTTTGAGCAGTTGCATGAGGTATCAGGGGATCCCAGCACAGCAGGCTTACACCAGTTCTTCACATACCTCGTCTTAATTAGAGTTGAGCGAATTTGCTCGGGTCACTGCTGCTACAGATAACCCAAAAGATGGAGACCCAACTTGGAGTCTCCACATTTAAAAAAAAATTGTAACAAAAGCAGCAGTAGCAACAGCAGGCAAAGAAGCCACGACAAAGGTGTCACAGACTGCAAAAATAACAGATCAATACAGCACACTAAAAATTACACCATCGCCCAGTCTGTGACTAGGGTGCAAAAGTCATTAGAGATCCATGACTTGTTCATCTTGATGAAAGTTAGGCGGTCTACACTTTCAGGGGACAGCCAGATTCGCTTATCTGTCAGGACACCAACAGCAGCGCTGAAGAAACGTTCTGAGAGAATGCTGGCTGCCGGGCAAGACAAAACCTTCAGGGCATGACAGGTGAGCTCAGGTCACTCTTCCATTTTTGAAGACCAAAATGCAAAAGGGTCGAAATTCCCCATGGCATTGATATAGAGCTTGAGATACTCCTGCACCATCCTCTCCAGTTGTTCAAAATGTATCAGACTTATACTCTGTTTTGCTGGTGCACAGGCTAGTCTAAAAAATGTGTACAATGACTCACAGAAACTGCTTTTGCTACTTACGCTGCTGCTGCTAATGTTTTTGCATTGATGACTCAAGGTTCCAGGGGTTGGAAGACTAACTGCGATGCACACGGTGTGCCTCACTGCTGTCTTGGAGAAGCATCTGGCAAAATTTACTATTGCACTGTGAAACTAAGAGTGGCAACCCAGTAGTCAGCAGCACCATTTCTAATCCTAACAATAGGGCATCATGTTGCAGGTAGTGCAGCAAGAAAGAGCTCATGTGTAGGTCGCTTACATGAGGTCCAAATCCATGGTGTGTCACTGGTGGGGTAACACCCAAGCTTGCTTCCTTCAAACCCACCCACCAACTACGAACAGAGAGGGGATCATTATCCTCTTCATCTCCTAACTGTTGCCCGTCCATCACCTCTTCCTCCTCAATTTGTTCCTCGGCTCCTGCACCATCATTAACAGTTTGTCTGGTACCATGATCCCCCCTTAATTGCTGTAATCCACCCTCCCATGGCATCCACCTGTGCGACAACAGTCCAGAACTTAGGAGATAATGTTATCCCGTCTGCATCCTCTTTCTCTGGGACAACATTTCCTCCCAGACTATTCGAAGTGTGTTCCAGCATGAAGATGACCAGAATAGTGATGTGGATGACGGCATCTTCAACACTAACCATCTTAGTAGCTATTTCAAAACAGCAGAAGGGTGCAGAGGTCCTTCATCTGTGCCCACTTCGCAAGTGTGACTTGCACCACGTCCGTATTACGTTGGCACAGGCTATGCAAAAGGACCAGGGCTCGTTGCCGCTGCCACAGTCGCTGCAACATGTGGAGAGT